>NC_136063.1:533725772-534325772 GCF_964261635.1 Lissotriton helveticus | reverse complement strand
TGCTTCTTATCTTGTTAGAGATGAACCACCATATGTATCATCAAAGTTTTTTGCATTTCCTAAATAGCGAACTTTAAGGAATAAATAGCGATTCTTTACCATTCCTAGTTTGCGATTAGCTATTTGCTAATTACAAATTACCCATTCATTTCCTTCATTTCCATAGGGCGGTTGGACTCACTTTTAGCTCGAACGGCTGAATGGATTTCCACGAAACTTGGCAAAATTGTAGGGACTGGTAGCCCGATGTGCCTTTGCTATGTCTCAAGATATATGCTCCAGTGGTTTTTACGAAAATTAACTTTGAAAAATATATATTGGGCTACATTGGCCTATATATATGTTGGAGCCCAAATGTCGCCCAATGTAGCCCAATGAAGCCCAATGTAGCCCAATGTAGCCCAAAGATGGCCGCCAGACACACAAAAAAACAAATGTAGCCCAAATATCAGCCAGATGTAGCCCAACTATAGCCCACTGACAGAATGACCAATCAGCTTCGCAAACCTCCGTTACGCGAAGCGGAGCGCTGTTACAGATATATATCTTTTTTTGAACGTTAATTTCTCAAAATCCACTGGAGCACATATATTGAGACCTAGCAAAGGCACATCGGGCTACCAGTCCCTAATATTTTGCCAAGTTTCGTGCAAATCCATTCAGCCGTTCGATTATTATTATTATTATTTTTTTTGCCCCGCGGGGCCCTTTTAAAACCTCCACATCAAACCTAGGGGGTCAGCGAGGATCTACTATGCCCCCTTATGGTTATTTCCCCCTTTGTTTTGGCCTCCGCTTGTCTCTCGATCCTACCGAGAGACAAGATGGCGGCCGCTACGGACTTTTTGGAATGTTGACAGACGCCAGAGAACCAATCAGCTTCGCTTCACAAAGCTCCGTTGCGCGAAAAGTACGCGTCCTGGGACGCTGCCCGGTCCGCTGTTACAGATATATATCTTTTTTTAAACGTTAATTTCTCAAAATCCACTGGAGCACATATATTGAGACCTACAAAAGGCACATCGGGCTACCAGTCCCTACAATTTTGCCAAGTTTCGTGCAAATCCATTCAGCCGTTCGGGCTAAAAGTGAGGCCAACCGCCCTATGGAAAACTCAATGTTAAAAACAAGTTTTGGGACCCTCCTTTTTTCTCGGCCCCCCCTTGACGAACCCCCCCCAAATTTTCAAGGGCTGCTCAGAAACAAAATGGGCCATTTTCCTGCCAATTCGGTCCACAAACGCCAAAGTTATTAGACATAGAATTTTCAAAAATCCCATAGAGAAAAAATCCTAACTATATATACCTACTGGCGACCGCCAGTAGGTAATATATATATGTATATATATATATATATGGACCTATTTTCCATAGGAAATCCGCAACATTCTATTTGGAATAACTTTGGCGCCGGTTGACAAATCTTCGTGAAATTTGCTAAACGTATGGCCCGCTCCGGTCCCCTCCTATCCTCAAAGTTTCGGGGTGATTCGTCAAGTGGGGGCCGAGAAAAAAGTGGGGGACCAAAACACGTTTTTCCCATGCAATTTTCCATAGGGACCATTAATCGCAGCTACAGCCCGAACTGCTCAACGGAATTACACCAAATTTGTCACAGACCATGTCATGAGTGATGTAATATGTGACGTCATCAGCAGTGCATTGCACGCGCAAGTTACAGTGAGTCCAACTAACTATAACGTGGGAATTTCAATGGTTTTATGCGAGTAAAATTTCTAGCTAACTATAACTGGTGTGAAACCTATGGTTTTTTCAGTGAATTTAATAGGTTTTTAAATGCTAATTCCTAACTATAACTGGTGTGAAACCTATGGTTTTTTCAGTAAATTTCAAAGGTTTTTTAATAGCAAATCTCTATAGGTATGAAATGTAATACTTTTTATAATGAATTTTATATTGTATAATTATGTAATACTATTTTTTTTATGTTTTTTTATTTTTTAATTTTTTCGCGTACCGATGCGCTCACCGGTGAGCGCAGTGTTACGGCGCGCCCCGGGGCGCGTACCGGTGAGCGTCCCGTTAGCGCTATTGCCGCGAACGAAAACAACATCGTGACGTTTCGCGTAGCCGCGTGATGCGCCTTATGACGCACGGCGTAAACGCACCCGGAAGCGCCCGGACGTATACGATCGCGCAACGTCCAGACGCGTTTACGCTACACGCCCCCGGGGCGCGTAGCGTAAGCGCGTCGGGTCATGTGACCTGAAAGTAACACTTATCATTGGTTCAGATCAGTTTTGGTTTCCAAATGATGAAGGCCCGAGTCATGTGACCTGAAAGTAACACTTTTCATTGGTTCAGGACAGTTTTGTTTTCCAAATGATGAAAGCCCCCACCTATTTTCCTCATTCTCACTTTGTACTTTGAGTGAGGAAGACCTGTTGAAACACCTCTCTGTACCTATTTGTCTGAAAAATGGCTACAGTAGCAGCAGCTGCAGGAGCATCTGCACCACCACCACCACCACCACCTCCACAAGGACCACCACAACACCACAGTGGTGGAGACCAAGAAGAGGAGGAGGAGGAGGAGGAAGAGGAGGGGAGGTTCCTACCAGAAGATACTACCCCATATAAGCCAAAGGAGCACTTTATCTGGCAGTTTTTTTCCATCCCAAAGGACAAGAAGAAAGTTAATGCGCCAAAGGCGACTTGTTTAATCTGTGGTTTTCAACTTTCAAGGGGTAACCCTAACAAAAAATACTCTTTTGGCAACAACACCATGATTCGGCACATGCAACGCCGGCACCCTAATAACTAAGCTAGGGCAGAGGTCAGGGAACTGGCCAGAAACCCTGCCCAATCTTCTGCCAGCACCTCCCAAAGTAATCAACCCACCCCATTGGGTCCAGAAGCGAGGGAGATGAGCCCAACTATTCAAACCAAGTTTTCTCATTTTAAAATCGTTTGCATATTTTGTGGAGGGACAATATGCTATGGTGAGCAAAGCATTACACTTATCACCCGTGCTTGGGATCACCACAAGTGCCCGAAGAAACATTAATTTTTCCTGGTTTTTTTTTGCTCCAGTTGAGCCATTTACAATTCCCTGTTTTTGTTTCTCCCCATAAAAAATACAAAAAAAATATAAAACTGTTCAGAAAAGCCAAAAAAAGTAAAAAATGTTAAAAAAACAATAAAAAAAATATAAAACAACAAAAAGAATTAAAAAAACAGTTCTTTTTAGAACTACTTCTAATTTATAAAAAAATGCTACATTTTTTGGAAACTCTGTCATTCTTTTTTCTCCAGGGTACGCGTATCGGTACGCTTCCCGGTGCGCGTACCGGGGCGCACCCCCCAAAAAAAATAAAAAAAATAAAGGAGTGAGCATGAGGGAAGGACACAGAGAGAGTGATGTTAAGAGAAAGAGAGCTAGAGGGAGCAACACAGAGGGACTGTGTATTAGATAGTAAGACAGAGAGAATGTGTAATAGGGTGTAAGTGAGAAAAGGAAAATGAATAAGGGAGCGAAAGAAGGGAAGAGAGAGGAAGAAGACTGAAACAGAGGAACTGGGAGAATGTGAGTGGGTGTTGAAAGTAAAAGGAAGGACAGTAAAGGATGGGGAATGAGGGGTAGTGACGGAACCGGAGTAAATGAACAACAGTGAGGGAGGGTGAGAAAAGAGCAGTGAGTGTAAGTAAAGAGGGGTTAAAGAGGGTGGATAAAAGTGAATAAGGGTAAGACATGGGGAGTGACAGAGAGAAAGGACAGAGAGAGTAAAGGAAGGAGTAACTGAAAGGGTCTGAGTGAAGTAGCAAAGAAAGGTAAGTAAGTGAGTGTGGGTGAGTTGTAGGGAGTGAGCATGACAAAAGAGTAGTGACAGACTAAGGGGACAGATACAGTGACGGTAAGAGAGACAGAGTGAGGGAACGGAAGTGAGGAACTGTGAGGACAGACGGACTGAGAAAAGGAGTGAGAGGAGTGAAGTAAATGAGTAAGGGAATGAGTGAGGGAGTGAGGGAAGGGAACAGAGGGTAAGGGAAGTAGAGCAGGGGGACGGAAAGAAGTTGAATGTGGCAGGAGAGTAAGGGAAAGAAGAGTAAACATGGAGGATAAGAACAGTGAGGGAAGCAGAGTAAGGAAACAGGAGTGAGGTAGGGTGAGAGAATAGTAGTGAGGTTAAAGCAAAGAGTGATGACAAACTACATTTTTTTAGTCATACTTACCATATAATTAATGTCAATTTAATTGCATGTTTTTACTACACTTTGTGTCTGTGAAAGAGAGAAACAAAATAAGTTATAATTAGTAAAATATATATTTTAAAATAGAAGAGACAAGTCAAGAGGTTAAAAATCATAAAAATGTACTAAGAAATAAAGTAAGAGTGAAAGACACAGAAAGGTAAATAAAGAAATATAGAAGGACAAAAAGAGGGAAAAAGAAATAGAAGGAGAGCAAATTACTAAGAGTAATGCAGATACGTTCAGTGACAGAGAGGAACAGAAGAAGAGAGAAATGAACTGAAGGTAAGAAAGATACTAAAAGAATGTGAATTAGCAAAACTAAATCAAGAAACAGGAGTAAGTAAAAAGGGAATGACTGAGAGAGAAAGGAGTCTAATTGAGGATGCATTTAGAAGAATGAGGAATGGAAGATAAATGAGAGTGAGTAAAGGGGAGTCATAGAGTGAAAGGATGAAGGGAGAGAGGATAATATAGAAGGATTGAGGGAAAAGGAGTGAGGAAGTTAGTAGTCAGAGAGACTAAAGGAAAGACTGAGTGAAGTGGAGATCATTGAGTGAGGAAAGAAAAATGAGTAAGGGAGCAAAAGAAGTAAAAAGAGGAGAAGAGGACTAAAGCAGTGGTACTGAGAGAAAGTGATTCGGTGATGAAAGTAAAGAGAAGGACACTGAAAGATAGGAAATGAGGGGTAGTAATGGAACCAGAGTAAAATAATTGGTTTGAAGAACAATGAGAGAGGAGCAGTGAAGTTGTTTTTAGAGAACTGATAGAAGGTAGATAAACATAAGTGAACATAACACAAGGAGAGTGAGGGACTGAGGACATAGAGGTAGTGAATGGAAAATAGAGAGAAGAGGTCAAAAGAAATGAGCAAAGAAAGATAAGCAAGGGAGCGTGGGTGAGTTATAGTGACAGAGTGCGACAATAGTGCTGAGTGAGTAAAGAGGAATTACTAAAAGAGCAAAGAAGGAAAAGACGGAAAAGGGAACTAAAGCAGAGAGACTGAAAGCTAAAAAGTGATACAAGTGAGAGAGGGGATGTAGACAGTTAAAATGGAAATGAGGGGTTGAGAAAGAAGTGTAGTAAACGAATGGGTGTGAAACAGAGTGAGAGAAAGGCAGTGTGAGTGAATAAAGAGAGCTGAAACAGAGAGGAAAAAAGAAAGTGAGTGTGAGACAATGGGAATACAATACAAATTATAGAATACAAACTATACAATAATTTGTACAACATGTTAGATAGTTTATTTTTGCTGTTCTCAGAACATATTGAATTTCACTAAAAACAGTGAGTTCAAACTATTCATCATATGACAGCGGGAAAAAAACACAATCAAAAAGATTGTGTTTAAAAAAAACATATAAACTTACAAATCACATATGTACATTAATCTTTGATTCACTTACTTTTCCTTTAGGCCAAATAGTACATCATGAAGGTCCTTTTCGTTGGAAGGTACTCTGCTGTTCTCTAAAAATTCCATTTCATCGACTTTCTAGAAGAAAAGCTCCAAGAACATCTGAAATATGTTTCAATGTTTTCATATACTCCTTCTGTTCAGTTATGACTCTTTGCTCATTCCTTCACCTTTCCTTAAGGCCAAATAGTGTCAGATGTATCAGTATATTTTGAAATTACTTAAAACAAACTCTAAAATTACCGTTTTCCCGACGTTCTGAAAGAAAGGCTCAAACAACATTTTCACAATATTTAAATATTCATAATTCCATCTCTGGCTCTCTCATGTTGAACATTTCCTATAATACTGCTATCACTTACTATGCGATCCACTTACTGTACCTTTGTTAGAACTATAATTTTTTATATTATCTTAATCACTTTTACTTACAATATAATTTTAAACAGAAAACTAACTTTTATTAACTGCTCCCGTCTTCATAGGCCAATTACCTTTACTTAAATTTTGGTTGTAAAAACACTAGGTATGAATTTTTTAAGTCAAAAGGCAAACGTTGTTTGAAAGTCAAATGAGTATCATTACAGTTAGTCCAACCTTTTCGACATTTTAAATAGCATGTGTAATGCCCTGATGTTGTTGAAGGACCGTCATGATAAATATTAGCTACAGTTGCAAAAGTTCTTCCTGAAATTGATAACTGAGAAGCCACGAAATTTTTAATAGAAGTTGTCAATTTAGTTCCATCAGGTCTACATCGTTGGAACATTAAAATGACATACTGACCATAAGTTTGTATAAATAATGTGGACAGCATTGCAGACTTACATTGGGTACACACCATATTGTGATCAGCTGCTTTAACTAGATTATTAAAAGGCACTGATTTGCAGTCTGGTAAAGTCAAATATATAAATCTTTCGGTGTCTATTTTAGTACTACTTGATAAACTACAGTTGTCGCAGTAATGCTGCCATTGATAAGAAAGGCTAAAAAGATTTTTTATATCTACACCTTCATCTTCCAATACATCAAACATATACATTAAAAATTCCTGACAATCCTGCTGAATATTCTGTGAAAATTGATTATGACCAGAACATATGTCTAGAAGTTTTCAAAATTCTGGAACACTTTCTATTTTTGCTCTATCACTGCTACATTTCTCAAACACAGAATTCAATAAACAGCAGAATGTTTGATCCCGATTTTCAACAATCTGTTCTTGTAAATTTTGAAGAAAAAAAACAACATTAACTACTACATTAGCATAGCAGTTGACACCAGAACTGTTTTCAAACTGAAATCCAACAACATCTTCAACAGAATAATTTTTCTTTCTGCTTACAATTACAGTTTCATCTACTTTTTTTTTTTTGCTGCTACCTCACTGCAATTATTCTCATTTCTTCTTTTTCGGCCTACCACACGTTTTTCAAACAGAGGATATTGAGGCAAATGTGGAGCATACTCTCTTCTTAACCTATTGTATTCTTTAACACAATCTAGATCTGCACAAATCTTTGTTTCATCACACTCAATCAAGTACAATCCTGATAAAGTTCTGACTCGTGATAATGCCACATATGCCATACCCTCTTTAAACACAGAACTTCCAATGTTCACCAAAGCTCTATCTACACTTAAACCTTGAGATTTATGAATTGTCACCGCATATGCCAAACAAACAGGAAACTGTTTTCGGCGAACATATGTCTTTCACAAGCAAACATCTAGCTGAACAACGACAAATTTGTTCTATTTCGTCAATGCCATCAAATTTAATTTTTAAAATTTCAATTCCATCTCTATTTTTGTAATTCACAAAATCAACAACATGACCTATTGCTCCATTTACCAGACCTCTTTCAACATTTAAATTCCTTCTCAAAATTATACGACAATTTAAACACACATTCAGAGTCTTTTCAAAACCAGCAGTTTTAGATATACTCTTCTCTAATGAATCCAATTTTGATTTCAAATTTTCTGACAAAATAATTGTTGCTCCCATATGCTCTATTTTATCTATAGCTTCCAGTTTCACAATCTCTTCATTTTCTAACTTTAACATTTTGTGGTTGAAGATGGAACATTCTTGCAGAGTTGGCATCAAACATATCCCAGATTTCTTTTCAGTAATTTTCTTAAAAATATTCTCTGGAAGAATGTTTTAATTTGGATACAAATTTGAAATTAATTGTGCATGTAAAGCTTCTTTCCCATGCTCACTTACTTTTCCGATTCTTACATCTTGTAGAATATTTTTATAATCTTCATCCTTTGCCTGTCGCATATTTTGAAGCAGTTCTGCATATTTGAAATGTAACCATATACTAACGTTTCCAATGCTTCCTAGGCACTTCCTGGTATCTTCATGCGTGAGCATTTTAAACACTGGTTGTCCTTTCACTGGAGTCAACTGCAGTAGATCTCTAAAAACAATAATGTGTTTTCCTCCGAATAAGACATCGTAGTCTGTTCTAAGAATTTCTTGCATTCTTAAATGCACAAAAGCAAGTATTAGATTTGAGACCATGCTTACTTCATCAATAATAAAAAGTTTCATTTTCTTCAGGACTCTGGAAACTTCAGAACATGCATCTCCAGATAGCTTGTGGTATTGCAATTTGTTATCATGCTCAACTGGTAGCATCAGTAAACGATGTAAAGTAATCCCTTTAATGTTATGTGCTGCCAGCCCAGTTGGAGCGGTAACAACACAAGACAGTGATGACTCCGTCCTTTTCTGCAGATAAGTTGCAATTGCTTTAATCAGAAAACTTGTTCCAGTTACCACTTCTCCACTCACATACAGTCGCACAGGCTCAAATGATGTACATGAGCACTCTTTTTTCTCATGACTGAATCCATGGTCAACCTGTTCTGTGACTTCGTCATATATCTGTTTCTGCTCAATTTTAGTTGTTTCACCAAATCTTCTAAGTTAACTACATCATCTTGAGCTTGTTCCATGGCTCTTTCCACCTCATCCATGGCAGTGGCAGCTTCATTTTGGATAATTGGTCCTCCTAGTGGATCCTGACTCAATGAAGCAGAACTCTGACTGTCTTGAGAACTGTCTCTAGCAATCTCTACAGCAATTGTGGCTTCTTGTTCTATTTCTTCGTTCAACATTTGCAGATAATTTGGAAAATCAGGACATTCTATGGTATCCTTGGTTGCATTAAAAGAATCTTCGTAACAGAGAAAATCTCCAAGTAGTTCCTCTTCTGTACGCCATGGCTTAAAGAGTTGCAAAAGAGCTAAATAGTAAAATTCCCTTTTCTCTGGATTTTCGCAACTCAATTTTCGATGATTAATCAAATGGCCTTTTCTCTGCTTCACTAGACATCCTTCACACCCAATGATAGCATATATTCCATTATTGATATCTTCTCTGATGGTCCTCTTATGAATATAGTTTTGCAGAACTTCATACAAACAACTGTTCTCAAGATGACTACTTCTATTTGGATAGTATGTATCCAACATGTTTGTCTTCAAAATATCTGTACTGTTTGGTTCTTTCTCCGCCAAATACTCAATTTCTTGTACAGATTTCAAAACTCGGTTTCGTGTTGCAGCAAGACCTAGACTCACCCAAATAATTGTTCTAGACTTGGCGTAGA
Source organism: Lissotriton helveticus (assembly GCF_964261635.1). Taxonomy (NCBI): domain Eukaryota; kingdom Metazoa; phylum Chordata; class Amphibia; order Caudata; family Salamandridae; genus Lissotriton; species Lissotriton helveticus. The sequence goes on along the minus strand of NC_136063.1, from coordinate 534,316,513 downwards.
GACTTGCTGATGATAACCGATTCATATGCTCCAATTTCTCGATGCGACAACATCTTCAAACTGAAACTGTATAATTTTTTACTTATACTCTTTTCATGTGAAATGTCCTCCCACATTTCCTTCAGTACTGTCTTTTCTTTTTTTGTGATGTAAGACGTCACATATCGAGCCACAGCAATAGAGTTGTCAGCAACGAACTGAATATCCATGTTAGCATTCCACATGGACAAAATCACTGGGTTGTAGTCGTTGATGTACTTGGACTCTTCGTTTCTTTTTAAATTGTATGTATTTTTTGGTGATTTCCTCGTAACAGTATGTCGCAGAGAAGACATCAAATTATTTACTCTTCCTTTAGAAATCACTGGTCGTGGAAATCCAAAACGACATTTTGTGTAGAACTTGTCCTTGTTTTTGAATTTTCGATGACAGTACTTTCCACAACGATGTGATTGAAAGCGTAAAACTTGTTGCCTTAAACTGTTTTCTTCGGTAGTTTTCGGAACAGCACATGTTGAATACTCTTCAATGAAACTCATCACTGTGTCATCCAAATCTGTTCCAAATTTGGGTGCATCTTTAATCCATAACAACATATGTATGTGAGGAGCACCTCTCGCTTGATACTCCTTTCTCCAAAAGAAATCCAAAACCTCTCCAAGGGGAGGATTTTTTTTGTTGGTAATGAAAGACATCATAGCTTCAAATCTATGATTGAAATATCTGCATACATTCACTGGATCCAAAGAACACAGTTCTCCAGGTGTTTTGAATTCTATATTTTGTATGTTTGCATTTGCCTCTCGTAGAAATTGAAGTAAGTCGTCCCATGCATACTCAGCACAGCTAAGAGTGAGGAACCATGTAGGAGTTCCTAAGTTTCTTAGCATACATTTGAATTCCCCATGACGACGGTACCAATACTCGTTTGTACCACGCTGACATGCCATGAGATTGATTAGATGAGATTCCAAAATATTGTCTTGCAGATTGACTTTCTCCATAAAGTCCCTGACCGAAACATTTTGCAGATGCGCTCCACTTTTCAGTATACGGTTTACTGCATAAGAAAGCCCAGACAAGTCACTTTCATACAGTAGATGAAACAAATATGGGATGCATTGACGAAACCTTGGATCTTCAGCATATATTCTTAAAGTCCGGTATTCAGATGCTGGAATTTGAAGTGGTCGATCGTCATATCGTCCACCTCGATCTGTTGGAAATAGCTGTGGAAAACAACGAGCTTCCAAACTTTCTTCCCATACACTAATGGGACTTCCTTTTGCTGCTTTAATTTGAAACAAGTCAATTGCATTCCCCATTACTTCTTTGGAATGCAAAGGATGAACAGTATAATGTTCATATATTTCTTCACTTCTAGACACATCAACTTTTTCAATTTGGCCGGCTGAACAATCACTGTCTTCTTCTGCAGCTGTTTCCTCTGCTCCAACACATACATCTTTGTAGTACTCATTGTTTTTGACCAAATACAACGTTGCCTTTTTGACTTTCCTAACATCCACTAAATCTTGCCAGATTTTCTTACTCTTTGTCGGAACCCCATTAACTAGAACAACCAGAGGTTCCTCTTCCACTTTCTCTACACCAATTGTATCAATATTTTTCTTGAAATCTAGAGGCAAATAAACAACTCTTCCCTTTAATCCTCTCTGTAAATCCGAAGGAGGCAATTTCCCTATCTTAGGCTCCATGTGAACAATAGCCTGAAAAGGATGGACACATTGAATCAAAATAGATTCATATGTATTTAAATCCATCAATTCAGGAGGAATGTCTAACAACTCAAGATTATTATGAACAGCTCTAGCAGGCATTCTGTTTTCATTTAATTTATTATAACAATATTTACAAATACGCTGATCAGAACTCAAATCAAAAGAATTCTCCACCAACAAAAAAGTTGCAAAATTCTTCCATTCAGTATTATTTTCCATTTCACTTTCTGCATATAAATCAACTAACCTAGTCTGAATCTTATAATGAGTCAGTCGACAACACACACAAGTAAAATTAGGCCTTTCACTTGATTTCACCTTAAACTTGGTAATATGCTGGTCAAACTTTTCTATACTTGAAATCTGTACATTGTCTTCCACATTACCTTCTATTACTGTGTCAATTTCTACACTGTCCTCTTTTTCACCAAAGTAACTTAACTCAATTTCTTCACAAATTTTCTTCACATCTAATTCAGTTCTATGCAAAAGAGCACTGTTTAACTGTTTAAGCTTAAGTGCTGGACTTTTTGCATAATACAACATTCTCACTAATTTCCTCATTTTAGTATGATGCACTGCTAACATCCTAAAATGATGAAAAACACTCTGACATACTTTTCTAGAAAGACAAGCCAGTGAATGCCCTTGCAAACCTGTGTTTTCTCTGACTCTGCAAGGATCTAAGTCTTGCAACATCTTCATTTTCTGTTTTAGACTTTTCTTACTATATGTCCGTAAGAAATTACGAAGCAAATCAATTGAATCCTGTCGCACACTACAAATACTACTACACTTCCAAGTGTACACAGGGCCCTTAGTACGTCTCCCTAAAACTTCATCAGCTAACACCTCCTCTGCATCTCTAGACACAAGTTTCTCTTTTTCAATCGGGCAACCGTCTATCATCTCATATGCTCGACCACTGGTGTCAACTGCATGCACCAAATCATTCTCCTGGAAGTAACTATCGTCATTAAAAAATGGGTCACAACTTGAACTATGCATCCATTCTCCAGAATTTTTTTTACAAAAATTAGTCTGATTAATTACTCTTTTGCATCTACTGTTTGATTTGAAAACATCAATTGTCTTGTTAAGTGTCCTAATTCTATTGATTGCTAAAATAAATAATTTTTTCTTAACTTCAAAAGCCTGATCAACAATTTTCTCTATATTTTTCTTTTTCTTGTAAAAAGCAGCTCTCTGTTTACCTTTCTTAATGTTTTTTAACAAATTTAAAACTACCCTATTCCGAAACATTCATTTACGAATGTCCCTAAATTGGTTTTGCCTTCTATTCCTATACATATTATTCTCTCCTGCTGCAATAGTAACATTTTTGGGGGGCCTCTCCTTCCTCTTCAAATTTGCTCTCTCCTTCTGTTTATTCACATTCTCATCAACATTTTTTTTTATCTACATATGTTCCGAAAGAAAGACTTAGTTGTCTTACCAGGAGCTTTTTTCCTGTCTTTTGAAGTATTTTTTGTAGAGGAGTGCTTTAATTCCGTTGCTGTTTTTGATTTTTTCCTCTTGACATCTTTTCTTCTCCTCTGCCTTGAGGGCATATTTCCTTACTATGCAAAGATTGATTTTAATCTGTGTTAAAGAAAAAAGATAACACATTTTAGACCACTATTACCAAAGAACAAAGCAATGACAATAAGCAAACGATATAAACACTACTTTACAACATATCTAAGTTTATATCACAACAACTATGTAACTAGGATTAAGACAGAGAAAAAGAGCTTGAGAAACTAACACAAAAAGACAGAGAGAGTCAGACAAAGAAACAGGTAGAGGGAGTAAAACATGGAGAAGGAGTAAGACAGAAAGAGTGTATAATATGTTGTAAGACAGAAAAAGGATGTAATAAGGAGAGGGAGTCAGTCAAAGAAAGGGACAAAGGGAATAAGTCAGAAAAAGGATATAACAGGGTGTAAGACAGAGAGAGGGTGTAAGAGGATGTAAGACAGAGAGAGGGTGTTAGAAGGGGACAGGATGTAAAATAGACTAAAACAGAGAGAGGCTGTAAAAGGTGGAGAGAGAGACTAAGTTTGAGAGAGGGTGTAAGAGGAACTAAATCAGAGAGAGGATGTAACAAGGAGTAATGAGAGAGAGGGAATAAATCAAACACAGGGTGTAAGAGAAAATAAGTCAAAGAGAGAGTGTAAGAGAGTGTAACACAGAGTCAGGATGTAAAAAAGAATAAGTCAGAAAGAGGGTGTTAGAAGGTGACAGGTGGAAAAATACAGTAAGTCAGGAAGAGAATATAAGAGAGACTTATACATTCTTGATAATACTTAGTAAAGAAATATTGGTGCATAAAGGAATTGTATTTTGTAAATGAGCGAGGTTTCAATACTGTAATGAAATACTTATACATATGACCTTTTCTCTGTTTTATAAATGTTATTTTAAAAAAAGATTTCGGGCACATGAATTGGTTTTACATTATGGACAAGGATTAGATAGTATCTTCATGATTAAAAAAAATATATTAGCACATTTCACAATCATGTCACTTGTGTTTCCTCAGATTAGTAAGCAGATTGTGCACATGAGGTGAGGCCTGTGTCCAGGGGTGCAGAGGAGGTTAGGCCTATGTCCAAGAGTGCAATGGACAGGACTCACCTCCTCTGACCCTTGAACAAGCCTCACCTCCTCCGTGCGCCCAGGACAGGCCTTACATTTTTTGGCAACATTAATGGTAACAGGATGCAGATGTTACATACCTGTCCAGGGGTGTAGATGAGTTTAGGCCTGTCCAGGGGTGCAGATGAGGTGTGTCCTAACCAGGAGTGCAGATGAGGTGAGGCATGTCCAGGGGAGCACAGGAGGTGAGGCCTGTGTCCAGGAGTGCAGTGGACAGGACTTCATAAAGCGTCTCTCCCACTGCACTCTTACACACAGGCCTCATCTCCTCAGCAAATTTCACAATCATGAAAGCCATTTCGACTTTCCTCACCTCCGCTGCACCTTTTGCAATCATGTCAGGTGTGTTTCCTCATATTAGGAATCACATTGTGTTTTTTTTATTGTTGCTTTCTGTTATTTTTTTTCTTAATGCTTCATTAAAATTTTCTGCTGCCTACAGGAATTGTATTTTGTAAAAAACTGAAGTTTCAGTAGTGAAATGGAATGCTTGTACATATAACCTGTACTCAGTTTTCTTAATGTTAATATAAAAACGATTAAGGGGCAAATGAATGGCTTTTACATTTTTTAGAAGGAATAAATAGTGTCTGCATGATTAAATAAATATTTTTGAACTTTTCACAATGATGTCACCTTTAGGCCTCTTTAAAAAACGATTTAGGGTTGCAGATGAGTTAAGGATTGTCCAGAGGTACAGAGGAGGTGACACCTGTGTTCAAGACTGTAGTGGGAGAGAGGCCTCTCCTGGAGAGCGTAGGTGGTGAGGCCTGTGTCTAAGAGTGCACTGGACTGGACTTCATGAAGCCTATCCCCCACTGCACTCTTAGACCTCTCTTGCACTGCACTCTTCAACACAGGCATCACCTCCTCTGCACCCCTGGACAATCCTCACCTCATCTGCAACCCTGAATAGACCTCAACTCATCTCCACCCCTAGACAGGCCTCAGCTCATCTACACCACTGGACACGCCTCATCTCATCTGAACCCTGTTACCATCAATTATACCCAATATATTGAGGCCTGTCTAAGGGGCACAGATGAGGTGAGGCTTGTCCAAGGGTCAGAGGAGGTGAGTCCTCTCCTCTGTACTCATGGACACAGGCCTCAAATCCTTTCCACCCCATGACATGCCTCACCTTATCTGCACAATGTACTTCCTAATCTGAGAAAACACAGGTGACATAATTGTAAAAGATTCAAATGTATTTATTTAATCTTTCAGACACTATTTATTCCTTCTCAAAAATATAGAGTCCATTCATTAGCTGCAAAATCGTTTTTTAAATAAAATTTTAGAAACAGAGCGCAGGTCCTATGTACAAGCATTCAATTTCACTACTGAAGCCTCACTATTGCACAAAATACAAATCCTCTATTTTGCAAATGTTGTTACCAAGCATTATCAAAAAACATGACACAAACCAACACCAAAGAAGCTAAATGTGCTTCCTAATCTGAGGTAACACAGGTGACATGATTGTGAAAGGTTCAAATATATGTATTTAATCATGCAGACACTAATTATTCCTTCTCAAAAATGTAAAAGCCATTCATTTGCCCCAAAATCGTTTTATAAATAAGATTTAAGAAAGAGAGCGCAGGTCCTATGTACATGCATTCCAGGTCACTACTGAAACCTCACTATTTTACAAAAAACATTTCCTCTCTCTTGCAAACATTCCTACCTAGCATTATCAAAAACATGACACAAACCAACAGCAAAGAAGCTCAATGTGCTTCCTAATCTGAGGTAACACAAGTGACATGATTGTGAAAGGTTCAAATATATTTATTTAATCATCCAGACACTATGTATTCCTTCTCAAAAATGTAAAAGCCATTGATTTGCCCCAAAATCGTTTTTTGAATAACATTTTAGAAACCGAGCGCTGGTCCTATGTACAAACATTCAATTTCACTACTGAAACCTCACTATTTCACAAAATACAAATCCTCTATCTTGCAAATGTTGATACCAAGCATTATCAAAAAACATGACACAAACCAACAGCAAAGAAGCTCAATGTGTTCCTAATCTGAGGTAACACAAGTGACATGATTGTGAAAGGTTCAAATATATTTATTTAATCATGCAGACCCTAATTATTCCTTTTCAAAAATGTAAAAACCATTCATTTGCCCCAAAATCGTTTTATAAATAAGATTTAAGAAACAGAGCGCAGGTCCTATGTACAAGCATTTCAGGTCACTACTGAAACCTCACTATTTTACAAAATACATTTCCTCTCTCTTGCAAACATTCCTACCAAGCATTATCAAAAAATATGACACAAATCAACAGCAAAGAAGCTCAATGTGCTTCCTAATCTGAGGTAACACAAGTGACATCATTGTGAAAGGTTCAAATACATTTATTTAATCATCCAGACACTATGTATTCCTTCTCAAAAATGTAAAATCCATTGATTTGCCCAATAATCGTTTTTTGAATAACATTTTAGAAACAGAGCGCAGGTCCTATGTACAAGCATTCAATTTCACTACTGAAACCTCACTATTTCACAAAATACAAATCCTCTATCTTGCAAATGTTGATACCAAGCATTATCAAAACACATGACACCAACAGCAAAGAAGCTCAATGTGCTTCCTAATCTGAGGTAACACAAGTGACATGATTGTGAAAGGTTCAAATATATTTATTTAATCATCCAGACACTATGTATTCCTTCTCGAAAATGTAAAAGCCATTCATTTGCCCCAAAATCGTTTTTTAAATAACATTTTAGAAACAAAGCGCAGGTCATATGTACAAGCATTCCAGGTCACTACTGAAACCTCACTATTTCACAAAATACAAATCCTCTATCTTGCAAATGTTGATACCAAGCATTATCAAAAAACATGACACAAACCAACAGCAAAAAAGCTCAATGTGTTCCTAATCTGAGGTAACACAAGTGACATGATTGTGAAAGGTTCAAATATGTTTAAGTAATCACCCAGACACTATGTATTCCTTCTCAAAAATGTAAAAGCCATTGATTTGCCCAAAAAATCATTTTTCCAATAACATTTTAGAAACAGAGCGCAGGTCCTATGTACAAGCATTCAATTTCACTACTGAAACCTCACTATTTCACAAAATACAAATCCTCTATCTTGCAAATGTTGATACCAAGCATTATCAAAAAACATGACACAAACCAAAAGCAAAGAAGCTCAATGTGCTTACTAATCTGAGGTAACGCAGGTGACATGATTGTGAAAGGTTCAAATATATTTATTTAATCATGCAGACACTATTTATTCCTTCTCAAAAATGTAAAAGCCATTCATTTGCGCCAAAATCGTTTTTTAAATAACATTTTAGAAACAAAGCGCAGGTCATATGTACAAGCATTCCAGGTCACTACTGAAACTTCACATTTTTACAAAATACAATTCCTCTTTCCAGCAACAACTTTTTAACAAGCATGTTCAAAAAACATGAAAAAACGTCACATTAAAAAAACACAATTTGCTTCCAAATCTTCTCCATAGAGTATACAAGTCTCTATCTATATTAAATGAATCATTACTCACCTTTACAGATGCTTTGGGAGATTGAGAACAGTGTCAGACACACACACCAATATTTCTTTAGCAGAGCAAAAGGTATGTACTCCAGGCACTGCAACCATGAATGGCACAGAAAATCTCTAATTCTACACACATATCCCTCATGTTAACCAATCAAAACTCTTCCCTCTCTATTTTCAAACCAACCTCTTCCCCCCTCAGCCCTTTCTACCTGTTACCATAGCAACTCCCTCCTCACTGACCTCTCAGGTTTAAAAGTTTATTCTACAATGTTGCAAATGAACTCTGCAAGGATGTTTGACCTCTCAATACACCAGCTTATCCGGTGCAATGTTTCTTTAAATGACTTTTTCTTAACCATTCAAATTACTTCTTTCACAGAACAGAACCATGCACCCTAACTTTCAGTTTTCAACTATCTGAATCCACCAATCATTGCTTGTGAAACTCCACAGGTTTCTTTGCAAACTCCTACTGTTCCAACTGCCATTTCATTCCCACACTTCATCTGACTGCACCAGAACCTCCTCTCACCATGTATTCTGTCTGGATTATTGGACATAGCTACATCCACTGGGCTCAAAGATATGCAGCTATCAGAAATTTTCACAACCTTGATTTACCAAATGTAGACATCAAGTGGATTGGCCAAAGAGGACTGAGATGTCATCAATTGATACCATTGGTGAAAACCTTTTACCATCTGCCACACCCTGACCTCATAATTTTTCACTGTGGTGGAAATGACCTAGGCACTTTGACTGGGGTAGGTCTGGAAATGGTTTTAAAGGACACCTTTGGGCAATTGATGACACTTTTTCCACAAACTGCCTTGGTATATTCCAATATATGCCAAAGACAGAAATGGAAGTGGTCCAACCAATTTTGTTCACAATTTGAGAAAGCACGGAAACATGTGAATAAATCTGTTTCTGCTTACATTAGAGACTATGGAATGGGTTCAATATATAACAATAACTTGCATTACAACATGCAAGATATCGACAGAGGAGATGGTGTGCACTTCTCAGATGAGGGGAATAGAATATTCCTCCTGAATTTAAAACTCTGCATTGGAACCTACTTGTAGGTACCTAATTCAGCCACAGAACCCAAAAGCTCTTTTCAGGGCTACCCTACCTCTGATCACTCAAAATGATTACTTCACTCTAACTTTTTTCACTGTTTATCACCAAAGTACGCTCCCCGGTACGTTCCCCAGGAACGCGTACCGGGCGCTCCCCCCGCGAAAAATTATTATTTTTTCTTTTGGCCTATATGGTCCTCCTAAGCCCCCCTCAGAAAACCTAGGGGGTCAGGGGGTGTCTACCATGCCCCCTTTTACCCATTCCCAACGTTGTTTGTCCTCCATCTTGTGTCTCAAATCTACCGAAACACAAGATGGAGGACTCCCGTAGCGCTGCCGGTACGCGTACCGGAGCGCGCACTGGTGAGCGCTCCTAAACATTTTTTAAAAGTTAATTTACATAAAAACCACTTTAGAGACTTTCACCAAATATAGAATAGGCCTTACTACATACCAGTCCCTACCATTTTCCCAAATTTGGTGGAATTCCATTGAGCCATTTGGGCTGTAGCCCTGTCTAAATATCCTGAGGTAAATTACATCACAAAAACACATATGAAGTGTTAGAATTTACAATCAATTAAAATGTTACTTTCATTTTCTACTTTTATTTCCTGACATTTGATTGGTTATGTACATGAATATAAATGAAAAATGAGAGGGAAACACGGCCATTTTGACTACAACTACCTGAGGTACATCTTTAAAGGATATTCTCATAAAACTTCAACAGCTTTCTGTAAGGTAAGTTGTTAATTTGTAAGGGGCACTTTAAGTTAATTTGTAAAAACGTTTTCTGATAGTTATTTACTGTCCCTCTGTTATAGTTATAGATTGAGTTAGGCTTCTCTGGTATAATTATGAATTTACTTAGGCTTCTTCACATACACTTTTTTATATTTCTACTTCCTGCCTGATACCATACACTGCCCAAAGATAACTTCACTGTTAAAAACTCAGGAGTACCTCTCTGAACTTAAACCCAACAGTGCCCTAACTCTACTGATATAGTTATTTTTTATGCAATTTACAGCAAGAAAATGGAAGATACACCACAGACCATCAATATTTGTTTCGAAATTACTAATGAGGAGATTCTTTTCGAAATTACCGATGCGGAGATTGTTCAAGAAGATTTTCTTGACTTCCTGGATGAGTCTCTTCACCAACAATTCATTGACTGTTTAGATAATATGGAATTATGCAATACAAATTTGCAGGAGATTCCGGATAATGAAATGTTGCAAGTGTTATTAAATTATGAAAATTCAGAACAATAAATTTATATTTAATAATTAAAAATTGTTTGAGACATTATTCATTTTTATATGTAATTCATGAAGTAGTACCAAAATGATTATAATATAAAGTGAGACTTACAGTATACTGTGCAACTTTTTTGTGTCACATAGTAAGTTTGCTCATAGTTACTTCCTTTCTCCCACTATATTATCTCGAATGTGTATTTGACATCTCTTTTTGATCTCCAGCCTCCTTTCTCTCACTATCTGTCTCTAATGCACAATATCACCACCAATTTTATGTAGATTCAGAAGAGAGTAAAATGTAATACTTCAAACCATCATAAGGGACCAGGGTAGACTACCCATGATCCCATAGGCTTTCTCAAGGAGTGCTTAAAGGATCTGTTTCTGCTTTCCTGACAGACTATGGTATGGATTCCATATACCACAGTAACTTCTGTAACAACATGCAAGATATCTACAGAGGAGACGGTGTACATTGAATTTAAGACTCTGCATTGGTACCTACATGTTGGTACTTAAATCACCCACACAACACAACAACTCAATTCACAGCTACCCTACCTCTAAGCACTTTAAATTATTATTTTACTGTTTCACTGGGTTTTTTCCCATGGTACGCTCCCCGGTGCGCGTACCGGGCGCTCCCCCCGCAAAAACCGCCCTTTTATGGCCCTCACATCAAACCTATGGGGTCAGGGGGGGTCTACCCTGCCCCCTTTTAGTCATTTCCCCCTTTGTTTTTGCCACCTCTTGTGTCTCGATCCTACCGACACACAAGATGGCGGCCGCTCCGGACAGTTTAGAATGTTGACAAACACCCGAGAGCCAATCAGTTTTCCTCTCGCGAACTCGCGTTACGCGCCGGGTGCGCTCCCCGGTGCGCGTACCGGGGTGCGCTCATAGATATATATATTTTTTTTAACCTAAATTACTCAAAATCCACTGGAGCACATATCTTGAGACATAGCAAAGGCACATCGGGCTACCAGTCCCTACAATTTTGCCAAGTTTGGTGGAAATCCATTCAGCCATTCGGGCTAAAAGTGAGTCCAACCGCCCTATGGAAAGTAACATGGGGAAAACACGTTTTGGGACCCCCTTTTATCTCGGCCCCCACTTCACGAATCCCCCCAAATTTTCAGGAAAGGAGCGGAGCGGAGCGGGCCATCTTCTTTGAGAAATTCGCGAAAATTCGTCCACCGGCGCCAAAGTTATTCCCAATAGAATGTTGCGGATTTCCTATGGAAAACAATCCTAACTATAACTACCTACTGGCGACTGCCAGTAGGTAATATGCATTTGCATATATATGCATATATATATATGTGCATATGTGTGCGTGTAGCGAGAGGTAGAGAGGGAGAGTTGTAGAGGTAGAGGTGTAGAGGTAGAGAGGTAGCAGTAGAGAGGTAGAGGTAGAGGTAGAGACGTAGGGAGTAGTAGAACGAGAGGTAGAGTAGAGAGTGAGTAATAGAGAGTAGAGAGTGAGTAGTAGAGAGTAGTAGAGAGCAGTAGAAAGAGTAGCAGTGAGTTGTAGAGAGTGAGTAGTAGAGAGCAGTAGTAGAGTGAGTAGTAGAGAGTGAATAGTAGAGAGTAGTAGAGAGTAAGTAGTAGTGAGTGAGTAGTAGAGAGTGAGTAGTAGATAGTAGAGCATGAGTAGCAGAGTGAGTAGTAGAGAGAGTAGTAGAGAGCAGTAGAGAGTAAGCAGTAGAAAGTGAATAGTAGAGGAGAGTGAGTAGTAGAGAGTAGTAAAGAGTGAGTAGTACAGAGTAGTAGAGAGTGAGTAGTAGAGAGTGAGTAGCAGAGAGAGAGTAGTAGAGCATGAGTAGTAGAATGAGTAGTAGAGAGTAGTAGAAGGAGAGTAGTAGAGAGTGAGTAGTAGGAAGTAGTAGAGAGTAAGTAGTAGAGAGTGGTTAGTAGAGAGTGAGTAGTAGAGAGTAGTAGAGAGTGAGTAGTAGAGAGTGAGTAGCAGAGAGAGAATAGTAGAGAGTGAGTAGTAGAGTAAGTAGTAGAGAGTAGTAGAGAGAGAGTAGTAGAGAGTGAGTAGTAGAGAGTGAGTAGTAGAGAGAGAGTAGTAGAGAGTGAGTAGTAGAGAGTAGTAGAGAGTGAGCAGTAGAGAGTGAGTAGTAGTGAGAGAGTAGTAGATAGTAGTAGAGTAGTAGAGAGTGGGTAGTAGAGAGTGAGTAGTAGAGAGTGAATAGTAGAGAGTGAGAAGTAGAGAGAGAGAAGTAGAGAGTGAGTAGTAGAGCGTAGTAGAGTGAGTAGTGGAGAGGGAGTAGTAGAGAGAGAGAGTAGTAGAAAGTAGTGAGAGTAAGTAGTGGAGTAGTAGAGAGTGAGTGGTAGAGAGTAGTAGAGTGAGTAGTAGAAAGTAGTAGAGAGTGAGTAGTAGAGAGTGAGTAGTAGAGAGTAGTAGTAGAGAGTTGTAGAGAGTGAGCAGTTTAATTTAAAAGGAACACAATGAGGGGGTTCATTTTGCCATAGAAATTATTAATAGTGCTGAAAAAAGAAAAATGAAGGCACATTTTGAGTGACTTCTCAAATCCTCTTCTATTTCAGTAAAACATTCTGACATGCAGACTGAAACATGCACTTTCAATGCCAGCAGCAGACTTCCCTGGTGAGCAGTAGCTTTACTACAGTGATCTAAAAAGCAACTAGAGTGCTAACATTCTGAATTTATGGCATATGTGTGACACATCTGAATGCCTCCTTGATGGAATCAACATAAAAAACTGAAAGTATTTCCTACTGAGGAAATTAGGAAACTTCATAACACGTAAGTCCACCAAGATGGCCACCAGAGTTAAAAGAGCCCAAAAGTTGCACAAATATCACCCAGATGTAGCCCAAGTATAGCCCAATGACAGAATGTCCCAGAGTGTTCTAAAGAACAACTAGAGTGCTAACAGTCTTACTTATGACAAAAGTATTGCACACCTGAAGCCATCTTGATTGGAATAAAGTGGTAACACTTAAAATATTTAATTTGCAAAGGAACAAAATGAGGGGGTTCATTTTGCCATAGAAACTATGATTAGTGCTGCAGAAAGAAACATTGGGGCACATTTTGACTTCTCAAATCCACTTATATCTCATTAAAAAATTCTGACATGCAGACTGAAACATGCACTTTGGATACCAGCAGCAGACTTCCCTGGTAAGAAGTAGTTTTACTACAGTGATCTAATGAACAACTAGAGTGTTAACATTCAGAATGCATGGCAAATGTGTGACACATCTGAATGCCTTTTTGATGGAACCAAAGTAAACAAGCATTGAAAATGCAATAGGTCTCACCCTCATTTAAGTAAAAGCAAATCTGATTGTAATTAGGTGGCTTTTTAGCTTTGCTTGTATTGGTGTTTTTCAAACTTTCATGTACATAACATGCATATTTATGCATATATGTATATGTATGCATGCATTTATATTTGCATTTATGTAGATGTGCATTTTATATAATGTTTATATATGAATGTATAAATATCTATATATTCACTGAAAAAACCATAGGTTATAGACCATATATAGTTAGGAATTAGCATTTACAAAACCTTGAAAATTCACTGAAAAAACCATAGGTTAGAGACCATATATAGTTAGCTGGACATTTTATTGACATAAAACCAATGAAATTCCATATATAGTTAGTTGCACTAACTATATATCGCGCACCCGCAATCCACTGCTGATGATGTCACATATTACATCATTCATGACATGGTCAGTGACATCACTGATGACATCACTGATGACATCTCAAATGACATCACTGATGACATCACTGATGACATCTCAAATGACATCACTGATGACTACATCCAGTGACTGTATAAGTCTGTAAAGTTAAAATATGTCTTACATATTGAAGAATTAGTGGATGTATAAGTGTCTGGACGAAGGATTTAGTAGGTGCATGACTGAATGTATGAGTGAGTGATTAAATGTGTCTCACTGAGTGCATGGGTTAGTGACTAAACTGTCTTAATTTGTGCATCATTATGTCTGTTGTTCTGTAAACTGCTGCATGTGTTGATCAGTAGCTATATGAGTAACTATATGGGTTATTGATTGATTGCCCAAGTATTTGTATGGGAGACTGAGTGTGTGTGTGGCTAGCTGGGAGGTGTGTGACTCTGTGCAGATCAATCTGTACTTGTATCAATGATTGTATAAGAAACTAAGTATGTGTTAGTACATGTTTGAAAATGTAAGGTGCTCTATGTTTAACTGTATAGACAAGAAAATGGAAGTCTCATTGATTCTTTACAGGACTGACTAGGTGTGTAAGTAACTCCATGGATGAGTGGCAGACTGTGAGTGTCTGTATAGGTGTATGAGTGCATATGATAGTGTTGTAAAGATGAGTGATTGTATGTATGAATGATTGTATGGGTGAATGAGTGAAGGTGTGTGTAGACGTAGCAATCAGTGAGTGCGTATGTAGTAACTAGTATTGGTGTGTCAATGGTTTCAAAAATTATACTCTTTTTAACACTGGGTGAAACAGAGGTTATATTAAAATGTGAGGAGATGCATTGTATTGTCACATGAATGATATCATCAGTGATGTGGTCATTGATGTCAAATGAGATGTCATCAGTGATGTCATCAGTGATGTCATTTGAGATGTCATCAGTGATGTCATCAGTGATGTCACTGACCATGTCATGAATGATGTAATATGTGACATCATCAGCAGTGGATTGCGGGTGCGCGATATATAGTTAGTGCAACTAACTATATATGGAATTTCATTGGTTTTATGTCAATAAAATGTCCAGCTAACTATATATGGTCTCTAACCTATGGTTTTTTCAGTGAATTTTCAAGGTTTTGTAAATGCTAATTCCTAACTATATATGGTCTATAACCTATGGTTTTTTCAGTGAATTTTCAAGGTTTTGTAAATGCTAATTCCTAACTATATATGGTCTATAACCTATGGTTTTTTCAGTGAATTTCAATGGTTTTTTAATAGCAAATATCATAAGCTGTCGAATGTCAAGTACGTGGTAAGTAAAAACATTTTCGTGTTTATGCACACTGATCTGCTTTGAATGCTGCCCCCCACCCCTCATTTCTATTAGGAGTACTCTCTCTTTGCAGATAGTGAAGGGTAGTTAACGCAGCCCTTTGCCCCCTTTGTAATCCGTCGTGCCTGCTTCTCTCTCCATTTGATTGATTGTTCTCTTTGGTTCATTCTCTATTTACAAACAAGCACAGAGTCGCAATACTCTGTTTAGTCTTTGCAGATAGCGAAAAACCGTGTAAAAAAACAAAAGGAATCGAGCAAAATCAGTAGGCCACTAATGGGATCTCTTTTTGACCTCGCTAAAATAGAAACATTAGGAACAACCTGTTGAAAATAGCAATGCGTATGTACATAAGCGGCGTTCATTTGTGTTCACAGTACCCCTTGTTGATTGTTTGAATCGAGCATTGAATTGTTCGAAGTTGGTTCTCTTAAGGATCTTCTCTGCCTGCAAACGAGGAAGAATAGGAATATTCTCTCTCCCTTTGCAGATAGTGAAGGGTAGGTAACGCAAGCCTTTAACACGTCGTACCTATTTCATTCCTCATTGATTGATTGATTGTCCGAACATTGACTGTTTGGGAATTAGTTCTTTTTGGAGGTATTCCCTGTTTGCAAATAAACGTAGGAAAATCTTTGCAAGTAGTGAAAGGGTACGTAATGCGGACCTTTCTCCCCCGTTGTAATCTGTCATGCCTATCTACTCCCCACTGATTGATGCACCTGTTTCACCCGGACCATTTACTAGACATACGTCATCTGGCCCGACCAGAGAGCACCCCTAGTGAAAAGGACATATGCAATAATAACAAAGTGATCACTGTATCCTGTTAACAGAAACTTTAGCATGAAACAACCTGGAAAGAAAAGAATAGGAAAACGAAAATCAGTAGGCCACTGATGAACATGAACTTTTATTAAACAACGAACAAAGAAAGGATAACATAACGTAATGATAAAACCTGTTAATGTCCTAGAAACAAGAAAACGTTAAAATATGCCATTGGTGAGAGACCAGAAAAACAGTAAGAGAAACCAAATCACCCCTCGCTGTCCCACCGCCTGCCACGCCAAAAAAATCGATAGACTAGGGAAAATGCAAGTCAGTAGAACATCCGCCCCCACTCTGGAAACTTCCAAGGTGGAGCAGGGTTCCGGCTACGCCCAGCCGGGAGCAGCCCATATAAGGCAGGTCCTGCTGCCACGCCTCGGCCAGGAGATCCTAACGTAGGGTGTAGCCGGAGGAGAGGCCGAGACCAGCGGGACCCGGCCAGGGGATTGCCTTTACAACGCTGAACAGTTGCAGGGGGGGGGAATGTCTCCTCGACCCTCCCCTCTCTCTCCCAGTCCGGCCGCGGTGGCCCTTGAGAGTTGCAGGTAGTCCCGCCACATGCTCTTCCGGTCCGGCCACCAACGGTCGGGGGGCCGAGGCCGACGGGATCCGGCTGCAGCCGATAAACCAAGAAACCCGTTCATGGGGCCAGAGCCAGGGGCGTCCGGCCGACATCTACCGGAAGCCCGGCCCGAAGACGGACGGGACACTTCTTCTTTCTTGTATAATTGCTGCAACAACCCTGGGGGGGGATGTCTTGCACATGCCTCCGACCCCCCCCCCCCTCGTCCTCATCGCCTGGTCCGGCCATAACAAATATCAAGCGAGACGCCGTGGGGTGCACTGGGAGGGAGAGACGGTGCGAACAGGCCTCTCCCGCCTCCCCAGTGGAGGCTTCCCAGCTGCACCCTCAGCGCTCCAGGCGCCCGGAAAAGAGTTCTTCCACTGTGGCCATGCTGCAACGTCTCGCCCGGCAGGGTGGAGCCCGTCCGCTCATTTGACCCCGCGATCGCCAGTAGCTACCGAACTCTCAAAATGGCGGTCGACCTGGCAAGAGCGGGCCCAGCATAAAGAAATGGCCCGGTCACTGGTTGACTCCACCACCGTAGTCCTCCACGACCTTGAAGATTCTAGAGGAGCCGCGGGAGTCTCCGACCCCCGATGGGGAATGACTGCCATGATCACCCGTGGAGTGACGAAACTGTATTCGCGGGACGTCGGCGCCAGCCTCACTTTGAATTACTAGAATCCTGCAGACCTCACTTCCGGTAAAAGCACAGTGTGACCCGGTAGGAAAAATTGTTGCACCCCCTCCCCTTTTTGACTGATAGTTCAAACCACCGATCCTTTCCTTTGCCCTTTTAACAGGACTTTGGACTGCCTCCCCCTCTTTTACATTTTCTAGAGAAAACAAAACATTAACCACTACATTAGCATAGCAGTTGACACCAGAACTGTTTTCAAATTGAAAACCAACAACATCTTGAACAGAATCCTTTTTGTTTCTGCTGTGACCCTGCTACAGCACAGGCATTGTCCCCAGCAGTAATTCTGCAATGCCGGTAAGAATAGCTGTGGTGCCTACTGGACTCACTCACCCCCGCGGCGCCCCACGCCGTTATGTGCTGGGCGGCAACTTGCTAGACATCACTTTAGTGCCATCTAGATTTCAGCGCGTTCTGCTGCCTTGGAACTATTCGCACAACAGACCGCTACTGACAAGAATATTTCATTATTGGTGCTGTCAATTTCAATAAATCTATTGGATAATTCAAAAGAAATTGCCACGGTCTCTTCGTTGTTTAAATGTTTTTACTGTTTTTGTTTTGTTGTATATATTTATATGTTATTAAAGTTTTATATTCCTACTACTTTGTTGGAGTGCTATATATTTTTAATGTGAGACATAATTGTAAAAACTTTGATGTACAAAGAGTCATTCCTGGAATCTTCCGCTTCAGGCTCGATCCCCTCCCCATTCACAATACAGGATAGTTTTCAGATAGTAGGAACACGTGTGGTGTGACGGATCTCATCGGGTGTGGGCCTTGATCTACTATAACTCCTTTGAAGAGGGGTGATTCTTTACAGCTGAGGCCATAAACTACATCTGCAGGGCTAGCTGATAGCCTGGACAATCGGACACAGAGGCAGAGGAGTGTCAGAGGGTGCGGTAGTGAATAGGGCGAAAGGGAGGTGTCGGGCGGGCACAGAGTGTGATTCTCAGGGAAGAGCAGCGCAGATGGGGGGAGGTTTATTGCCCATGCATAAGACAGAGAGCGGGGGTGACCAGTGCCTGGGGAAGATGCTTGCGAGGGTGAGGAGCCATGCTACGAATCGACAGCGTGCAGAGAGTGGGTCTGGTCAAGACATCTAAAATGGCTGCCGTGCACGACAAAAGTGTGGCATTTCAAAAAAGGCAAGATGGCGCAGACAATGTTTTTCAACACTTCCTCATTTCCTTCGAATCGAACGTTAACAGACGTTGGGGCATATTACCAAAGTTAAGCGATATTTATCGCTAACGATGCTTACCAACGAATTTTTTACCGCTAAGCATCGTCAGAAATTATCAAAGATAAACCTTGCTATTATCAAGGTTTATCTTCAGAATTTTCTAAATTTGAAAGAACTAGTAACATGTCCTCATCAGCAATGTCCTCATGAAAAGTCTGCAATAATGATTCTTGTAACTCTATCGTCTCCAAACACTCGATAAATTCGCCATCAAGAGATTGATCAAAAAAATCATTCAAGTCATCTCCTCCTTCTGACAATATTTCATTATTGGTGCTGTCAATTTCAATCAATGTAGTGGAATCATTCAAGTCATCTCCTCGTGACAATATTTCATTATTGGTGCTCTCAATTTCAATCAATGTAGTGGAATCATTCAAGTCATCTCCTCCTTGTGACAATATTTCATTATTGGTGCTGTCCATTTCAATCAATCTAATGGAATCATACAAGTCATCTCCTCCTTGTGACAATATTTCATTATTGCTGCTCTCAATTTCAATCAACGTAGTGGAATCATTCAAGTCATCTCCTTGTGACAATATTTCATTCTTGGTGCTGTCCATTTCAATCAATCTAATGGAATCATACAAGTCATGTCCTCCTTGTGACAATGTTTCATTATTGGTGCTCTCAATTTCAATCAATGTAGTGGACAATTCAAAAGAAATTGCCACGGTCTCTTCATTGTGAGCCATTTTATTTTGAAATTGCTTGCTGTAAATTGCAGAAAAAAATAATCACTTTCATTTATCGTTTTTAGTAATACATAATATAAAACTAACTTTATCAAGTATTTAGTATAACAGAAGGACTGCAAATAAATAACAGAAAACATTTTTCAAATTATCTTCAAGTGTACAACATAGTTCCCCTTACAAATTAACAACTCACCTCTTCAAAAGTAGGAAAAGTGTTAGTACTGTGTAAATCAAACACCAGAAATTCACCACCAAAAATTCCTCACAAATGTACCTCAGACAGTAGTATCACAAAATGGCTGTGGTTTCCTCTCATTTGACATATATACATAACCAATTAACTTTCATCACACACAAATACAAAACCAAAGTAACATTTTAATTGGTTCTAAATTTCAACACTTTCAAATGTGTTTTCCCCATGCAATTTTACATAGGACATTTACATACGTCTACAGCCTGAATGGCTGAACGGAATTACACCAAACTTGGCAAAATGGTACATCAAACCTAAGAGGTCAGGAAGGATCTACTATGCCCCCTTATGGTCATTTCCCCCTTCGCTTTGGCCTCCTCTTGTCTCTCAATCCTACCGAGAGACAAGATGGCGGCCGCTACGGACTGTTTGGAATGTTGACAGACGCCGGAGAACCAATCAGCTTCGCAAAGCTCCGTAACGCGAAAAGTACGCGAAGCGGAGCGCTGTTACAGATATATATCTTTTTTTGAACGTTAATTTCTCAAAATCCACTGGAGCACATATATTGAGACCTAGCAAAGGCACATCGGGCTACCAGTCCCTAATATTTTACCAAGTTTCGTGCAAATCCATTCAGCCGTTCGATTATTATTATTATTTTTTTTTTTTGCCCCGCGGGGCCCTTTTAAAACCTCCACATCAAACCTAGGGGGTCAGCGAGGATCTACTATTCCCCCTTATGGTCATTTGCCCCTTCGCTTTCGCCTCCTCTTGTCTCTCGATCCTACCCAGAGACAAGATGGCGGCCGCTACGGACTATTTGGAATGTTGACAGACGCCGGAGAACCAATCAGCTTCGCTTCACAAAGCTCCGTTGCGCGAAAAGTCCGCGTCCTGGGCCGCTGCCCAGTCCGCTGTTACAGATATATATCTTTTTTTAAACGTTAATTTCTCAAAATCCACTGCAGCAAATATATTGAGACCTACAAAAGGCACATCGGGCTACCAGTCCCTACAATTTTGCCAAGTTTCGTGCAAATCCATTCAGCCGTTCGGGCTAAAATTGAGGCCAACCGCCCTATGGAAATTAACATGGGAAAAACGCGTTTTGGGACCCCCCTTTTTTCTCGGCCCCCCCTTGACGAACCCCCCCAAAATTTTCAGGGGCTGCTCGGAAACAAAATGTGCCATTTTCCTGAAAATTTCAGCCAATTCCGTCCACAAACGCCAAAGTTATTAGACATAGAATTTTCAAAAAACCCATAGAGAAAAAATCCTAACTATATATACCTACTGGCGACCGCCAGTAGGTAATATACACATACATATATATATGCATTTGCATATATATGCATATATATATATGTGCATATGTGTGCTTGTAGCGAGAGGTAGAGAGGTAGAGGTGTAGAGGTAGAGGTGTAGAGGTAGAGAGGTAGAGGTAGAGAGGTAGAGGTAGAGACGTAGAGAGTAGTAGAACGAGTGGTAGAGAGTAGAGAGCAAGTAATAGAGAGTAGACAGTGAGTAGTAGAGAGTAGTAGAGAGCAGTAGAGAGAGCAGCAGAGAGTGAGTTGTAGAGGGTAGTAGAGAGTAAGTAGTAGAAAGTGAGTAGTAGAGAGTGAGTAGTAGAGAGTAGTAGAGAGTGAGTAGTACTGAGTAGTAGGGAGTGTGTAGTAGAGAGTGAGTAGCAGAGAGAGAGTGGTAGAGTGAGTAGTAGAGTGAGTAGTAGAGAGTAGTAGAGAGAGAGTAGTAGAGAGTGAGTAGTAGGAAGTAGTAGAGAGTAAGTAGTAGGGAGTGAGTAGCAGAGAGTAGATGAGAGTGAGTAGTAGACAGTGAGTAGCCGAGAGAGAGTAGTAGAGAAGGCGTAGTAGAGAGTGAGTAGTTGAGAGTGAGTAGTAGAGAGTGAGTAGTAGAGTGAGTAGTCGAGAGTGAGTAGTAGAGAGTAGTAGAGAGAGTAGTAGAGAGTCAGTAGTTGAGAGTAGTAGAGAGTAGTAGAGAGTGAGTAGTAGAGAGAGTAGTAGAGAGTGAGTAGTAGAGAGTAGTAGAGAGTGAGTAGTAGATAGTGAGCAGTATAGAGAGAGTAGTAGAGCGTAGTAGAGTAGTAGAGAGTGAGTAGTAGAGTGTGAGTAGTAGAGAGTAGTGGAGTAGTAGAGAGTGAGTAGTAGATAGAAGTAGAGAGTGAGTAGTAGAGTGAGGACTAGAGACTAGTAGAGAGCGAGTAGTAGATAGTGAGTAGTAGAGAGTGAGTAGTAGAGAGTGAATAGCAGAGAGTGAGTAGTAGAGTATTAGAGAGTGAGTGGTAGAGAGTAGTGGAGAGTAGTATAGTGAATAGTAGAGAGTAGTAGAGCGTGAGTAGTAGAGAGTGAGTAGTAGAGAGAAGTAGTAGAGAGTAGTAGAGAGTGAGTAGTAGAGAGTGAGTAGTATAGAGTGAGTAGTAGAGAGTAGTAGAGAGTGAGTAGTTGAGAGAGAGTAGTAGAGCGTAGTAGAGAGTGAGTAGTAGAGAGTAATAGAGATTGAGTAGTAGAGAGTGAGTAGTAGAGAGTAATAGCGAGTGAGTAGTAGAGAATAAGTAGTAGAGAGAGGGTAATAGAGAGTATAGAGAGTGAGTAGTAGAGAGTAGTCAGTCAGTGTCAGTCATTGTCAGTCAATGTCAGTCAGTCAGTGTCAGTCGGTCAGTGTCAGTCAGTGTCAGTCAATGTCAGTCAGTCAATGTCAGTCAGTCAGTCAGTGTCAGTCAATCAGTGTCAGTCAGTGTCAGTTAATCAGTGTCAGTCAGTGCCAGTCAGTCAGTGTCAGTCAATCAGTGTCAGTCAGTGTCAGTGTCAGTCAGTGTCAGTGTCAGTCAATCAGTGTCAGTCAGTGTCAATCATTCAGTGTCAGTCAGTCAGTGCCAGTCAATCAGCATCAGTCAGTGTCAGTCAGTGTCAGTATCAGTCAATCAGTGTCAGTCAGTCTCAATCAGTCAGTGTCAGTCAGTCAGTCAGTGTCAGCTGGAACAGCTCTGCTGAACTGGTACTCTGGCTGTAAAGCAGCTCTGCTGACCTGGTTCTCTGGCTCTAGAGCAGCTATGCTGACCTAGTTCTTAGGCTACAGTGCAGTTCTGCTGATCTGGTTCTCTGGCTATACAACAAATCTGCTGAGCTGGTTCTCTGGCTCTAAAGCAGCTCTGCTGACCCGGTTCTATGGCTCTAAAGTAGTTCTGCTGGCATGGTTCTCCGGCTCTAGAGCAGCCTTTCTGACCTGGCTCTCTCCCTCTAGAGCAGCTCTGCTGACCTGGTTCTCTACCTCTAAAGCAGCTCTACTGACCTGGTTTCTCTTGCTCTACAGCAGCTCTGATGACCTAGTTCTCTGGCTCTAGAGCAGCTCTGTTGACCGGGTTCTGATGCTCTAGAGCAGGTCTGCTGACGTGGTTCTATGGCGCTAAAGCAGCTCTACTGACCTTGTTCTATGGCTCTAAAGCAGCTCTGATTACTTGGTTCTCTGGCTCTAGAGCAGCTCTGCTGACCTGGTTCTCTGGATCTAAAGCAGCTCTGCTGACCTGGTTCCCAGCCTCTAGAGCAGCTCTGCTGACCTGGGTCTCGGCCTCTAGAGCAGCTCTGCTGACCTGGGTCTCTGGCTCTAGAGCAGCTCTACTGACCTGGGTCTCTGGTTCAGAGCAGCTCTGCTGATCTGCTTCTTAGGCTCTCGAGCAGCTCTGCTGACCTGGTTCTCTGGCTCATCTACGGCTCTGCTGACCTGGTTTTTCTGGCTCTACAGCAGCTCTGCTGACCTGGTTCTCTGCGCTCACGATGCATGGACCCGATTTTGCGAAAAAATATTTAAAAATAATATAATTTATTACAAGTACAAATATATTATTGTTATGAATATCTTAGATAATCTCTTGCCCTAATATGTATATTAAAGACACATACAAATCATTTTGGAACATACATTTTTTGGGGGGAGTCGTGCACCCAGCGTGCCCCAGCACATATATGACGTCACGTGGGACCCGCATTGTCTTGTACCGTAATGTGCATGTGTGGTGAATGGGCGGGAGCAGGAGTCGCGGACTGGTCGCATACCAATCGCGCACATCACATAATATGAAATGTATATGATGTAACTGAAAAACACACAGCTGTCGCACACCGTATGTGGATCCTTCACGACTTTTCTAAAATGGTGGCTAGAATCCACGCACCCTCCGTGATCTGTATGCTTTGAGTGAAAATTGTGAATAAAAAAAAAAAATGAAAATATAAATATATTAAAATGAAAACAAAAACATTAATCAAGATTTCAGTTCGAATGTAATTTTTTTTGCAATTTTAAGAAAAATATATAATGTTATTTAATGAATAAAATATTTATAAATAAGCAGTTAAAAAACTGTTGAAAATCAGAACAAAAAATAGGTATAACTACTATCACACTTAAAAATTTGCATTTAAAAAATCTTTGAAATTCACTTAAAAAAAGATAGGTTTCAGAGACGTTATAGTTAGAAATTAGCATAAAAAAGCTTTGAAATTCACTTAAAAAACCATAGGTTTCAGAGACGTTATAGTTAGAATTAGCATTTAAAAACCTTAGAAATTCACAGAAAAAAGGGGTGTTATAGTTAGCTGCGCATTTCACTCGTACAAAATCAAAGAAATTCCTCCATTATAGTTAGTTCTGCTAACTATAACTCGCGCGCCCGCAAAGCACTGCTGCTGATGTCACATATTGCATCATTCATGACATGGTGATACTTCATCGAAACGCATAAGGATTGAGAGCAGACCTTTATGCTGTGTCACGAGACTAATAAAGTCCTTTTTCAAACAAGTCGATATTGTGGCTTTGAACTCTGTGTGCCATTAATTCAACAGAATTTCCATTCCTGTATACAAAGCCCGCCCTGCAGGGTCGGGGGCCTCTGGTAAAATGGAACTTTGCGTTTGGATGTTAATTGAGGAGGCATGACCCGCTGAAACCACGCACCAACAACTGGACTGCCATGGATATTGGGTGCTGGTATAAGAAAGGGAGACGAGAGGGGAGATTCCTCTCTCTGAAAATGCTGCATTGCAAACAATACACAGAAGCGCGACAAGCAATAGCAATAGCACTGTGCTAATTATGTGAGTAGCATGCACCTATGAAATGGGACAATGTTTTTTACTACATGAACGTGACACTGGTACTGTAACTTGATTGTGGCATAATGGACAGATCACAGTGCCATGTCAAGAAATGTTAGTGCCGGTGCATTCTGGGACCCGTAGTTTAAGCTATGACCTTGTGACCACTTGATATATATCACACTCACCTGTGACCAAGGCGATACTTCGCCGAAACGCATAAGGATTGAGAGTAGACCTTTATGCAGTGTCACGAGGCGAATAAAGTCCTTTTGCAAACAAGTCGACGTGGTGGCTTTGAACTATAAAGATATATATATATATATATATATATATATATATATATATATATATATATATATATATATATATCACAGCTCCAAACAATCCACGAATCCTTAATTCGTAAAGAAAGCAGCACACTCAGGGGTAGTTCCACATGGATTTAATGAGGGAACTTACAGCATATGACGCGTTTCGCCAGAGGGCTTCGTCAAGATATGCAAAGGGTAAGGCGTTTCAATTCATTATAAACAAAAATCTTACTTCCGCTATTACAATGGTAAGCAAAGAAGGACTATGTACATGGTGACAAATGGAACCGCCATGTTGGAAAGGTATATCCTAACACTGTTATATCCAAATAAACAATTAATATACAATCAATATACATATTTACATGAGATGCAACGCCTCTAAAACATAATGGAGGGTTGCAAAATTGATCAAGCCCTAAATGGGCGTGATAAGTCCTTCTGACGTGATAACGCCCGAGATGGGCATAGCAAATGGACAGGTGTGTAGTACAATAGATGGGGTGTTGGCAAAAATAATAAACTGTGATCCAGGGAGCCAATATGTGCACGTAAATACATATATACATATATACAATTATACAGTGAGCAGCGAGTAACAATACTCGACATAATCAAGCTGCATGGCACGGAATCCTGTAAACACAGAGAATACACCCTCAACGCCATAGCCATAATAAGAGGCCTAAATATCGCCCTGAATGGGCCTGTGTATTACACCTGTACAAAAGAAATAACCAATGAAAAGGGGGGATGTAAGAACAAAATTCTAAATATGAATGACAATCATGTAATCCTAAAACCAGAAATACGAATAACAAGTATGGAAAATAAAGAAAAAATGCGAGAATGCAATACGAATGCCAACATAGAGCTCCATCATGAATACATGCAGATTAACCCAAATGGACTGAAAGTTCTTCGTGCATATTAAGACCTTTGGGGTGTTTACTCTGCAAGTCAATGATGTATCTTGACTCCAGCCTTCTAAGTTTAAGAAGGCGGTCGCCACCCCTGATATTCACTGCTACACTATCGAGACAACAATAAGCTAACAGGTCCCTGTTGCTATTATGTTTCTTTTCAAAGTGCCTCGCTACAGGGTAGGTGGCGTCTTTTTTGGCAATGGCACGCATATGTTCTAAAATTCTTAATTTAACTGCATTGGTGGTACTCCCAATGTAGTTTAAGCCACAAGGGCAAGTAAGACAATAGATGACATATGCTGTAGAGCACGTAAGGAATTTGGCAATCTTTTTGGGTGCTGACAGACCTGGAATTTTAAAAGCAAGCGTCCGCTTGCTATATTTACAGGCCTTACACCGGCCACATGGGTAGAAGCCTTTGAGTGCCGGTAGTTTGGCTTTATTTTCAGGAACTGAATAGTGACTCGAAACCAGCTGGTCTCTGAGCGATCTGGCCTTCCTAAATGTTACAAGAGGATTACTGGGCAAGTCAGCCTTAATGATGTTGTCTGACATTAAGATGTGCCAATTCTTTTTAAGTATCTTTTTGACTTGGCCAGCATTGCGGGAAAAGGTGGTAATGAGGCGAAATGCCCCATTGATGGATTTACCTATTTGCTTAGGTTCTAACAATGTTTTCCTCTGCATCTTATTGGCTCTGTCAAGAGCCCTGGTTAACACCTTTACACTATAGCCTCTGATCCTAAATCTTTGAAGACTAGCCTCTGCTGCCTTCTTAAAATCCTCTTGATTGGAGTTGTTACGTCTAAGCCTTAGGAGTTCTCCGTAAGGGATGCTTTCTACCAATTGGCGTGGATGGCTACTAGTGGCAAAGAGGGTGGAATTCCCTGCCGTCTCTTTCCTGAATAGTTTAGTTTGCACCATTCCCTTGTCATCTATATACACTGTGAGATCGAGGTAGTTCACAGAAGTCCTGCTTATATGACCTGAGAACTTTAAATTCATGTCATTGATGTTAAGTAAGTCTATGAACGACATGGCAGTGTCTATTGGACTTTCAAGGATGATGAACAAGTCATCGATATATCGATGCCATCCAATTATTCTGTCATGCCACTCTATATATTCACTGAAAAAACCATAGGTTATAGACCATATATAGTTAGGAATTAGCATTTACAAAACCTTGAAAATTCACTGAAAAAACCATAGGTTATAGACCATATATAGTTAGGAATTAGCATTTACAAAACCTTGAAAATTCACTGAAAAAACCATAGGTTAGAGACCATATATAGTTAGCTGGACATTTTATTGACATAAAACCAATGAAATTCCATATATAGTTAGTTGCACTAACTATATATCGCGCACCCGCAATCCACTGCTGATGATGTCACATATTACATCATTCATGACATGGTCAGTGACATCACTGATGACATCACTGATGACATCTCAAATGACATCACTGATGACATCACTGATAACAACATCCAGTGATTTTTTGTTTCTGTAAAGTTTAAATATGTCTTACATATTGAAGAATGAGTGGATGTGTAAGTGTCTGGACGAAGGATTTAGTAGGTGCATGACTGACTGTATGAGTGAGTGATTAAATGTGTCTCACTGAGTGCATGGGTTAGTGACTAAACTGTCTTAATTTGTGCATCATTATGTCTGTTGTTCTGTAAACTGCTGCATGTGTTGATCAGTAGCTATATGACTAACTATATGGGTTATTGATTGATTGCCCAAGTATTTGTATGGGAGACTGAGTGTGTGTGTGGCTAGCTCGGAGGTGTGTGACTCTGTGCAGATCAATGTGTACTTGTATCAATGATTGTATAAGAAGGTAAGTATGTGTTAGTATATGTTTGAAAATGTAAGGTGCTCTATGTTTAACTGTATAGACAAGAAAATGGAAGTGTCATTGATTCTTTACAGGACTGACTAGGTGTGTGAGTAACTCTATTGGTTGAGTGGCAGACTGTGAGTGTCTGTATAGGTGTATGAGTGCATATGATAGTGTTGTAAAGATGAGTGATTGTATGTATGAATGATTGTATGGGTGAATGAGTGAAGGTGTGTGTAGACGTAGCAATCAGTGAGTGCGTATGTAGTAACTAGTATTGGTGTGTCAATGGTTTCAAAAATTATACTCTGTATTTAACACTGGGTGAAACAGAGGTTATATTAAAATGTGAGGAGATGCATTGTATTGTCACATGAATGATATCATCAGTGATGTGGTCATTGATGTCAAATGAGATGTCATCAGTGATGTCATCAGTGATGTCATTTGAGATGTCATCAGTGATGTCATCAGTGATGTCACTGACCATGTCATGAATGATGTAATATGTGACATCATCAGCAGTGGATTGCGGGTGCGCGATATATAGTTAGTGCAACTAACTATATATGGAATTTCATTGGTTTTATGTCAATAAAATGTCAAGCTAACTATATATGGTCTCTAACCTATGGTTTTTTCAGTGAATTTTCAAGGTTTTGTAAATGCTAATTCCTAACTATATATGGTCTATAACCTATGGTTTTTTCAGTGAATTTTCAAGGTTTTGTAAATGCTAATTCCTAACTATATATGGTCTATAACCTATGGTTTTTTCAGTGAATTTCATTGGTTTTTTAAAAGCTAATATCTATAGCTGTAAAGTGTATTCTTCTTTAAATCCAAAAATATATTTTATATGTTTATTAATAATTTTTTTTAAATATTTTTTTTGTTTCGCTCCCGGTCGGCGAACCGGGAAGCTTCCCGTTAGCTCAATTTAATTCAGCGACCCGGTCCGCGAACCGGTAAGAAATCAACATAGTGACGGTATCGCGTTGCCGCGTAATGCGTCTTATGACGTACTGCGTTAGCGCACCCGGAAGTGCCCCGGGGCGCGGACCGAGGCGCGAAACGCAGCTCCCCGGAAGCGATCCGCGGCGCGAAAGCGCGACGTATCGCGTTGCCGCGAAGCGTCTTGTGACGTATCGCGTTAGCGCACCCGGAAGTGTCCCGGGGCGCGGACCGGGGCGCGAAGCTTAGCGACCCGGAAGCTAACCGGGGAGCGTTCCGCAGCGCGTAACATAAGCGTGAGAGGTCATGTGACTTGTTAATAAAACTTTTCATTGGTTCATTTCACTTTTGGTTTCATAATGATGGAATGCTAGGTCAGGTGACTTAAAAATAACACTTTTCATTGGTTGAGAAGTATTGTTTTTCCCAAATGATGAAAACCCCTCCTTCTTTCCTCACTCTGACTTTCATCATTGTGAGAGGAAGACCTATTTTGCTTGTTGGAAGACCTATTTTGCTTGTGTGAAAATGGCTTCATTGGTTGCTTCAGCTGGTGCACCCCCACCACCACCACCACCTCCTCATGGGAAGAGAGGACCACCTCCCCAGGTCCTTACCAACACTGAGGAGGAAGAGGAAGAAATGGATGAGGAGGGAGAAGAACCACAATTTTTAGAAGAGTTGCCCCGGGTTTCCAGAAAGAAAGCCAGTTTCATCTGGCAGTTTTTTTCAATGCCTCGTGGCCAAAAAAAGGTCAACGCAAGGTATGTCACCTGCCTGATATGCAAGGAACAATTGTCCAGAGGGACGGACAAAAAATATAGCTTTGGAAATCACACAATGCACAGGCACATGACGAGGAAACATCCCCTAAATTACAGCCGGGCAGAATTAAGGGATATGCACGACAATCCAAGACCAACTCCTGTGGCCAGACCAACAATACCGGTTTCTCTAACACCAGAAGAGGCACGGGAAACTGTGCCAAATATTCAAGAAAATTTTGGGCACATGATTCACTTATGTATGCACTGTCGTGAATTATTAGCTTGTGGCAACATGAGCATCAATGCACTCAACCTGGCATATGAACACCATGATTGCCCTAACCGCCCCCAGTAATTTTTTTTTGCTCCTGTTGAGCCATTTTCAACGCCTGTTTTTTGTTGTTTCCCCCCCCAAAAAAAACCAAAAAAAATATAAAATCGTTCAAAAAATACAAAAAAAACCAAAAAATGTTCAAAAAAAAAAAAATATATATAAAACAACAAAAATATCAAAAAAAAAGTTATTTTCAGAACTACCTTCCCTTTCCAAAAAAATTGCTAGAATGTTTAGCACTCTGGCAAGCTCTATTTCTTTTGGTTCGCTTCCGGGTTAGCTTCCCGGTACGCGGACCGGGAGCTAACCAAAAAAAAAAAAAAAGTGTAAGTATAAGGAAAGGAAACAGAGAGTGATGTTAAAAGAAAGACAGCTATAGGGAGTAAAGAAGAGATACTGTTTAATAGATCTATTTACCGAAGAAAAGACAGAAGAGGGTATAATTGTGAAAAACAAAATAGATAAGGAAGTGAAAGAAAAAAAAAGAGAGTATAACATTAACAAAGAAGAGTTTCTTGGAGAATGTGAGTGAATGTTCAAAATAAGATTAAAACATGAGGAATAACAGAGAGAAAAAATAGAAAACAGAAAACAAAAAATAACAGAAAAAGATTAATTGAAACAGCAAAGAAATGTAATTAACATAGAGCCATATCATCAACATAGGCAATACAAGTTTTGCAGCTTTTATTGGCAGAAATGTGTCGCTAAAGCTGCTTTTGTGGCAGAAAACTGCCACTAAAACCACTTTTGCACCAGTTTTCTGCCAATAAAAATAGCAATAATTCTATTGGCTGTGTTCATAATATTCCCCTTAGTGTGCTTCAACTACACAGAGAAAGCATTATGAACAAGTAGTGATAGACTGATCAGTCAAAGACAGTAAGAGTAATAGAGACGCAGTGAGTGAACAAGAGTGAGGAACTATGAGAAGAGAGGGACTGAGAAAAAGAGTGGAAGGAGTTGAGTAAGTAGGTAATAGAGAAAGGAATGAGGGAAGTAGCAAAGGCAGGAAACTGAGGGTTAAAGAAATGAAGCAGTGGAACTAATAGTAGTTAAATGTGATATAAATGTAACGAAAACAGTACAAAATATTTACCTTATAATTGTCGTTAAATTACTCACTTTTTGTTTTTATACTTTCAATCTGTGAAAGAGAGAACAAACATTTGAAAAATATTAAAACATGTATTTAAAAATTTGAAAAGACAAGGGAAAAGATTGAAGGACAAACAGTTTTTCAAAAACTTTGACACTTACAGAAGCTTCTGCTTCTCCAGGCCCCCTACACAGTCCTAAAGATATACATTTTAAACTAACAGTATCTTGATGCAGATGAAGTGAGGCCTATCTTAAAACATGGTGCATCTTTTGCATTGCTGTTGTTTCAGAAAAGTGTCGCAACACACTAAAATTTTAAATAATTGCTTCAGGATGCCAATAAGATGTCTACTATCCAGAGGTTTGTTTCAGGTGAGGCCTACTCAGGGTTGCAGATGAAATTTCGAGTTGTTGAAGAGAATAGAGGACATAATACATGTGAAGGTCTACCAATGAAGTGAGTCATGTCCACTGCACTCTTCAACAAAGTCCAAACCTCCTATGTTTCCCTGGACAGACCTAAACTTGATCTGCACAATGTGATTCGTAATGATAGGAAACACAGGTGATGTAATTGAAATACATGCAATTTATTTTGCTCATTTCACAATCACATCACTTGTGTTTCCTTTGCTTAGGTATCTCATTGTGCAGATGTAGTCTAGCATATGAAAGAATACGCAGAAGTGCAGCACTGCATGCAACAACTTTGACACTTACAGAAGCCTCACCTTCTCCATGCCTCCTACACAGTTCTACATATACATCATAAATGCAAACAGTACAGAATTAATTATACATGTTAAATGGTTTATTTTTGCTGTTCTCAGAATGTATCAAAATTCACTAAAAACAGTGACTTGAAGGTATTCATCATGCAACAGCGGGGAAAAAAAAACACAATCAAAATGATTGTGTTTAAAAAACCCATACAACATCAGAAATCAAAATTCAGAACTCCTTAAAGTTAACTTACTTTCCATGACGTCCAAGGATGTCCTATGAACAGCTTACACTCTTTTGTGCTGTTATTACTTTCAGCCCGCCACTTTCTGAAAGAAAATCTCCATCGTTTTTAAAAACACGTTACATGCAATAAATGACTTCTTGCTCTCTACCACAATTTTCCACAAGGCCAAATCTGGTCAGAGCCATTTATAACTCTTGGATTTCTTGTAAGCCAATCCCGTCATTTGGCATTTCCGCAACTTTCAGAATTAAAATGTTGAAGATCATTTTCACAATCCTGGAATAGTAATATCTTCCCCTTCTTGCTCAGTCATGTTCTACTTTTCCTATGACACTGATACAAGCAGACTTACACTACCTCTATGACTACTACAATTATTTAATTCTCTACATCACTTTTAATCACAAAGCAATGTAAAACAGTAGACAGCATTGCAGACTTACATTCCCTCTACTCCATGTTTTGATTGGCTGCTTCAATTAGCTTATAAAAAGAAACAGTTTTTCTGAACTCATTCAAAGTGCACGTATTTCTCCATAATGTCCAGTCCTATGGTTAGAAGTTATGTCTCTGAACTACACTTATCCTCAAGGCCAAATTGTGTAGGAGCCATTAGAACTTCTTGAAATTCCACAGAGCACATCCCGAGATTATTTCCCTAAAATTTTGGTTTTAAAAACACCAGGTAAGAGTTTTTAAGGTCATGCGGCAATTTTTTTTTGAAAATTAAAACAGAATCATTGCAGAATGACCAGCCATTTCTAGACTTTAAATAAGCTGTGTAATGTCCTGATGTTATTGAAGGGCCGTCATGATATATAATTGCTGCAGTTACAAAAGTCCTTCCTGATATTGACAACTGCGAAGCTACAAAATTTTTAATTAAAGTTGTCAATTTTGTTCCATCAGGCCTACATCGTTGGAACATTAAAATGACATTCTGGCCATATGTTCGTATAAATAATGTGGACATCATTTCAGATTTACATTGGCTACACTCCATGTTGTGATCAGCTGCTTTTACTAGCTTATTAAAGGAGACTGATTTACTGTCTGGCAAAGTTAAATATATAAATCTTTCTGAGTCTACACTAGTAGTACTTGATACCATACAGTTCTCGCAGTCATGCTGCCATTGATAAGAAAGCCCAAACAGCTGATCTACATCTACGCCTTCAGCATGTAATACATCAAGCATATACATTAAAAACTCCTGACAATCTTGCTGAATATTTTGAGAGAATTGTGTTTGGCCTGAACATCTGTCTAACAGATTTCGAATTTCAGACACACTTTCTATGTTTTTTCTATCAGTGGTACATTTCTCTAACACAGAATTTAACAAACTGCAAAATCTTTGATCAGAATTGACCACAATCTCTTCTTTTACATTTTTTAGAGAAAACAAAACATTAACCACTACATTAGCATAGCAGTTGACACCAGAACTGTTTTCAAACTGAAAACCAACAACATCTTCAACAGAATCCTTTTTGTTTCTGCTTGTAATTTTAGGTTCATTGACTTTTTGTCTTTTTGCTACAACCTCCCCAGTATTGTTCTCATTTCTTCGTTTCCGGCCTACCACACGTTTCTCAAACAAAGGATACTGAGGCAAATGTGGCGCATACTCTCTTCTTAACCTATTGTATTCCTTAACACAATCTAGATCCGCACAAATGTTTGTGACATCACACTCAATCAAGTACAATCCCGATAAAGTTCTAACTCGTGACAATGCCACATATGCCATACCCTCCTTGAACACAGAACTGCCAATATTCACCAATGCACTGTCTACACTTAAACCTTGCAATTTATGAATTGTCACCGCATATGCCAAGCAAACAGGAAACTGCTTACGGCGAACATATAAGTCTTTTACAAGCAAAAATCTAGCAGAACAACGAGCAATTAGCTGTACTTCCTCAATGCCATCAAATTTAATTTTTAAAAATTCAATTCCATCTCTATTTCTGTATTTCACAAAATCAACAACATTACCCATTGATCCATTTACCAGACCTCTTTCAACATGTAAATTCCTTCTTAAAATTATACGGCAGTTCAAGCACACATTCAGAGTCTTTTCAAAACCTGCAGTTTTAGATATACTCTTCTCTAATGAATCCAATTTTGTTTTCAGATTCTCAGACAAAATAATTGTTGATCCCATATGCTCTACTCTATCAATAGCTTCCAGTTTCACAATCTCTTGCTTTTCTAAATGCAACATTTTGTTGTTAAATTTGGCACATTCTGCAAGAGTTGGCATCAAACATATTCCAGATTTCTTCTCAGTAATTTTCTGAAAAATATTCTCAGGCACAACATCTTGTTCTGGATATAAATTTGACAGTAATCGTGCATGTAAAGCTTCTTTCCCATGCTCGGTCACTTTTCCAATTCTAACATCTTGTAGAATAGTCTTGTAAACTTCATCCTTCGCCTGACGCATATTTTCATGCAGTTCAGCATAATTGAAGTTTAACCATATATTGACGTTGCCAATGCTGCCTAGGCACTTCCTGGTATCTTCATGCGTGAGCATTTTGAACACAGGTTGCCCTTTCACTGGTGTCAGCTGCAGAAGATCTCCGAAAACAATGATGTGTTTGCCTCCAAATAACACATCATACTCTGTTTTGAGAACTTCTTGCATCCTCAAATGCACAAAGGCAAGCATGACATTGGAAACCATGCTTACTTCGTCAATGATAAGAAGTTTCATTTTCCTCAAGATTCTTGAAACTTCAAAACAAGCATCTCCAGATAGCTTGTGATATTGTAATTTGTTGTCATGCTCCACTGGCAGCATCAGTAAACGATGTAAAGTAATCCCTTTAATATTATGTGCTGCCAGTCCAGTTGGAGCAGTGACAACACAAGACAGCGATGACTCTGTCCTTTCCTGCAAATAGCATGAAATTGCTTTAATGAGGAAACTTTTTCCAGTTCCCGCTTCTCCACTCACGTACAGTCGGACAGGCTTCAACGACGTACATGAGCACTCTTTCTTATCATGACTTAATCCATGATCAATTTGCATGGTAACTTCGTCATATATTTTCCTCTGCTCAACGTTGAGTTGTCTTTCCAACTCTTCTAAGTTAACCGCATCCTCTTGAGCATGTGCCATGGCTCTTTCCACTTCATTCATAGCAGTGGCAGCTTCATTTTCGATAACAGGTCCTCCTAGTGGATCCTGACTCAATGAAGCAGAACTCTGACTGTCCTGAGAACTGTCTCTGGCAATCTCGGCTGCAATCGTTGCTTCCTGCTCAATTTCCGCATTCAACATTTCTACATATTTGGGAAAAGCAGGACATTCTATGGTCTCCTTGGCGGCATTGAAAGAGTCTTCGTAACAGAGGAAATCTCCAAGCAGTTCCTCTTCTGCACGCCAAGGCTTGAAAAGTTGCAAAAGTGCTAAATAGAAAAACTCCTTTTTTTCAGGAGATTCACCACTCAATTTTCGATGGTTTACCAAGTGGCATTTTCTTTGCTTGACCAGACATCCCTCACTTCCTATTACAGCATACACTCCTTTCTCAGTATCTTCTTTGATGTTCCTCTTGAATATGTAATTTTGCAGAACCTCATACAGACAAACATTCTCGAGGTGACTGCTTCGATTTGGATAATATGTATCCAACATGTTTGTCTTCAAAATGTCGGTACTGTTTGGCTCCTTTTCCGCCAAATACTCAATTTCCTGCACAGGTTTGAGAACTCGATTACGCGTTGCTGCAAGACCAAGACTCGCCCAAACGATACTCCTGGACTTGGCATAGAGACTTGCTGAAGACAACCGGTCAGAACATTCGTACGCTCCGATTTCTCGATGCGACAACATCTTCAGACTGAAACTGTACAACTTCTTGCTGAGGCTCTTTTCATGGGAAATGTCCTCCCACATATCCTTCAATTCTGTCTTCTCTTTTTTGGTGATGTAAGACATCACATACCGAGCCACAGCCATACAGTTATCAGCCACAAACTGTATATCCATGTTAGCATTCCACATGGACAAAATCACCGGGTTGTAGTCGTTGATGTACTTGGACTCTTGGTTCCTCTTCAAATTGTAAGTGTTTTTAGGTGATTTCTTCATGACATTGTGTCGCAGCGAAGACATCAAACTGTTTACTCTTCCTTTAGAAATCACCGGTCGTGGAAAGCCGAAACGACATTTAGTGTAGAACTTGTCATTGTTTCGGAATTTACGACGGCAGTACTTTCCACATCGATGGCTTTGGAAACGCAGAACTTTTTCTCTTAGGCTTTTCTTCTCCTTTGCGTTTGGAACAGCACACGTATAATACTGTTGGATGAAACTCATCACTGAGTCTTCTGGATCCGTTCCAAATTTAGGTGCATCCTTGATCCACAGCAACATATGTATATGAGGAGCACCTCTTGCTTGGTACTCCTTTCTCCAGAAGAAATCCAACACCTCTCCAAGAGGTGGATTCTTCTTATTCATGATGAAAGACATCAT
Source organism: Lissotriton helveticus (assembly GCF_964261635.1). Classification (NCBI taxonomy): domain Eukaryota; kingdom Metazoa; phylum Chordata; class Amphibia; order Caudata; family Salamandridae; genus Lissotriton; species Lissotriton helveticus. The sequence goes on along the minus strand of NC_136063.1, from coordinate 534,280,090 downwards.
AGCTTCAAATCTATGATTGAAGTACCTACATACATTGACTGGATCCAAAGAGCACAGTTCTCCAGGTGTCTTGAATTCGATGTTATCTACGTTAGCATTTGCCTCTCGTAGAAATTCAAGTAAGTCTTCCCAGCCATACTCGGCACAGCTCAGAGTGAGGAACCATGTGGGAGTACCTAAGTTCCTAAGCATACATTTTAAATCACCATGACGACGGTACCAGTACTCATTAGTACCACGCTGACACGCCATGAGATTAATCAGGTGAGAATCCAAAATACTGTCTTGGACATTGACTTTATCCATAAAGTCACTTGCCGAGATGTTTTGCATGTGTATACCACTTTTCAAGATGTGGTTCACTGCATATGACAGTCCAGACAGATCGCTTTCAAACAGGAGATGAAACAAATAAGGAATGCATTGTCGAAACCTAGCATCTCCTGCATACAATCGCAAAGTCCGGTATTCAGAAGCAGGAATTTGATGAGGTCGCTCATCATATCTTCCTCCCTGACCTGTTGGAAAAAGCTGTGGGAAACACCGAGCTTCCAAACTTTCCTCCCAAACACTAATGGGACTCCCTTTGGCTTGTTTCATTTGAAACAACTCAATAGCATTCCCCATGACTTCCTTGGAATGCAAAGGATGAACACTATAATGTTCATATATTTCTTCACTAGTAGAGGGTTCTACTTTCTCAATTTGACCAGCACACAAATCGCTATCCTCTTCCTCACTTACTTCCTCTTCTGCAACATATACATTCTTATAGTATTTATTATTTTTTTTCAAATACAATGTTGCCTTTTTAACTTTCCTAACATCTACTAAATCTTGCCATATTTTCTTATTCTTTGTCGGAACCCCATTAACTAAGATAACCAGAGGTTCCTCTTCCACTTTTTCTACTCCAATTGTGTTAATGTTTTTCTTCAAATCTAGAGGCAAATAAACAACTCTTCCCTTTAATCCTCTCTGTAAATCTGATGGAGGCAATTTCCCTGTCTTTGGCTCCATTCTTACAATAGCCTGAAAGGGATGGATACTTTGAATCAAAATAGATTCATAAGTATTTAAATCCTTCAATTCAGAAGGAATCTCAATCAATTCCAGATTATTATGAACTGCTCTAGCAGGCATCTGGTTTTGATTTAATTTGCAACAACAATCAGTACACACACGTTGATCCAATCCCAAATCAAAACAATTTTCTACCATCAAGTATGTTGCAAAATCCTTCCATTCACTATTATTTTCCCTTTCACTTTTTGCATATAAATCCACTAACTTAGTCTGATTCTTATAATAAGTGCGTCGACAACACACACAAGTGAAATTAGGCCTCTCACTTGATTTCACCTCAAACGTCGCAATTTCCCTCTGGAAATTATCTGTACTGGAAACCTGTACACTATCTTCCACATGACCCTCTTCTTCTTGCTCAATTTCAACATTCTCCTCTTTACTTCCAAAGTAACAAAACTCAATTTCTTCACATATATTCTTCACATCTATTTCAGAACCATGCAAAAGAGCAGCGCATAATTGTTTAAGCATAATTGCTGGACTCTTAGCATAATACAACATTCTAACTAATTTCCTCACTTTGTTATGATGCACTGCTAGCATCCTGAAATGATGAAAAACACTCTGGCATACTCTCCTGGAAAGACAAGCCAGTGAATGTCCATGAAAACCTGTCACTTCTCTTACTCTGCAAGGATCTAATTCTTGCAACAACATCATTTTCTGCTTCAAACTTTTCTTATTAAATGACCGTACAAAATCACAAAGCAAATTGATGGAATCCTGTCGCACACTGCAAATACTACTACACTTCCAGGTGTACACAGGACCCTTAGCACGTCTTCCTAAAACCTCATTACCTAACACCTCTTCTGCCTCTGTTGTCACAAGTTTTTCTTTTTCAACTGGACAACCATCTTTCACTTCATAAGCACGACCACTGGTGTCAACTGCATGCACCAAATCATTATCCTGGAAATAACTCTCCTCATTAAAAAATGCCTCACAGCTTGAACTATGCATCCATTCTCCAGAAAAAACTTCACAAAAATTACTACGATTAACTATTCTCTTCCATCTACTATTTCTTTTGAAATCAAAAATTGCCTTGTTTAGCTTCCTAATTCTATTGATTATCAAAATAAATAACTTACGTTTAATTTCAAATGCCTGATCAATAACTTTCTCAACTTTTTTTTTTGTCTTATAAAAAACCAGTTTCTGTTGACCTTTCTTAATATTTTTTTAAAAATTGCCAATTATCCTGTTCCGGAACATTCGTTTACGAATCTCCCTAAACTGTTGTTTCCTTCTACTATCATGCACAGAGTTATCTCTTGCTCTAGCAGTAACATTTTTCATTGGCCTTTCCTTTCCATTTGATTTCCTTCTCGTTTTATGGACTGAAACATTTTCTGTAGTAATATTTTTTTTACTACACATATTTCTTATAAATTGTTTTGTGCTCTTACCCGGTGCTTTCTTCGTGACTTGACAAATCTTTTTGTTAGAGGACTGCTGCGTATTTTTTTTCACCTGCTGTCTTTGACGTTTTGCAGCCTTTCTCTGTCTTTCTATTGTAGGCATGGTGAAATCTTGAAATGATCTGCAGTTGAATCTGTGGAAAAATATAATAAATAATGTTATTAACCATTATTACCAAACAGTAAATCAGTAACAGTGATCAAAAACTTAACACACTACTTGACATTTTAATTAGAAGATTTTTTAGTCGTTGGCAAATTTACAATACAGAAATACCAGAAAAGAAATGACATTTATATTTATGTTACCTATGCTATTTTATATGTGAATCTGATCTAATTTTATGAGCATATTTTAATATTTTATTGAAGACACTACACATAACCTGCTTTTGAAGGTGTCTTTATTTTTAAATTAAACGGTTTACCTTTTTACTTTTTATTAATTATAAATTTTAAAAATAAATGTTTATATTTCCAAAGGCTCAAGCAGGTCAGCTTCCCATCCTATATCATATAATTCGGACAAATCTGCATCCTCATCACGCTCTTCTTCATCCTCAGGATTTAAATCATCCAAGGGATCAACATCCACTGATGTTTCAATTACAAGTTCAATGATGAGGTCAAAATCAACTGATTGCAGATTGTCGCTCATGTTGAGGTTGTCTTTATCTTTAAAGAAAGATAACAACAATGAGATGTTGTAGAGTAAGAGACAAATCTCACAGATTATAATAGTAAAATTGTTTAACAAGAGTAACATTTTGCAGCTATTATTTAGCCATGTCCAGCGATGCTGAGCAGGTGAAGCCTATGTCTAATTTTTCACTGAACAGGACTCATCTCTTCTTAACCTTGGATAAGCCTCACCGACTCTGTGTCCCCTGCACATACTTAAATGTAAAGGGGCAGATTTATGTTAAATGGCACATCCCCAGGCATGCACCAGTTAACGTGCACCACTGCTCTGCCACCCATGGTGTGCCGCATTTACAATCAGATAGGAGAAACCTGCGTCAAAACCCTGCGCCTGCTTGAAGCAGGCATAGGTCTTGACGCAACATTGTGGAGATGGTGCACCCCTGAGCCTTGCTGGAGCTGCATCGCACTTGCGATACAACTCCAGCAATGCGCCACCTTAACGGCACAGATGCGTCAAGCATCTGTGCCGTTTTTGCCCCATGCTGCGCCGCATTGTAAATGCAGCACACCATGGGTGGCGGAACAGCGGCGCAAGATGACTGGCACATCCCTGGTGATGCGCCAGTCATCATAAATCTATCCCTAAGCTTCTTATCTTGTTAGAGATGAACTGCCATATGTATCATCAAAATATTTTGCATTTCCTAAATAGCGAATTTTAAGGAATAAATAGCGATTCTTTACCATTCCTAATTTGCGATGAGCAAATTGCTAATTGCAAGTTACCCATTCATTTCCATGGGCTAGGAGGCTCATAGGAATGAAGGTTTAATTTGCGATTAGCAATTTGCTCATCACAAATTAGGAATTTTTTCAAGCGTGCAGGGGTATCTCAAGAACACCCTGCTGCACCCCTGAAAAATAAATTTGGGGGCATATGGCACACCTACATGCCCTAAGGGCATGTGTTGGCGTCATATGGGACCTCTTGTTTTTTAAAAAAAAAGCTTTTTGAAAAGAATTCGCAAATTACCACAAACTAGAAGTTGGTGGTAGTTTCCAAATCCTTAATATCATTTTTTACATATTTTTTGTTTGATACATTGCATTTAAGGAATCGTAAAATTTGCAAATCCTTCAGTGCAATCGCAAAATAAGGAATAGCAAATTTTGAATTAAGGACATTTTAAGTCATTTCCATATGTGCAGTGTTTTGAAATTATGATTTGAAAATCGTTTTTGGGGAAAAGTAATGGTTTGCAAATTTATGACAAGGACATAATGGTGTATGCTTCTCTATAAGGCATTTCAGTGTCTCTGATGTCATTTTTCCCATATTACATTATAAGACCTTTCCCCATGGAGCACATTCCTTGTAAATATGCTCCCACCTGAGCATGGCGAATTTAGATTTTGACTGTTTGAGTCACATAACCATGTTAAAAGTGACCCAAAAAAATTGCAAACGTTTTAAAAAAACACATTCATGTGTCTTAAGGACATTTTAAGTCATTTCCCCATGGACAGTGTTTTCTAAGTGGCGCAAAAGAGGCATACACCTATCATAAATCTGTCCCTAGCATTTTAAATGATTAATTCAGGATGACAATAAGATGTGGCCTATCCAGAGGTTTGTTTAAGGTGAGGCCTACTCAGGATTGCAGATTAAAGTTACGCTTGATGAAGAATACAGAGGACATAATACATGTAAAGCTCTACCAATGAAGTAAGTGATGTCAACTTCATTGCGCCAGTCATCATAAATGTATCCCTAAGCTTCTTATCTTCTTAGACATCAACCGCCATATGTATCATATAACTATTTTGCATTTCCAAAATAGCGAATTTTAAGGAATAAATAGCGATTCTTTACCATTCCAAATTTGCGATGAGCAAATTGCTAATTGCAAATTACCCATTCATTTCCATGGGCTAGGAGGCTCATATAAATGAAGGTGCAATTTGCGATTAACAATTTGCTCATCGCAAATTAGGAATTTTTCCAAAGCTGCAGGGGTGTCTCAATAACACCCTGCTGCACCCCTAAAAAAGAAATTTGGGGGCATATGGCGCACATAAATTTTAACATTCCTTTACCTCAAAAACGATTTTCAAATCATAATTTCAAAACACTGCACATGGGAAAATTACTTAAAATGTCCTTAAGACACACAAAAGCGTTTTTGATTGCCTTTGCAGCATGTTTGTATCACTTTTAACATGGCTATGTAACACAAACATTCAAAATCTAAATTTGCCATGCACAGGTGGGAGCATATTTACAAGCAATTTGCACCACAGACAAAGGTCTTACACTAAAATGGGAAAAATAACATCAGGGACAGTCAATTGCCTTATAAAGAAGCATACACCATTATGTCCTTGCCATAAATTTAAAAACAATTCCTTTTCCCCAAAAACGATTTTCAAATCATAATTTCAAAACACTGCACATGGGAAAATGACTTAAAATGTCCTTAAGACACATGAAAGCGTTTTTTGATTGCCTTTCCAGCATGGTTGGGTCACTTTTAACATGGCTATGTAACACAAACATTTAAAATCTAAATTTACCATGCACAGGTGGGAGCATATTTACAAGCAATTTGCGCCACAGAGAAAAGTCAGGGACAGTCAATTGCCTTATAAAGAAGCATACACCATTATGTCCTTGTCATAAATTTAAAAACAATTCCTTTACCTCAAAAACGATTTTCAAATCATAATTTCAAAACACTGCACATGGGAAAATTACTTAAAATGTCCTTAAGACACATAAAAGCGTTTTTTGATTGCCTTTCCTGCATGGTTGGGTCACTTTTAACATGGCTATGTAACACAAACATTCAAAATCTAAATTTTCCATGCACAGGTGGGAGCATATTTACAAGCAATTTGCGCCACATAATTCATAATTTTCTCCTTAAAGCACACTATTCTCTAAATTAAAGAAATATTTTCTCACCTTAGCAAATACTTTGAGTTTGAAAACAGTCTCAGAAACACACCAATTTGTCTTCAGCAGAGCAAAAGGTATGCACTCCAGAGTCTGCAGCTATCAAAAGCACAGAAATGCTGTAATTCTTCACACATATTTCTCATGTCACCCAATCAAAACTCTTCCCTCACTTTTTTTCAAATGAAAACCCTTCCCCCCTCTGCCCTTTCTGTCTTTTCTGCATGGCAACCACCTCTTGGAAGACTTCTGGTGTTTGCAAGTTCACACAACTTTGTTGCAATTGAACTCTGAACTCTCAGTGCACCTGCATATCCAGTGCATTCTTTCATTTAATGATTTTTTATTGACCATTCAAAATACATCTTTCAAAGAACACATCCGTGCACCCTAACTTTCTGTTTTCAGCAATCAAAATCCACCAATCACTGTTACTGCTTCATGAACACAGAAACTCCACAGTTTTTTTCATTTTAAACTCTCATTTTTTCAACTGCCATTTCATTGCCACACTTCATCTGACTGCAGGAGAACCTTCTCTCACCATGTTTTCTGTCTGGATTGTTGGACATAGTTATATTCACTGGGCTCAAAGGTACGTTGAAAACAGGAAATTACCTAACCTCAATTTACAAGATGTGGAAATTAAGTGGTTTGGCCACAGAGGATTAAAATGTCACCAATTGATACCATTGGTGAAAACCTTTATGCATTTGCCCAAACCTGACCTGTTAATTGTGCACTGTGGAGGTAATGACTTGGGCACTTTGACTGGTGTAGGTCTGGAAATGCTTTTAAAGGACACCTTTGAGCAATTAATGGCACTTTTTCCTCAGACTGCCTTGGTATATTCAAATATATGCCAAAGACAGAAATGGAGGTGGTCAAACCAATTTTGTCCACAAATTGAGAAGTCGAGGAAGCATGTAAACAAATCTGTTTCAGCTTACATGAGAGACCATGGAATGGGCTCCCTGTACAACAATAACTTGCGTTACTACATGCAAGATATCTACAGAGGAGATGGAGTTAACTTCTCAGATGAGGGCAACAGAGTTTTCACTCTGAATTTAAGAATGTGCATTGGTACCTACATATAAGTACCTAAATGTACCATAAACCCAAAAGCTCTTCTCAGAGCTACCCTACATCTGATCACTCACAATTATTATTTTACTCTAACATTTTTCACTAATTTCCAACAAAGTACCCTCCCTGGGGCGCTACCCGGTACGCGAACCGGGAGCTAACCTCGCGAATTTTTTTTTAAAAATGTTTTTTTTTCGCACATATAAGCCTCCTCAGCCACCCTCAGAAAACCTAGGGGGTCAAGATAACTCTACCGTGCCCCCTTCTACCCATTCTGAACATTATTTGCCCTCCATCTTGTATCTTAATTCGACCGAAACACAAAATGGTGGACTCCCGGAACGCTTAAGGTTCGCGAACCGGGGCGCTCAACGGTTCGCGTACCGGGTCGCTCTCTAGGAAGCGCACCATCAAAAAAGGTGGGAAAGTAGTTCACAGAAAAGCCACTGGAGACAATTTCACCAAATATAGATTAGCTCATACTACATACCAATCCCTACCATTTTCACAAATTTGATTGGAATTCCATTTAGTCATTTAGCCTGTAGACCTCTCTAAATACCCTGAGGTAAATTACTTCACAAAACACATCTGAAGTGTTGGAATTGACAACCAATGAAAATGTTACTTTCATTTTCTATTTTTTTTACCTGACATTTCATTGGTTATATACCTGAATATATATAAAGGAAGAGAAGAAAACACAGCCATTTTGACTACTACTTCTTGCTGTACATTTCAATAGTATTTTCACTAATTCCTTCAACTTCTTTCTAAAGGTAAGTTTTTATTTTTAAAACTGAAGTATATTGTGCACTATAAGTTAATATGGTAAACTTTTTCTGATAGATATATACTATCCCTCTGTAGTAGTTATAGATTTAGAGAGACTTCTCTGTTATAGTTATGGATGTAGTTAGGCTTCTCTTGTATAATTATGAATTTACTTACGTTAAATCACATACACTTTTTTATATTCCTACTTCCACTCTGATACTATACACTGCCCAAAGATAAATTCACTGATAAAAAATGCCTATCTAAAATTATTCCCAACATTGCCCTATCTCTACTAATATATATTTTTTTAATCCAAATTTCAGGCAAAATGGAAGGCGAAAACCAAGTTTCTTTTGAAATGGACCTGCAAGAGAGCAGCCAAGAATTGATTGATACAATTGATCAAATTGACATTGAATTTTTCGATGAAACTTGGGACAATGAACTACTGCAATGTGTACAAGCAGTAGATAACCTCCTTGCAAATGAGGAAATTTTACACCCTCAGAGACTACAATGTATATTCCATGATAATTATGAAATTTCTGACAATGAAATGTTAGAAAGTTTAATAAATTATGAAACACAATCACATTAAAAAAAATGCTTAAAAAATAAAGAAAATAAAAAATAATCAACAAAAAGAACAATCAATTAACATACAGCATTTGAAAAGTCTATCATTCATTTTTCATTGCAGTACGCTGCCCAGAACGCTTCCCGGTTCGCGGATTTGTTTTTTTTGCCCCGCGGGGCCCTTTTAAAACCTCCACATTAAACCTAGGGGGTCAGGGAGGATCTAGTATGCCCCCTTATGGTCATTTTCGCCTTTGTTTTGGCCTCCTCTTGTCTCTCAATCCTACCGAGAGACAAGATGGCGGCCGCTCCGGACTGTTTAGAATGTTGACAGACACCGGAGAGCCAATCAGCTTAGCTACGCGAAGTTCCGGTACGCTTAAGGTCCGCGGACCGGAGCGCTGCCCGGAGCGCGCTTACAGATATATATCTTTTTTTAAACGTTAATTTCTCAAAATCCACTGGAGCACATATATTGAGACCTAGAAAAGGCACATCGGGCTACCAGTCCCTACAATTTTGCCAAGTTTCATGGAAATCCATTCAGCCGTTCGGGCTAAAAGTGAGGCCAACCGCCCTATGGAAAACTCAATGTTAAAAACACGTTTTGGGACCCCCCTTTTTTCTCGGCCCCCCCTTGACGAAACCCCCCCAAATTTCCAAGGGCTGCTCAGAAACAAAATGTTCCATTTTCCAGAAAATTTCAGCCAATTCCGTCCACAAACGCCAAAGTTATTAGACATAGAATTTTCAAAAATCCCATAGAGAAAAAATCCTAACTATATATACCTACTGGCGACCGCCAGTAGGTAATATATATATATATATATATATATATATATTACCTACTGGCAGTCGCCAGTAGGTATATATAGTTAGGATTTTTTTGAATAGGGATTTCTGAAAATTCTATGTTGAATAACTTTGGCATTGATGGACGGAATTGGCTGAAATTTTCAGGAAAATGGCACATTTTGTTTCTGAGCGTCCCCTGAAAGTTTAGGGGGGTTTCGTCAAGCGGGGGGCGAGAAAAAAGGGGGGTCCCAAAATGTGTTTTTAACATTGAGTTTTCCATAGGGCGGTTAGACTCACTTTTAGCTCGAACGGCTGAATGGATTTCCACAAAACTTGGCAAAATTGTAGGGACTGGTAGCCCGATGTGCCTTTGCTATGTCTCAAGATATATGCTCCAGTGGTTTTTACGAAAATTAACTTTGAAAAATATATATTGGGCTACATTGGGCTATATATATGTTAGAGCCCAAATGTAGCCCAATGTAGCCCAATTTAGCCCAATGTAGCCCAAAGATGGCCACCAGAGACAAAAAAAAACAAATGTAGCCCAAATATCAGCCAGATGTAGCCAAACTATAGCCCAATGACAGAATGTCCCAGAGTGTTCTAAAGAACAACTAGAACGCTAACAGTCTTACTTATGACAGAAGTATGGCACACCTGAAGTCATCTTGATTGGAATAAAGTGGTAACACTTAATACATTTAATTTGAAAAGGAACAAAATGAGGGGTTTCATTTTGCCATAGAAATGTTATATATATATATATATATATATATATATATATATATATATATATATATATATATATATATATATATATATATATATATATATATATATATATATATTACCTACTGGCAGTCGCCAGTAGGTATATATAGTTAGGATTTTTTTGAATAGGGATTTTTGAAAATTCTATGTTGAATAACTTTGGCGTTGATGGACGGAATTGGCTGAAATTATCAGGAAAATGGTACATTTTATTTCTGAGAGTCCCCTGAAAGTTTGGGGGGGTTTCGTCAAGCGGGGGCCGAGAAAAAAGGGGGGTCCCAAAACGTGTTTTTAACATTGAGTTTTCCATAGGGCGGTTGGACTCACTTTTAGCTCGTACGGCTGAATGGATTTCTATGAAACTTGGCAAAATTGTAGAGACTGTTTGCCCGATGTGCCTTTGCTAGGTCTCAAGATATGTGCTCCAGTGGATTTTGAGAAATTAACGTTCAAAAATATATATATATATCTGTGACAGCGTCCCGGTTGTTGTGTTGTGTGGGTGATGTAAGTACCAACATGTAGGTACCAATGAAGAGTCTAAAATACAATGTACACCGTCTCCTCTGTAGATATTTTGTATGTTCTAATATGGGTTATTTAAATGTAAATGTGTGGAAAAGCACTTCATGCTTTAAAGCAATTGTATTTTTGAAATGATTGTTCTTTCCTCTTAGTCCTCCTCTTTGGGTTTTTTTCCCCACACTCTTCTTCAGCATGATAGTTGATGAATTCGTTCCCTCAAAAAATTTAGATACATAAAAAAATTATATTAAATACATATAAAATATATTTTTCCTTTAAACGAAGAATACATTTTACAGCTTTTGATATTTGCTATTAAAAAACCATTGAAATTCACTGAAAAAACCATAGGTTATAGACCACATATAGTTAGGAATTAGCATTTACAAAACCTTGAAAATTCACTGAAAAAACCATAGGTTATAGACCATATATAGTTAGGAATTAGCATTTACAAAACCTTATTTTACTCATACAAAACCATTGAAATTCGCATATATAGTTAGTTGCACTAACTATATATCGCGCACCCGCAATCCACTGCTGATCATGTCACATATTACATCATTCATGGCATGGTCAGTGACATCACTGATGACATCACTGATGACATCTCAAATGACATCACTGATGACATCACTGATGACAACATCCAGTGACTGTATGTTTCTGTAAAGTTAAAATATGTCTTACATATTGAAGAATGAGTGGATGTATAAGTGTCTGGATGAAGGATTTAGTAGGTGCATGACTGACTGTATGAGTGAGTGATTAAATGTGTCTCACTGAGTGCATGGGTTAGTGACTAAACTGTCTTAATTTGTGCATCATTATGTCTGTTGTTCTGTAAACTGCTGCATGTGTTGATCAGTAGCTATATGAGTAACTATATGGGTTATTGATTGGTTGCCCAAGTATTTGTATGGGAGACTGAGTGTGTGTGTGGGTGGCTGGGAGGTGTATGACTCTGTGCATAGATGTGTGAGCAGTTGATTCACTAGATGTATGGCATGTGGAAACAGCTGTATGGGAGGTTGACTGTGTGCATGAGTGTATTGGTGAGTGAATGGATATCTCAGTGCTACATGTCAAAGTAAGTACATATGTAAAACACAGTACATGTGAGAGTTGACATATATAAATAACTGTGCATAAGAGCCAGTGAATGTGTGAGTGGCTGTATGGATCATTGTGAACTTGTATCAGGGATTGTATAAGAGAGTAAATATGTGTTAGTATATGTTTGAATAAGTAAGGTGTGTATAACTGTATAGTTGAGGAAATGGAGGTGTGATTGATTCTTTGCATGACTGACTAGGTGTGTGAGTAACTCCATGGATGAGTGACAGTCTGTGAGTGTCTGTTTACACTGAGTGTATCTAAGGTTATATTAGAGTCTGAAGAGGTTCATCGTATTATCACATGAATGATGTCATCAGTGATGTGATCAGTAATGTCAAATGAGATGTCATCAGTGATGTCATCAGTGATGTCATTTGAGATGTCATCAGTGATGTCATCAGTGATGTCATTTGAGATGTCATCAGTGATGTCATCAGTGATGTCATCAGTGATGCAATTTGAGATGTCATCAGTGATGCCATCAGTGATGCCATCAGTGATGTCATCAGTGATGTCATTTGAGATGTCATCAGTGATGTCATCAGTGATGTCACTGACCATGTCATGAATGATGTAATATGTGACATGATCAGCAGTGGATTGCGGGTGCGCGATATATAGTTAGTGCAACTAACTATATATGCGAATTTCAATGGTTTTGTATGAGTAAAATAAGGTTTTGTAAATGCTAATTCCTAACTATATATGGTCTATAACCTATGGTTTTTTCAGTGAATATATATATATATATATATATATATATATATATATATATATATATATATATATATATATATTATATAATATATATTACCTACTGGTGGTCGCCCGTAGGTATTTATAGTTAGGACCAAGTAGACCATTTTTTGTTTTGCTTATAACTTTGACTTTGTTTGAGGAATCTTCATGACATTTTCCAAACTAATTTTTTACTCATATCAGCTCCTATGTTGAAAGTATGGGGGTGATTCGTCAACGGGGGCCGAGAAAAATGGGGGTCCCAAAACATGTTTTCTCCATGTAAATCCACAGGAAATATTAGACAAGGCTACAGGTCGAACGGGTGAACGGAATTACCCCAAATTTGGCAGGGAGAAGGGTCTTGGTCTAGAAAGTACGCTTTTGTTTATTTGGTGTAAATCTGTTGAGTAGTTTCTGAGAAATATCGAAATTTACAGATATCAATATTTGGGAATTCTGCCATCTGATTGGCTGAGGTGTTACGAGCACAAGCTTGCTGCTTATTGGTTGCGAGCGCTGCGAGCGGTTGCAACTAGGTAGTGTTGGCTGCCATTTTGTGATTCTGTTGAAGCAAGTAAAGGGAAAAAAGGGCTAAAAAAAGTAGGAAAGAGGAGGGTAGGATCACTGTAACCTCTGTGGGGTGTTTAGGGTGTGCTATACAGTGGGTGTAAAGCAAACTACTCATACCTACCGGTCTGAAAGTGCTGCGGTATGCAAATTAAGTGAGGTATTGCCTAGAGTCTGATGCTGCTAAGGTGAGCTGCTGCGGGACTCGGGGATTAATGCGTGAGCCCAAACTGTATGTCTTATGGTATGAAGTCACGTGCCCTGACTTCTGCAGTACACCTGTGGAAATAGTGTCAGCATGTGTTTATACCTACTAGTACGAACTACTGACCCCTACTGGTCTGAAAGTCCTAGAGTATGGAAAATATGTGAGGTATTGTCTAGAGTCTCATGGTGCTAAGCTGAGCTGCTGCCGGACTCGGGGATGAAAGCGTGAGTCCAAATTGTGTGTTATATGCTGTGATGTCATGTGCTCTGGTAGCTGTGCCACATCTGTCCAAGTAGTGTTGGCATGTAGTTATACCTACTCGGAGGATAAAAATGTTCTGATCATTGTAACTTGTGTATGGTGCTTAGGGGTGTTATACAGGGAGTGCGAAGGTAAATTTGCGCTTATCAAATCAATTTGATATTTGCAAACTACTCACTCCTACGGGTCTGATGGCACTGGGGGCATAAGCTGAGCTGCTGTCAGACTCAGGGATAAAGCCGCTGAAATACTGACCCCTACCGGTCTGAAAGTGCAGGGTACTGAAATTAAGTGAGGTATTGCCTAGAGTTTTATGCTGCTAAATTGAGCTGCTGCTGGACTCGGGGATGAAACCGTGAGCCCAAACGGTGTGCACTATGGTGTGAAGTCATGTGCTCTTGCGCCGTGCCACACCTGTAGAAGTAGTATCAGCAATATTTTATACGTAGTAGGAGGAAGTTTTGTTTGGAACACAGTAAGTTGTATATGGTGCTTAGGTGGTGTTATACAGGGAGTGCGAAGATAAATTAAAACGGTATTTGTGAAGCGCCAACTCCCACCACTATGGGTCTGAAGGCCCTGGAGGCAGGCGTGGAAATTATGTGAGCTATTAAGTGAGCTATTGCCCAGAGTCACATGGTGCTGAGCTGAGCTGCTGCTGCCGGAGCAGGGGATTCAACCTTGAGCCCTGTGCTCTGAACTCAAGTTTTCTGGCCGCTGCGGCACACCTGTCCAAGTAGAGTGAGCATGTCTGCATACATACTAGGGGAACTTTTGTTTTAAACAGTATGACATCTGTAGGGCTATTTGGGGTGCTACAGAGGGAGTGTGAAGTTCAATTCTGCCATTTCTAACCAATCCGGTATTTGTAAAGTGCAAACTACTCACTCATACGGGTCTGCAGGCGCTGGGGTCGGGGGTGGAAAGTAAGCTATTGCCCAGAGTCACATGGGGCGATTCTGAGCTGTTGCTAGAGCCGGTGATCAAAGCAAGTGCTCTGTGCTCTAAAGTCAGATGGTCTGGCCGCTGCGCCAGACCATCTGACTTCAGAAAAACTCTATTTCCTTGATCTGTGAAGTGTACTCCATCACTTCTGTAGATATCAGCAATATCAAAACGTATGTTGTTTTTGTATATCAACCCCATTCTATGGTCTCTGAGGTATGCAGACACAGCTTTGTTGACATTCTTCCTAGATTTTTTAATCTGAGGACAAAATTGTTTTGACCACTTCTGTCTTTGGCATATATTGGAATATACAAAGACAGTTTGAGGGAAAAGTAACATCAATTGTCCAAAGGTGTCCTTCATAATCATTTCCAAACCTACCCCAGTAAATGTGCCTAGGTCATTTCCACCACAATGCACTATCATGAGGTCAGGGTGTGGAAGATGCAAAGAGGTTTTAACCAAAGGTAGCAATTGGTGCCACGTCAATCCTCTCTGTACAAACCCTTTAATGTTCACATTTTATAAACCTAGGTCTAAGTCAATACGTCTTTGTTCTGCATACCTTTTGCACCAGAAAGCATAGCTATGTCCTATGATCCACACTAGCATTTTAAAGATATGGCTGGAAGGTATGGAAAGATGTCTGTAGCTCATTCAGTTCCTTCGTAGAATAAGAGATATGATAAAGATGGGGAACTATATTTTTTTGCCATACAAAATGATACCTGATTGGGAGATGAAAAGCATTGTTTTTTAAAATTATGGTGCACATTCGTTTTGTGGAAAAACATCTTTGTGATTGGTTAAGAAAATGTAAATGTGAATGTAAATGTGTTTGTATTTATATAGCGCACTTCTACCCAGAGGTCTTGTAGCGCTGTATTCATACCGCTGTGGAACCCATTGTGGCTTTCCTTTGAAATGTCCACTCCTGGGCACCCCCAAGGTGAAGCCAGGCGTCCAAGCGCTGCTGGGGCCGTTGTGGAGATTAAGCAAGCTATTGCCCAGAGTAACAGAGTGGGACCCATGATTAGACTAGGCACCGAGGTGAGAATTATCAGGTCCGGGGAAATTGAGTCCAAGAGCCGCCGAGGCGGGAATTGAACCCTGGTCCCGGGCCAGACCTCTGCATCAGGGTCTGCAGCTCTAACCATTGAGTCACGCTTCTCCTAAAAGCAGTTTCAACGTGGGATCATAGGATAAAATTTGCTCAACTCAACCACACCTGCTACTTGCATTTCGAAAGCACTGTTCGAACTTAAAACAATTGTGAACTTTTAACCTGCACGTGCCGTTAAATGTTCGAGAAAATGGTGCAAAAAAATATTGTTAGGTTTAAAAAAAAATATTAACTTTTAACCTGCACGTGTGGTACAATGTTCTGGAAAGTGTGTTAATAGAATACGTTGCACTACTGACTTCTATGTGTCGGTAAATATGAAAAAAACTGTTTATATGGAAAATTAAAAAGAAAATAATAAAGAGAAGTTTTGAAACCTAACTGAATCAAGGAACTATTCTAATTTGCTCTTCACATGTATTTATGTGGAGGAACCAAATTATAGACATAACAGAACCAGGAAGAGGAAGAAGCAGGGAGTTGGGGGATGGAGGAGATGGGCACAATGGCACACATGCACAATTAAGTTCAGCACGAGTATAGACAAACAATGGCCAAAATGAAACACACCAACAAGGAGCACAAGTCACACAACCTGCCAACATCACACCACTGATCGAGCATAGAAGTGAAAACCACGCTGCATTCATGGATGAGATGCCCAGCACGTGGCACATGGGCGGGTTCACTGTGTGTTATGTTGCCAAAGAACTGCTCCTCCCTCCCACGAGCCCCCACACTATTGTACGGTGCACTGTTGTATCCCGTGCACTCGTACGGCACACTATTGTAATGCCTATTTGGGCATGTCCTGCTGCCTTCCAACTACACCATGACAGTCCAGTTTGGTGGTGGTGCATGCCACTTTACAACATAGAGTGCTGCGGCCCTTGTGGCAGGCCACAACAGAACACAGAGACACACTTACCGCACTTCCTGTACATGGACATGTCCGAGACACCCCGTTCCTCTTGCCGGATAGGCACATCCCTGCGCTGAGCTGTGTACGCTGGACCAGCACACGCCGTTTGTGCATGCAGGAGGATGCGTGCGTAGCTACATGTCCAGGGTCACTGCCAACGCTGAGGTGACAGCACACTGTGATGTTGCAGGGCCCGTGCCGATCATGCTAATACAATGACCACAGGGACACAGTTGCTCAGATTTGGGTTTGGGGGGCGTTGGCGGTGCTGGGGTTGTTATGATGAGTATTGCGGCCCTCATGAGTATCCCTGTATCATGCTCATTGACTCTATGGCACCTGTGGATGTTCTGGTGTGGCTCTTGGCTGTGTTACCTTTCATGCTGCAAGTAGTGGTCCTGCTTAACACCAGCAGAAAGCAGGTGTGAAATCCCTGGTGCTAAAGTAGCTTATAGCTGGAATTTTTTTCACATTGCAGTTCTGAAAGTTGTGATGTGATTTTTTTTTGTGCGCAGAACAATATACGAACTGGGCAGTGTATCCCGTCAAGATCCTGCACCTGACGCACTATTCCCAATCAATATAAATACAATGAGATTTCTTCATTGATTTTGTGTGTACACTGTAAGTGCAGGCACTACTTCAGTGCAATTCAATACAGGATTTAAGTATTTAAAATAAATCGCAAAGTTGCACCTCGTGTCTCTTTGCATGGGAATTGCTAGTCTGCATTTCATTATCAGCACTTAAATGCAAGTAAAGTTGAGATAAATTTAACACACTATTCAGAAATTGGTGCAAAGTGCAGACATCACCAGTATTCCCATGATAAATGCCCGAAAATGTAACACCATGGTGGACACCATCAAATAACAGTAATAAGAACAATAAAGAGTCACACAGCAGTTAAGAAAACAACCAAAAATGTTGTTAATTTTTTTCCAAATTTTATTATTTTATAATCATATATATATATAAACGATAAACAATTTCTGAACTGAATTTTTTATTAGAATATATATATAGGAACAATAAACTAATAAACAAAATGTAACAAAAATAATGCAAAACAACAAGGCGGGGCACTTCTTTGGGGACCATGGATGTCGACGACAGAGCCTGGAAAATAAAGCACAAAATAAGGACATGTGTAATGCGCACATCAAAGGAGTAAGACACAGAGAAACAGAGGAGGAAAAAAGGCAGATAGAAGAAGAGAGGGAAGGAAAGAAAGGGAGTGAGAAAGGGAGAAGGAAGAGAGAGATAGAAGGAAAGGAATGAAGAAAGAGAGAGAGAGAGAGAGAGAGAGAGAGAGAGAGAGAGAGAGAGACTGTCGCCCCTATGCATCCATGAGCAAATATTTACCTGGTGCCACCGGAGTGTGCATCAGTGGGCACTCCACTTGCCTGAGTCTTGAATGGCGGAGACCACATCAACTTCTCCGCGGATCTCACAGATGTCGCTGAGTCCTGAGTCATGAATGACAGAGACCACATCAGCTTCTCCGTGGCCGGGCAGATCTCACATATGTCACTGAGTCACTGACTCCTGAGTCATCAATGGCAGAGACCATATCAGCTTTTGGTGGCGCTAAGCCTATGAAACTCAAGTCCGTGCCACATGGTGGTAGGCCCCTGATGGCCACATGAGCTTCGGGTGGCACTAACGCTGTGCATCTGAAGTACACGCCAAGGGGATGGTAGGTCCCTGACTGCCATACAGAGCAGGGTGCAACTAACCTTCTGCGCATCTTTTCATGATGTCTTTATGATTGAGACTCATGGAGCATCTGCCATCCAGTCAGCACAGCAATAAAGGATGTGACGTTCTTGATCTATTATATTTGCGTGGTCACATGGCATGTGATGCATGTGGCAGATGGGTGTGGTCTGTGTTCAAACCTACCCTCAGCGAGTGGCCGTGAGATGTTGAGAACTAGAACACTGACCTGCACTGCAACAGCGAGTACGTCTGCGACAGGTAGCTATGTGGGGCCAACGTCGGAACGTAATCGGAGTGGCGTGGCGTATGACGGAACAGGGCAGGGATAGCTACAATGACGCGGACGGTTCATAGTACTGCGTCTGTGAGTCGAGCGGACGGGCCGCAGCTGTCCCTCAGCAAGCCTGGGTGTGAACTGTTCATACATAAGTATTGAAGAATCATGTATGTGAAAACATATCGGAGTTTTTTCTGTGATAGGGAGTCTGGTGCTGTGGTCGCTGCCACAAAGTTGGGGTCACTGCCATTCAGGACACAGTTACACATGTGGGATCAGCTTGTGTTAAATAGGATTAGTGGCACCAGAAGCATTGAGCCTGTATGTGCCTGTGATGGTGCTTGGTGTTGACGGCCTCACTGGGAGCAATGTGTGTTGCCGGCATGTGGAATCAGGACTGTATCTGAATTGTGAGTCCTGCTGACCGTAGTGTAGGCCAGAGGTAGCGGTGAGGAAGGGCCCACAACCTCGGGCATTTGTTGGTGGCTCCACCAGCCTGCGTAGTGCAGGTTCAGTGGCACAACGTGTCGCCAGCCTTCCATATGCAAATACTCCTCACTAATGGAAGGGAGTGTGGTGCTGTGGATGCTGTCACGAAGTTCGGGTCACTGCCATTCAGGACTTAGGACACAGTTACAGATGTGGGATCGGCTTGTGTTAAAGAGGGTTAGTGGGACTACATGTTGCTGGCCTTCCATATGCAAATACCCCTCACTAAGAAAAGGGAGTGTGGTGCTGTGGTCGCTGTCACAAAGTTTGGGTCACTCCCATTCAGGACTCAGGACACAGTTACACATGTGGGATTGGCTTGTGTTAAAGAGGGTTAGTGGGACTACGTGTCGCCAGCCTTGCATATCGAAATATGCCTCACTGATCAAAGGGAGTGTAGTGCTGTGGTCACTGCAATGGACTTGGGGTCACTGCCTTTCAGGACTCAGGGCACAGTTACACATGTGGGATCAGCTTGTGTTGAACAGGGTTAGTTGGCACCACGTGTCTAAAATTCAAATTGCGAGCTCTGCTGTCCGCAGTGTAGACTGCTAATGAGTGTTTGTTTCTACTTGAAAATGAATTTGGTGATTGTAGTAAAGCTATACTGTATAAAAAATGTTCAAGAAGAAAGGATACTAAAAGGATATTATGTAGATTTGAGGCCTTTAATAGTTACTTCCCTAGTGGACTCTGTTGTTAATGAATGAAGAAATAATTTTAATTGTGATCCCTACTGAGTGCAGTGTAGGCGTATCATGAAAAAATGAAATAAGTAGAGAACACACTGACGAAATGTTGTATTTTTTTAGTACAAAAAATTGGAATTGCGAGCTGTCCTGCCCGCAGTGTAAACTGCTATTCCATGTTGGTTTGCACTTGAAGATTAATTTGGTCATTGTAGTAAAGCTATAACTGATATAAAAAAAGTTCTTAAAGCAAGGATACCTAAAGGATAATATGTAGGGTGTAGGACAGTGATAGTTACTTGCCTACTGGCGTCTGCAGTTGCATATGGAAATGCCCTTCACTTATCGAAAGGAGTGGTGCTGTGGTCGGTGCCACGGACTTGGGGTCACTGCCATTCAGGACTCAGGACACAGTTACACATGTGGGATCGGCTTGTGTTACAGAGGGTTAGTGGGACAACTTGTCGCCGTCCTTGCATATCGAAATATGCCTTACTGATTGAAGGGAGTGTGGTGCTGTGGTCGGTGCCACGGACTAGGGCGGACTAGGGTGAGTGCCATTCAGGACTCAGGACACAGTTACAGATGTGGGATCTGCTTGTGTTAAAGAAGGTTAGTGGTACCACGTGTCGCCGCCGTTGCATATGGAAGTATGCCTCACTGATCACTGATCAGAGGGAGTCTGTTGCTGTGGTCGCTGCCACAGACTTGAGGTCACTGCCATTCAGGACACAGTTACACATGTGGGATCGGCTTGTGTTGAACAGAGTTAGTGGCAGCACGTGTCGCCGGCCTTCCATATGGAAATGGGCCTCACTGATCGAAGGGAGTCTGCTGCTGTGGTTGTCTCATGGAGTTACTGCCATTCAGGACTCAGGACACAGTTCACATGTGCGATTGGCTTGTGACAGTTAGTGGCACCATGTGTCACCGGTCTTCCACAGTGTAGCCCAGAGGCATTGGTGAGCAAGGGCCCACAGCCACATGCATACGTTGGTGGCCCTGCTGGCCTACATAGTTCAGGTTCAGTGGCACCATGTGTCGCTGGCCTTCCATATGCAAATATCCCTCACTGATTAAAGGAAGTCTGGTGCTATGGTCGCCGCCACGAAGTTGAGGTCCCTGCCATTCAGGACTCAGGACACATTTACACATGTGGGATCCGCCTGTGTTGAACAGGGTTAGTTGGCACCACGTGTTGCCGGTCTTACACAGTGTAGTCCGGAGGCATCGGTAAGCAAGGGCCCACAGCCACATGCATACGTTTAGGGCCCCACTGGCCGGCCTAGTTCAGGTTCAGTGGCACCACGTGTTGCTGGCCTACCATATGCAAATATCCCTCACTGATTAAAGGGAGTCTGGTGCTATGGTCTCTGCCATGAAGTTGGGGTCGCTGCCATTCAGGACCCAGGACACATTTACACATGTCGGATCGGCTTGTCTTGAACAGGGTTAGTTGGCACCACGTGTCGCCGGTCTTCCACAGTGTAGGCCAGAGGCAGTGGTCAGCAAAGGCCCACAAGCACGTGACATTGACTTGAGCTGCACAGATTGGGAGCATTTGGTCTTCTTAACCCATTATAGTCTCTTACACAATTTGCATCGCTACGAATCTTGAATTGTGAACCGTGTAACCCCAGTTTAGGGCAGAGGCAGCGGTCAGAATGGGTGCACAGCCACGTGGCGTTGAGTTGAGCTGCACAATTAGTGGTACCAGAAGTATTCAGCATGTGCGCACCCTGCGATGATATGTGGTCCCTGCGGGCCGCACTGGGAGCAATAGCTTTTGTCTAATGAATTCTGCCTTGATAAGGCCACGTGGCAATGACTTATGGTGCAGTGAGTTAGTAGCACCTGAAGCACACAGTTTGCATGCACCCTGCGATGATACGTGGTCCAGATGGGTCGCACTGGGAGCAATGTCTTTTGTCTAACGAATTCTGCCTTGATAAGGCCACGTGGTAATGACTTATGGTGCAGTGAGTTAGTAGCACCTGAAGTACACAGCGTGCTTGCACCCTGCAATGATATGTGGTCTAGATGGGTTGCACTGGGAGCAATGTCTTTTGTCTAATGAATTCTGCCTTAATAAGGCGACATGGTGATGACTTATGGTGCAGTGAGTTAGAAGCACCTGAAGCACACAGCGTGTGAGCATCCTGTGATGATGCGTGATCCGGGCGGGCTGCACTGGGAACAACGTGTCTTGCGAACTGGACTGCGTCATCTGCAATCGCCACTGCATCTGAATTGTGAGCCCTGCTGACCGCAGTGTAGATCGAAGGCAGTAGTCAGTACAGACATTAGTCTGCGGTGCTGTGCCGCTGGGCTCGCAGGGGGTCTGTGCCGAGGAGACCCGTGGTCATGGCGGCAGCCACGTGGCAGGGTGAGGGTTTCTGCTCTGGCAGATTCGTTGGTCTTCACACAAGCGAACCATGCCCAGGGCCTGGCCTATTTATTCATACTCCTACGCTGGAGTGGCGTACATTGGACCAGCCCACTCCGCTTCCGGGGGGACAACACAGCTACATGACCGAGATCTTCCCCACTGCCTGAGGTAACATGGTTGTTTCCACTGTGAACTACACTACACGTATCAATAGTATATGTCCACATGGAGAGGTTTGTGCTTTGCATAGTGAGGTCTGTGCAGCACATCAGCATTACACTTGGCATTGTGTGCATTGTTATTGATGGGTGACTTGCCTCCTTCATACATAGTTGGTTGTCTCATCTCCCAACATTCAGCTATTGTGCAGCTGAGGTGCCATTGTGTTTTGGGAAGGTCCGTTGTCCTGTTTTGCGCTGTCTCTGTGGTAGTAGAGGGGGTGGTCCGGGGGGGGAGGTTCTGGTGGTGCTGGTGCTGGGTCTTGTGGCCTTGTTGGTGTTGGAGCTGCATGATCAGTAGCTCTATCACGTGTTTACCTTTAGATGTGGCTGTGAGTTGGGTCCAATTCACACAGTAGATAGTTGACCTCCTTACACCAGTTAAAGGTTAATGTTAATTTGTTACTGGTAACTCGGCTTATCGCCTGCTTTGTGGATCGCATTGCAGATTTGGCTGGTCATTGAAAACATGGGGAAGTGGTGTTTTCGTGTTCTTTTCGCACTGGAACACCTACTTTGCATATCATTAGCATTAGTTGTGGCTTTTGTTTGTGGTGTTTTTTTTGGCAGAAGGTGGTGAGATTTGCAGTTTTCACCAGGTTGAGAATGGGGTGATAATTACAAAACACAGAAAAAAAGATAGGTTTAATGAACATTATAATTTGAAATTAGAATTAAAAAAACCTTTGAAATTCACTGAAAAAAAACATAGGTTTCAGGAACGTTATAGTTAGAAATTAGCATTTAAAAAGCCTTAGAAATTCACTGAAAAAAACATAGGTTTCAGGGACATTATAGTTAGTTGGACTTTTCACTCTTACAAAACGATAGAAATTTCCCTGTATTAGTTAGTTGAGCTAACTGTAACTCCAGCCCTCGCAATGCACTGTTGATGACTTCACATTTTACATCAATCATTCATGACATGAAAACTATGTTTTTTTAGTGAAAATATATATATATAATACCTACTGGGGCTGGCCCCTGTAGGTAGTTATAGTTAGGACCTAGTTTCTGAAAAGCGTTTTTTGACTTGCCTATATCCTTGGTGCCATTTAATGAATCTTTACAAAATTTCATTCAAAAGTGTGCTGGTTATTCTTGTATGGAAAGTTTTGGGGTGATACGTCACGTAGGGGCCAAGAAAAATAGGGGGGGGGGCAAATTTTTTATTTATTTATTTATTTATTATACTTATATAGCGCATTATCACCGATTGGTCTCTAAGCGCTTGAAAATGTGCATATCCCATGGTAATTTCCATAGAAATTTTAAACATGACTACAGCTCAAACAGCTACACCAAATTTGGCAGTAAGGTAGCTGTTGGTCTAGAAAGTGACCTTTTTGGGAATTGCTGTAAATCCATTCAATAGTTTGGGAGATAATAAAGAAAAAACAAATGTTGAGATCTAAGGACTTGAAGGCTGCATGAACTCTCCCAATCTAGTGCTGAGATCTGATTGACTACCAATATGTCAAGCAGGAAGTGTTGGCAGCAATCTCCCTAAGGCTAAATATTATCTAAGGGGGAGCGCTGTGGACCTCCCAGGGTCCCTGGAACCACCACCTTCCCATGGCCAAATATTTGAAAAAGCAATGAGAGAGGTGCAGTACAGCCCCCCGTGCCAAATACAGTGCTGGAGACTACTACCTTCCCCGGGCTGACCCAGAATATTAAAGGCGGGAGATGCATGGCTCCTCTCCTGCATCATACATGGCCCTGTGGGCCCTCACCACCCAAATCCGGCCCTAGGAAGGTCCTGCGGTACCCCCTCAGTTATATTGCCATTTGATATAGCTTGATGGGACCACCACTCCTGCCAAGCCTTAGCAAACTCTGATCCACTATTAGTAAGCAAGAGCATAAAACGCTCTTGCTTACTAGAAGCAGAGCAGAATTGCTTTTGGACAGAGGGAGCTGCATGTTAGCAGCTCCCTCTATCCAAAAGTAAGGCTGGCACCCACAAGACATGGTGAGCAAGCATGGACTGCGGGGGCCTTCAGGCTTCCCCCTTAAACCTGAAAAACTGGGTACCCTTGGTGGGACCAGGGCCCCTAGTATTGTAACCAGGCCCCGGGGGATGTGGTCCTGGTGCCAAAATCCACCCAGGAGCCCCCTACCTGTTAAAAAAACAAAGCCCTCGAAATAGGAAGTCCAGTATGCAGGAGCTAAGCGCAAAATTGCAGAATGCCACTAAGAGAGGTGCAATAACTCAACTGCTCGGGTCCTCCATTATCAGGGGCGGGTACCGGACACCTTCCATAACTGAAAGAGTGGGGAAATTGGCGTGAGGCGTGCCAGAGAAAGTCCAGAACCAAAGTGTGGCAGGGGCTTCTGTAATGCGCTACTGGCCAGCGCAACTAATGACTCCAAAATCCTCCCTCCAAAGAAGAAGCAGACGCCCAAAGGGGAACAATTCAGAAAGGCTTTAATGACTTAGCACAGCTCCAGTGGCGGCGAATGCATTTTGGCTTGTGCCTTCTTCAGCGCCCAACACCAGAATGACAATCATGGTAAGTTCCTCCCTGCTGCCTGTAAGATGTATAGCATAGGTCCGCTCCTCCCCCTTGCAATTGGGCTCACCTGTTGCAGATCGTTCACAATTCTCAGAACTGCAACTCCCAGGATGCTTTATGCAACAGCAACTCGGGTTGGCGAAAATGGGGGGAGAAAAGTTCCTGATGTTTGAAATACTTGCTGCCGGACCCAAATGTAGCAGAGCAGGAATACACAAGCCTGTGCCAAAGTCCTCTAGTCTCTCCTCGGGTATATATATATTTACATATATATATATATTCACTGAAAAAACCATAGGTTATAGACCATATATAGTTAGGAATTAGCATTTACAAAACCTTGAAAATTCACTGAAAAAACCATAGGTTACAGACCATATATAGTTAGGAATTAGCATTTAAAAAACCTTATTTTACTCACACAAAACCATTGAAATTCCATATATAGTTAGTAGTACTAACTATATATCGCGCACCCGCAATCCACTGCTGATCATGTCACATATTACATCATTCATGACATGGTCAGTGACATCACTGATGACATCACTGATGACATCTCAAATGACATCACTGATGACATCACTGATGACATCTCAAATGACATCACTGATGACATCACTGATGACATCTCAAATGACATCACTGATGACATCACTGATGACATCACTGATGACATCTCAAATGACATCACTGATGACATCTCATTTGACATTACTGATCACATCACTGATGACATCATTCATGTGATAATACGATGAACCTCTTCAGACTCTAATATAACCTTAGATACACTCAGTGTAAACAGACACTCACAGACTGTCACTCATCCATGGAGTTACTTACACACCTAGTCAGTCATGCAAAGAATCAATCACACCTCAATTTCCTCAACTATACAGTTATACACACCTTACTTATTCAAACATATACTAACACATATTTACTCTCTTTTACAATCCCTGATACAAGTTCACAATGATCCATACAGCCACTCACACATTCACTGACTCTTATGCACAGTTATTTATATATGCCAATTCTCACATGTACTGTGTTTTACATATGTACTTACTTTGACATGTAGCACTGAGATATCCATTCACTCACCAATGCACTCATGCACACAGTCAACCACCCATACAGCTGTTTCCACATGCACTTTTGAACCCATACATCTAGTGAATCATCTGCACACACATCTATGCACAGAGTCATACACCTCCCAGCCACCCACACACACACTCAGTCTCCCATACAAATACTTGAGCAACCAATCAATAACCCATATACTTACTCATATAGCTACTGATCAACACATGCAGCAGTTTACAGAACAACAAACATAATGATGCACAAATTAAGACAGTTCGTCACTAACCCATGCACTCAGTGAGACACATTTAACCACTCACTCATACAGTCAGGCATGCACCTACTAAATCCTTCATCCAGACACTTCTACATCCACTCATTCTTCAATATGTAAGACATATTTTAACTTTACAGAAATACACAGTCACTGGATGTTTTCATCAGTGATGTCATTTGAGATGTCATCAGTGATGTCATCAGTGATGTCATTTGAGATGTCATCAGTGATGTCATCAGTGATGTCATTTGAGATGTCATCAGTGATGTCATCAGTGATGTCACTGACCATGTCATGAATGATGTAATATGTGACATGATCAGCAGTGGATTGCGGGTGCGCGATATATAGTTAGTACTACTAACTATATATGGAATTTCAATGGTTTTGTGTGAGTAAAATAAGGTTTTTTAAATGCTAATTCCTAACTATATATGGTCTATAACCTATGGTTTTTTCAGTGAATTTTCAAGGTTTTGTAAATGCTAATTCCTAACTATATATGGTCTATAACCTATGTTTTTTTCAGTGAATTTCAATGGTTTTTTAATAGCAAATATCATAAGCTGTCGATTGTCAAGTACGTGGTAAGAAAAAACATTTTCGTGTTTATGCACACTAATCTGCTTTCAATGCTGCCCCCCCCCCTCATTTCTATTAGGAGTACTCTCTCTTTCCAGATAGTGAAGGTTAGTTAACGCAGGCCTTTGCCCCCGTTGTAATCCGTCGTGCCTGCTTCTCTCTCCATTTGATTGATTGTTATCCAAGCATTTGCAAACAAGCACAGAATCGCCATACTCTGTTTAGTCTTTGCAGATAGTGAAGGATAGGTAAATGCAGACTTTTATCCCCATTGTAATCCGTCATACCTATTTTTCTCCCCATTGATTGATTGATTGAATCGAGCATTGAATTGTTCGAAGTTGGTTCTCTTAAGGATCTTCTCTGCCTGCAAACGGGGAAGAATAGGAATATTCTCTCTCCCTTTGCAGATAGTGAAGGGTAGGTAACGCAAACCTTTAACACATCGTGCCTATTTCGTTCCTCATTGATTGATTGTTTGCCCGAACATTGACTGTTTGGGAATTGGTTCTTTTTGGAGGTATTCCCTGTTTACAAATAAACGTAGGAAAATCTTTGCAAGTAGTGAAAGGGTAGGTAATGCGGACCTTTGTCCCCCGTTGTAATCTGTCATGCCTATCTACTCCCCACTGATTGATGCACCTGTTTCACCCGGACCATTTACTAGAGATAGGTCATCTGGCCCGACCAGAGAGCACCCCTAGTGAAAAGGACATATGCAATAATAACGAAGTGATCACTGTATCCTGTTAACAGAAACTTTAGCATGAAACAACCTGGAAAGAAAGGAATAGGAAAACGAAAATCAGTAGGCCACTGATGAACTTTTTATTAAATAACAAACAAAGAAACGATAACAATACGTAATGATAAAACCTATTATTGTCCTAGAAACAAGAAACGTTAGAAGTAAGCCCGTAATAAGAAACCTGAAAAGAGTAAGAGAAACCAAGTGTGACATTGCAACAGCCACAAGGCAACGAGGCTTCATCGCCCCTCACTGCCCCAAAACGTGTCTGTCCCACCGCCTGCCACGGCCAAATAACGGCAAACTGGGAAAGATACAAGTCAGCAGACATCCGCCCCATTCTGGAAACTTCCAAAATGCAACAGGTTTCCGGCTACGCCCAGCCGGAAGCAACACATATAAGGCGGGTCCTGCTGCCAACCGTCGGCAGAAGATCATCACGTAGGGTGTAGCCGGAGGAAAGGCCGAGGCCAATGGCACCCGTCCAGGGGGATTGCTACGACCACCCTGGAGAGTTGCAAGGGGGGGAATGTCTGTGTCCTCGACCCTCCCCTCTCTCTCCCAGTCCGGCCACCATCAACCAGAGGCCGAGGCCGACGGGATCCGGCCGCGGTGGCGGTAACCCTGGAGAATTGCAGGTTAGACCCTCTCTCTCCCAGTCTGGGCCAGCATCCATGGAGGGCCTAGGAGTGGAGAGGCCATTGCACGAAAGGCCCAGGAGAGGCACCACACGCCAAGGCCTGCCCCACCGGATGAGCCAAGGAACCCGTTCATGGGGCCAGAGCAAAGGGCGTCCGGCCGCCATCCACCGGAGGTCCGGCCCAAAGACGGACGGGACATTTCTTCTTTCTTTTATAATGGCTGCGACAACACTGGGGGGGGATGTCTTGCACATGCCTCCGACCCCCCCCCCTCGTCCTCATCGCCTGGTCCGGCCATAACAAATGTCAAGCGAGACGCCGTGGGGTGCACTGGGTGGGAGAGACGGTGCGAACAGGCCTCTCCCGCCTCCCCAGGTGGAGGCTTCCCAGCTGCACCCTCAGCGCTCCAGGCGCCCGGAAAAGGGTTCTTCCACTGTGGCGATGCTGCAACGTCTCGCCCGGAAGGGTGGAGCCCGTCCGCTCATTTGACCCCGCGATCGCCGGTAGCTACCGAACTCTCAAAATGGCAGTCGACCTGGCAAGAGCGGGCCCAGCATAAAGAAATGGCCCGGTCACTGGTTGACTCCACCACCGTAGTCCTCCACGACCTTGAAGATGCTAGAGGAGCCGCGGGAGTCCCCGACCCCCGCAGACACCCCCGATGGGGAATGACTGCCATGATCGCCCGTGGAGTGACGAAACTGTAGCCGCGGGACGTCGGCGCTCCCATGCTGGCGCCAGCCTCAGTTTGAATGACTAGAATCCTGCAGACCTCAGTTCCGGTGAAAGCACAGTGTGACCCGGTAGGAAAAATTGTTGCACCCCCTCCCCTTTTTGACTGATGGTTCAAACCACCGATCCTTTCCTTTGCCCTTTTAACAGAACTTTGGACTGCCTCCCCCCCCCCCGCTGCGCCCCACGCCGTTATTTGGTGGGCGGCAACTTACTGGACATCACCTTGGTGCCATCCAGATTTCAGCGCGTTCTGCTGCCTTGGAACTATTCGCACAACAGACCGCTACTGACGACCCACCCCCCGGGACGCCCCACGCCGGATACCCAAATCAGTGCGGCACCCAGGCAACATCTTCTGAATTTTCATAATTTGAAAGAACTAGTAACATGTCCTCATCAGGAATTTCCTCTTCAATCATCTCATCAGGAATCTCCTCATGAAAAGTCTGCAATGATGATTCTTGTAACTCTATGGTCTCCAAACATTCGATAAATTCGCCATCAAGAGATTGATCAAAAAAATCATTCAAGTCATCTCCTCCTTGTGAGAATATTTCATTATTGGTGCTGTTAATTTCAATAAATGTAGTGGATAATTCAAAAGAAATTACCACGGTCTCTTCATTGTTTAAATGTTTTTACTGTTTTTGTTTTGTTGTATATATTTATAAGTTATTAAAGTTTTGTATTCCTACTACTTTGTTGGAGTGCTATATATTTTTAATGTGACACATAATTGTAAAAACTTTGATGTACAAAGAGTCATCCCTGGAATCTTCCGCTTCAGGCTCGGTCCCCTCCCCAATCACAATACAGGATGGTTTTCAGATAGTAGGAACGCGTGTGGTGTGACGGATCTCATCGGGTGTGGGCCTTGATCTACTATAACTCCTTTGAAGAGGGGTGATTCTTTACAGCTGGGGCCATAAACTACATCTGCAGGGCTAGCTGATAGCCTGGGACCGGCCTGGACAATCGGACACAGAGGAAGAGGAGTGTCAGAGGGTGCGGTAGTGAATAGGGCGAAAGGGAGGTGTCGGGCGGGCACAGGGTGTGATTCTCAGGGAAGAGCAGCGCAGATGGGGGGAGGTTTATTGCCCATGCATAAGACAGAGAGCGGGGGTGACCAGTGCCTGGGGAAGATGCTTGCGAGGGTGGGGAGCCATGCTACGGATCGACAGCATGCAGAGAGTGGGTCTGGTCAAGGCATCTAAAATGGCTGCCGTGCACGACAAAAGTGTGGCATTTGAAAAAAGGCAAGATGGCGCAGACAATGTTTTTCAACACTTCCTCATTTCCTTCGAATCGAATGTTAACAGACGTTGGGGCATATTACCAAAGTTAAGCGATATTTATCCCTAACGATGCTTAGCAACAAATTTTTTACCGCTAAGCATCGTCAGAAATTATCGCAGATAAACCTTGCTATTATCAAGGTTTATCGCAAATGCCATAAAAAACGGCCGCAATGCATTAATATCGCTGAAAAGTCAGCGATATTCATGCATTACCGAGCTAATGCTCTTAGCCATGTTATCCACCTCCCATTGGATGACATGGCTAAGAACTGCTCAGGACAGGTGTTACTTTTTGGAGATATTCGCGCTTAGCGCGAATATCTCCAAAAGTTGGTAATAGGAGATAGCGATGTTAGCGACTGTTTCCAGTCGCTAACATCTTGGCATGCCCACTTTGCATGTCATTAGTGATAAATATCACTGACATGCAAAGTGGAGCCCAAGATGGTCGCTATCTCCTACTAGCGGTCGCTAACTGGTGTTAGCGACAGCTACGTAATACGGAGATAATTTTATCTCCGCTTTCTTGGCTTTTAAAGCCAAAAAAGCGGCGATAAACCCCCTTTATAATATGCCCCGTTATCTCTCCCACACTACCGGTCCCCCTGGGCTTAAACGCCGAGATGGTAGGGACTGCATCCCGTGGAGATAGGCCGACACGTCACTCAGCAGAAAAACAAGTCTATAAACATACAATAAGTTAAAAGTCAATCATTCTTCTTTCCTTGTAGTATGCTCCCCAGTCCACTTCCCGTTACGCTAACCGGGCGCACCCCTCCAAAAAGAACCAATTTTTGCACTATATACTATAAGTCTTTTTTTATACTACAATCACTTCGCTACAACCTCATAAATTAAACTTAAAAATGAATAATGTCTCAAACAATTTTTGATTTCTAAATATAAATTTATTCTTCTGAATTTTCATAATTTGAAAGAACTAGTAACATGTCCTCATCAGGAATTTCCTCTTCAATCATCTCATCAGAAATCTCCTCATGAAAAGTCTGCAATGATGATTCTTGTAACTCTATGGTCTCCAAACATTCGATAAATTCGCCGTCAAGAGATTGATCAAAAAAATCATTCAAGTCATCTCCTCCTTGTGAGAATATTTCATTATTGGTGCTGTCAATTTCAATAAATGTAGTGGATAATTCAAAAGAAATTGCCACGGTCTCTTCATTGTGATCCATGTTATTTTGAAATTTCTTGCTGTAAATTGCAGAAAAAAATAATCACTTTCATTTATCGTTTTTAGTAATACATAATATAAAACTAACGTTATCAAGTATTTAGTATAACAGAAGGACTGAAAATGAATAACAGAAAAATTTTTCAAATTATCTTAAAGTGTACAACATAGTTCCCCTTACAAATTAACAACTCACCTTTTTGAAAGTAGGAGAAGTGTTAGTACTGTGTAAATCAAACACCAGAAATTGAGCACCAAAAATTCCTCACAAATGTACCTCAGACAGTAGTATCACAAAATGGCTGTGGTTTCCTCTCATTTTTGATATATACATAACCAATTAACTTTCATCACACACAAATACAAAACCAAAGTAACATTTTAATTGGTTCTAAATTTCAACACTTTCAAATGTGTTTTCCCCATGCAATTTTCCATAGGACATTTAGATACGTCTACAGCCTGAATGGCTGAACGGAATTACACCAAACTTGGCAAAATGGTACATCAAACCTAAGAGGTCAGTGAGAATCTACTATGCCCCCTTATGGTCATTTGCCCCTTCGCTTTGGCCTCCTCTTGTCTCTCGATCCTACCGAGAGACAAGATGGCGGCCGCTACGGACTGTTTGGAATGTTTACAGACGCCGGAGAGCCAATCAGCTTCGCAAAGCTACGTAACGCGAAAAGTACGCGAAGCGGAGCGCTGTTACAGATATATATCTTTTTTTGAACGTTAATTTCTCAAAATCCACTGGAGCACATATATTGAGACCTAGCAAAGGCACATCGGGCTACCAGTCCCTACAATTTTGCCAAGTTTCGTGCAAATCCATTCAGCCGTTCGATTATTATTATTTTTATTTTTGCCCCGCGAGGCCCTTTTAAAACCTCCACATCAAACCTAGGGGGTCAGGGAGGATCTACTATGCCCCCTTATGGTCATTTGCCCCTTCGCTTTGGCCTCCTCTTGTCTCTCGATCCTACCGAGAGACAAGATGGCGGCCGCTACGGACTGTTTGGAATGTTTACAGACGCCGGAGAACCAATCAGCTTCGCTTCACAAAGCTCCGTAACGCGCAAAGTACGCGAACTGGAGCGCTGCCTGGTCCGCTGTTACAGAGATATATCTTTTTTTGAACTTTAATTTCTCAAAATCCACTGGAGCACATATATTGAGACCTAGCAAAGGCACATCGGGCTACCAGTCCCTACAATTTTGCCAAGTTTCGTGCAAATCCATTCAGTCGTTCGGGCTAAAAGTGAGGCCAACCGCCCTATGGAAAACTCAATGTTAAAAACACGTTTTGGGACCCCCCTTTTTTCTCAGCCCCCCCTTGACGAAACCACCCCAAATTTTCAGGGGCTGCTCAGAAACAAAATGTTCCATTTTCCTGAAAATTTCAGCCAATTCCGTCCACAAACGCCAAAGTTATTAGACATAGAATTTTCAAAAATCCCATAGAGCAAAAATCCTAACTATATATACCTACTGGCGACCGCCAGTAGGTAATGTAAAGCTCCACTGCCAAAGACAGGATCCCAATATGGATTTATTTATGCAACAATTCAACAGCCTTAGCTTTCGTCAGTGTCGGCTGGCGTCAGCAAGGCGGCCATTGATATTGACAAAACGTGGTAATCGAAGTAGGGGAAGGACTAATTTCGTTACAATTGCAGTCGCCATATCGGAATGTGCAAAGAAACAACAAAACGATTTCATACACTTTCTTCAGATAAATGTAGCATTCAACTTAGATTCTTTGATAATTCATATTATGTAAATCTCTGCAGCAACATGATTCCAATATTTACAATACAAATTCTCGTATTTTTTAGAGAAACATTTGTTAATAGTTATTGAGCCCTGGATGGGCAGATGTTAGTTCTTGGAAAGACCACCTCTATTAATTGATGTCAATTATATACATTTGCTACATTAAGCATAGTGCTTTTAATTATGCACCAACGTATTCTAAAATGTTACTCTAAATTAATATACTATTTCATTCTTAGAACTCATAGACCCTATCCCCCCCAAAAAAAAAGATTCATTTTTTTATATTTTTAAAGGACACAGCACAAGATAGTTCAGAAATATATACATATGTACAAATTACAGGTGAGTTATTAGCTCTTCCCTTATATATATATATATATATATATATATTATATATATATATATATATATATATATATATATATATATATATATAAACTCCAACTCTCCATTTAGTGCCTCCTGCACAGAAAAGTTCGCAGACAGCCCAATTAGCACTCGAGGCAAGGATGTAAGGTACGCTTTTTTATTACATAAGGTGGGTAAAAAACATCAGACGCGTTTCGGGCACATCCGTGCCCTTGCTCACTGATAAATTGTAGAGCTGACAAACATCATTTAAATTTAGGCTAGTTGGCGCCAAAAATTCACACCAACTAAACATAAGAGTAGGACTATTACATTTCATGAGACAAAACGCCCATACAATTTTAAGCACCATTTTGTAGTAGCAAAAACATATAGATGCTTCCAAAACAAAATCATAACCCCGACAATCGGCATGAATTCAACATTATACAATAAATGTAGGGAGTATTTATGTCAAATATACATATTTACAAAGCACAAATGCCTTAACTCATATATACACTTATCCTCATGTCGACATGTTCAAATTCCGGAAGATGTGTTCTCACACATGTTGTACAATTTAATGGGCACAAATGCCACAATGATCTATACGTTTTAAATCTCCCTCTATTAGGTTTGCATTGCCTACCTTGTATACTACAAACCTTATCTACGCCATACGTGTGTCAATGGGCTTCAAAATTGCCTTTCGCAGGCACTTGTTATAATACATGCCTCAGGGTTGTTCTCTCAACATTCATTGTCACGACATATTTTTCAAACCCCAATGCTGTTTAAAATAAATATTCACAAGAGAACGGGCATGACATAATGTATAGTGGCTAGTCAGTAATTGTATATTGAGACCTTTTTATAAAAGATTCACTTTCAATCACATATATACAGCCACCTATGTTTGCTAATTCATCAGCACACTGTCCAACGCCCCTGGAAAAATAGTTATGTCTCACTAACTTGCCAACTAGTCCCTTATTATATACAAAGCCAATTTACAATAAAAATGATTAGGTAGCTCGGGTGCTTAGGAAGTGAAAAAAATCATCAATAATACTTATGGTGCTCATACTTAATTTGTACAAATGAAAAAAGAAGAAAAAAGGTATGGTGAGTGCAAACTGTGCAAAGTGCTAACCTCCTCTTGTTTTTGTTTCTACAAACGGAAGTAGGATTTTTATGTTAGGCCAACATGACATATATATATATATATATATATATATATATATATATATATATATATATATATATATATATATATATATATATATATATATATATATACGTATATGTATATATATATATATTCACTGAAAAAACCATAGGTTATAGACCATATATAGTTAGGAATTAGCATTTACAAAACCTTGAAAATTCACTGAAAAAACCATAGGTTATAGACCATATATCGTTAGGAATTAGCATTTAAAAAACCTTATTTTACCCACACAAAACCATTGAAATTCCATATATAGTTAGTTGCACTAACTATATATCGCGCACCCGCAATCCACTGCTGATGATGTCACATATTACATCATTCATGACATGGTCAGTGACATCACTGATGACATCACTGATGACATCTCAAATGACATCACTGATGACATGACTGATAACAACATCCAGTGATTTTTTGTTTCTGTAAAGTTTAAATATGTCTTACATATTGAAGAATGAGTGGATGTTTAAGTGTCTGGACGAAGGATTTAGTAGGTGCATGACTGACTGTATGACTGAGTGATTAAATGTGTCTCACTGAGTGCATGGGTTAGTGACTAAACTGTCTTAATTTGTGCATCATTATGTCTGTTGTTCTATAAACTGCTGCATGTGTTGATCAGTAGCTATATGAGTAACTATATGGGTTATTGATTGATTGCCCAAGTATTTGTATGGGAGACTGAGTGTGTGCGTGGCTGGCTGGGAGGTGTATGACTCTGTGCAGATCAATGTGTACTTGTATCAATGATTGTATAAGAAGGTAAGTATGTGTTAGTATATGTTTGAAAATGTAAGGTGGTCTATATTTAACTGTACAGACAAGAAAATGGAAGTGTCATTGATTCTTTACAGGACTGACTAGGTGTGTGAGTAACTCCATGGATGAGTGGCAGACTGTGAGTGTCTGTATAGGTGTATGAGTGCATATGATAGTGTTGTAAAGATGAGTGATTGTATGTATGAATGATTGTATGGGTGAATGAGTGAAGGTGTGTGTAGACGTAGGAATCAGTGAGTGCGTATGTAGTAACTAGTATTGGTGTGTCAATGGTTTCAAAAATTATACTCTGTATTTAACACTAGGTGAAACAGAGGTTATATTAAAATGTGAGGAGATGCATTGTATTGTCACATGAATGATATCATCAGTGATGTGGTCATTGATGTCAAATGAGATGTCATCAGTGATGTCATCAGTGATGTCATTTGAGATGTCATCAGTGATGTCATCAGTGATGTCACTGACCATGTCATGAATGATGTAATATGTGACATCATCAGCAGTGGATTGCGGGTGCGCGATATATAGTTAGTGCAACTAACTATATATGGAATTTCAATGGTTTTGTGTGGGTAAAATAAGGTTTTTTAAATGCTAATTCCTAACGATATATGGTCTATAACCTATGGTTTTTTCAGTGAATTTTCAAGGTTTTGTAAATGCTAATTCCTAACTATATATGGTCTATAACCTATGGTTTTTTTCAGTGAATTTTCAAGGTTTTGTAAATGCTAATTCCTAACTATATATGGTCTATAACCTATGGTTTTTTCAGTGAATTTCAATGGTTTTTTAATAGCAAATATCATAAGCTGTCGAATGTCAAGTACGTGGTAAGTAAAAACATTTTCGTGTTTATGCACACTGATCTGCTTTGAATGCTGCCCCCCCCCCTCATTTCTATTAGGAGTACTCTCTCTTTGCAGATAGTGAAAGGTAGTTAACGCAGGCCTTTGCCCCCGTTGTAATACGTCGTGCCTGCTTCTCTCTCCATTTGATTGATTGTTATCCAAGCATTTACTGTTTTAGAATTGGTTCTCTTTGGTTCATTCTCTATTTACAAACAAACACAGAGTCGCAATACTCTGTTTAGTCTTTGCAGATAACGAAAAATCGTGTAAAAAAACAAAAGGAATCGAGCAAAATCAGTAGGCCACTAATGGGATCTCTTTTTGACCTCGCTAAAATAGAAACATTAAGAACAACCCCTCATGACAAATACGAAACTAGGGAGATGAACTGAACTCCACACCATGATGGCTGCAATACAGCTCGGCTCCGCCACCCACCCCGCCCAAAATAACGATAAAGAGCGGCTGCCATGATTGCTCGCGGAATGGCCACGACGGAGCTACGAAATGGTGGTGCTCTCATGCTAACGCCAGCTTCAGTCTGAAACATCCAGAAACACTGTAGACTACCAATTCGATCAGTTCCGGTAGCGCCCCAATGTAACCCGGTAGAGAAGAACTAGCCCTCCCCTCTTTGACTGATGGTTCTTGTTGCCTGTCCCTTCTGTTGTCATTTAACAGAACTATTTAGCCTGCTGAAAGGGGTTGTGTTCCGACCGCTGGTTGGTGGAGACATTTTGACTATATTCTGGACCTGCGTTGTCGCGTAATGCGTCATATGACACGCCGCGTTAGCGCATCCGGAAGTCATCCGGGGCGCGACGCGCAGCGCGTAACGTAAGCATAACAGGTCATGTGACTTGTTAATAAAACTTTTCATTGGTTCATTTTACTTTTCTTATTCTAATGATGAAAGGCTTGGTCATATGACCTAAAAATTACGCTTTTTATTACTTCCGAACATTATTTTTTCTTAAATATATGTTATAATGTTCCAGGCTAATGTACTTTCCCGGAAAATTTACAACTGTCCTGGAAGTAAAATATATTCTTTTTTCGAGAAAAAGGGCGTTTCTTCGTCCCATGACGGAGCCGTTGAGCAAAAGAGGGTCGACCTGCTGTCTTAGTCGCCGATACGCCTGAATA
This sequence comes from Lissotriton helveticus, assembly GCF_964261635.1. Taxonomy (NCBI): domain Eukaryota; kingdom Metazoa; phylum Chordata; class Amphibia; order Caudata; family Salamandridae; genus Lissotriton; species Lissotriton helveticus. The sequence continues at coordinate 534,242,524 of NC_136063.1, read as the reverse complement.
TGAGATTCTTATCGATCACTTTATGTTGCAGGAGTAGAAAACACAACAGCCCTTGACCATTTATCTTTACTGCGTTCCTGCGTATTATACCTTTTACCCTTCATGTAATTGGTCTGCTTTATTTCACTTGCCTTTTAATGATTCTAAAACAGTGACTATTATTAAAAACTTTACCAATGTATATACTACTACCATGTTTTCTTTTAAAAACCTTTATTGTGAAAATTTCATTATACAAATACGAGCCTATAACCACGTGGGCCGGCCACGGAGCAAACTGCAATCGTATATGATGAGTAGACATTTACACTGTAGAGGAACGTAACGGGCGGGCCATTAGGTTGCAAGAACTAAGGTGTCTAACAGTTGCGGAATCGGTGGACGTACATTTTATAATTAAAATACGACAGGGCCAGTTAAAATAAAATTATCTAGATATACATTTGCGGGCAAGTACCATGCGCAACGTTAATTCGAACTTTCAATAGTACAGTAATCAATAACACATCAGAACTTAATATCAATAGGGATGTCGAAATACTCAATCAATTCTCGTCCCCGCCCGCCATGTGCTTCAAAACTGCATACGTATCTCGTGATTTCAAGGTTCTGCAACCAGTACACAACAAGGAGTTACGAGTCCCATTTATTTCGGCGCCTTTTGGGCGAGGACGGGCAGGTCGAGGATATAGTCAAAATGTCTGTACCAACCATCGACTATGATGATGTTCATATGCTGTATTTATAGAGTAACACTCATCTGTCCACATGAAATTAATTTGCCACAATCTAAACATGTCATTTTAATCTTTCCAAAGTTCTTCTAAATATTTGGGACCGTTTCCCTTGCCTCTGATGCTGTCAGTGCCACTTCTTTGATGAATGTACTGGCAGGTCGGGGGTTCTCCTCCAAATCTCTCTTTTATGCAGCACTATAATTAATTGGTGCCACCTCTCCATATGACGATGCATGGTATAGTTACCATAACTATATTTTTTTTCGGTTCCTCTGGAGAGTACACCGTGGCAGATGAAGCGTATAACGTACCGGGCATTTACCTTTTTTTGCATGTAGAGGAAAGGAAAAAAATCGAGCGTCCGAGTTCTAAGGTGTCCCAGGGCCATTTTAGTGGACCAGGCCCAAATCCAAAGAACAGGCCGCCATTTTGAGAGTCCTGTTGCAGCCGCCTGTCGCTGTAGCATCAAGAGCGGCCAAAACTCAGCTGAATGGCAACTGAAACGGTAAAGGGGCGCCCCACTACAGCAGACGAGCCTCCACCTAGGAAGGCCCGTTCACGCCGCCTCCCCCCCCCTTCGCGCACCCCACGCCGTTATTCGGAGCAGTATTGTAGGATGGCCACACCAGTGCAGCAACTTGCTAGACACCACCTCGGTGGTAACCGAATCTCAGCGCCTTGTGGTGTCTTCTATTCAGAAAACATTGTTGTGCTGCCTTCGACCTATTCGCCGCAAGTGCGCACGCAACTCAGCTGCATAGCTTGCTAGACACCACCTCGGTGCTAACCGAATCTCAGCGCCTTGTGTTGTCTTCTATTCCAAAAATATTGTTGCGCTGCCTTTGGCCCCATTCGCACATCGGTCCGCTACTGCCGCCATCTCACAGGCCAACGGGGCGCCCCACGCCGACTTTCAGCATTGTAGGATGGCCACACCAGTGCACCTTACTAGACACCACCTCGGTGCCATCCGGATCTTGGAATCTCAGCGCCTTGTGGTGTCTTCTATTCAGAAAATATTGTTGCGCTGCCTTTGGCCCCATTCGCACATCGGTCCGCTACTGACGCCATCTCACAGGCTAATGGGGCACCCCACGCTGAGTTTCAGCATTGTAGGATGGCCACACCAGTACAGCAACTTGCTAGACATCACCTCGGTGCCATCCGGATCTTGGCATCTCTGCGCCTTGTGGTGTCTTCTAGTCAGAAAATATTGTTGCGCTGCCTTTGGCCCCATTCGCACATCGGTCCGCTACTGACACCATCTCACAGGCCAACAGGGCGCCCCACGCCGACTTTTACCATTGTAGGATGGCCACACCAGTGCCACAACTTGCTAGACACCACCTCGGTGCCATCCGGATCTTGGCATCTCAGCGCCTTGTGGTGTCTTCTATTCCGAAAATATTGTTGCGCTGCCTTTGGCCCCATTCGCACATCGGTCCGCTACTGACGCCATCTCACAGGCCAACGGGGCGCCCCACGCCGACTTTCAACATTGTAGGATGGCCACACCAGTGCGGCAACTTACTAGACACCACCTCGGTGCCATCCGGATCTTGGCGCGTTGTGCTGCCTTCGGCCTATTCGCACATCGGTCCGCTACTGACGCGAACTCACAGGCCAACGGGGCGCCCCACGCCGACTTTCAGCATTGTAGGATGGCCACACCAGTGCTGCAACTTGCTGGACACCCCCTCGGTGCCATCCGGATCTTGGCGCGTTGTGTTGCCTTCGGCCTATTCGCACATCGGTCCGCTACTGACGCCGCCTCACGTGCCAACGGATTTTCTACGCTTTTTATACCCTATGCCGCATAACAGGTCATGTGACTTGTTTATAAAACTTTTCATTGGTTCATTTTACTTTTGGTTTCCTAATGATGGAAGGCTTGATCATATGACCTAAAAATAACACTTTTCATTGGATGAAAACTTTTTTTTCCCAAACGATTTCCCAAGCGATCGCCAGTAGGTATATATAGTTAGGATTGATTGCCATAAGGAAATCGCAACATTCTGGGAATAACTTTGGCGCCGGTTGATGAATCTGCCTGACTTTTTCAGCAACTTTGCCTCGTGGCGCTCCGATCCTTCCCTGAAAGTTTGGGGGGGATTCGTCAAGCGGGGGCCGAGATAAAAGGGGGGTCCCAAAACGTGTTTTCCCCATGTTAATTTCCATAGGGCGGTCTGTCGCCCATTTAGCTCGAACGGCTCAATGGATTTTCACCAAACTTGGCAAAATTGTAGGGACTGGTACCCCGATGTACCTTTGCTATGTCTCAAGATATATGCTCCAGTGGTTTTTACGAAAATTAACTTTGAAAAAATATATATTGGGCTACATTGGGCTATATATATGTTAGAGCCCAAATGTAGCCCAATGTAGCCCAATGTAGCCCAATGTAGCCCAAAGATGGCCACCAGAGACAAAAAAAAACAAATGTAGCCCAAATATCAGCCAGATGTAGCCCAACTATAGCCCAATGACAGAATGTCCCAGAGTGTTCTAAAGAACAACTAGAGCGCTAACAGTCTTACTTATGACAAAAGTATGGCACACCTGAAGTCATCTTGATAGGAATAAAGTGTTAACACTTAAAACATTTAATTTGCAAAGGAACAAAATGAGGGGGCTCATTTTGCCATAGAAATTATGATTAGTGCTGAAGAAAGAAAAATTAGGGCACATTTTGAGTGACTTCTCAAATCCTCTTATATTTCATTAAACAAATTCTGATATGCAGTCTCCCAAGATGGCCACCAGAGACAAAAGAGCCCAAATGTAGCCCAAATATCAGCCAGATGTAGCCCAACTATAGCCCAATGACAGAATGTCCCAGAGTGTTCTAAAGAACAAATAGAACGCTAACAGTCTTACTTATGACAAACGTATGGCACACCTGAAGTCATCTTGATTGGAATAAAGTGGTAACACTTTATACATTTAATCTGAAAAGGAACAAAATGAAGGGTTTAATATATATTACCTACTGGCGGTTGCCAGTAGGTATATATAGTTAGGATTGATTTCCATAGGGAAATCGCAACATTCTATTGGGAATAACTTTGGCGCCGGTTGAGGAATCTGCCTGAATTTTTCAGCAACTTTGCCTCGCGGTGCTCTGGTCCTTCCCTGAAAGTTTGGGGGGGATTCATCAAGCGGGGGCTGAGATAAAAGGGGGTCCCAAAACGTGTTTTCCCCATGTTAATTTCCATAGGGCGGTCTGTCGCACTTTTAGCTCGAACGGCTGAATGAATTTTCACCAAACTTGGCAAAATTGTAGGGACTGGTAGCCCGATGTGCCTTTGCTATGTCTCAAGATATGTGCTCCAGAGGATTTTGAGTAATTTAGGTTAAAAAAAGTTATATATCTATGGCCGCGCCCCGGTACACGCACCGGGGAGCGCTTCGGGCGCGCCACGCGACTTGCGCAAAGGAAGCTGATTGGTTCTCGGGTGTCTGTAAACATTCGAAACAGTCCGCAGCGGCCGCCATCTTGTGTCTCGGTAGGATTGAGACACAAGAGGTGGCAAAAATCAAAGGGGGAAATGACCAAAAGGGGGCAGGGTAGACTCCCCCTGGCCCCCTAGGATTGATGTGGGGGCCATTAAAGGGTCCCGCGGGGCAAAAAAATGAAATTTATTTTTTGCGTTTTTCGCGGGGGGAGCGCCAGGTACGCGCACCGGGGAGCGTACCGGGGAGCGTACCATGGGGAAAAATAGTGAAAAAAATTATATAATCATAATAATAAATAATAAAATAATCATTTTGAGTGATTACAGGTAGGGTAGCTTTGAAAAGAGCTTTTGGTTCTGTGCCTGTTTTAGGTACCTACAAGTACGTCCCACACACACCCATACGCACACAACCCCACACCTCCACACCCACACACTCCCCACACACACCTCACACACGCACACCTCCACCCACACCCAAACACCCCACACCCCCACACCGACACCTTACATATCCACACCCACACCCACACATCCCACACACACTCACTCACACACCTCATCCCCCAACACACACACACGCACACACAGATACCTCACAGACACACCTCACACATCCCACACACACACCTCCCCCACACACACACACACACGCACACCTCACAGACACACCCACACATCCCACACATACACACACATCCTACACACATACCCCCCACACCCACACACACCCCACACACACCTCACACCCACACCCCCATCTACACCCATACACCCCACACACCCACACCCACACACACACCTTACACATCCACATCCCCACCCACACCCACATACCCCACACACCTACACACACCTATATACCTCATCCCCCATCAGACACACACACACACACACACCTCACAGACACACCCCACACATCCCCCACACACACCTCACCCCTTCCCCACACACACACACCTCTGACACACACCTCACACACACACACACACACCACACACACCTCACACACACACCCACACACACACTCCTCTCACACCCACACCCACACCCCCCCCCCCCACACACACACACACACACCCCACACACACACACCCCACACACACACACCCCACACACATATCCCCACAAACACACCCCACCCCCCCCACACACACACCACACACACACTCATTATTTTTTTTTGAGGGGGTGCCCCACACACACATACCCCGACACACACACACCCCACACCCCCCCATACCTCATACACCCACACCTCCACCCACACCCAAACACCCCACACACACACCATACACCCCCACCTACACCCACACACCCCACACACCCCCACCCACACACACCTCACTCCCCCCCACACACACACACCTCACAGACACACCCCACACATCCCCCACACACACCTCACCCCACACACACACACAACTCTGACACACACCCACACACACACACACACCCCACACACACACCTCACACACACACACACCCACACACACATTCCTCACCCCCACACACCCCCACACACACCCCCACACACACACACACCCACACCCCACACACACCCACACATCCTACACACACACCCCACACACATGCCCCCCCACACACACACCCCATACCCACCCCCCCACACACACACCACTCACACACACACTCATTATTTTATTTTATTTTTTTGAGGGGGTGCGCGCCCCTGTACACGTATCGGTACACGTACCGGTACGCGTACCCTGGAGAAAAAAAGAAAGACAGAGTTTTTTAAAAATGTAGCATTTTTATATAAATTGGAGGTAGTTCTGAAAAGAACTGTTTTTTATTCTTATTGTTGTTTTATATTTTTTTTATTGTTTTTTTGTTCCCCGCGACTTTAAAAAAAAAAATATATATTTTTTTTGCTTCGGGTGTCCTTGTGGGACCCCCTGAGCAGGCCTAGGGGGTCAGGGTGTTTCTACTCTGGCCCCTTTGCGAGTTTCACACCTTTGTTTCACTGCTTTCTTGTGCCTTGGTTTGAACAAGGCACAAGATGGCTGCCAGGGACACCCAGTATGCAAGGGGAATTAGTTCCCCCTCTTCAAACATGCACGGGGGCTGCGTTGCAGAGAGGTGTAAAAAAGGGTCTGGCCTCATTACACCTCTATGCAATGCAGCCATCTGGCGCATACTGGAGGCTCCTGGTGGGCTAGTTGGCCCCCAGGGACCCCATTATGCAAGGGGAATTAGTTCCCCCTCTGCAAAAGCGCCAGGCGGCTGCGTTGCAGAGAGGTGTAACAAGGGGCATAGCCTCATTACACCTCTGCAATGCAGCCCCCTGGCGCATACTGGAGGTTCCAGGTGGGCTAGTTGGCCCCCAGGGGACCCCAGTATGCAGGAGGAATGAGTACACCCTCTTCAAACAGGTACAGGTCCAACAAACTAGAAAAATAAAAGGCAGTGTATGTGTCATTTGTTGTATATAAATAAGTATACATAAGTATATAATGATTGTGTGAGTGACTGTATGGATAACTGTATACTTGTAATAATGATTTTATAATTCACTAAGTATGACTTACTATCTAAATGAATAGAAGAAGTTGTGTTTGTATAAGTGTTTTGCTAAGTAAATATGTAAGTATGATCCATTGTTTGCATAAGTGAGTAGGATGACTTCATATGTGAATAGGATGCGTGCTGTTGTTTAATGTCGATATAGATGTATAAGTATTTTTGATAGTGTTCTATTGTTCATTGACAGCATGTATGAGTGAATCCATAGGTAAGGGATTAGATGTGTGTATACATGTATGAATCACTGAGTGGATTTTTAGATACTTGTATTGCTGTGACAATGGATTAAAATATGATACTCTGTATTTTACAGAGTGATGAAAAATTGTAATAGTGTATGAAAAGGTGTATGTCACGTGGATGATGTCATCAGTGATGTCATCAGTGATGTCATTTGAGATGTCATCAGTGATGTCACTGACCATGTCATGAATGATGTAATATGTGACATCATCAGCAGTGGATTGCGGGTGTGCGATATATACTTAGTACAACTAACTATATAGGAGCAATTTCAATGGTTTTGTATGAGTAAAATGTCCAGCTAACTATAACACCACTAAAACCTATAGTTTTTTGAGTGAATTTCAAAGGTTTTGTAAAAGCTAATTCCTAACTATATAACTCCTGAAACCTATGGTTTTTTCAGTGAATTTCAAAGGTTTTTTTAAATGCTAATTCCTAACTATATAAGGCCTGAAACCTATGGTTTTTTCAGTGAATATATATATCTATATATAGATATATATATATATATATTCCTCAACTCGCCTTCAGCTCCCACTGCTTTCCAGACCAAACGAGCGTGGACCCAGGTATCTTGAGTAATTATTTTCTTTTTGCGAAATCCACCATTACGCCTTTCGGGCGATCCCACCCTGTTGTATAGCATTTTAGAACCCTAGTGTAATTTTCCTGATTCATGTCCTTATATAGGCATAGAAATCATAACCATATTTCGACATAGCTCATGCAGTCCAAATACGGAATGGCTACTTCCACTAGTTCCGAAAATCCACAACGATTTCTTGGAAAACTCGGCTTCAGCAGTTAGGGACTTCCCCTTGCTTAAATATTGATTTGTCCAAGAACTCATGGAGTTTTCAAAGAACTGAGACTCTTTGATGACGTTATTATGTCCACCTTAACATCAAACTTGGCACCTTCAAGGTATAAAGATTCCCACACTTGCCCAAGCAAACACACTGTGGTTTGGAGCAGTTCGACTATCTACTTGCCCAACGCATCTCGCTACAGCAAGTTCCGAAGGAAGCCGACCCTCCAGCAAATGCACTGAGAGAGACGCTCTCTTTTCTCTTGCCGAGAAATCCAGCTCCAGTGTTTCCAAGCACCCCTTGCGGGGTGTTGGGAAATCAAGTCCTGAGACAGAGAGATACCAGACCTCCTTCATTCTAAACCAAGGTACGGAGCTGATTAGACCCTATGAGAAATCTTGGATAGATTCTTGGCAAAAGAATATTAAACTTATGCTACATCACACTTACTTCTTCCCTCGTACTAGACTTAGGTTAGGTACATCGGGGTAGGCGTATTTAGAAGCACCAGTTGAGTACTTTTAGTCTTTTATGTATGTATTTTATGGCATAGAAACCATACCATGCTTTTACAGTTTTATTTTATAATACTCTTCTTGCTGTACGCATTATACTTTACAGCCAGTATTACGATTGTAGCAGTTAATTTTTTTCTGCATGAGAAAGAAGACTGTTCAATAAACACTTTTATTAAAAACGCCCGTCTCTCTATTTTTCTGCACCTCTGGTGAAACGAAGCATGCACAAATGACTGAGTAAAATATCTATCTATTGTTTCCGCAACTCTGAAGATCAGTTTTATCTTGGGGAAACAAAGTTGTCATGTTTATGCGGTTGTCAGAAACTAATCCCTTCTTGTGAATTTGAGAAAGTTTCTAGTGACCTCCGAGCTAGCTGGCACTCACAATTAAGTTGAATATATTCGATAGAGACCTAGTAGACATAAGTCCTATGTCACATCTATAGGATATATTATTCCAATGCGCAGAGCCTATTGGGAATATAGGAACAATGGAGTTTTGTCATTCAGGATAGAATTTGAGACAATTCATAAGAGTAAAGTGTGTGAGTGAAGATAAAAGTGTGATGAAAAGATTTTAACAATAGGTCCATATGATTCATGACATGTCACGTTTCATGGTGCATGCTTAAAGAATATATCGGGTCCAAATATACTCTACTATTTCATAGGGGTTGACATGTTTCCAACACATTCGATTGCCACATCCATACATCATTGGGACAATACTCACAGATCATTGTGTGTGACAACCCTATAAGTTGCTCCTTATCAGCTTTTGTTCGAATACATATATGCATATGCATTATTCATATTCAACAGATGTTTGCACGGGGCTCCTGTAGAAGTATATATTTTGAAGAGTGGAACTTGTGGGGGGTCTCGATCCCTGACTTGCTTCTGCTGGAATGACAATTCACAGAAAAATTCCATAATCTGCTAAGAGTGCATCTTATGATTACCTCCTATGGAAACTTTACAATTTTTTCAGAGCCATACTACATGCTGGCTATTGTGTGACCCAACAATAGGAAAATATAATGTTAACCTTTGACTGCTGGATTGATTTCTTGTAAATTGATTACTCTGGAGGTTATCTATGTGGAGTGCTTCTTCCCACTCACTCCGTATGTGCTTTCACCATGGCTGGTATACTTGAGCTTCTGTATTGATGATGAAAGGATTTCTAACCGAAGGCAGCCATTTTCCCCGGGGCAGCTAGCAGCCATTGTTCTTCACTTTCCCTTCTGCCCTTTATGCTTCTTACTTTACTGGTCCATAATTAATCAGTATCCATGTAGTTAGATCTGGGGGTCTCTAGTTGGCAGAGGTAGGTACCAATGTCCAAAAAGGACCCTTGCTTTCTAGTCAGGGTAGGGGGGATACACTCTTTGGATAACCCCTGCTCACCCCCTTGGTAGCTTGGCACGAGCAGACAGGCTTATCAAAGGCAATGTATAAAGTACCAACACTCACAGTAACACAGTGGAAACACCACTAATGTACTCCACACCAGTTTAGAAAAATAAAGTATCTTTGTCTATACTACACAAGACCAAAGTGAGAAAAAGCCAACATACACAGTTCAAGAATATGATTTTAAAAGAGTTCTAGGGTTTACGTCAAAATAATCTACAGTTGCGTCAGTTTTAGCCCAAAGTACCTGTAGATGCAACAAAAGTTCCTACCGGCAACTGCAGCGTCAAAAAAAAGCAATGTGTCACTCCTGAGACCCTGGGGAGGCGATGCAAAAACCCCGCTGTGTGCAGCGAGCGTGTTTTGCACAATTCCGATCTGTATGGGGAGCGATGCGATACCTTGTGTGGATAATGGGTTGCAGGTTCTCCGGTAGAAGTGTCTCGCACAGGCACGATTCGACGATCTTCTGGACAGCGACGATCTTTGGTGCAACAGCGATGCCGGGCGCAGCGTTGATCGTCCTCTGCGGCGGCCCCACGATGCGATGGCGTTGGACTCTGCGACGGTTCTTCACAGCGATGACAGGCTATGTGACGATATTCACAGCAACAGGAATCTTCCCGCAATGGGGCGATGCACTCCACATGCGAACGATGCGTCGGTTCTTGCAGCGGCAACAGGCGATGCAACGATCTTCACGGCGAAGCAAATTCTCTTGAACTGTCGACGATGAGCTCCGCAAGCGTACAAATTGTTAATTTTCTGCTTTTCTTCTTGTCCAGCTCCCCAAACAGCAGTCAACAACCTCCAGAGGCCCCACAAATGGATCAAGCACTCTAGGCAGGTCAAAACTCACACAGCAAAATCCTTCCCCTCTCCTTGGCAGAATAGCAACTGCAGTTCAGCCGACAAACACACAGCAGGACAGTCCTTCCTCTTCAGTCTTCCAGCTTTTCTCCTTGGCAGAGGTTCCTCCTTGATTCCAGGAAGATCTAAAGTTCTGGCGTCTGGGTATCTCTTTTTATACCAATATTTCCTTTGTTCTCTGAAGGCAGAGAGGCCTTTCCCTTGTCCAAACCAGTTCTGGTCAGTCCTGGAGCACTATATATACCTAACTCTTTCTTTCCTTTGAGAGAGAGGGGCAGGGTCGTCAGCCGCCCAGCAGGAGGTGGAGCCAGCATTGTGGAAGGCAGGCACAGCCCTATTCAGGCCCCAGGTGCAACTCCTCCCTCCCATCTACATGCAGATCTCTCTATTCACCACTGGGCTGAGTCATCCAGCCTCCTGGAGGGTGCACAGTCTAAATATCGATTCCCAAATATCGACCCACAGTAATATTGAGTTGGAAATATCGAAGGTAAAGACTATCGAGGTCAAGAATATCGTTGGACAGAATATCGACCCTAAGGTAAGTAATATCGAATTTTATTATGTCGATGTAAGTAATATCAAAGTTAGTAATATTGATATAAAATATATCAATGTTAATAATCTCGATGTTACTAATATCGTTATTTGTATGATTGCTATGTATTTTATAATGTATTTATTATGTATATGTTATATGTTTTTGTTAAGTATTCTACTGGTTTTAAATTATATGTATGCTATTTTTATATGTTAATAATGTTATTTTTAAGTCGATTTTATGTTTTAGTACCGGAGCGGGTTGTGGGTTTATAGGGGAATAGGGTGGGAAGTAATTTAATTATACTAAATTAATTATTAATTTTTAAGGAATTATACATTTATTTTAATGAATTTTTGCGTTTAAGTTCTGTAGCGGGTTGTGGGTTTATAGGGGAATTGGGTGGTAGGTAATTTAATTGTAATGAAGTAATGAATCATTTTTATTTATTGGTATTGATATTTTTTTCATGATTTATTAATTGGCTATTACTTTTTTTAATTGGTAATTATTTTTTTTTAATTGGCAATTACTTTTTTAAATTGGCAATTAATATGTATAATTGGTGAGTAATTTTTAATAATTGAATTTGTTTTATTAATTGGTAATTAATGTTTAACAAAAGTATTCTTTGGTTCAAAAAATCATTTTATTATTTAATATTTTTAAATTGTTAATCAATTTTTAATAATTAATGTTTTTGTTATGAAAAATATTTTATTGTTCAATATTTATTATTTGGTCATTAATATTTATTAATTATTATTGATTGGTATTTACAGTTAATTTATTGTTAATTAATTTTTTCAATTGTAATTATGGTTTTAATAATTATTAATGGGTATTTGTAAATGACGTAGAGTTATTCAAAAATTAAATTATTAATTATTTTAAATACAAACATTATTTATAAGTATGTTATAATTAACTTTTACATTATCTAACACTTTCTCCACTGTTGCACTCTCTGGAGTTGGAATAGTAATTTTTACCCCTAAGCTATCCAACACTTTCCCTACTGTTGCACTCTCTGGAGTTGAAATAGTAATTTTTGCCCCTACGCTAGCCAACACTTTCCCTACTGTTGCACTCTGTGGAGTTGGAATAGTAATTTTTACCCCTATGCTATCCAACACTTTCCCTACTGTTGCACTCTCTGGAGTGGGAATAGTAATTTTTACCCCTACGCTATCCAAAGCTTTCCCTACTGTTGCATTCTCTGGAGTGGGAATAGTAAATTGTACCCCTACGCTATCCAACGCTTTCCCTAATGTTGCACTTTCTTTAGTGGGAATAGTAATTTTAACCTCTATGCTATCCAAAGCTTACCCTACTGTTGCACTCTCTGGGGTTGGATTAGTAATTTTTACCCCTACGCTATCCAATGCTTTCCCTACTGTTGTACTCTCTGGAGCTGGAATAGTATTTTTTACCCCTACGCTGTCCAACGCTTTCCCTACTGTTGCACTCTCTAGAGTGGGAATAGTAATTTTTACCCCTACGCTATCCAACGTTTTCCCTACTGTTGCACTCTCTGGCGTGGTAATAGTAATTTTTTCCCCTACGCTATCCAACGCTTTCCCTACTGTTGCACTCTCTGGAGTGGGAATAGTAATTTTTACCTATATGCTATCCAAAGCTTTCCCTACTGTTGCACTCTCTGGAGTGGGAATAGTAATGTTTATCCCAACGCTATCCAATGCTTTCCCTACTGTTGCACTCTCTAGAGTGGGAATAGTAATTGTTACCTCTACGCTATCCAAAGCTTTCCCTACTGTTGCACTCTCTGGAGTTGGAATAGTAATGTTTACCCCTACGCTTTCCCTACTGTTGCACTCTCTGGAGTGGGAATAGTATTTTTACGCCTACGCTATCCAACACTTTCCCTACTGTTGCACTCTCTGGAGTGCGAATAGCAAGTTTTACCCCAATGCTATCCAACGCTTTCCCTACTGTTGCACTCTCTGGAGTGGGAATAGTCATTTTTACCCCTACGCTATCCAACGCTTTCCCTACTGTTGCACTCTCTGGAGTGGGAATAGTAATTTATTACCTCAACGCTATCCAAAGCTTTCCCTACTGTTGCACTCTGTGGAGTGGGAATAGTAATTGTTACCCCTACGCTACCCAATGCTTTCCCTACTGTTGCACTCTCTGGAGTAGGTATCGTAATTTTTACTCCTAAGCTACCCAAAGCTTTCCCTACTGTTGCACTCTCTGCAGTGGGAATAATAATTTTTTAGTACCGGAGCGGGTTGTGGGTTTATAGGGGAATAGGGTGGGAATTAATTTAATTATACTAAATTAATTATTAATTTTTAAGGAATTATACATTTATTTTAATTTATTTTTGCGTTTAAGTTCTGTAGCGGGTTGTGGGTTTATAGGGGAATTGGGTGGGAAGTAATTTAATTGTAATGAAGTAATGAATCATTTTTATTGATTGGTATTGATATTTTTTTTCATGATGTATTAATTGGCTATTACTTTTTTTAATTGGTAATTCATTTTTTTAATTGGCAATTACTTTTTTAAATTGGCAATTAATATTTATAATTGGTAAGTAATTTTTAATTGGAATTTTTTTATTAATTGGTAATTAATGTTTAACAAAAGTATTCTTTGGTTCAAAAAATCATTTTATTATTTAATATTTTTAAATTGTTAATCAATGTTTAATAATTAATGTTTTTGTTATTAAAAATATTTTATTGTTCAATATTTATTATTTGATCATTAATAGTTTTAATTAATATTGATTGGTATTTACAGTTAATTTATTGTTAATTAATTTTTCAATTGTAATTATGGTTTTAATAATTATTAATGGGTATTTGTAAATGATGTAGAGTTATTCAAAAATTAAATTATTTTTTTTTTTAATACAAAAATTATTTATAAGTATGTTATAATTAACTTTTACACTATCTAACACTTTCTCCACTGTTGCACTCTCTGGAGTTGGAATAGTAATTTTTACCCCTAAGCTATCCAACACTTTCCCTACTGTTGCACTCTCTGGAGTTGAAATAGTAATTTTTGCCCCTACGCTAGCCAACACTTTCCCTACTGTTGCATTCTGTGGAGTTGGAATAGTAATTTATACCCCTATGCTATCCAACACTTTCCCTACTGTTGCACTCTCTGGAGTGGGAATAGTAATTTTTACCCCTACGCTATCCAAAGCTTTCCCTACTGTTGCATTCTCTGGAGTGGGAATAGTAAATTGTACCCCTACGCTATCCAACGCTTTCCCTAATGTTGCACTTTCTGTAGTGGGAATAGTAATTTTAACCTCTATGCTATCCAAAGCTTACCCTACTGTTGCACTTTCTCGGGTTGGATTAGTAATTTTTACCCCTACGCTATCCAATGCTTTCGCTACTGTTGCACTCTCTGGAGCTGGAATAGTAATTTTTACCCCTACGCTGTCCAACACTTTCCCTACTGTTGCACTCTCTAGAGTGGGAATAGTAATATTTACCCCTACGCTATCCAACGTTTTCCCTACTGTTGCACTCTCTGGCGTGGTAATAGTAATTTATTCCCCTACGCTATCCAACGCTTTCCCTACTGTTGCACTCCCTGGAGTGGGAATAGTAATTTTTACCTATATGCTATCCAAAGCTTTCCCTACTGTTGCACTCTCTGGAGTGGGAATAGTAATGTTTATCCCAAAGCTATCCAACGCTTTCCCTACTGTTGCACTCTCTAGAGTGGGAACAGTAATTGTTACCTCTTCCCTATCCAAAGCTTTTCCTACTGTTGCACTCTCTGGAGTTGGAATAGAAATATGTACCCCTACGCTTTCCCTACTGTTGCACTCTCTGGAGTGGGAATAGTATTTTTACGCCTACGCTATCCAACACTTTCCCTACTGTTGCACTCTCTGGAGTACGAATAGTAATTTTTACCCCAACGCTATCCAACGCTTTCCCTACTGTTGCACTCTCTGGAGTGGGAATAGTCCTTTTTACCCCTACGCTATCCAACGCTTTCCCTACTGTTGCACTCTCTGGAGTGGGAATAGTAATTTTTACCTCAACGCTATCCAAAGCTTTCCCTACTGTTGCACTCTGTGGAGTGGGAATAGTAATTGTTACCCATACGCTACCCAATGCTTTCCCTGCTGTTGCACTCTCTGGAGTAGGAAATTGTAATTTTTACTCCTAAGCTACCCAAAGCTTTCCCTACTGTTGCACTCTCTGCAGTGGGAATAATAATTTTTACCCCTATGCTATCCAACGCTTTCCCTACTGTTTCACTTTCTGGAGTGGGAATAGTAATTTGTACGCCTACGCTATCCAATGCTTTCCCTACTGTTGCACTCTTTGGAGTTGGAATTGTAATTTTTACCCCTGCGCTATCAAACGCTTTCCCTACTGTTTCTTTTTCTGGAGTTGGAATAGTAATTTTAAGCCCTACGCTATCCAACATTTTCATTACTGTAGTTTTTTTGGGACTTTGAATAGTAGTTTTATTTCTTTAGCTATGTAATATTTGTTGTCTTATTTTAGATAATGTAGCATATAATTAATCGTAAAAATATTGAAAATATATTTAATGTTTTACCTGTATTAAACATAAGTATTTAATTGTTATTTATGTTATTGTTTTATGTGTGTAGATGTATTTGCAATTGATAATATTTTTAATAATGTATAAGTTATTAAAATAATTATTAAAATGTATTAAGTAAGTATATATTATATATTTAATGTATATGTTTAATTAATATTTGATTATTGTATATGTATGATTTATTAATTTTAAACATTATTAACTATTTTAACTATGTTTAATTTATTTATAAGTATTACTTAATTTATTTTACACTTTTTTACAGAAAAAAATGATATTTTTAAGTACGATATTTTTAACATTGATATTTTGTTTCGATATTTTTGTACTTACTATGTTGTAGATTGGATTTCAATATTCTTCCCTTCGATATTCCAGCGTCGAGATTTCTGTAGGTCGATATTTTCTAGGTCAATATTCTGTCAGTGATTCCTCTTGGAGCTACCCCAGCCCCTCTCACTCATAAACCAGACAGTAAATTCATAAACAGGCAGAGGCACACAGAAAGGTTAGACAAGAGAACAGTCACTTTCTAAAAGTGCTGTTCTCAAACACAGGATTTAAAAAACATCCTTCCCAAAAGATGAGTTATGAAATTCTGAGTTCAACGATACCAGACTTCAATTTCTTATCTTGCTCCTATGGGAAGATTTGCAGGCAAGCATTATACAGAGCATTCCCCATTATAGCCTATGGGCAAGATAGCCTTTCAATAGTGAAAAACTAAAATGGCTGTAATTCACTATAAGAGCATGTCACCCACAATAGTACATGCTCTACCTTTCACATACACTGCACCCTGCCCAGGGGGTACCTTGGTCCTTCCATAGGGTTGTCCAATATGTACAGAAAGGGAAGGGTTAGGCCTGGCCAGTGGTGTCACTGGTCAGGTCAGCGTGGCAGTTAGCAACTGTACACAGGCACTGCGGTGGCAGGCCTGAGACACCATTTTAGGGCTACTCATGTGGGTGGCACAATCAGTGCTGCAGGCCCACTAGTAGCATTTGAATCACCAGCCCTGGCACACTCAGTGCACTTTACTAGGCACCTACTGGTAAAACAAATATTCCAATCATGGATAACCAATCACAATAACAATTTATACACAGAGCATATGCACTTTAGCACTGATCAGCAGTGGTAAAGTGCCCAGAGTCCTATTGTCAACAACCACAGGTCAGGAAAATAAAGGAGGAAGAAGCAAAAAGTATGGGGATATCCTTGCAAAAAGGGCCATTTCCAACACGTCATATCCTTGGCCAGGGATCTTAATGAAGATTTAAGTGATCAGGTTGCGCTGTTGGGATGAAAGTTTGAACTTTAAAACCTGAACACAGCCATTTATGCTTTAGATCCATAGTCCATGAAAATAAACGCAGCAATATTAAGAGATTATATTCGAATTTTATGAAGTGTGTGAAGTAAAGTATACATGGCTCTCTTCAGCAGACTGGCTAAGAGAGTTAGCAGCATATAATATATTTCAAAAGTAAAGACGTACAGGGGCAGGGAAGCAACAGTGAAAAACGCAGCACATATCCAAGTAGAATGAACCACACAAAATATTAATGTAAATCTTGGAAAGATCTATTCCTTAGCCCAGATGTATATCCTGTCCCAGTCAAGAAAGGCGCATCCATTGAAAATGTGCACACACACAATTCTCTCCAAACAACAAAAGGGAGGAAGGTTCTATAAGACAGAGCTTCTACCAGTTGAAGCCCATCTAAACTGCTGAAAACATTCAGCACTTGGACAACTGATTCAGGAAATCTTTTTGTTAGAAAACCAACCAGACCAATTTACACAATCCAGAAACAGTTGGATTTTGAGGAGGGAATTAAGCCTGAGCCCTAGACTTTGCATCCGGCTCTGTGTACTAGGTGGAGGACTTTAAAGGGTGATCGCTTTTCCACAGGGAGCCAATTAAATTAGGCAAAGTTAAAGATGCCTGTATCAAAAGAGGTGTTTCGCTTCTAGCTATGTCTCGTTTAAAGTAAACAAGCCTGTTGGGTGCATTATGATGAACCCTAAATATGTTATACATTTAGAATAAGTAACATATGACGCACAATTCTAATTAGGTACTTCTGATACTGGGTAACGCATCCCTGGACATAGAAAGAAAGCTTTAGCGGGCGGATCCTACTGAAAGAATGTTGATTTTGTTATTGAAAGGATGATATACATTTTGTATGCCAAAAAAGATAAGTAGATATTTAAATGTCAAAAAGTAATATGATGCACGAGGGTCAAACTGACAGAATGCATTTAAAAGTGGCATGCCGAATAGACAATTATGTCAGCATAATGTGGGAGTTAGAAGTAAACAGGGCACAAATGGGCCAATTCATAAAGCGTGTCACTGGTATGAAATGTATTTACAGCACATAAATTCATAATGTATGTATATGTAAAGTCCACATCGTTGACATATGCAAATAGACATCATCAAGTAAAAGTATGCAAATATAATACATGCATGTAATGTATTTCAGGAAAGCTTTCATTGTACAATATATATATAAGTGTCAGAGTAGTAGGCGACATCATAATACAAATGTGGCGCATTCACAAACTTTTAGAAGCAACTGAAGGTTATGGAATAAATATATCAAAGATCTTAGAAAGTGCAGCATTTGTGAGAACGAATGGCATATAAGTAACAATTTGTCACAATATTACCCCGGATTCATAGCCCTAGCTGTGTATGCTGTACCGCTTGCATTTCTTTTGTTATTTTTATTTTTTTTAATCTATAAAGTGCATGAATCACCCCGAAGGGTATCTTCGTGCCATAGGGAACATAGTAGACAGTACAGACCAAGAGACCCAGCCTCAGAAGGGCTCTGTTTTAAGAATTTTCTAAAAAGAAGATAATCTGAACATTTTCGAATATGTAGCGGTAGTCGATTCCAGTAATGGGGGGCAAAATAGAAGAAGGGCTTGCCACCTGTACGGGCTTTCCTGAAACGGGGAGTTACAAGCAGGGATTTTTCTCTTGAGCGAAGGGATCTAGTAGGCTGGTAAGGGATACATTTTTTAGTTAAATCAACAGGACCTCTGCCAGTCAAAGTTTTGTTTACAATACAAAAATTCTTGAATATGACTCTCTTGCGTATTGGTTGCAATGGTGTTGACGCAAGAAGGGGAGGGAGGCAGTTCTGGTAGGTAAATTCCTAACAAGACAGGCAACAGTGTTTTGTACCACCTGGAGGGTGAGTTACCTTTACAACGCAACTTTTACAACGCACTACCATTACAACTAAACTTTTACAACGCAAAAACCATTACAACGCATGTATTTACAACGCATGTTTTTACAACGTAGGTACCTTTACAACGCATACCATTACAACGTAAGTATTGGTAAGTATATAATTATATTTAAAATGTTATATGTTTGGGTTTTTTTAAGGGGTATTTTTAGGGTTCAGGGTCAGTTTTGGGTTTTTGGGTAAAGGGGTATTTTTAGGGTTCAGGGTCAGTTTTGGGTTTTTGGGTAAAGGGGTACTTTTAGGGTTCAGGGTTAGTTTTGGGTTTCTGGGTAAAGGGGTATTTTTAGGATACAGGGTCAGTTTTGGGTTTTTGGGTAAAGGGGTATTTTTAGGGTTCAGGGTCAGTTTTAGGTTTTTGGGGTACAGGGGTATAGGGTAAAATTAAATTTAAATTAAATTAATTAAATGAAATGAAATGAAATTAAATTAAATTAAATTATATTAATTTCAATTAATTTACATTTAAAAAATTAATATATACTTACCAATACTTACGTTGTAATGGTATGCGTTGTAAAGGTACCTGCGTTGTAAAAACATGCGTTGTAAATACATGCGTTGTAATGATTTTTGCGTTGTAAAAATTTCGTTGTAAAGGTATGCGTTGTAAAAGTATGCGTTGTAACGTCATACATCCCACCTGGAGTCCATTTAGAGAAGAATCTTTCTCTGCAATCGGAAGGGCATTGCGGTAGTTTAGGCAGCTCATCAGAAGTGCCTGAATGCGTGTTTTACGCACAGAAAGAGGAAGGAGAGTGAAAACTCTGTGCAAGAGGCTTCAACATATGGAAACAGGAAGCAGCGGTGGCTACCACCTGATCCTTCGTGGTAAGTTTCTGGTCTATAAGGACGCTCGAGTTCTAAACTACTGAATTAGGGATGGAGGCAGTGCCCATCTCAGAGGGCCACCGTTTAGGAGACTAGAGTGAAAGGGCATCCCCTAAGAGCATGATCTCTGTTTTCCCAGTATTCAGCTGGAGAAACCTTTCAGTCATCCAAGAAGCAATTGCAATCATACCCTCTGAGCAATCAGACTGGGTATTCAGGGTATTTCTGTCAAATGAGAGTAGGAGCTCAGTGTCATCGGCATTAGAGATAAGAATACAGACAAATTCTTTAAGTGTTTTATCAAGGGGGGGCACATGAATGTTAAATATAGTGGGACTGAGACAGGATCCCCGTGGTACGACCTTGTTAAGCTCCACTGTTCGAGAACGGCAGGATCCAAGATTAATAATCTGTGTACGATGGGATAGGAAGCTGGAGAACCAAGTTAAGGCATGTCCACAGATCCCAATCTCTTTCGGTCTCCGGAGCAAAATGAGATGGGATACTGTGTCACAAGCTGCTGACAGATCTAGCATCACCAGCAGAACCGACTGACCATTATCAACGAAGTGTCCAATATTTTCTGTAACAGCAATCAGTGCTGATTCTGTGCTGTACATTAGTCTGAAATCCGATTGGGAGGTATTGAGGCATCCAGAGGACTTAATGTAATCTGAGAGTACTTTATTGATGTGCATTTCCAGAAGTTTGCTCAGAAGGCAGGAGGGAAATAGGCCGTTTTTTGTTATTGAATCCGCTACAGGGGCATTTGCCTTTTTCTGAATGGGTATTTTCTGTGCAGCTTTCCACTCTGGTGGAAGTAGGCCTTCCTTCATGGAGAGATTGAGTATCGGGCAGATGGCGGGAGCCAGATGCTTACGTAGCAGGGAGGAGATTCTGGCTGGAATGAAATCCCTGGGTGACCCAGATTAACTGCTTTCAACATGCATGCATTAAGTACATATGTATTTATCAGAGGACATGCATTACCATGTATGATAGTGCTACATGCTTCCTTTATGCTTTAAAAGGAAAATATATGTGTCTTTCCTACAATCCTAGAGTCCTGAGTAGGCATAGAGTATAAGTCAATAATGGTTATTTCAGATTGAATATGTTTCGCTTGTGTGACCCTTCTAGTATTAGACATGTTATGCAATAGCGCTTGAATGTTTATGACGAGAAACAAGCCTCTGAAAAGGCAAAGCCTAGAAGTGAGTTATCAATTAAGTAGTCCATTTTTGCAAATGAAAGGTATTGTAATACAGCAGTAATGGTGCTTTAAAAACAGAAACGTGAATAGGGTCTCAGTGCTCTGAATGTATGGTGTGAAACTAAGTGACTAGAAAGAGTAGTTTATCTTGAATAATTGATATCTCTAAAATAGTGCTTCAAGAATTATATATCATAATGGGACAGTATTTAATTAAATGCAGTCCAAATGCTTTATAGAAATTGATAGGAGCTTCATCTGGGCAGAAAGTCAGAAAACCTTGGAAATAGTACCCTACAAAAATAGAAATCGAAAGTGTGTATAAGTAAGCAAATTAAACCGGGAATACGAAGCGAAAGCACACACTTGGTATGTGAAAAGCTTACTTTGGAATTTATTGAATCACAGATGGTCCTCTCTAAATAATTAAAAAGGACGAGAAAAATTGAGTAGACAGGTTTGGTCTCTGGCTACAGCCTTCCACACTTTGTTTTCTTAATGCGAATTCCCTTGCCACCAGTATCTCTCAGATTACTCGCCTCTCAGTCTTACAAATGGATCTTCCACAACTACCTGCTCTGCGAGGTTCTCAGCAGTGTTCACCTGGAAGCAATGTATCTCCTTGGCATCCCTGTTTTATAACCAATATCAAACATCAAGAGGTGGTTGTCCATCCTCACCGGTGCCAAAGGAACAAACAGGAATTCAGTGTTGCTGTTCTCTCCTTCTCCCATCCCTACCAACACCCCTTTTCCCTTAAGGACTGCTTTTTGCCACCAAGAAAAGCCTCCAGCATGAGGACGACAGACTTTCTGACACTGAGTGGGTTAACATCAGAGCCATATTGTTGCCAAAAAGTGTTGACAGAATACACTTAAATAACACATGTAGACTGTGGCTGACAACAACATGATCTCCTCAGACTAAAACAGGAAATTAAGCGGAAAATGGCTTCCTTCATAAGGGGTCGACAATCATGAAATAATATTAGAAAGTACTCAGATCCATTTGAGGATTGTCCTAGAGAACCTGTGAAACAAGGTTTGACAAAGTCAAGAAATTTGTCTTTTTTGTTGCTCATGCACAGAGAAATATAACAGTGATGCACACATTGACAGAGGTCTTGCACATATGTAGAGCAACACATTAAAAGACGTCTATGCATACAAACATCAGCACTTTATCAGGTACCCATCTAACCACAGATTAGCAGAACTAAGTGCACCCATGCTCACAGGCATACAGAATTTCAGGTACCCATGGATATGGACCAACACCAAGACTCCCACATGAACACGCAAACAAGCAACACCAATATAGACCCACATGCATTCCTACACACCACACTTAGAGCCAGAAATCACATATAGAAAGAAATTAGCGGCGCAGGCCTTGAATAGGCTGATAGACAGTTGGATGACTCTTAATTGGTGCACGATAAATGTATGCTCCTTGTTTACGTAGCATTTAGCCCTTCTGGAGTTGTATTTAAGAGTTAGAAAATAGTTGTGGTTTGAGATCCTTTTAATCCATGGTCTCTCCGAGGGTGAAGTTCAGACTTCAATTTCAGACCCATTCATTGCTTGTCATCATCGCAATGAAAGACTATATGTAACAATGCAGTGCATTTTGCAGACTGATTTAATTATTGTCCTCTTTGGTATACTTATATATCTGTAGCACTGCCATTCAGTACATTTCTCACTCTAGGACTAACATATGCCTTATTTAGGGTTGCTTTGTCACTCATTGTAGTCTGCTCAACACAGGTACACAGTCCTGCGCATTTGTTGGTTATTATTACAAAGTGCAGTAGTTTAATAAAAATTTATAAAAATTAAGCAGAAAAATGCTTTGATAGTCGGGAACCGAGAACTTAAAATAGGATATTTTGTATATGTGTAGATACCTTGAAACCCTATCAGCACACAGCTTTGAACGCAACAACTGTACCAAATTTAATAGTGTAGAATAAAAATGTATTGTATTTTAAAATGTAAAGATTTTTTTTCTTCATTGAAAAGTATTTCTTAATCACCCAGCATTTTGTATACAATACAGATATTTTATATTGTATTTTCCTCTTCTTTCCTTTTCAACTTCATGTTTACATTTCAGCAGAGACATGACTGCTCCCATCCAATTATTCTGTCTAATGGCCAATTAAAAGAAATTGATTGTTGAAAGGGACCATTTATGCACACTAATTCTGTAATATAAGCATGCAAGAGCTGTTTACGTCTTGAATTATCAATGGAAAGTAAAGATGGAAAATTAGAATATACACAGGGTATTCTCCACAGCTGAATCCTGCACTCCTCATGCTTTCAACACATTAAATTCAAGAGACCTGTACTCTCTTTATATCTCTAAGAGGATTTGGCATATTGATGTAGCATTCATTCATAAGACCATCTAAAAAGAAGAATGGAGATGAGTAGGTTGACTAATAGTGTTGAATGCAGCACTGAGATCTAGAAACACAAAGATAAAAGATAGTTATACAAGTAAAACGGGTTCTGATGTAGCTTTCTGGTGGTAATCTGCCTGGAAAGAGAGAAGAATGGTTGCATGTACCTACTTTATATATCAATTAATTTGACTACCAATAAATTGACTCAATGAGTTTCTAGTAAAATTGACTTCTACATTAACATGAGTATGCTGATCATCAGGGTGCTTTAAACTGGGCACAGATATCCAGTATGCCATATATTACTCTACTATACTGCAATACGAAAAACATCTCTGGTTCTACCATGAGATCCAGTGATATACTAGGGCTTAGGTCAGTCATCCGTCTATATGTGGGATGTGTTATCTGCTGCAGAGGTCAGATAGGGACCAGGATGACTTGTTGCTGTCCGATACTGCAGCAGCAAAAACAGGCCTGATGTCTTTGGACCCGGAGTTTGTAGATCCAATAATTCTAGGCCCAGAGGCGCTTATAATTGTGGGTGTTGTGATTCTAACCAGAATTATCATTCCAGGTGAAATTGAGCCACTCGTAATGAGGGTATTAGTAGCCTTTATGATGAAGTATGTCTATGTGGTAAGTGTGCCTGAATATTGCAGAGAGAAGAAAAGTTGGTGATGTTGAAAAAGCTAACCTGTCTAATATTCCAACAAGTAAGATACATACCCCTTCAGACAATCCGATATTCAAGTGCCACATAATTCCCCATCTTTGGTTTTTTTGTTGCATTAATCTTCTTATTCATGGAAAACTCAACATAAATGTTATACGATCCAAAATGTATTTCATACTACCACGACCTTTCAAAATCTCAAGAGATAGGAACATCAAAGCACTTTTGCGTAGTAATAGACAAGTTATGATTTTAACACTTTCACAATGGACATGAGAAAAGTAAGAAAAATGTATTAAACAAGTTTAGTATTGAATCAGTAATTGCTATGCTTTTGCTATGCTTTTGTTCTGCACCTTGTAGTCAAATGGCCCACAATTTCAAAGAGGAGATTGTAAGTGATTCATATGAACCACAACATCCAGTTTGACCCAAGACTATCACACAACCACATCAAAGTCAACCAAGAAAAGACGGAATTTCTTGTTTTATCCAATCATGACCAATCACCACAGACCCGAGAATGGCTGAATAACCCGGATGCTCTGAACTGCAAGCTGACTCTGATGAACTCTGCCAAATCTCTGGGGATCACCGTGGACTAAACCCTGAACATGAGCTCACACATTCGGTCAACAGCAAAGAGCGCCTTCTATAACCTAAACTCCTCAACAAAATTAAACCCTTCCTTCCACCAAATGACCTAAAAATCGCCTAGCAAGCACCGGTACTATCCAGACTAGACTATGGGAATGCCCTCATCACAGGCACACCAAAGGCACCCTAAGCCCTTCTGAGAGCCACTCTAACTTCAGCTGCAAGGATGATCACCTGAGCAAAGAGATACGATCACTTCTCCTCCTCCTTGAAAAATATAAAGTGGCTACAAATTGAAGCATGCTCCTGCTTTAAAACCGCTTGTCTCACCCATAAAGATCTACACACTTGCAAACCAGACTACCTTGCATCTAAACTCAGAAAAGCAGGCTAATCAAGAAATCTAAGAAGATCAAAACTCACTTCTTCTCATTTTCCATAAAAAATATAAATAAATAGCCCTCTTTCACTCTTTCTTGGGCAATGAAACCAAAATATGGAATTCTCTCCCAATCCATATCAGAACTAACCCCTCATTTGTGAGCTTCAAGAGACAATTAAAAGAATTTCTCCTAAATCAGCACCCCCGGGAAATAACTCCTAACACACTATGAAATACTACCACATTATACACATATCCCTTCATCGGTCCTTTCAATGTTTCGACACTTGTCTCTACAATTGTACTGTACTATTATTGACTGATTATACTTGGACTCTTAACACTACAATCATACTGCATTGTGAATGACTGTAAATGACCCAACATGCTGTGAAGTGCTCTGATACCCTCTGTTCTTGCCAGTGGTATATAAAACTATTAAATAAATAAATTATAAGTAAACCAACACCATGGATATTCATCTCTGATGGTGTGAAATCAAGGTTGAGTAAACATTAGTGTGTGTTATTACCTTAAGTTCCAAAACATTGCCTGATAAAAAAATTCAATTCAATACACTGCCTTTTCAGGCAGACCTACACCAGGCAAATAATCCAAAGCCCACCAAAAATTCTTTTTATAGAAAAGTAAACTTTCTGAAACCATCACAAGAAATCATCAATTCCATGATGTTCAGCCCAGATAAACATCGCCCATCCCTCTTTGTCTGAATGTACACTGTGTATAATAAGAATTAAGGGGATTAAACATTCCAATTGATCGTGCATTAATACCTGACAAAAGCACCAAAACATATAGTGATATTCTTACGCTATTTTTTCAAAATATTCAGACCAACTAAACTATCATTGACTTTCAATTAACAATCATGAAAACAATTTAAAAAGTTATATCTTTCATACCAAATACAAATGTGTTTTTATACTTTTCACAAGACTTTGCCAGACAATTTTAATAAAATAAAAGAATAACTGCATTAACCTTCGTGTCTCATCAATTTCTTATTGAACAATTTACTCACTTTTAACATGTAAATACTCTGTGTAAAACAGGGAGAAATACCGTAATAAAGAATAAGTAGACTGTAAAGAGCATGTAGATCTGACTCCAGAAGATTATCAACGGTCCACTTATATCTGTGGAACTGATACAGCAGGTGATTGAGAGATGTAGCAAAAACATCAATGCAATTGAAAGTTGCTACAATTCTTCTAGTGCAAGTCTAAGGAATTCCTCTCCTAACCATACAGTTACTTAAAACCCCAAAAAATTTACATAATTTCCAAAAAACTTTGACAAGCCCAGAACATTGAAATATTTACAACAACAAAAAAGAATCAAATTCAGATTAATCAAATAATTGTACAATTCAAAAATCTTTCTGGTGTAGATTACCACAACTGGTGGCATTTCAATAACATTTTAAACATTCTAAAACAAAAAAAACTCCCCATGCCACATCAGCTGCTCCAAACTCTCTAGTGCCTATTACAGATTAATCCAAAACTCCAACAAGCCAATTAGCTTCAACAACAAACCTACACAATGCGTGACCACATGTAACCATAACTCTTGAACATTCAACTATAAATATAGACACCTCACCCTCCAAATCCCCTAATAACACAAAACTATCATCTTGCATTAAATATTTATAATTATTTATTAATTCGCACACCAGGTACTGCCAGTAAACGCTGCCCGCCTGCCCTTAAGCGCCGGTGCCTGCAGGGACGGCAGATAGCCACAAAGTTCAGAAAGTCAACTCCAATAGAGATGAGGAGGCACACCAAATCAAAATCTGGTAAATTTAAATCACAACAACAACGTGTCTCAGGCGGAAAACGGCCTTTGTCAAGTTGCTAGAACTCTTCCGGGGTTGCCATTTTATGATGATGACTTTATCATTGACATGCATGAAATACTTGGGAAAAATGATCGTACTTTAAAAAATCATGTACTGGGTCAATTAAACGTAAAAATAATTTTCTACATCAAACTGTTCAATTAATTTCATGTTCATAATAAAAAAATTGAAAATTAAAGGAAATAAATGCATACAAGGGATAAGCATTCAATTTGAATTCATAGAAACTGAAGAAAGCACCACATGGTTGAACTTGCCTTTTCATTTTTGCACGAAGGACAGAACCGGTACTTAAAGAAAATTGCCATCAAATTATTTGATAACAATTTAAGTATATATAAATGTAAATACATCTGTATCTTACATTTGTGCCCAAACTACTAAGCCATCCATTTAGTACATTAGTCTATTCCATTATGTGCTAATACCTTTAAACATCACAATGTTTGATGTGCTCTCTAGCCGTTTCATCACAGTGATCAATTTACACAGGTTAGCTACACAATAGGCAGCAATATCGATTGATGCATCTTCCTTAATTATACATATAGCTGACCTCTTAGAACAAAACCAAATCAACTTAAGTTCTCATTATCCCGTCAATTCATATTTCTAAATCAAAAGAAGGAGCTGGTAACTCAGGAAGTAATGTGTACGAGTGGTGATAAATGCCCTTAATTTTCAGGTGTGGAGAAGTTTTTTTCATGAAAAATATGTGAGAATTCAAAATTGTGTAAATATATGTATGTCGTGCTTGTATCTAATTACAAAAGGACATGTAGGTAAAAAACAGGAAGGATTGTTTTTGTATCAATATTGGCACTAGACGCCCTTAAGACATGTCACGTGCTAAAAGCCTGGTGCATGAATTGATTGTACAAGCACCGTACTGCATGTTCGAAACAAAATTTAACATACTTTATGCAATGCAGATTGGTCATAAAAATTTTAATGTAACAGAGGGAACCAAATGGCAAACAGTAAAACACAATTGCCTCTTAGTTCCATATACCTACAGTCCAAAGTGAGCAGTGCCCCTATGATAACATTTTAGAAAAGGTGGCAAGTAAACCCTTACCCCACCATAACACCCAGAGAAAGAACCAGTTCATTAAAATTAACCCTTCTAAGAAAAGAAGAATTTAAAGAACTCATCGTTCAAGGACATTCATAAAAAGTAACAGACATAGACCCATGAGTACACTGTATAACTAAACACCTATATGGGTGCATATTTCTTCTTCTTTATTTAACCCATGGGGGTCCTGGTATTAAGATCGATTATATATTCAGATTCTAGGATCCATAACTCATTTTCTCGATTTCCCCCTCAGATGTGTTTGTACTCTCTATCAATGCCACAGAAGCTGAGAAGTTTTCTATCACTTGCGTGTGCATCGTAGAAATGCCTAGTGACTGGAAAGTTGAAATCCACATTAGTGATCGCTCTTTGATGCTCTAAAATACGTTTTCTGAGAGCCAGATTTGTACTGCCAGTGTAGTGCAATCCACAGGGGCATATCAGCAAATATACTACATACTGAGTAGTGCAGGTAATAAATTTGTTGATACATTTGACCTTACCATTGTGCATTTTATAGGTGGCACAACTTGTGATGAATTTACAAAGCCTTATAGGCATTACATTTGTGGAATCCCTGTCATGGTTGAAGCAATGTTTTATTTGGTTCTACACTCTGATAGCTGTGGACCAATTTGTCTTTAAGAGACTTAGGCCTTCTATATTTGACTGCAGGGGAATTATCAACCATTTTGCCTATTGTGGTATCAGATTTTACAATTTTTAAATTACGATCATTTTTCCCAAGTATTTCTTCTATGTCAATGATAAAGTCGTCATCATAAAATGGCAACCCAGAAGAGTTCCAGCAACTTGACAAAGGCCATTTTAAGGCTGAAACGCATTGTGTTGTGATTAAAATGTACCCGATTTCGAGTTGGTGTGCTGCCTCAGCTCTATTGGAGTTCTCTTACTGAAATATTTCATAATATCAATATTTACTTTCAAAATATTCAGAAAGTAGGAAAACATAGAAAAGGGTTATTGTGCTCCTATGAGTAGTTAAGGAAAATGGTGGGCCATTATAAATCTAAAACAGTGTTTCAAATTAACTCATTGTAAATACAAGTGCTATTTTGTTTTTATTAAAACAAATATGTTATTTTTTTATTCTAAACATGAATTTTCTTTATGTATTTACAGTTTTTTTCAATAGTTAAAGGAGTTGTTGTTTTACATTTATGGATGATGTTCATAAAGGTTTATACTATATCAAATAAGTAAAAAGGATATTTTTAATAGAAAAATGTAATTTCACAATACATGATTTAACAAAACATAGGTAGAAATTTTCTGTAATTCTTCAAAATATGCACAGTTTAATATTTTGCAAAGGTATTGTCAGAGCATGTATCATTTTTTACTAAGCATGCACATTCCACTTGTTCATATTTTTCCTAAAATTAGAAATGTGGTCCTTCTTGACAATTTACTCCCCTGCACTGCAATGTTCCTCAATGTAGTTGAGGTAAACTTTGTAGATATAGAATACCACAGTCACCATAGTTGCAATAAAAATGGAATGTTTGTCAGGATAGTTATATTGTATGAAAATGTCACTATTTTCACAAAAATGAAAATGTAGTTGCAACACTGGATATCCAAGTTAACCACAAATGGGCCTGATTCGCAAAGCTAAACTTACACGTTTGGGATAGTGTACTATTTTTTGGGTATTCACAAAATGCTACTTTTGTGAGTTGTAATGTTATGAATGTGCAGATTCCTCATATAACAAGATAGGACAGTCCTATGTGTGTCTGTTCGGAGTCTACGCAATTCTAAAACTACAATTAGTAAAACTAAACTCACAGTTTGTGAATACTGAAAAAATAGTAAAAGTAGAAAAAAGTGTAAGTTTACCTTTGTGAATGAGGCCCATCATGAACACAATATATTTTGTTTGCCATTGCTATCCAAGTAATTTAAAAATAATAAATCACAAAACAAGATCAAGTAGTTATTAAAAATACCCACCTAAAATAAAATGTTTATATTTATAAATTACAAAATGTTATGTAATTAATTTCTTAATATTAATTTAAATATTAAAAAATAAACATAGATTTATTTTTAAATTTAAAAAGGTTTTAAAAATATTTTGTCATCAAGTAATATTTATTTTATATACTTTAACAATGGCATTTAATTTATATTTATGTATTAAAATGCAAAATAGATTAATTTATTTTAACATTTCCTATGGAGGTCTAGTTTAACTCCCTGACTCCA
Source organism: Lissotriton helveticus (assembly GCF_964261635.1). Taxonomy (NCBI): domain Eukaryota; kingdom Metazoa; phylum Chordata; class Amphibia; order Caudata; family Salamandridae; genus Lissotriton; species Lissotriton helveticus. The sequence continues at coordinate 534,212,211 of NC_136063.1, read as the reverse complement.
TTATTTTCTAAGGGAGGGTGTTGCAGTACCAGTAGTTGGCCATGTTTGTCACTGGACTTACTCCAGTTCTGAGCTGGAGTACATTTACTATTGTCTAGGGTAACATTTGGCTGGGGTAACTTTACTTTGGTAAAGTTAACCCTAACCCCATTTCAAGAAGTGGAGACATGTGAGAGTACAATTTGTAGTAAATGTACATCTGCAAATGATGGCTGGCCAAAAGTAGTCAATCTACAACAAAGTGTAAAAGAACATTAACACATGTAGATTACCTGAGTTGTAAATTTAACTTTGTGAATAGGCCACATAATATTTTACCAGTGAAAAAGAAAAAAATGAAACTGGGATGGGGTTAATTTTTTTTCTCATGCAGATTCCTAATGTTGAAGTAAACGTTTTAAAAGCATACATTCTATCACCTTCCAAAGGAAGTGACAGAACAAAATGAATGCCTTGAAATGGTTTATAAAACACATAAATGTAGGGATACACAGTGTATACGTAATTATGTGCTTTTGTTCTATAGCTTCTAGTCTGCTAAAATCCAGAACTATGCTGTCTGACTCTGCACCCTTTCGTGACTTGGGCTGAGGTTTTGAATCTGACCTTAACTTTCAAGTTTCCTCTGCTATGACCACAGCGAACCTGGAAGAGGATGTAACTATTGCAAAATCCTTGATTCTGCCCAGGGATTTGCCCTCAAAATAGTTGTTACGCTTTTTTTATTTGTCTGCAAAAGCTGAAAGAAATGTCAACGTTATGCAAAAAAAGTACATTGTGGCCAATTGTTCCAAAAGTCTTGTTAAATGATTTTAAAGTTCTTAAAATGGGAAAATATTACATTATGCAGACCTTTCAAACTATTGATCAGCACTGGAGGGAAGTATATTATGATGTACAGTCACTAGTCAAACTAAGGTTCAAACCCAGGTGTTTGGGTCATTGCACCCCTATCAAGGGCTGTTTGTGTATTCATTAATGTATTTATTTATCATATGTGCAAATAACAACACTTATCCCCTTGGGGATGTCACAAAACTAGTAAGCTGCCTGTCCTAACCACCAATGAGAGAATCCTACACAGTTAGAGCAAACAAGTCAATACAGCAGGAAAGAAACTTTATTGAGTATGGATTTTGTAGATCCAATAATTCTGGGCTCAGAGACTCTTGTAAATATGGGTGGTGTAATTGACCATGAGTTACCATCCTAGGTGAACTTGTGCCATCGTAATGAGGGTTTTTAGTTTTTTTTAACTTGGAAAGGAGCTATGTGACTATCTTTGGTCAACATAAATTCAATGGAAAATGTCCTTGACTATTGCCTTACACTCTAGTTTAGCAGCAAAATGGAGATTGACTAGTTGTTTGTCATTTGTCACTTTTAAGCATCAGATTGTCACCAATTGCAACATGAAATGTTCCCACAAATGTGGAACCCAGTGCAAATTCCAACTTGTACTACCTTTAAATGCCTACTGTTAGCCACAAAAAGCTGACACGCTTGTTGATCAAGTAAACATTGTACCGAGTAAGAAAACCACAACCTTCTCTATCAAGTTATTGTGTTTATTAAGAGAATTGCATACTGTCTCACTGGCATGCCCACAATCTGGACAGACTCCTTCAGAAAAGGTTTTTACAACTGAACACCTCAAAAGAAGATGCATAGTTTAGCTACTGAACAAACTAATGACTTCAAGCTGAAACAGTAAATGCACCTAATTTCACTCTATCTATAGAATGCCTTATCATCATTGATAACTTTATTTCGGCCACACTGGGCCATAAAAGTACATATTGAAATACAAGATAAAACATTAAAATCGATATTGAAGTTAAGAACACATTTCATATATATACACATAATTTACATCAAAAAGCATCAAAGATGCTCCTAGCTAAAAATAGAATTAAACCATCTGAGTAGTTATCAAAGTGATTCATGGCTATCTTAAAAGCCTGAAATCTAAAATTAAATCATTGTAAAAGTTCTGCGCTTATTCTACATACCAGTACACAAAAAAGATTGCCAACCTCACATTACTTTTCTCCTCACAATTGAGGGAAACAAAACACAATTACTCTGTGATTTGTTTGGTATATCTACTTGATACCTTTTTACTTTTTATTTCATTATTTTTAGATATTTCTTGTTTGAAAAAAACACATAGCACTTTCAACATAAATTCACTATACGGACAATTAGATTCCACATTACATATATATACACTGTGTATTTCATATCGATTTTTATCAACAATACATTCGTATTCACACAATGGTCAAAAATTTTGATTTAAAATCAAAGGACAAAGTAGACATTTGAGTATTTGTTGTTCAATATACAGCAATTTCAGTTTCAAATATTATTTAATATACTGCAATTTAATGCATTCTTGTTTTAATGCCGACGCGTTTCAAACCCAGTTCATTGCTTTGTGGGTTCTCATCAGGGCTCTGTCTCTTTTGTGTATCTACAGAGTATATGTAAAACAAAAAAAGAATTCTATTTTAGTTATATTTATCCACTTGTTTGCCCTATTTGCTTCTCCATTCACAAAAATGTAAACAAAAGTCCTTATATATACAACTTTTGTTGTAGATTAAGAAACAGATGAGGTAGCAAGTGAATTATAGAGCAGACGACCGGCAGTACTCTGGAATTCAGGTTCAAGCAGTGACCTAACTCCTTATTGTAAGAATATTCCACATACCATGCAGAAATTGGGAAACGGCAAAAACAACCGGTGGGTGTCGTATCTAAGTACTCTGAGCGCATGCTCATGTTCGCGAAAACCCAGATTCCTGCAGATCGGTTTAATCCACCTATTACGGGACTGGACAAAAGAAAAATACATGGCTTACATTTTCTATTGGGTGGTCACATGCCGGACATTCTGTACTTTTATTTACATCCCATTTGTTAGTCAATGACCTTAGTCAATGACCTTAGTGGTAGGCTACCCATTCTTAATTGTACATACAGCTTCCTAGCTTGGGCTGGGTAGATCATATCTAGGAATTCCTCCTTCTTATATTCAGTTTTTATCTTGAGGAATTCACTAGTCATTCTCCTTACTGCCGTACTAGCATGCAGGGCCAACAAGTTATTAGACCTAAACCTTTTTACCAGGTCAGTTCTGGAATAAGCCAGAGAAGCTGACTCAGGAAATTCCCATAACCCAGGGACATGAAGCCGTGCACACAGGTCCTTGATATGCACTAACCAAGTCATTTTCCTTGACCTCAATGCCACCCATACCTTGTGGAACTCTGCACGGTACGGTGTGAGCTCTGGGACAGACCAAAATCTTCTCCAATAAGTTAAAGGCCTCAGAGCAACCTCCTCTTCCATGGGGAATAATCCCAGATCAAATTTTAGTGGGACCAATGGGGTGCTGACAGGTAGGGCAAAGAGCTCTCTCATAAATGTGTGTTCGACCTTTACTAAACTTTTTGGCCGACAGTGTCCCCATAATTCTGCCCCGTATAGTGCGGCTGCTCTGGCTTGTACCCTGTAGATTTCAATAACAGGGGCGGCCGGCTTAAATGGAGATGTTATGTACTTTTTGGATAGCCCACCCACATTCTGCATTATTTTCAGTGAGGATTTCGTTATTTGTGCATCCCACCCCAGATGTTCCTCGAGAGTAATTCCTAAATAATCAAACGTCTTGACTCTCTCTAGAGGTGTGCCGTTCATGGCCGGGTTAGGTCTTGTTTGCCTTGGGGGATTAAAAATCATAAATTTTGTTTTAGCCAGATTGATTTCTAATCCACTTATGGCACAAAAATCTGCAAATCCATCAAGGATGCGTTGGATGCCGGTGGCTGTTCGAGACAACAGTAGAGTGTCGTCCGCAAACATTAGTGCGGGCACTCTTCCTGTGGCTAGTCTTGGGGCGTCTGTATATTTTATGGCTAGAAGGTGTTTAACAAGCCCATTTATATACAGACAAAAGAGGGTAGGAGCCAAGACACACCCCTGGCTTACCCCCCTTTGCACTGGAAAACGTCCAGACAATTCTCCCGTTTTTCCACATCTAACCTGGGCGTAATTTCCTGTGTGGAGCCTGATCAATACTCCCACGAGGTAATGCAGCATACCAAGGTCATGGAGAACTCTCCACAGCTTGTTCCTGGGCACCAGATCAAACGCGGCCCGTAGGTCCACAAAAATGAGGTAGAGGCTGCCACACTCCACACTCACTGTTTTCCAGAAAAGGACCTGTAGGCGGAAGATCTGGTCAATGGTTGAGATACCAGATCTGAAGCCCGCTTGCAAATTACTTAAGATCTGGTTATCCCCTTCCCAAGGCTGAATCCTATCCAAGAGTATCCTCCCAAATACCTTCTCTGGGATATCTATCAGGCTGATGGGCCTGTAGTTTGAGGGTTGCAGGGGACAGCCTTTTTTAAAAATGGGAACTATCTCAGCCCCCTCCATGTCTCAGGTGGGTCTATGCCCATTAGTATTGTGTTAAACAAGACACAAAGGTAAGGGGCCCATATTTTGGGTTCCGACCAAAACAAGTCCCCGGGGATTTTATCAAGCCCCGGGGCTTTGTTGGGTAGTGACTTATTTATGGCAATCTCTACTTCCAGAGTCGATATCTCCGGAGCCCCCCCCCCAGTCGATGCTCGTGAGGGGGCTCAAGGACTCCAGATCGGAGTCACCATTGCTTGGCTCAGCGTAGAGACCACCAAAGTGTTCTTCTCATATTATTGGGGCTATATTTGGGCTTATAGCGTTCCTCTCAACCCTGCCCTCATTACTAACAATTGCCAAAAAGGATTTGAGGTCTCTGCGTTGTAATGCTTTCCTCAAATCTTCCCACTGTTCCACCTCCCTGGACTTTCTTTCCCTTTCTATGACCTGCTTATTCAGCACCCTTAGGGACTTAATAAGTAATTTGTCTTTTTCTTTGATGGCTTTAACCAGCTCTCCTTTCAACTTGCGCCATTCAGCAGTATACCAAGGATGACTCTTAGCCACATTTTCCCTAAAAGTCTGAAGTGGGAAAAAAACCTCCAACATTATTGAGGCTACCTGTTTATGAATTTCGATGGGTCTACTGTCCATCCCAGCTACCGCCCCCTTGGACCCCACCTCTGCCATATCACTAAGGAAGGGCAACACTTGGAGATAGATTTGGGACTGCCGTTCAGAGGAGCCCATAATAGAGGGCCATTTTACTCTCCTCCTGTTGTTGTGCAGGAGAAGAGGCTGTGGAAGGGAATTCAACTCTGGCGTATTGTTTCTTAATCCCCAACTCCCTGGCTTCAGGGACATTACCAGGGCATTATGGTCACTATCCAACCGATGATGGATCTTAAAGTCTTGGACCTTGTCCCACGATCTAGATTCGATCAAAATGTAATCGATGATCGAGGATTGACCCACTCTAATAAACGTCACATTACCAGGCCTATCTGATTTTATTCGGCCATTACAAGGTCTTACTGATAGGGACAATATAAGGGACATAATTTGGAGTACCAACGGTGTCCACGCTTTTACTAGGGGAATTGATGGTTCCAGTATATTCCAATATTGATTTTCTTCGTCAGGGTCCTCCATGCTTGAATTGCTGAGGGGTTCAAACTGACAGTTGAAATCCCCCCCCAATAATTATACCAACCACGGGGTCAAGGGTCCTGACAAATCCCCTCAGTTGATCAATACCCAAGGACTCCTGACCACTCTGTTTTGGCCTGGAATAGATGTTAATTATGGCTAAGTGCTTGTTCCCTGGAAGTATTAGCAAGACACATAGGATGTCTGGGGAATTGACTGTCACCTGTTTCGCCGTATCTCCCAGGTGAGTGGCTACCCACGTACCAAGCCCTCCTGACGTTCTTCCTCTTCCCCCTTTTGATGCAGGAACATTAAATGTTGCAAACCCACTCCGCTGGTAATCGTCCAGGGACCACGTCTCCTGCATAAGGCAGATATCGTGTTTGTCCATGAACAGACCCCAGTCATCTGATGTTAGTTTATTTTTCAGACCAGCAACATTCCAGGAAAGTATGTTGACACTCCCGTTTTCTTCCTTATGTGTTAGGCTTCTACTTGCATCATAGTCGGGTGATCTGAAAAGATGGTCACCCGGCTGTGTCAATTCCTTCCTTTCACCCACGCTGCTGTCTCCCCTTCTTCCTATTTCTCTAGCCTTAAAACATCCATTTTCCATATTGCCTCCTGTCCCACTCAGTAAATCACTTCTGGTATGACTTTTTCTGACCCCTGTTGTGCCTTCCTCTGCCATAGTTCCTGACACAAAAAAAGGCGCTGCATCTCAATAAAATTAGCTTTTGCTGCCTGCAAATTCTTACATTCAGCTTTGTAGCAGGGGGGCTTCCTTAGTTCCATTAGTCAGTCTACAGATTCCAGGTTGCTAAATCTGTTATGATGGTAAAACATATCAAGTGGCATTGGGATATTTAAAGGGCCATTCCTGTTAATATTACCTGGAATACGATTACCTCCCTGGTTATCAGCGCCCGTCCAGTTGATCCCCTCCCACTTATGCCTTATCTATTTGCAAAGAAACACTGTATCAGATCACTTTGATTCACACTCCTGATACACTTCACGCTGAAATATGCTAACTTCTCCCAGTCTCACTATGACTCCCCACATAGTGCCTAAAAGAAGCCATGTGAGCCTTCTCCTTAACACTTAAAACCCCTAACAATTAACACCATTACAGTTTTGCCTGCTTCTTTCATCATTCCTAACTCGGTGGAAATCAGTCACTGTCACTGAACGATTTAAGGATGATTTAACATTACCCTTGTGCCCTGCATCTCAAAGGCATTCTTGACCCCCTGCTCTCTCCAATACCCCAGATTATTCCTGGTGATTTTCGTCTGGGCCTATACAACAGCAAATGATGTATTCTCTTTGCTCAATTCCACTCTGATCATTATGTGACCAGCACGCACGTCTCCCCTACGCATCCAGTGTAATGTGTATTAAACTCATCTTCCTATCCAACTACCCAACACCATCACCTGCTAGCATAGAACCTCTTCTTCAATATCATGCCTTGATAAACATGACAATTGCTGTCTCCCGCCAAGACACCAATCCCTATACCTGAACAAATTCCACATTGATCTATTTTTACCCCTTAACTTCACCTCTTATCAGTAGCCGCTCCTTGAGGGAGTGCTGCTGGGCAGTGGGGCGTGGTGAGGGAGGGGCAGGGTGGAGGGTAGTAAACTCTGGCATAGGGCTGAACGGAGGTATGTAAAGAAATTAATAAATAAAACAAATTACATTGCGCGTGCTGCATCGTCATTTGGCGTTGCAGCATGCGCAATGTAATTCATTTTTTTTTCTTTACATACCTCTGTTTGGCCATATGCTGGAGTTTATTACCCCTCACCCTGAACCCACCCCCACCCCACCACCCTCAGCACTCCCTTGAGGAGCCACTACTGCTCTTTATGCCTTCAGCTCACACTACCACACCTTGTCTCCCAGTCATGGATAACCCCCACTACCGCTCACTAAAGACACTCATGCGCGATATGTTCTGTGAGTGGTGGCAAAACAGAAGGTTTGAATATTTGGAGGGGTAGGAGACAATAGCAAGTAATATTCGAACAGGCATCAGTGCTTCAAAATGTGCATATGTGCCGAAACTGATCACCTAAATGCAAACCTACCTATAACAGTTAACTTGTGCTATCAACACACTTCTCTTTCCATCTGAAGGTAACTAACAATTTACTAACTCAATCTGCTAGCCCTTCACGTGCTCTGCCTAAGTCTTTCAGTCCAGGGATTGTAAATCACACTGATCTCTCGTCCAGGAATATATTGTGCCTTCAACATTTACAATGAATTGCAATACATTTCTTTGTATCAGTTCCACTACTGCACAAATATCAGTAAAAAATTGTTTGCTAACACTCAGCTCCATATACAACCATCCTGTTTCACAGCTCTCGTTCATCTCCAATACTTTTCAATGCCATTTCTCCAAGTCTCTACACACAAATCCTATCCATCCTTTCCATTCTGGATTCTGAGCAACATTATACCCTCCTTTTGCTTTTAATATCACATACCTGACAATGCTGTTCGAATAGAGTTATTTTTTCATAAACTATTGCTTGGCCTTATACGTAGTGTCTCTGTATAATTATTATACAATGCTGAAAGACAATCGTTGAACTGGTGTTGGTATCCCTCTACTAATAACTAATTTAGGGTTTCAGCTAGAGCATGTTCAAAAACTGGCCACTCACCCACTCCTGTCGCCCAGGCTGCTCCTCAAATGCTGCTGAGTATTATGTCAAAGGAGAGGCTGTGATCTATGAAAAGAAGTGTGGGCAATATTATAGAAATATAGCAATAAGGATTAAGATAGGTATGCAACTTGGAGTAGCTTCTGCTCAGAGAGAGGAGGGGTGCCATGGATGGACGTATGAAAAGGGAAATTCAATAGAAGAAACACAACAGAACACTATAGTTGTAGGTCAAAGTAACTTTTTCTTTTAGGATTTTAGAAACGTTGCAGTAGGAGTCTTTTTGAACTGGCATGCAGTCCGAGAATATGAAGGTGTAGAAGGAAACAACAATTTTTGATTGTAACGTGATGTATTGTATGTATTGTAGAGTTTGTACATCTCACACCACCCCATATGATGTGCTCAAATGCTTATCTACGCAAACAGCACGCCAGTTTGGGTTGTGTAAAATTATGTGGGCAAATGCATGTCCTGCAATGAAAATGTTAAAATAAACCTCGAAAAAACGTGTACATAGATATGTAGCGGAACAGATGGGAACCCAATTTATTACTGAAAAATCAGATGTGGGGTTGAGCATAGGACACTTTCTCCATCATCAATGGCATAACGTAAACATAGGTTTCAGACAACAATTATATTATTGAATATGAAAAGATTATTATTGTCTAGACTTATGTTATGCGACAAATAAACAATAGAAGAGGGAGAACTGTTCACGAGATAGTGCTGTTTGCTGCATAGTTGCAAAGTCATTGAGACAAGTTTCTGACATTTAAATACTTTTGCAATCCATTTCCCATTATCATGTTTGCTAATTCGTGTATTTCTAATTTAATTACACACTTACTGTGAAGATTCACCAGCCTCATGCATTTTACAATACAAAAGAAACACAGACACATCAAAGCATATGTGAGAATGCATGGAGACTGCTGCCTCTATTCCAGCAGTTTTACGACACACCTAAGGAGAACAAACTTTACCAGACAGCAATGATTCACATTATGAAAGAAACGTGATACACTTGTGTGATAAAATATGTGATAGACAATACATTGTTTCAACTGTAGTTATGATTGACTGTAAAAAGAGTCAACTTTCCCCGAAAAGATGTCTCTAGCATTGATGTTATTGAAGTGCACACCGCGCTGCTTCCAAGAAGACAATAAAAACACACTTTTTAATACATAAATGCGTTTCCAAAATGTGTATTTGTCCCACACTGGGTCAGACTGGCAGTCCGTACTCTGAACAGCGCTTTATGGCTTCAGACCGGGATAAACCGGTGAAACCACTGCACACACAAGAGGGGGTGTGGGGGGGTTTGGTGGTTGAGACAGAACGTGCCCTCGTTGCATACTTGCCGCATCTTTCAGAGCACAAAGGAGGAAGCTCTTTATAACGAATGGGAAGCTTAGTCTGTTTGTCTCCTTGTCTTGTGGTGGCCCTTGGAGGGTTGCATGTCATAACCCTCTCACGTATTTTTAAATAGAAAATAGGATCGCCCTACACTATATAGAATATGTCTTCCTAGTAGTCTGGGTGTGTAATATGACAAGTCATAATGCGAGATGCCAAAACCATTCAAGAAGTTCACTGGATTAAAGTGCCTGCAGCAGAGATGTAAACGTAACTTGCTGAAGGTAACCGTACTGACTGTACTCATGCCTTAAGTAAGAGTAAAACATTTTTACAAAGCAACCCAGAATCCCACTAGGGCTCAACATTTACTTTGGCTCCGTTGATCCAGTTTTCCCCGTCTGCCTGTACAAGTTACATTTTTACCTTTTCCAAATTCCTCTTGGTATTTATGGAGCATTTCACAAATAGGGCTCACATATTCCATTCAAATCTTACTCCCTGGAGCACGCCTTCCTCAACAACACCTTTATAACATACACGTATGGTTTTGATGAGAGAAAAAAACGAACGCCTAGATTTATCAAACTTTCACGCAACGCAGCACGACACGTTGCTGCTCTGCACTGTGTGAAAGGGGGAGTGCTGGATTGCACCATACTTAAGATTATATAGCACAGTCCTGTCGTCTTCTTGTGCTGGTGCACAATCGGCTGCCTGGCGCCAACACAGGCACCCATGCGCCGTGGTCAAGGGTGCGTGAGTTGTAGGCAGGATTGTTTTTGTGCCGAAATGAGCACCTTAGTGCACAAAAACAATTTGGTGAGGCTTTTTCCTCTTACTACGTGTGTTACAGAATACAGCACATGTAAAAGATGAAAAACGAGGAGAAATAATTGTATTTCTCCTTGTTACGCCTCCCCTTGGAAGGCACAGCATTTCGACACATTCACAAGTCTACCATGCATGGCAAATCTGAGAATGCCCCAAAATCCATGGATGGATGGGTGAAAACACTTGGGCAGAATAGCGTCACTCTATATTTACCAAGCACTGAAGGGTGACACGAGGGGCCTTGCATTGCTTGGCAAATCTGAGTTTAGTGTTGTGTTGCACTTACATTACCTTGTGTGACTTAATGGCGATGCAACACTATGATAAATATGCCCCTCAATGTCCATTTATTTTATTTTCATACATGCGAAAGCTGGACAATACGTAATATATGAGTGAAATCATTTACCTGATAAAAAGCCTCTTTACCAGCTCATCATGAGCTTTCCAATTAAATGTGGTCTGACCTTCTTGCCTCCACCACCACCTGTGGTTCAGTAACATTTTAACCGCATGCGAGCGGCCGCGATTTTCGCGCTGTTCGGCTTTTAAAATAAAAACGCGTTACATGACGAGCTGAGCTCGTCATGAGCATGCGAGAGGCGCAACTCATGACGAGCATGGAAGGGGTTAAAGACATACAAACAACACGTATTTTTCTAAAATAAATAATGTTTCAGACCTACCTTAATTTTTCAGCTTACTGCTGTGTTTTATCCAACCCCTGTTCCATCCTCCTAGTCCTGTCACCTCCTTCTCCCTGAATCTACTCCTTCGCCACCGTCAACCGACTGCCATCATAGGGAGCCTGATGAGGGGGGTGATGGCCAAAGTCTCCTCTTGCTTTCTTCACTTTCTTCATGTGAGCTTGTTGGGCAGAGCTTTTCCATACACTATCACGAGCCAACTCTATCCACCACCGCGAATCCTGTCCATTGCACCACCGCAAAGTCCCAACGATCAAAACAGAGCCTCACAGCTGATTACACATCATCCCAAGTCTCCACCACGCATGAGCACAAACTACCATCACTTCAAACAGCCCACAACTGCACATCATCAGAACAAGTTCCAATTAACATATAATGCTTCACAAAAATAATGAAATCCCCCCACATGCAATACTACACACGTGTTGGAACACTTTCACAATACATGAATAAATGGAGCAAAATGTTCAGAAAAATAGCACAGTGAGGTATTATTTTGCTGATGTCATAGCCCAGTGGAGATGTATATTGCCTCGCAGAGGTGTGAACTGGGTATCTGCATTGAAACAACCAACACTGATTGCGTTTTAAATGACACAATTCACTTTCATTTGCATTGTAAGAACATTTTGAGTCTTGGTACACAGAAATTCCCCAGTTTTATGTGTGCATTTCTCATCCGGTCTTGTTTTTTCCTTTGCATTATGGTACTCGAAGTTCTGTTTATTATTATTTTTTTTTCAACGGGACTAGAATAGCTATTCAGGAACTAGGGCGTGCTAGTATATTTCTTATAATTACTATGTTAGAAATACGGTTTTCCGTTGTTGAAAGGGACCCTGCCTCTTATGATCATGTTGAGAAAGAAATCATCATTATCTGTTATTGGTATGTTTTTCTTTGCTATGTGCATTGATGTGGATGGCTTTATTATTGTTATCCGATATATAATGTAAATTGCCTATGCAACCGTTTATGTTCTGGTGATTTATAAATGGCAGATGAGCATGAGGTCTGGGTTAAAAAAGTCAATAAATATGTAGTACATGAAGTGATCTTTCTAGCAATGCACTGCATGGGGTGATTCCATTGTTTATGCTTGCATCAAGAACCGTTTAAGACAGTTGTTCAAAGTAAATTGGTTCTAGTATCTCTGGCTCTGATGTACAACGGTTAAGAATTAGACAGTAATGTACTCAAATTGTAAGTTATTTTACGTGTTTTTCTGTTTATATATAATTGCACGAGCTCTGGCATAATGCATTTTTTTTGTTATGTACATGATCAAATGTATGGAATTTGTGTACAGTGGATGTTTGGGCTCACTCTCTTTAACAGCACACTGTAATGTACACAGTACATGCAATGCTATTTATAATTGCGTGGGACTGAAAATTGGGAGCTGGCCAGACAGTCACAATGCTCTCATTGATGGATACACTTAAAAAGCCTTTTTAAAAAAAAAAAATTACAAAAGTTTATTTGAGAGTTGGAAGTGGTCCATTGGACCCTCTACCTACTACCTAACAAATGTATTTTAATAATTCAGAAATGTGAAGAATTCCCTTGGGGACCTTTTCCTTTTTGCGATTGGCTTATCCACCCTACTGTCCTTTCCAAATAGGGATACTTTACAGAGTTGTAAACAAATAATTTTAGGGGCTGGGAATATATAAAAAAAATGCTTTTATGGTCGAAAAGAGTCAGAATCCCTGCGTATATAAAAACATTTTGTAAATCAAGTCAATATTCCTCTGCTACTGACTGTAATGCAATATTAGTGAGTGTCCAGTGTGATAACTAAAGTTCTCTTACATTTTACTGGCCACTTCTTTGACATTCTCCTGTGTGTGGCCACCATCTAAGGGCCGATTACGATCTCACTAGAAAAATCCTCCGTACGACTCAGATTCGGAGGCTTTTTGAGCGAAATGTGCTCTGGGAGTCCAAACAAGTGAGTACGATGCAGTCACATGCTTACGGACTCAGTTCGCTCGGACTCCCATTAAACTCTATGGGAGATAGTGTATAGACGCGTACACAGGCTCCCATAGTCCAAAAGAGGTGGGTGGGGAAAAGCGTACACCCTGTGATGGGCCCCCCATGGTGCCTGCTACACTGTGTGTGCCTGGATCAGGGGGACCCATGGACACACCCCGTGACAGATTTGAAGGGCCCCGGGTGAAGGGAGGCCTGCTATGGCCCCCTGAACAGCTGTTTTGTCTCGCTGAGACTGAGGCGACGCGGCTCTCCGAATCATGCATAGTACTCGCTCGATTGGAATTGGGCTCCACGGCGCGGTATGATTCGGCTACGAACAAGTCGTACAGACAGGTTCGGGTCCCAGAAACTATTCGGTCAACACGTACACAACCTTCGCATCGTACTTGGTCGTTTGGACCTGTGTTTGATTCGGTAATAAACAAAGGCTACGAATCAGAGCCTGGAAAGCCAAATCCGATTCGGAGGCTTTCCCAACGACCTGGGAATCGGGCCCTAAATATGAATGTGTAAGTGTATATATTTATGTTTACCTTGCAGACTTTGACATTGCACTAATTCACAATCTTGACACATATTTCACTATGGAGGATAATTCACAATATACATACTTATTTTTGGGACTTTTTCCTAATGCCATTTGACTTTGCAGCAAGATGAAACTTGACGAATCAGTCCAAATAATGAAACTCATACTTTGCAGTGAGGGGCCAGTATCTGTATTTCTTCTGTAAATCTTTTTTCTTATACCATAAATTAGGTAATGACAACATTCTCTAATTAAAGCACATGACAAATCAGAAACACAGTATGAAGTTCTTCGCAAATCACAATTTATCATTTACCTGTGCAAATAAATCTTATTTTAATTTGCTCATAAATGATGTGTGCCCGAACATTTTATATAGTCTTTTGATGCTCATCGTTAACTGTCCTTACTGATTTTGTATGAGGAAGGGTACTTTGAGACAACCACGAACTAAAGATGAACTCACATACATTTACAACCAAATTTGCCTTTCATACACCTTCCAGGTATTTATAAAGAGATTCCTGGCAGGCATCTATGCATTTACCACTACAGATTTCTCTGCTGTGAATGTGCAGAAATCTGTAGCGCTAAAGGCCTCTCATCGGGAGAGCGTTGGCATTCCAAGGCGTAGTTTGCCTTAGAAGTTTCTGAACACCAAAAATGTGAACATTTGTGGACATTCCCTAACTTTTCTTCAACAACTTTCCTCATTGGAAACGGTGGGGGATTTACTCCAGCTTAGGATAACTAGATAGAAAGGGGAATCACTTACCCCAGGTTTGGTGTGGGGTAGAGAAAGGACTTTCCCGTGGGGAATTATGTTTTCCTCACAGAGAAAAAGAAGAGAAAGATATGCATTTACACAAGAAATTCCATTCCCCCTTTGTGGAGTGCTCTGCAAGGAATAACTCCACACAGAGAGAGAAGGAGGCTTCTCGCAAAGTCAGGTGGCATCTCTGGGAGTAAACCTGCAAACCCTTGAGAGGCACAGCTTCCCAGGCGAATTTTTGGGAGCATTTCCAAATAAAAAGAAAACGGAAACATATGATCAGGTGGAAGCCTAACCCTTTGGCTTTACTTTTCCACTGTTTTCACGAATATGGTCCAGTGTGAGCAGAAACACCGTAGGCATGAGGATTTATATTGCAATGGCTCACCTGTCTAAGAGTCCAGAGCACTGTGTGATTGCTGGCTATTATTTGAGAGCGTTCTCTTCTTCCATGCGGATATTGAATTCTTCAACGCCTTTTTTGGCCAGAAACCTTTCTTGTGCAAATCTGACAGTCAGACCCTCCAGCATCTGCTCTGCCTCTTTGCACGAAGAAGCCCAGAGTGTCTTTCGACGGCTAGAGAGGGATTGCCGCAGCCCTCCAAGGCCTCTGTAACAGCACTGAATGGTAATGATTTTCTGTCACTAGCGGACTGAGCCCTAATTCGAAGCAGCATAGTGGTTGAAAAAAGGATCAGTAACCCTGTGTTAAACAATTGAGCCGTCATGTCCGCTGCAACTCGAAATGTAAAAATCTGCTAATTGATGTTTGCGAGGCAGCGCCGGCGCCATTTCCAAACAGAGCCCCCCAAGAATACTCTGTCCCTATCGTTCTGTTTATTGATTACATGATGCTCATGCTCCCATGAAATTATTTGAATTGCACATGAATGGAAACTGCAGAGAGGAGCAATCGCGGGGAAGCCAAGTTTGAAGGATGGGCAGCAGTCCCTTGATTCCGCCAAGATCTATTACTGGCCCCGGCCGCGGCTCTATAAAACACGGCTCAGTGCTTGAGCCAGATCTATAAAGGAAGGATCGGATTTATTTCCAGGTATACGGAGCACTAAATGGCTTTTCAGTACTAATCTCTTTTCAATGCTTTGCAAACTCTCGTGAGAAAGCAGAGCTATCGGTGTGTCTCTTCTTCAGATAAAGGGAAGGCGAATAGGAGTCCTTTGAGATGCGTGTTGGCATGCACGTCTAGACGTGTGGTAGAGTGAAGGCGCGCATGTGGACTAGGAGTATTTGTGACATTAAGTATGGTTTGAGTTTTTTGTTTTTTTTGTTGCAGATTTATATAGAGCGAACTCGACCAGAAGGTATCATGGCGCTGTACATGAGCACCAGTTGCATTGCAGACAGACACATTCATTTTTAGGCACGGAGAGATTATGGGGCAGGGCAGATTTGCAAGCGCCTTGTGCCACTTTTGTGTCACTTTTAACATGGGGAAAGTGACGCAAAAGTGGTGCAAGGGGCTTGTAAATCTGCCCCCTAGTGATTTGCGTAGAACCACAGGATGTGTGAGTCTCCCACCAGACTCGAAACGACAGTACTGCATACGGCTACTATACTATTCAACCACGGCCATAACTCAACAAGCATTGGCATAGCCAATAGGTCTCGCCTTGAGGAATAGGAATTCAGTTAGGCCTTAGTCAGCGACATAGATGATAGTTTCTCAGTTAGTGTTCAGCGTGATGCAGCTAATTAACATGTTATGTACGTTTATATGGCACCAGACACCATTTTCTTTAGGTTCAATTTCTGCCCCCTTCTTGTAAATAGGTTAGCTTTGCTCAGCAGGACCGACGCCATTTTAGTTAGACAACCCGTAATACGGTTTTCTAAAAATCTGCATGGCTCTGCATTTTCACGTTTCTCCATTCTCATGAGAGATAGCCTCACACATGTAGCGAGCAGCTGCTTCTGCTTTCAGGCCTGTCAAGGTTGTAGGAGGGGGCCGGCCAGATAAGCACATTCTTGCAGGCGCTGTGCGGACTCTCACCGAAACTAGCAGAAGGGAGTCGACCAGCGTGACCTTGCTATACTGAGCTTAGATAGAAGCTTTGTGTGCCATATATGGGCATACCTCTTGCCACCTCCTGTACTAACTTGTATTTTCCCATCTTAGGTAACGGTTGCAAATTGTGATAGTATATATGTGTTGACCTGACAATGTTCTGTAGGTAACAAGGACCCCCTGATTTGGATTGTGCTCCTGGGTCAGGGAAAACAGTTTTTTGTGCAAAGGTAACAACCCAGGCAGGCAAAAAGGAACAAAAACTGGCTAATGAAAGAGACACATATTTATAGACAACTCATTAAAAATGCAATAAACTGTATTGATATCAAAAGGATTGATTTTAATGTAAGTATAAAAAATATATATATATATATACGTGGATGAATTTGATTCAATAAAATACAATGATATGATTTGAATAGACATGAATCATTTAAATAATGTATGGCAAACAAACATATCAATATACATAATTCTAAAAATAAAACATTTTCCAATATATGTATTTCTTTCATTTAAATAGCTATCACATACCGTCTCAATCCATAAAAAGGAAAGGTGCCTTATCTACCCAAACTACCACGTATCGAATACTCTATATTTTCGCTATTTAGGTAAGGTTCTTTAGCAATTTAATCCAAAAACTGAATGAATGGTTGAAGTTTCCTCACGTTAACATGACTTGCCATTTATATGATTAGAACAATAGCCTCTACAGGAGAGACTATTACTAGCTACTCTAGCCTAAATAAAACTACTCTGTTTTTTAAAAAATATTACACATAAAATACGACGTATGAAGTCTTAATAATTAGGGAATATTTCTAGCAATCAATTAGGTATAATACTTTGGAACTATAGAATTTACCAGTAATATTAGTTTACCAAAAATGTTATGCCTTTTTTCTGTTTCGGATTTTTCAGGGGCTTTAAATTCTCCTAGATTTCCCTACTTGCTTTATAATTTATAAATTTTTTCTGTATCATATGACCTCCTGAATGTTCTACCCTATGTCTGGTTCAATGTGACTTTTTATTAAGGATTTGAACACTATAAAAATATAAGTGTTCTTTCATAGAAATTCTGGCTTTGTAAAGAAAAAAGAGAAAATAGAAAAAGAAACAAGTTTTGCTTTTTCAAATATATGTTAATAGTAGTGTTTGCAATGTACTGTTATATGTTTGGTGATTTTGTTTTATCTCTTTTAGAATATTTGGCTGATATCAAATCGTCCTGAGGAAGACAAATGTTTTGTCGAAACGCGTAGACTCACAGCCTTAGAAACATCTTGTACTTGAGAAATTATGTTTAAGAACAAAATGTTTTATTTTTAGAATTATGTATATTGATATGTTTGTTTGCCATACATTATTTAAATGATTCATGTCTATTCAAATCATATCATTGTATTTTATTGAATCAAATTCATCCACGTATATATATATATATTTTTTATACTTACATTAAAATCAATCCTTTTGATATCAATACAGTTTATTGCATTTTTAATGAGTTGTCTATAAATATGTGTCTCTTTCATTAGCCAGTTTTTGTTCCTTTTTGCCTGCCTGGGTTGTTACCTTTGCATTGACCTGACAATGTGCCAGCAGTCTTTCGGCGGTCCTCGGGGTGTGAGGTCGTTGGGAGCTCCTCTGGCAGAGTATGATTTGTTTAATAAACGCTTGAACTTTCTACACTGCCAATCGATTGATTATTGATGAATGATCTTGGGTAATTGTAAGTATAATCCTTTGGGGGTTGGCGAAATTTCGGTACCTCAGTTGGCGACTCCGCCGGGACTCCGCATTGGGGTCGTCCCTCCGTATCTGGAAAATAACGGGACATTACGAGGGGTATTCTCGGTCGGAGGGGTGGACTGACCAAAGAAAGAGGGTTGCTCCGCTTTTCCGATCGGGAGAAGCCTTGGCTGTTAGTGGCCCCACGCCGGAGTCCTACGGGTGAAACCCGGAAGAGCAGATCGATTGGCAGTGGAGAAATTTGCAATCGGACCTGAGTGCACCAGGTGAGTGGTTTGTCCTGTTTTATGTTGGATATCCTTCTGCATTTGGTTTTGGAATTTGGTGGCCATAGGCCACGGAGATCTCGGTATTTTGGAAGGGGGTCTGACGGGGCAGTAGTGAGACTGCACGGGCGGACGCCCCTATTTTTGTATCTGATAGAGATATGACTACGATGCCTAAGTGTGACTCGTGAGGAGGTCACACCTGGCCGGATCGCCCTCTGAAATGCTGATGGTCATAATTGGGTAGCACTCGGACAGTTCTGGAGCGGTGCTTGAAAAAGCGGGCTAAGCCAGCATAGTCCGGGAGGTGAACCAAGGAAGCCATTGGATGGTCGGTAGGTCGGTCTGTGGTTTTGGAAAACCTACGTGGCTATCTCTAGGCAGCTCTGATGGTGAGGCTGTTTTTGATCTCTGGTTCTTTGACTTTGGAATATACCGGTTCTCCACAGACGAGAGTCGACGGGCTCCGTCTCTTTGATTTGAGCTAGCATTGGATCGTACTGGTTTGTTCTGTCGGTTTTTATTTGTGTTCTGTCTCTGTCCGTCTGTGTTCAGGATCGTCATATGTCTCTGAGGGTATGAATGAGTGTTTGATTGAGTATTGGACATGGCCATGTGCGTTAGAGTATTGTAAATAATAACTTGCCTTTTTCCTTCCACAGCTACTACTAGAACGTAGCAGAACAATGCCGTGCTTCAGTAAACTATGTTTTGGCTTTCCCAGCCAAAATAGTACTAGATTAGATGAAAGTCAGCCAGCCCCTCCGGAAGGTACTCCAAGTCATGACTTATACTGTAAGCACGGGATTGGACCCTTGGTGTTTAATCGCCTATCGCATAAGTACACCAAGGATAATATAGAATTGCAGTGGCCATTAACAGGGTCCTTCGATAAGAAAAGATCAACTATTTGCCGGAACGTCTGTTCGCAAAACGCAGCAGACAGTCCATGTTTGATACCCTGAGGACATGGCAGAAAGAGGCCACTCATAGGAGAATTAGGGCCGAGAAATTAGTAAAAATGAAGCAAGGACAGACCATTACTCAGAAAGCAATTGAGCATGACAAAAACCAGACCGAGCAGAACATGGAGTACCTGGATAGACAATTTCGGCTGGAGGTAGATAAGAGTTATGTTGTCCGTAAGGAAGCCGACGATGAGATAGAAGATTTGTTGGACGTTCGCCCTCCTCCGCCATATGCCCCACAACGAATATATCCGGTGGTGCCTCTTCTGGCACCCACAGCCCCTGTAGCACCGGCTCAAGGGGGAACCCCACCCCGGGATCCCACAAATGTGCCGGGCACAGTTGCTTCCTCTGCTAGATTATTTATGAGAGGGTCTGAAGGCTATGGAGAAAAAGAAGCAATAGCTGATCAAGCAGTCAGGTGGATGTACAGGGATATATACACCTTGACTGATATATGGAGTACTATGAAAGATTTTGAACCAGTGATGCAACAGGTTGCTCTGCGACACATGTCCCGATTTCTTATTGAAATCTGTGAACAGTGTTTTGGGGAAACAGGATTGGCCCCAAAAATGTTGTATGACATTAAGGACCGCGCCCATAGATTTGAATTAAGCCCCGAAGAAGTATATAAGAATGTTGACACTCTGGTGAGTTACCGAGGCAGACTATTTTCGCGGTTCCCTGAGTTGGGTTCTCAGCAACCCATGAGGGAGATGCACCCAATTTATCACCCCGAAATAACTGAACTGCGCAATGATCAAAACGTAATAACACGAGACCGAGTGGAAGCCAGGTTTCAGGAACAATGGGTGTATACGCCATGGAAACGAAGTGAGGTGTTGGCTTTAAAAGCCCAACTTCCGGACCCCCGTAAGAATACCACTGCCTATTATAAGGAATTGACAGAGGCAGCGTCTTCCGCTGTCATGACTAGCAGATATTGAATTGTTTTTCGGATTGTTGGTTCCCGTCGACATATGGCGGCAAGTCCATGATACTCCCCACCCGGACGAGTTGGGGGGTACCTGGGAGGAGCTTAAGGCATGGGATCAAGACCGTAAGCCGGGGGATAAGCCAAAAGCTGAAATAATTGCCTTACCAGCAAAGATTATAGCTTATATGCATACTTTGATCCCTCCACGAAAGGTTGATTGGGATAAACTGACTGCTTGTAAGCAAAAGAAAGATGAAAGTGTCTCTGACTTCTTTACTAGATTCGAGGGAACTTTCATTGATTTCAGTGGTCAGGACCTCGCTAGCGAAGGGGGAATACGATTGTTCGTAAATAGATTTGTAACCAATCTGATTCCTGAGATTTCAGCCCGACTGCAAGCTGCAGAAAGTACGTGGACTACGTCCTCTCCTTCTATCATATTAAGCATGGCTCAGTATTACGAACACAGAGAAAACGAGAGTAAGGATAAAGTTGAGAAGAACGCAAAGGACCTTAAAACTAGAGTACTGTTACAGCAAGTTATAAGAGGTCGAGGGACGGGGAGAGGCGCCAGAGGGCCCGTGTCCAATGGGCCGGTCTCCAGAGGAGGAGGAGGAGGGAGTCAGCCCTCCCGATGGGGACCCAATCAGTGTGCGTATTGTAGAGAGGAAGGCCATTGGAGAGATCAGTGTCCGGTGCTGTTAGCACAGAACGGAGCTGTCCGAGGAAGGGGTAGAGGACGTGGCGGCCCGGACCTTAGTGATATGCACAGGGAAGAAGCAGGGCAGGGAGACCACGGACGAAATCACTTCGATAAACCCCAAGGTAGGCAATACTACAATGAAGATTATGGCTACGAAGATCAAGATAAGTTTGGAGATGTATAGGACAGCCAAGGACAGAGTGGGGGCCAAGTGTCGATACCGGTCAATCAACAAGGACCCTATGTGATGGGGGAGTTGATGGGGACCACTGATAAGTTCTTAATTTACACGGGAGCAATGAATAGTTCGGTTGCTCGCTCGTTGGTCCCAGGGGCTGCTCTGTCCGGGCAGAATAACGTCCCGGTGGGATTTTCAGGAGTTCCCGTAATAAGCCCCATCTTTCAGCCTCTTCCCTTTACGATTGGTCCGTTTACCATGGACTCTCCTTTCCTTTTAACTTCCAGTTGTGGAGAGAATCTTTTGGGTTTGGATATGCTAAAGAGATTGAACGCCAAAATACATTGCTCTCCCGATGGTGTTTATTTGACAATTCAGAATCCCGATGTAAGCACAAAACTTTTTTCTAAAAATTACCCATTGCCGCCAGAATTTGCAAACATACCGCCCAGCTTGTGGGCAACAGGAGATGAGGATGCCGGCAAATTGGATATCCCTCCTGTCCACATTACATTAAAACCCGGTACTAAGTTGCCTCGCATACCCCAATACAAGATCTCCCCAGCGGGAGAGCGAGCTTTGCTTTCTACAATACAGGATTTGATTGATAAAGGGGTGGTGGAGGAAACAGCATCGAACATCTGTAATAGTCCTATCCTACCTATCTTAAAAAAGGCCCCTGAGACAGGGACATCTGAAAATGTTGATGTCTATCGTTTTGTAATTGACTTACGAGAGGTTAACAAGATAGTGGTGCCCCAATTCCCAGTGGTGTCTGACATCACTACCATGCTTACTATGATACCTCCCACCGCCAAGTTTTTCTGTGTGATCGATTTGAAGAACGCTTTCTTTAGCATCCCTATCCATCCTGATAGCAAGCAGCTCTTCAGCTTCTCATTATCTGGTCGAAGCTTCAGATTCTGTTGCGCTCCTCAAGGTTATACCGAAAGCCCTAGCATCTATAGCCAAGCCCTTAAGGTAGTCTTGGATGACCTGTCCTTGCCAGATGGTAGCGTGCTCTTGCAATATGTTGATGATCTATTGATAGCGTCTGACACTGAAGAGGGGTGTAAAGAGGCCACGGTTAAATTGTTGCACCATCTGGCAGACAGTGGTAATAAAGTCTCCTTGTCCAAGTTCCAATATTGTCGACAGGAAGTGACCTACCTAGGCCACTTACTATCGAAGGAGGGTAGGCGTCTATCACCTGAACGGATTACTACCATCTCTAACATGCCTGTACCTTGTACTCAACGGGAAGTCCGTGCTTTTCTTGGCATTACCTCCTACTGTCGTCAATGGATCCCTAATTTTTCTCTTCTTGCTAAACCTTTGCTACACCTAACAACTAAAGATGTGCATGAACCCCTCCCTTGGACCGATGAATGTCAGTCTGCCTTTGCTTCTCTGAAGTCTGCTCTGTGTTCTGCTCCTGTCCTTGGCACTCCTGACTACCGTAAACCTTTTGTACTATACGTACACAAGGTCGACGGTTGCTCGCTTTCAGTGTTGACACAGGGTTTTGGTGGTAAGCAAAGACCATGTGCTTATTGGATAATGTGGCCAGAGCACTTCCTAGTTGCCTGAGGGCCACTGCAGCTGTGGCGGCGGCCATCAGACAATCAGAAGGGCTTGTTCTAAATTCTAATCTGACCGTGATGGTGCCGCATGCTGTAGACGCATTATTAAATAAAACCAAGACACAGCATCTGACAAGCGCGCACCTCACGGTTTATGAATTGACTTTGTTTGCTCCACATGTAACCATTAAGCGTTGTGCCACCTTGAATCCGGCTACCCTGTTACCCCTCCCTTTGGGGGAACAGGCGAATGATGTCCATGATTGTATTTTCAGGACGGAAGAAGAAACGAAGGGAAGAATCGATCTCACAGACGTTCCCTTATCTGTCCCGAAGGGGAATTGTATGTGGACGGTTCTTGTTTTAAATTAGCAGATGGCACGACGACAGCTGCATATGCAATCACCACTCTAAAAACAGTAGTCGAGACATTCCGAATACCCCATCGATCAGCCCAAGCGGCTGAGTTGATGACTTTATTACGAGCCTGTGAGTTGAGTGAGGGATTAGAGGTCAACATATTCACAGACAGCCAGTACGCCTTTGGCGTGGCCCATAGTTTTGGGAGGTTATGGAGGGAACGGGGATTTCTCACCTCACATGGACAGAAGATACAGAATGGACCCTTGGTATTACGATTACTTGCAGCTTTGACTCTCCCCAAGAAAGTAGCAATAGTAAAATGTAGTGCACATAAAACAGTGGTGGATGAAGTGGGAGAGGGTAATGCTTTCGCGGACCAGGTAGCTAAACAAACGGCCCAGTCCATGGTGTCTTCTATGTATGTGAACTCCTCTGCAAGATGGGTGGAGGAGTCTGACCTGTTCGATAATACTATTGAAAGTGTGCGAGAAATTCAGAAAGAAGCAACCTCAGTAGAGCTAGACCGATGGGAACAGGAAGTAGGAAGATTGGATGAGAATAATTGTTGGGTGGATTTGACAGACAAGCAGCGATGGTTGCTGCCCAATGCTATGGTACAGGCTGTCGTCACTATGGCCCATGGACCAGCTCACGTTGGAGCTAAAGGCACTTGTGCCTTGCTGGATCCAGTTTGGAATAACCCCAACATACAAAGAAGAGCTGTACGTCTTGTTCAATATTGCATGGTTTGTCTGCAGCATAACCCGGGTAAAGGAGAACCTGTTTTGAGTGGGAATTTTGCACCCCCGACATTGCCATTTGAGGTGCTCCAGATGGACTATATCCATATGGAGCGTGTCAATAACTTGAAATATGTACTAGTGGTGGTATGCGCCTTCAGCAAGTGGGTTGAGGCATACCCTACGAAAGAAAATACTGCCCTAGCCACCGCAAAAGCCCTTATAAAAGAGTTTATCCCACGCTTCGGATTGCCCCGCTTGATCTGGTCTGATAACGGGGGGCATTTTCATGGGGCCCTTGTTCAATGTATATGTAATGGGCTCCAGATAAAGCAAAAATTTTACGCAGCTAGACACCCCCAGTCAGCAGGATTAGTTGAGAAATATAACGGAATATTAAAACTTAAGATGGCAAAGATCCAAGAGAGCACTGGTTTAAAATGGCCTGACACCCTCCCATTAGCTCTTATGTCCTTACGGGTCACCCCTCATTCACGCTCTGGCCTATCCCCCTATGAGATAGTGTTCGGGCGACCCGCTAATGTATGGGGTGTGCCTAGACCAAGATCATTTACTGATGTTGAATATCCTATGTTGATCGATTACTTGTATACTCTGACTAAAAACCTTCGTTCTATTCATCAGCAGGTAGCGTCTGTGCTGCAACCCCTGCCAGAGGGCCCCGGACATCGCCTGGAACCCGGCCAGTGGGTGCTGGTTAAGAAATATGATCGAGACGCCAGCCTGGCTCCGAGGTGGTCGGAGCCCCATCAGATCCTCTTGGCCACACGGACGGCAGTCAAAGTGGATGGGAAATGACACTGGATCCATGTGTCGCATCTAAAGAAACTTCCTCTTCCACTTCCTCATGACCAGCGACACCCTGAAGGAATCCTGACCCAAGAGGGTGAGAGAGCTGTTGCCTTGATACCGTTCTCCAATGCTCGTGAAGTTGGAGCGGAAGGAAAGATAGGTCCGGACGGGGCAGTCCCTGGAGTATCAGCAATCGCCCCTGGCTCTGTCCATGTTGATCTGATGGGCAGCGGCTCTGATGAAGGTATTGCACCTTCCCCTTTGTTATTCCCTGATCAGGAAGTGCCCGGTCATGTTCATTACAACCTGCGGCCAAGAAAGCATCACTGTACCTCAGATAACACAGTTAGGAGATAAGGAAAGACTCGGATAAAAGTAGGGCTTGCCAGATTCTAATCTGAGGTACTGAGCGAGACACTGGACTGAACTCGTTGAGAGCTGGAACTTTGATATTGTGCTCTGTTTAGAAAGAAAGACTCTGTTCTTGTCACTGGCCAGGTTGTTTGCGTAAATCGAAAGATCTGCATCGTGGGACGGCGTTGGATGTGTACGTTGTTTAAGTCTGCCTGTGAGGCTTTGAAGGACACAGGGAGAAGAACCCTCTGGCAGGAAGGTTGTTCTAGCTCCGTTTAGTTAGTTTGGACTTTTAAGTGAGGAATGTACCCTTTTGGTCGTATTGTACTTGAGGAAGAACTCCCTTTTGCACCTAGGTATTTTCCTTTTTATGAACCAATGTTTTCCACTTGGACCATGCGTGTGAAAATAGCTTTTGTAGTTACAATAGCAGTTATTTTAGCAATTTTTATGGGGTTTTTATATAATTGGAATATAAGCACCCAATGCAATCAATGATGATGTCGACTGTTGCTCCCCCTGAGCATTTTATGCATACCTTAGCACCCCACAAGGAACGACATCGCCAGACCTATGCGAAAAATGTATTTGTAGAGATGCTTCACCAGACTCACAGCACTACCAATGCCACTGATTGCTGGGTTTGTGGACTTCTGCCTTCTGTTGTGCACAATCATGATCTGTTCCTTTCACTACCTTTCTCCTATTTAGGGAGTTGTGAAGCTTGGTTTAAAATGTTTTCCGCCATGTACAATCATTATATAGAAAATTTTAGACTGAACACTTAAACTGAGAAAGACTATAATATGATTTTGGCATACATTGAGGCACATCAGGGATTTGACCCGCAAGGTAATGGGGGACGGGGATCCTTAGATCCTCAAGCTTGTCTGAACAGATATATGGAGGTTCAGAATAGCACTTGGTTGCAGGATGAATTGTATGATTTTAACCAATTTAATTTCACTCAATATTTTCAGCTTTTTGTTGATCGAAATGTTACAAGCGAACACACCGTACCCATTCCTATTTTAAATACTTCTTCCGATTTCTGTGTACAGGGGATGGGGCATGTACAAGTTGGTGACAGTGTTTGTAATTATACCTACCGTATGAAGATACTTAGCAGTCGCCTTTGTTGACGCCACCCAATGTGTATTTTGTATGCTGAGAAAATGCTTATACCTGGCTACCCCGCGGTTGGGCCGGGCACTGCTATCTGTCCTTCCTATACCCGCCTGTATACATAGCACCGTCTGACTATCATAAGACACACCAGCTACACCCAACGAGAGTAGTACCCAATAGGCAATGCAGGCAGCTCATAGCAACAGAAGTTGATCAGACCGACACCTCCTTGCAGCAGTTCACAGACTTCAGCAAAGGCTTGGTTCCATTCTGGGGACCGATCTTCAATAGTAGAGAGATAAGAAGGTTGTCCAGAATAGTAGAAAACGTTATTAACATCACTACTGATATCCTGGCCAATGTTACAGTTGAGCTTCAGGCGACCAGACTTGTGGTGCTCCAGAACCGTATGGTTTTGGACGTTATCTTGGCTGATCGAGGTGGTGCATGCCGGGTGATCGGCAGCTCTTGCTGTGTTTATATTCCAGACTCCGCCCCTACGGTTCATTTGGCCATTCAGAAGCTCCATCGCATAGCAGCAGAGATGCATGTAGAAAACGGGTCCTGGTCCCTATCGGGGTGGTTCTGGGGTCTTCTATGTACTTGGGGTTGGAAGGTATTACTGATTTTGGGTGGAGCGACAGGCGTCCTTTTTGTCTGCTGCCTCTGTCTACAGTGCGGTCCTGCGTGCTCTTCTTATTGTGCCTCTAGATTAACAGCGGCTGCCACCCCTTCTGTGACCCCCACCAAAGCCCAGATGCTCCAGCAGGAGGTTCACAAACTCATGGCCATTGACGAAGATATCTTCGACGATTAGGGTCCTCTGATATTAGCTTCATCACGCTAAAAGTAAGGTTTGAGGAATAGGATTTCAGTTAGGCCTTAGTCAGCGACATAGATGATAGTTTCTCAGTTAGTGTTCAGCGTGATGCAGCTAATTAACATGTTATGTACGTTTATATGGCACCAGACACCATTTTCTTCAGATTCAATTTCTGCCCCCTTCTTGTAAATAGGTTAGCTTTGCTCAGCAGGACCAACGCCATTTTAGTTAGACAACCTGTAATACGGTTTTCTAAAAATCTCCATGGCTCTGCATTTTCACGTTTCTCCATTCTCATGAGAGATAGCCTCACACATGTAGCGAGCAGGTTGTAGGAGGGGGCCGGCCAGATAAGCATATTCTTGCAGGCGCTGTGCGGACTCTCACCGAAACTAGCAGAAGGGAGTCGACCAGTGTGACCTTGCTATACTGAGCTCAGATAGAAGCTTTGTGTGCCATATATGGGCATTCCTCTTGCCACCTCCTGTACTAACTTGTATTTTTCCATCTTAGGTAACGGTTGCAAATTGTGATAGTATATATGTGTTGACCTGACAATGTGCCAGCAGTCTCTCGGCGGTCCTCGGGGTGTGAGGTCGTTGGGAGCTCCTCTGGCAGAGTATGAATTGTTTAATAAACGCTTGAACTTTCTACACTGCTAATCGACTGATTATTGATGAATAATCTTGGGTAATTGTAAGTAAAATCCTTTGGGGGTTGGTGAAATTTCGGTACCTCAGCCTTTGGGACCCTTATAAGAATTTAGTTATATAGTACAATATTCTTGGTGCAACAACATCAACTGTTGCATGGCTAAACACGTATAAGGTCCCAAAGGCGCGAACTATTGGCTATGCCAATGCTTGTTTATATGATATCCCAAATCCACAATGTGCATACAAAACGTGTGCTTTGTATAAACTTTCTAGTAGTTTTGAGTGAATGGCTCTATGCATTCCAGTTATAGTTTTAATACTGTATTTCTAAAATCTAATTAAAAAAGAAAAATATTAAAATTAGAAATACAAGTGTCTTATGTGCCAGGCAAATAATACTAAGGTACTCCCTCCCTACAATATACAGAATGGATGGAGAAAACTTCGGGGGGGAGGGGGAAACTCACATGTTCAGTCAATTAAATTCTAAATGCCAGGTCTCAAGGAAGAGGCATTTCAAAAGAACAACTGTCGGTTCTACTAAAGACAGGGGCAATGGTAATCAAAAATGTTAGTACCAACATAAGGCCTTGAACAGGAATTGAAAACCTTGCGAGGTGGTTAGAAATCGTATTTAGACTTTTTTTCCCATGCCTATGTTGAGTCCAACTGAACCACATCTCAATATATGAAACATGTGCTTTCCATGCTTATATATCCAAGACCGAACTGTGTACGGCTCATCATACAAGGAAGTGTTTGCGAGTGAACCTCTGCAATACTGCTTGTACCGGAAATCACAAAACAAGTGTCAAAAGGTTGTAAAATCCAGGAACCGAACCTACATTGCAGATGTCCGTTGAAATGAGACTAGAAAGAGCAGGACTGTTGTAAAGTACATTTTACAGAGCGGTTCGGATCTTGTGATGCGTTGCTCAGATCCGACACTAAAGATGTAAGGGTGGGAGTCAAATGTATTCAAGAACAGCCAAGCAAAGATAGCACGACGGAGACAGTGTGTAAATTAAGGTCTTGAACTTTTGTCCGGAGGAGGTATTTAAACCTGGGTGCAAGAAACAAAGCACAGGAGGGACATGCTCTCTGTCTTGGGGTGCCGGGGGGATGGAAGGGGGGGCAGGCAACAGGGCTTGTTCAGCGCGTCCTAGATATACGCGAGAATGAAAAAATGATATATAACGTAAGGGGCGAGGGAGCAGACATTTCAGATTAGAGAGACTTGGGTACAGTTTCGGGAATTAACCGGGAGAAAGGTTTGAGTTTCTCGGTTCAGAGATCGAGGTAGGGTCATCTTGTATATACACTCATTTGTACATACACTGTTGTGTGTTTTGGGGACAGAATTGAGAGTCTGGGGGAGCAGAGGGTCACTTCACAACAGCAGTGTACAATATCCAGAACAAGCATTTGCAATGTAATTGGTCCGATTGCATTGCAAATGTTTAAGGTTAAAACTGAGCACGGTGCCGCTTCATGGACACTGCGCTCGCTTTCTTTATATAGTTCTTAACTTCAACACTGAGCACGGTGTCCTTGAAGTGCGCGCTGCGCTCAGTGCTAAAGATAAGAAATATATCAATAAACTGAGTGCTGTGTCCGTGAAGCGGCGCCGCGCTCAGTTTCAAAGTTTAAAAAAAAAACAAAGTTAAAAAAAAAGACTTGCAGAGTGTTTCCCTTGCGGGAGTGAGCAAGGGCGCCATATGTTTGAAAACAAACATATGGTCTCAAAGCTCGCTCCCGCAAGGGAATCCCCAAACGTGCACGTGTTGCAATTGATAGCAATACAATGCGTGTACGTTTTTAGGGCGAAAAGCAAATCCATTCCAAAAGGTCTTTTTCCTATGCAGCACATGAGGGTAGGTAGGCGAGACCTAAAAAGGGCTGTCACTGATTGAACGAGCAAGCGCGTGAATGACTGAGTGAATGAGTAATTGACTGATTCGGTAAAGGGATTATAACATTGTCTCTGTTTCCGACAAATTAAGGCAGATTCTTAGAGTCAACATTAATGTGAAGCCATCCTCACTTTCAGTGACAACTTTCACGCATGTTATGGAGAGGTAGGTTATTGAACAATCTCGAATGCCTGATACTGCTGCCCACATTGTATCATTTCGCATTTTAGCTGCCATATTTTGTATTTTTCCCAAATAGATTTTCTCTGAACTTCTTCCAGAGGCATTTGGTCCATTGTAAACAATAAGTAGCCAAGGTAGCCCACCGCAAGCTTATGAAAGAGATGGAGAGAGGCAATGAGGACTAATTTTGGCTTTAATTCAACCGTAATCTCTTGTTGGGCCCTTAGGTACATCCCGGATGCGAGACCTTCCTCCTCCCCTCGGTGCACCAGAAGAGATTACTGCACTAGCACGGCAAGTGATGTAATTGGAGGGCGTGAGGTTTTCCCGGGGATGGTAAAAACAGCAAGTTGGAGCAGGGCAGGGCTTTAAGTGGGCCAGGTCTCACCGGGACTGAGCACCGGCAGTTTTTTAAAGGGGCCCTTAAAACGGCTCCTTATCGGGCTCTGTTTTTTTCAGCACTGCAGTGACAGCAGGCACTTCAATGTGCGCCTGCTCACGCTGCTCACTTCTCACTAGTGGAGAAGTTATGGCATTACGTCATGTTTGGTGAGCTTTGTAGGAGAAGGGAAATCCTTTAAAGGGAGTCATTTTCTCTCTGGAGTTTCCTTCTCTTTTTGAAACTCATGAGCAGCAATACTGTCGTGGTGTCACTAGGACTTTAAGTGGAAGCTTTTTTCAATATTATATATAACAAGCAATAGTTGCTACTTATTGATCTCAGGCAACTATCAAACAGTGACAAAGCCAATAGTCCTGACTTGTTGTAGGTGTGATTTTACTTGTTGTATCATATCTGGATGCAATGACAGAAATAGTAAAATACAAGATGGGTAGCACACTATGCTAAGCACAGATTTTTAACATATATGTTTGAATCCAAGCCCTTAATTACATTGGCCACACCCTTTAATGAGACACCCCTGTTTTTTCATCCCACTTAAAGCCCTGGAGCAGGGCCTTTCTTTTAGTCCCCTTCAGCAGTGTCTCCAGAAGTTGTGGACCGGTCGAAACTTACTTTGTGGTCGTCGGCATCTTTAGCAGTGTTTCCAGAATCAGGGTGGTGCGCAAGGTTTTTTGATTGGCCAGTCTGCAGCTCGGGGGCTAATGGGGTGGTCTCAGTGCATAGTTCACATTGGTAGAGGCCTTAAACTCTAAGCGATGGCGGGTGAGTCCACCACATGCAGAAGCCCTCACATAGCATGCAAGAGGTAGTGGGATCGATGCCCTCATTCTCCAGTGTTCCTTGAGGCTAGGCACTGTAAGATTGCATGGTTTTACCTATCTATCGTATCATTTGGATAAAAAAGTGTGTGTGTGTTCTGACTATGCATGTGGTTCATGCTTTTTCTTGAGGGCTGGTTGGGGGATGTGAGTACTCTAGACCACCCGCATATTTATATATCAGTGGGCTTACTGGCACAACTGGGGCAGTAAGTACCCCAGTGAGTGGCAAGCTTGTGATTGTTGTACTCTATGTTTTGCATCATTATAGTGCATGTTCCATTTCTTTTTGTTGCGCGTTGAGTTGGTGAGTATGTCCGCCAAGCAGCATGCAGGTTTGCGGTGTATTGCTTTATCTTTAGATTAGGTTATGGGCAAATCTAGATTTGAGCGTTGCCCGGGTTGTAGTGGTATTTTTATGTGGGTCCTCTCCAAGAATGTAGCAAGTGAAGTATTTTTTTAGCTCTCAGGAGCTGCTCCGCATATAACTGAGGTGTGAAGATAGCTGTTTTAAAAAGATCCAGGGTTGGAGGTGCCTTTGTTGGCCAGAGCCAGAAGGGTAGGAGGCCTGGCAACGGGAGGATCGTGTTAAAAACTGCTCAGAGCTGCCAGCCTCATAGTGTTTGCAGGCGAGCTCCTAGAGAATCTTTTACATTGTCAATAAATAAATAAATAAATGAATAAAAGCAAGTCAATGTCAGGACGCCTTGGGAAATGGAGGAGCTAGCCTTTGATCCCTTAGACATGTATGCAAGTTGGGACTCGGTTGTAGGAGTCACAGTGTATATTGTGTTGGAATTCTGTATTATGTGCCAACTAATATAGTGAGGATTCAGGCTGGATTTAGGGTTTTCCCTCCTTCTCGGGTGTTGTGTGGAGTTTTGATACTTAAACATAGTCAGCAGCAGTTGGGATCACAGGAGCATCTAAAGGAGGACCTCAGGTCCATATAGTTGGTTAACCTGGTGGAGATGTTAGACTCTTACTCAGAAGAGTGAACGGGCAATTTCTGGTTTATAAACATTTAATAAATAAAAAAGCTCATGGGTATTAGGGTGTGATACCTCTATAACCCCAATTCTGGGTCACATGGTATATGGTGATACTCACATATGGTGATTGCTAACTGAATGTTTATCTTTCCGTTCCATGTATCGTATTGAGGAGCTGCATTTAATTCTGCGCCATTATCTCAGTGCGCAGACGCCCGTTTCTGACCATGGCTTCAAAGTGTGCCCCTGTTTCCAAGGAGGCGCCAACCATGCAGGGTGAATTTCTGTCACCCAGCGAACCATGGAAGGTGGCAAAGACGCGTGGTATAGAATTGGCCCCACAGAAGTTGTCTCAAGGTCCTGAGAATGGGTCCCAACATGCAGCCCCCCCCAACCTAAGTGGCAGAGAAAGTTATGGCTCAATATAGAGAAGCCCTCCCAGAATACGCTAATGGGGGTATTCAATCACAGTCGGTTCAAGCAAGTGGGGCAGAGGTAGTGTGCAGTCTGCAGCAGCTCATTGCAAAAACCAAGCACCCATCGGCCCTGAGTTTGTTGCGAGTGAGAGACAAGTGGAGCAGATCAGTGGGGTTTCTTCTCCTGCAGTTCAGAACGGGGATGCGTCGCAGTCTGATATATCACCGGCGCTACACATGTGCTGGGGTTCCCTCGCAACACACCTCACCCCCATCTATGCGTACAGCCATACCAACTCCTGTGGTCCCTGCAGCAGAGGTTGGGCGGATAGGCAGTGGCTCACCCCAGTGGACACATCCCCAGTACTCCCATAGCACAACTGGGTAGTGGAGCAGCTCGGGGTCCAATCAGGCGGGGTGGCCCATTCGCCCCCCTGTCACCTCCACCTCGTAAGTCCATCCCACTAACAGTCCCACTATCTCATGTTCATCACCACACACACTGGCCCCTGCAGCAATTCCATCATCCCAGACACCTCTCATGGTCAGTCCAATGATTTTTGGTTCTACAGCACCAGCGCTGACACCACCCACAACCATCGCTTGGCATGTACCAGTGGAAACAAAGGAAAAGATCTTTAAGGGGGTATACATTGTTGGTTTTGATCTGATTACCGCAGGAGTGGACCCGCTTCCCTACCTAGAAGCGCTGTGACTCGCTCTTCGCTTTGGCCGGAGTGGTCGCTCCCAGTGCCCCTGGCGTCTACTGGTATCGTTGGGCAGCGCTTTTTGTCGATTTTGCCTCCTTAATATTGCCTACAGCTCTGCCTGGCTGCCGCTTTGCTTTTAAAGCGCTTTGGCTTCTAGATTGTTAATTTATCTGCTGTGTTAGCGCGTTCTCCCCAAGCGCTCTGTTGTGCTCCCCCCTCCTCCATTTTGTTTGTTGTTGTCATCTTGTGCAGCCCGCCCCGCCTCCCAGCTGAGCCGCCCTCGCCCCTCCCCCTCCACTATCCATTTATGACAGTAGTTCCCGCGCGCAGCGTTCACGCGCAGCGACCGCGCCCAATCCGCGCCGAAGGTGCGCCAAAGGTAAGCCCGTCTACGCCCGTCCGCGCCTGGACCGCGCCCAGCGCCAGACCCCCTGCCCCTCGCGCTGCCCAGCCCTCCCGCATTACCTACGATGCCACCACCCTCCTAGCCCTCAACCCCGGCCGTTCCCCCAACTGCGTCCAAGCCGCTCCTGGACACACCCATGGACCCTTTTCCTGCTACTCCTGCAAATTCGTCGGTACCGTCACCAACTCCGCTACGATCACACCTCAGATTCCCGACACCAACCACCTACAATGCATCCTTCTCAACACCCGATCGGTCCACAGGCACGCCATTGACCTATGGAATCTACTAGACACCATCTCTCCAGACGTCGCCTTCCTAACTGAAACATGGATGAACGCTTCCTCCGCCCCAGACATCACCATTGCCATCCCTGAAGAATATAAGATCACACGCAAGGACCGTACCGGCCACACAGGAGGAGGAATCGCTATCGTCCATAAAAAATCAATCCACATCTCAACCAGCTCTGACGTCAATCTCGCCAACTCTGAACACCTTCACTTCCAGATCCACATCGACCCCAAGACCACACTCAGAGGCACCCTCCTCTACAGACCACCAGGACCCCGCGCAAAATTCAGTGAAGACATCACGGACTTCATCACTCCACACGCGATCCCCTCCAAAGATTACATCCTTCTGGGAGACCTCAACTTTCACCTTGAAAAGAACAACGACCGCAACACCACCACCCTCTTGGACAACCTCGCCAACCTCGGACTTAAACAACTGGTCACTTCCCCCACCCACATCGCTGGTCACACACTCGACCCTATCTTCACCTCCAGCAACCATGTCTCCTTCAGCCACACTACGGATCTCCTCTGGACTGACCACAGCTGCGTTCACTTCACCTACAACAAGCCGAAACCCATCAACCACCCCCAACCAACTCTGCAAAGAAACTGGAACAAAATCACCATCGACCAGATCTCCTCATCGCTCCTTCTTAACACCCCAGCCCACTCTTCTAACCCAGACCAAGCCGCCACCAACTTCACCCTATGGTTATCCAACAGCGCCGACATCCTAGCACCACTGAAAAAACGTCAAAGCAAACCTGGCAGCAAGAAGGCCTCATGGTTCAACGATGATCTTAAGAAGTCCAAGAAACTCTGCCGCTCCCTTGAAAAGGCCTGGAAAAAAGACCCAACCACTAGCACCAAGGACGCCTTCAAAAACGCCACCCGCACACACCACCAACTAATCCGAAAGGCCAAGAAATCAGCATTCAAGGACCGACTAGACAACAACGCCCACAACAGCAAGGAACTCTTCAACATCGTCAAGGAATTTACCAATCCCTCGGCCAACTCCAACGACATCACCCCCTCTCAAGCCCTCTGCGACTCCCTGGCTTTATTCTTCCACAACAAAATTGCAGACATCCACAACAGCTTTGACAACCAACCCGGAGACCAACCCACCCAACCATATGCTGAACATTCTCCCCCCTTGAACACCCTTAACGACTGGAACCCAATCTCCACTGAGGACACCATCCACCTGATGAACTCCATCCACTCAGGATCCCCCACAGACCCATGGCCTCACCACATCTTCAACAAAGCAGACTCCGTCATAGCACCGCACCTCCGAGACGTCATCAACTGCTCACTCAACTCCGCCACCTTCCCGGAAAGCTGGAAACACGCCGAACTCACCGCCCTTCTGAAAAAACCCACAGCGGACCCCACCGAACTCAAAAATTACCGCCCCATCTCGCTCCTTCCTTTCCCGGCCAAAGTCATCGAGAAAGCTGTCAACAACCAGCTCGCCGCCTTCCTCGAAGCCAACAAATCCCTCGACTCCTCACAGTCCGGCTTCCGAGCAAAACACAGCACTGAGACCGCCCTCATCGCAGCAACAGACGACATTCGAACTCTGCTGGACAATGGAGACACAGTCGCCCTCATCCTCCTCGACCTCTCTGCAGCCTTCGACACAGTCTGCCACAGCACCCTTTTACAACGCCTCAGAAACATCGGAATACAAGGAAAAGCACTTGAATGGATCACCTCGTTCCTCACCGGAAGAACCCAGAGAGTCCGCCTTCCACCATTCAAGTCCGAGGCCACTGAAGTCATCTGTGGTGTACCACAAGGATCCTCACTCAGTCCCACCCTCTTCAACGTATACATGAGCCCCCTCGCGGCCATCGCCCGCCAACACAACCTCAACATCATCTCTTACGCGGATGACACTCAACTGATCCTTTCTCTCACCAATGACCCCAGCACCGCCAAAACTAACCTACACAAAGGAATGAAAGAAGTTGCCGAATGGATGAAACACAGCCGTCTGAAACTGAACTCAGATAAAACAGAAGTCCTCATCTTAGGTACATCCCCCTCTGCATGGGACGACTCTTGGTGGCCGGAAGCCCTTGGAAAAGCACCCATCCCGACAGACCACGCACGGAACCTAGGCGTTATCCTGGATTCTTCACTTTCAATGAACAGACAAGTCAGCGCCGTCTCCTCATCCTGCTTCAACATTCTTCGCATGCTCAAAAAAACATTTCGCTGGATCCCCACCGAAACCAGAAAAACAGTCACCCATGCTCTGGTCACGAGCCGACTGGACTACGGAAACACCCTCTACGCAGGTACTACCGCTAAACTCCAGAAAAAACTCCAACGCATCCAAAACGCCTCAGCCAGGATCATATTAGACATCCCGCGTAACGAACACATCTCTGGTCACCTGAAAAACCTCCACTGGCTACCCGTCAATAAGAGGATCACTTTCCGACTTCTAACCCACGCACACAAATCACTCTACGATATCGGACCAGAATGCCTCAACTCACGACTGTCGTTCTACACCCCCTCCCGCCAACTACGTTCCTCCAGCCAAGCCCTCGCCACTGTACCTCGCATCAACAAGACCACCATGGGAGGTAGATCCTTCTCATACCTGGCAGCTAAAACATGGAACTCACTCCCCACTTACCTTCGCCTTACCCAGAACCACCTAGCATTCAGAAAGCAACTTAAAACGTGGATATTTGATAAGTAATCCTCCTCCCCTCCCTAAGCGCCTTGAGACCCTCTGGGTATGTAGTGCGCTATATAAATTCTTTGACTTGACTTGACTTGACCCGGGGAAAAGCAGAGCAGGCAAGGAGGGAAAGCATAAACCAAAGAATGTTTGGGTGGAGGGGTCCCTCAAGAACTGGGTGATAGGGTTTTCGATTTATTCAGCTATCCTGGTAGAGACGTTCCCCACAGTGACCTCATAATTATTTAGTTATATGTCAATGATTCGTAGTGCAGCCTCCAACTTTCAAGGCTCCCCTTGGCTCCAATATGATACGAAGTTTAGGGAGAAGAAGACAGTCCTGCAAGAAATGGCATGGGACCAAAGGGAAATAGGCATTTGGTATACAGAGTTCTACAAGGCACCAGTAGTTGTGAACCCCCTGCATCCCTTTTGGTTTGACAATGTGGCAGGGGACAAGAAACAGGCTTGCTGTCAGTATAACAAAAAAGATTTTAGCAGAAGGTCTGCCTGCAAATTTAAACAACTATGCTCCTTTTATGGGACCCAGGGTCACCCTTAGAGTAAGTGCTTCAAGAAGCAGGAAAAGGCAAGGCAACAGCACCCTCCCAAAATCGCTAGCTCCATTCAGCCTGATAAGGTGCCCACACCCATTTGTTTCCATGTTCTCACTCACCGTCTTGGCAAGTATAATTCTCGGCTAAGTGCTCATCTCTTGTATAACGGCCTCAAATATGGGTCCGTCCCGTGCCCCCCTCCACCCGTGTACTCCTGAGCAACCAGCTGTCAGTGCTACAACACGTTGAGAAGGCTAGAGACAAAATCATGGAAGAGTTACAAGCAGGAAAGGTTGCTGGCCCATTTAGTTCAATCCAATGCAGGGACTTTGTGTGTGTCTGGCTCCACCTCTTGCTTCTTTGGGATTGTGCTGATATGCCTATAGCTTCCCCCTCACGACATCCCCAAGAGTCTGGAAATATACACAGACTGCTAGGATAGTCAGCCGAGGGAAGGAAAGGAAGGGGACGGCAGGGAAGGAGACCTGAAACGATAAAAGCATACACTGAATATATATCTGCAACCTACACTCATGAGTTACATCAACAAGAACACTCTACTTCTTTTCCCCATGTATTGTCCTCTTCCCTACCTGTAAAGAAAAGATTGAAGGCAGAAATCAGGGATGAGGAATGAGGCGAGGTCAGAGATTCATCAACTGCAAAGGGAGAGGTACAAGGCAGATGTTAAGCTATTCCTAACTTCACCGTAAAACAGTTCCTGTTAGCATTCTCACCACATACCTATATATACATAAGTTCATACTTTGTAGATAGACAAATCCCTCTGAGTCTCTCTCAATTCGGCTCCCCTGTAGTTAGAACATAAAGAGAAACAACTAATGAAAACAACGAAAGGAAATGCATCAAGCCTGGGTTAATCGATTCTTAACCTAGGCTGCTTAAAGAACACAGTCATGAAACGTCTGGTGCTCCAATGATCTAGAGTCCCCTCATCCGAAATCCCAGGGTAGGGGACAAGTAGACAATTGAATATGGCTGGAGCCCCAACCAGTCTTTCTTCCACTCACTGGAACACCACCTGAATGGTTTAGCACTCGATCAGCACGAGTCTTTCAAATACACTGAGTGGTGTATTTGGTCTGGCTGTTCCCCGTAACAAAACGGCAGAATGGCTTCTCTGCCGAGCGGGCTTCCCCTGGAACACGTAGAGAGGACAAGACAGACTCCGCCTCGCCTCCCACAAAGAACTTGAGCCCAAATCCGGCACGGGGAGTACGGGAGAATAACCAATGTACAAGGATGCAACGCTTACCAGAAGTACAGCAAGTACAAACCACAGTCTCCGGTTTTCAGCAGAATTATCAGCGCCGCCTCATCTCCGCGGTCTTGTTTTACATCCGGGTTTGCGTGCCTTACGTCCCGCACGTAACGTTCTCCCCGGGCATGCCGGGAACTGTAGTTTTACTGTGATTTGTGTCCTCGCCGATGCCGATCAGCGACCCAGGAATACTCAGATCCTGACAGTACACCCCCCTTCACAAGGGGCGCTGACCGGCAGCAGGCTTGCACGGGAACCTACGATGGAAACTTGCCACCAATCCAGGAGCGTGCACCGCACTGGCAGGCTCCCAAGAATTCTCCTCGGGGCCATAGCCTTTCCAGGAAAGCAGATACAGCAAACGCCCCCGCACCCACTTTGAGTCCAACGCCCTCCGGACCTCATACTCCCTGTCCTGCTGGACCCAGATGGGTAAAGGAGCCCGCCTCACAGGACAATGAGAAGGCTTCAGGAGGGACACATGGAAGACAGGATGGATCCGAAAGTGAGCAGGTAAGCGCAGCCGCACAGCTACAGGATTAACGTGCTTCACAACTGTGTATGGCCCTATGAACTTAGAGTTGAATACACTGTACCTCCTGAATCTGATGTGTTTCATGGACAACCACACCAGGTCTCCCTTTTTGTACACTGGACAAGGCCGGCGGTGTTTATCCACCTGGACTTTATATTTGGCCATAGCCCGATCAAGGTTTTTGCGAGTGGCATGAATAATATCATGTACACACACTAACCTTTCGTTCACTTCTGGCAATCTGCAGGTGGTATACGGGAGCAACATGGGAGTAAACCGGGGATGATGCCCATATGAACAATAGAAAGGGGAATGAAGTGTGGAGGAATGTTGAGCACTATTATAGGCTATCTCAGCTACCCATAACCACTTCACCCATGAATCAGTGTTGTCTTGTACATAACAACGCAAGAACTGTTTAAGTGACTGGTCCAGCCTCTCCGTCTGACCGTCAGTTTGTGGGTGAAAACTGGTGGAGAGCGACGACTTGATCTGCAGCTCTGTACACCATGTTTTCCAGAACTTAGCCGTAAACTGGGTTCCTCTATCAGATACAATAACCCTAGGAAGTCCGTGCAATCTGACTACGTGAACCAGAAGGAGATGAGCTAACTGACCTGCTGTGGGGACCTGATTACATGCGATAAAGTGATCCATCTTCGTAAGGTAATCTATTACCACGATAATAGCGGTCTTCCCTTGATCTCTAGGGAGGCCGACTATAAAGTCCACTGAAAATCTCTCCCAAGGGGTTTCTGGAGTGGGCAATGGTTGCAACAGTCCCTGTGGTTGTTGGCGATCTGACTTCATTCGGGCACACTGTGAACACTCCTTCACCCATCGACAAAGATCCGGACGGATAGAAGGCCACCAGAATTGTCTTAACGCCTTGTCAAGAGCCTTTGCATACCCCATGTGGCCAGCACAAGGGGATTCATGGCACCAAGAAAACACCGTTCTCCTCAACGACTTAGTAGGCACCAGCACTTGCGTTCCTTTCATAGGCACACCTTGCCTCATTTTCCATTCCTTATGATGTCTTAACCAGGTTCTCCATACGCACGATTGTGCACCTGTTTTTACACCCACCAAAAAATCCTCGGATCTAGTAACCCCCAGAACGTTTAAGGGCTCGATGATGGCCCGGATAGGTTTGTCGGCATGCATCTCTGGGTTTTCTTGTCTGGTTAGTGCGTCCGCCTTCCTATTCTGGGCACCAGGTCTATACGTGATGACGAACCGGAATTCCTAAAAAAACAACATCCATCGTAACTGGCGAGGGGTTAGATGGCGAGCCGCACGCATGAACTGCAGATTCCGGTGGTCTGTATACACCGTCACCTGGTGTTTTGCCCCCAACAGCCACTGTCTCCATTCCAAGAAGGCCTCCCGGATCGCGAGCAATTCCTTCTCAGCGATCGTGTAATTTGTTTCAGCGTGAGTCAATTTCCGTGACATAAAGGCAATCGGATGCAGGAGTCCAGTGGTTTCTTTTCTTTGGGACAAGACAGCGCCTATCGCGACTTCAGACGCGTCGGCTTCCACGGTGAACGGAAGTTCAGGATTGGCGTGCATCAGGACCGGGGCCGTAGAAAAGGCGGTTTTCATTTGATCAAACGCATCCTGAGCGGACTTATCCCACACAAACTGGACATTCTTCCTGGTGAGTCGGGTCAAAGGTGTTATCATAGCAGAGAACTGCTGGATAAAACGCCTGTAAAAGTTGGTGAATCCCAACAGGCTCTGGATATCCTTGATGTTGCACAGACGGGGCCACTCCATTACGGCTTTGATCTTTCGCTCGGCCATAACCTGACCAGATGGTGTGAGCATCACACCCAAGAATTCAACAGTGGTGACGTGGAATTCACATTTCGTGATCTTACAATACAGCTGATTCTTCATCAAGGCTCTTAATACCCCACTCACATGATCTATATGTTCTTCTGTGGTGTCTGAGTAGATCAAAATATCGTCGATGTACATCACAACGTATTTGTCAAGATATTCTCTCAATACTTTATTTAAGAAGTATTGGAATGCGGCGGGGGCATTACAGAGCCCGAAGGGCATCACCAGATATTCAAAAAGCCCATACCGTATCTTGAATGCTGTTTTCCACTCGTCCCGTCGGCGAATGCGTACAAGGTGGTATGCTCCCCTTAGATCCAGCTTGGTATAGATCTTGGCGGATCGTACCTGTTCCAACAACACCGGGATGAGTGGCAGCGGGTATTGGTTCTTCACCGCAAGGGTGTTAAGAGCCCTGTAGTCAATACAACACCTTTTTTCCTCATTGGGTTTTGGTATGAAGAATAAAGGAGATGCCTCCGGGGATCTAGATGGACGTATGAATCCCAGTGCAAGATATTTATCCATGTAGGTCAGTAGGATTTCGTTCTCTGGTATCGTAAGAGCATATATTCTTCCATTCGGGACCACCGCCCCCGGGACAAGGTCTATTTGGCAGTCATACTCCCGATGGGGTGGAAGCGCTTCGGTCTGTGTGTCACTGAATACTGTCTGGTATGCTTGATAACAAGATGGTAAAGTCACTTCTTTCTCGGCCGCGGTGGCTATGTGTTACATGGAGGCCAAGGCTCTCGAGGGACTATCGACTGGCAAATTACAATGTTCCATACAATATGTAGAAGTGAATTGCACCGTTCCGGAAGACCATTGTATACAGGGTTCATGTTTTATCAACCAGGGGAGTCCTAAGATGATTCCATACTGTGGAGCTTGGATGAGGTGGAAGGACAGGTGTTCTTTGTGGTATGCGTCACAAAGAAGTTCGTATTCCGGGGTGTGGTGTTTGATAGGCCCGGCTTCCAAATCTTTGCCATCTACCGCATATACCATTTCAGGGTGTTTCTTGGCTATGCGCCCCACACCCAATTGTTCAGCTTCTGCAAAGTCCATAAAACAGCCTGTGGCGCCGGAATCCACCATAGCCCTCACCTGTCTTTCTTCTGAGGCAATAACCAGAATCATATCAAGAAACAGATGGCTCTTCTCCTGCTCCCCACCCGGCGTTATGAAAGGGATAACGTGTTTGCTTGATGGCACCCTTTCGTCCACCTTCAAGCTTTGTAGTTTTCCGACCCCGTGTCTGATGTTCCCGCAGCTGTCTGCCCGGGCCTGTATCTTCCTGACTTCGGTTTAATCGGGCAATCCCGTAAGTAATGTCCTTTTTTCCACAATAAAGACAGAGACCCTGTTTACGTTGATGATCCCTTTCGCTCGCGGTCAATGATGCCCTTACTGCTCCGATATCCATAGGTTCTGATGTCACAAAAGTTTTCTCCCCT
The DNA here is from genome assembly GCF_964261635.1 of Lissotriton helveticus. Lineage (NCBI taxonomy): Eukaryota > Metazoa > Chordata > Amphibia > Caudata > Salamandridae > Lissotriton > Lissotriton helveticus. Next base: position 534,169,899 of record NC_136063.1, on the reverse strand, counting down.
GGTCCTCCTCGATCCAAAGGTACCGCAGCTCGATTTTTGGGTTTGTGGTCGCCTTTCCTCTCCTTCATCCTATGATCCAGACGCAGAGTAAGCTCAATTAGTGCTGTGCATGTGCGAGATTGAGGGTCGATGTGGGCCAACACGTCCTTTAATTCGTCGTTCAAGCCTTGATAGAACAAAGCGGTTTGTTTAGCTTCTGGCCAGTCAGTCTCGGCCACCAGTCGACGAAAGTGATTAAGATAAGTCACCAAGTCGGCGTTGCCCTGCTTCAAGGCCAGCAGCTCTCTATCCGCAGAAAAGGTCTCAGCCCTCCAGTCGAATGTTTTCTCGAATTCGGACCGGAACTCGTCCCAATCGTAAAGCAGGGGTCGTCTCTTCTCACCACAGGGACTGCCCATTGCGCCGCCTCACCCCCTAGGTAGGATATCAAAAAAGCCACCCGAGCCTGATTAGTGGCGAACATCTTCGGTTTGCACATAAAGTGCAACATCACCTGGGTCATGAACACTTGTACCTTCTTATTATCCCCATAAAACCTCTCCGGGGGGCCAAAGGCATTTGGGTGGGCATTTCTACAACTACCGAAGGAGCTGGGGTTGTGCTGGTACCACTTCCTGCATCAAAAGGATTTACTTGGATCCTGTCTACCCTGGCCCATAACTGGGCGGTTTCTGCTCTTGAGGCAGCAACTTCCCTGTTAGAAGCCGCGAGTTCAGTTTGAACTAATGCCAGGGCAGCGATGACATCATCTAAGGTAGCCATGACTCGCTTCAGCACAATCAGGAAGAGGATATACTCGTGGGCCGATAATTCTGTCAGGCTCCACCTCTTGCTTCTTCGGGATTGTGCTGATATGCCTATAGCTTCCCCCTCACGACGTCCCCAAGAGTCTGGAAATATACACAAACTGCTAGGATAGTCAGGCGAGGGAAGGAAAGGAAGGGGACGGCAGGGAAGGAGACCTGAAACGATAAAAGCATACACTGAGTATATATCTGCAGCCTACACTCATGAGTTACATCAACAAGAACACTCTACTTCTTTTCCCCATGTATTGTCCTCTTCCCTACCTGTAAAGAAAAGATTGAAGGCAGAAATCAGGGATGAGGAATGAGGCGAGATCAGAGATTCATCAACTGCAAAGGGAGAAGTACAAGGCAGATGTTAAGCTATTCCTAACTTCACCGTAAAACAGTTCCTGTTAGCATTCTCACCACAAACCTATATATACATAAGTTCATACTTTGTAGATAGATAAATCCCTCTGAGTCTCTCTCAATTCGGCTCCCCTGTAGTTAGAACATAAAGATAAACAACTAATGAAAACAACGAAAGGAAATGCACCAAGCCTGGGTTAATCGATTCTTAACCTAGGCTGCTTAAAGAACACAGTCATGCAATGTCTGGTGCTCCAATGATCTAGAGTCCCCTCATCCGAAATCCCAGGGTAGGAGACACGTAGACAATTGAATATGGCTGGAGCCCCAACCAGTCTTTCTTCCACTCACTGGAACACCACCTGAATGGTTTAGCACTCGATCAGCACGAGTCTTTCAAATACACGGAGTGGTGTATTTGGTCTGGCTGTTCCCCGTAACAAAATGGCAGAATAGCTTCTCTGCCGAGCGGGCTTCCCCAGGAACATGTAGAGAGGACGAGACAGACTCCGCCTCGCCTCCCACAAAGAACTTGAGCCCAAATCCGGCACGGGGAGTACCGGAGAATAACCAACGAACAAGGATGCAACGCTTACCAGAAGTACAGCAAGTACAAACCACAGTCTCCGTTTTTCAGCAGAATTATCGGCGCCGCCTCATCTCCGCCGTCTTGTTTTACATCCGAGTTTGCGTGCCTTATGTCCCGCACGTAACGTTCTCCCCGGGCATGCCGGGAACTGTAGTTTTACTGTGATTTGTGTCGTCGCCGATGCCGATCAGCGACCCAGGAATACTCAGATCCTGACAGTGTGTTACCCACTGGGTTTGGTTCCTAAGAAAGAACCGGGGAAATTCTGCCTCATTCACAACCTTCCTGCCAGGGTCCTTAGTCAATGACACATTGGATCAATGACTCTGTACAATACTCTACTTTTGACACAGCAATCTACAATCAGCAAGGGTGCCTTGATGGCCAAATCTGATATTGAGGCTACCTTCCACCTCTTGCCAGTGCATCTAGACGACACTCGCTTGCTGAGTTTTAAATTTGAAGGGAGATTTTTTGTCAATCTCTGTATGCCAATGGGGTGTTCTATTGTCTGCTTGGTCTTTGAGACATTCAGTTGTTTCTTGGAGCTGGCAGTGAAGGATCTTCCACTTTCCCAGGATGTGATACACTACCTGTATGACTTTCTCTTCTTGGGTCCCCCAGGCTCACCAGTGTATGGGAAGGCCCTGCTGGGTTTCCGACAGTTGGCACAGTCCCTAGGGGTTCTTTTAGTGGAGGAGTGACGGGAGGTCTCGCTACCTAGGTGGCTTTCCTGGGCATTTAGATAGATACAGTAGCGGGTTGTGTAAGCTCCCACAGAACAAAGTTTTGGAGTTCCGGGCATCCATTGAAGCTTGCCTAGCAGCCTAGAAGGTCACCTTGCAGCATAACTTTGCCCTTAGGGTAATACACATGGGCAGGGCTTTTTCAAGGAACATTGCCCGGGCAATGTCTGTGCTGCAGGCAAAACACCACCACACCAGACTGTCTTCTGAGGTTAGGTAAGATCTGCTCACTTGGAAGGGGTTCTTGGACAATTTCAGTGGCATCCTGCTGAGGCAATAACAGGTCCAATATAATGCAGAGGTGGCTCTCTTTAAAGATGCAGCAGGTAGCTTCGGCTTTGGCGTGGTGTGTGGCACAAGATGGCACAAGAAACACTGGCCGATAGAATGGGTGTCCTGCGGGCTAACACGCAATGTGACATTTTTAGAACTATCTCCAATCATTGTGGCGCTCCACATTTGGGGGTCGTCATTGGCTGACAGGAAAAACGTGTTTTGGTCAGACAGCATGTCAGCAGTGATGGCAATTAACAATCAGAGTGCCCAATGCCCTTTAGTGCTTTGCTTTCTTAAGGAGCTCATTAGTTGCTTCCTGGCACGCAATGTGTATTTTGATTGCAAAGTATGTGCCAGGAGAAGACCATGCAGTAGCTAATGTACTGTCTTGCTCTAAATTGATAGAATTTCGAGTGCAGTGGCTGGAGGCAGACGAGAGGATATTGGATTTCCAGATGAGTTGTGGAAGGTTGTTGCCCCATTGCCCCCAATCTGATAGCTGCCTCCTGGGCTCCCAAGACTAAGTGTATGTGTGAGACTGCATGGCAGGCATATGTGGCATTGTTTCGTTCGCCTGGGGTTCCTGAGCGATTTACCCCGCATGGGGTAGTGCAATTTTTTGTGAATGGTTGGGAATGCTTAGCCCCGGTTGTTGAAGACAGCAGGAAGCCTATTGATTTCACAAAGCTGTCCCGTATTGTGGGGATCTTACCTCTGGTCTGCATATCACCTTATGAGGAGTGCCTGTTCAGCCTTGCCTGTTCGATTGCCTTCTTCTGGGTATTTAGAATTTACAAACTAATTTCTTCATTGAGGGTACACCTAGGCACAGGCATCAACGTGTCAAATTTCATTGTGTCGAGGGACCTCTTACAGGTCAGAGTGAGGAGATCTAAGACAGACCCGCTAGGGAAGGGAGCGTGGGTGTGTTTTTATGCGTGCTGGGGGCCCCCTATTGTCTGATTACATTGACACAGGGATTCCTATGCATGCTGCCAGACTGTTGGTGCATGCAGATTGCACCCCACTGACCAGATTTTAGCTTCTAAACATTGGGGCAGCTACAACCTCAGCATCACTTGGTTTGGCACCAGATCCGATCAGAAGGGTGGGCAGGTGGAAGTCATCATTCTTCCAGCGCTACATGAGGCCTCATTTGGCCTAAGAAGGGAGGGTGGATCCCTCACAACTCCATCCAGCGCTAAGTAACTATCCCCTTACTTTCTTTTTCCCAACAGTTGTCAGGCGACCGCAGACACAGGTATGCTGGCGTGGCCACTCTTTTGTTTGCAAAGAGGCACAACATTTCCGTGGATCCGAATTGGAAAGGGTGCAGCTGGGGGCAGGTGTCAGGCACCACTGGCTGGGGATTGGTGGGCTGCGGTTAGTGGAGCTAATTGATCACTTGCGGAAGGTGCTTGAAACTGATAGAGTCCTCATCCCAGAAATCCTTATTTTTTATGCAGGCAGTAATTATATGATATTCACTGGTTAGAAAGGAGTGAAGGAGGCCTTATTCTCCAAGAGCACGGAATCAGTTGCCTGCAACTAACATTCTTTGGTCGGAAGAAATCCCACGACAGGTATGGCCAGAGGGTTCACATGTTCAGACAGTGAATGTTTCAGTAAAGAAACTAAACCATGTGGTCACCAAGATCCTGGAGGGCTCCTCCATACTCATGATCAGGCACAATGTGATCCCAATATCAAATGCAGAGTTCTATCACCAGGATGGAGTGCATTTGTCTAGCAGGGGCCAGGAGCTATATATCTAGATCATTTTGGGGGTCATTGCAAAGGTCGGTCTAAGCCAAAGTCAGTGAGGCGGAGGACGAGAACACAGTAAACTCCTCTCCATGTGGCGGGGTCCCATGCAGCAAAATAGTGGGGTATACTGAGAAGTGGAATTTTTGTATGGACTGACTGACCCCTTGACAGGGGGAACATTCAGTGGAGCTCCAGGATGGCGGGTATGGGACTGACCTGCTGGTTGTCCTGGACTCTTCCGCCCTACCCGAGATGCCCAATTTAAGAATATTTTGGGGGGTACACCTGGGTTCAGGTACCTAGGTTGGGCAAATGCGTTATGCTGCGCTCTGGTGTGGTAGTTACCTCCATGATGGAAAGTTGGAGAAAGTTGCTACAAATGACTGCTGGTCAATGTGTTACATTAATGCTGCGGGATGCCCTGGGTGGTACTCAGGGGTCAGTGCAAGTTGGGGCCTGCTGGCACAACGAGCACAGGGGGTTTTCACCAAAACGTGCATGTATTGATGGTTACTGCAATGTTTATAATATCACTTCAGTCTTATGCCTAACGTAGCCTTCTGAATCTGTTTTGCATCTTATTGTCCCTCATAAGTTTTTAAGACGTTTGAACAAATGATTGTTGTCGCTTATGCTTGTGTAAATTATCAAAGTTAACCCCTTCATTGCTCACGTTGGCCAGCAGCCGATGTGAGCTCTACCTGCTGGGTGCTGCGCACGACCGTTGGCCGATGCAGCCCCGCCCACTCCGTCGAACACCCGCACCACGGAGGAATTGCCGCCACGGTAAACTAGTTAATAATTATAACGTTAATGTGAATAAAGGACTACGCCATGGCTGATTCACAATATGTGTTTGGTCACTCTTTGAGACATGATTGTGGGGAGGGCTTTGAGATGAGGGTGAATCACAATGTTGTATGCATACTATATAGCTGCGTGTTATCTGAAATTAACTCGCATATAGCTACTTTCATGAATATTATAAACCTCAACATTTTATTTCAAAGCATTGCTGTTTGGAACCACCCGTAAAATTATAGGAGACATTTAAATCTCTACAAAGCTCAGTACCATGAACACTGACAAGCAAATCAGGACATGATCATGTTTCACATGTACTCTGAAACCTCTATTCATCATTTAAAAAAGAATAAGCTACAAGTCTTTTACTATCTGTCCTGAGACATATGAAGAATAAGTGTACTGCCTCTCATGATCCTGCGCTTAATTTACATTCCAGTGGAGCAATTGTGAGAGAAAGGAGTTTCTGTGTGTGGTTAAACCTCTGTATATCATGACAGTAAACAGTGGATCTCAAACACACTGGCCCTTAGTCACAAAGAAATCCATAAATCTGCACTTGAGGATTCATACCTATGTATGACTACAGATTTAAACATTTGTAGGATTCACCTAATTTCCCATGAATGTTCACTGAAAACTACTTCAGATGAATGTCTCCATGTGGTTGGGCTGTATGACAATACAAGTACAACGCATGACTTTACCCCGCATTCCTATACCATGTGTCCTTTACCACGCATTTGCTTTTACAACACATGGCTTTACAATGAATTGTAAGTATATATCAGGTAAGTGAAACCCTATATATAATATATATATATATATATATATTGTAACTCTTTCAGCTCCTCTTGCTGACGTGGTGCTCCTTTCAGCTGTGCATAGCCTCGCGGTTGAGCTACACCGCTGATTATCTGGCAAAACTTCTTTTTCTCAAAAGAAAACAGGTCGCACTCCAGTGGCAGTGTTTAGTAATTACAGTAACACCATGTGTGTTTTCCACGTTTGGAGGATATGAAATAAATAAGTTAATTACTGAACACTGTCACCGGAGTAAAAGAAGTTTTGCGACATATATCTATCTGAGGAGCCGGTCTACAGGGACCTTCCCTGATGGAAATGGTGACAGCAGACTGCTATTAATGCGGGTGAATCCAAAAACCGGAGCACACTGAAGTGCTTTAATATCACAGCGAATGGACAGGATATAGCGCTGTGAAGGTCTACATTTTAATTAACAAGCAGGACCCACTGTGGGTTTCACGATTATCAGTGGCAGTAAATGACTACAACTCCCACAAGTAAGTGGGGGTCACGTGCTACAAAGCACTCAGGTTGAATTACTTAAATATCAACTCGAACTGCCTTAATGCTGCTTTGTCAATTGCCCCTGAGGAAAGTGCTGACTGCACGGAAACGCGTCGGGCGGACATAAAGAAATGACGGAATTTGGCATCTCATCCAGAAATGCAATAAAGAACAGTTTTCAACTGGCCTGCTGTCGAGTGATCCTTTGTAAGCTGAGCCTTTGTGAGAAATATATATATATATATATATATATATTCACTGAAAAAACCATAGGTTATAGACCATATATAGTTAGGAATTAGAATTTATAAAACCTTATTTTACTGACACAAAACCATTGAAATTCGCATATATAGTTAGTTGCACTAACTATATATTTCGCGCACCCGCAATCCACTGCTGATGATGTCACATATTACATCATTCATGACATGGTCAGTGACATCACTGATGACATCACTGATGACATCTCAAATGACATCACTGATGACATCACTGATATCAGCATCCAGTGTATGTATGTTTCTGTAAAGTTTAAATATGTCTTACATATTGAAGAATGAGTGGATGTATAAGTGTCTGGATGAAGGATTTAGTAGGTGCATGACTGACTGTATGAGTGAGTGATTAAATGTGTCTCACTGAGTGCATGGGTTAGTGACTAAACTGTCTTAATTTGTGCATCATTATGTCTGTTGTTTTGTAAACTGCTGCATGTGTTGATCAGTAGCTATATGAGTAACTATATGGGTTATTGATTGGTTGCCCAAGTATTTGTATGGGAGACTGAGTGTGTGTGTGGGTGGTTGGGAGGTGTATGACTCTGTGCATAGATGTGTGAGCAGTTGATTCACTAGATGTATGGGTTCAAAAGTGCATGTGGAAACAGCTGTATGGGCGGTTGACTGTGTGCATGAGTGTATTGGTGAGTGAATGGATATCTCAGTGCTACATGTCAAAGTAAGAACATATGTAAAACACAGTATATGTGAGAGTTGACATATATAAATAACTGTGCATAAGAGCCAGTGAATGTGTGAGTGACTGTATGGATCATTCTGAAATTGTATCAGGGATTGTATAAGAGAGTAAATATGTGTTAGTATCTGTTTGAATAAGTAAGGTGTGTATAACTGTATAGTTGAGGAAATGGAGGTGTGATTGATTCTTTGCATGACTGACTAGGTGTCTGAGTAACTCCATGGATGAATGACACTCTGTGAGTGTCTGTTTACACTGAGTGTATACAAGGTTATATTAGAGTCTGAAGAAGTTCATCGTATTATCACATGGATGATGTCATCAGTGATGTGATCAGTCATGTCAAATGAGATGTCATCAGTGATGTCATCAGTGATGTCATTTGAGATGTCATCAGTGATGTCATCAGTGATGTCACTGACCATGTCATGAATGATGTAATATGTGACATCATCAGCAGTGGATTGCGGGTGCCTCGAAATATATAGTTAGTGCAACTAACTATATATGCGAATTTCAATGGTTTTGTGTCAGTAAAATAAGGTTTTATAAATGCTAATTCCTAACTATATATGGTCTATAACCTATGGCTTTTTCAGTGAATTTTCAAGGTTTTGTAAATGCTAATTCCTAACTATATATGGTCTATAACCTATGGTTTTTTCAGTGAATTTCAATGGTTTTTTAATAGCAAATATTAAAAGCTGTTAAATGTATTCTTTTTTTAAAGGAAAAATATATTTTATATGTATTTAATATAATTTTTTTATGTATATATATTTAAAACATATTTTTTTTTGTTTCGCTACCGGTCCGCGCACCGGGTAGCTTCCCGTTAGCTCAATTTGGTGCCGCGACCCGGTCCGCGAACTGTTAAACGTTCCGTTAGCGCAACTGCTGCGTTAGAAAACAACATCGTGACGCATCGCGTAAGCGCGACGTATCGCGTTGCCGCGTAATGCGTCTTATGATGTGCCGCGTTAGCGCACCCGGAAGTGCTCCGGAGCGCGAACCGAGGCGTGAAGCGCAGCTCCCCGGAAGCGATCCGGGGCGCGTCGCTTAAGCGCGATGTATCGCGTTGCCGCGTAATGCGTCTTATGACGCGCCGCGTTAGCGCACCCGGAAGTGCTCCGGAGCGCGAACCAAGGCGCGAAGCGCAGCTCCCCGGAAGCGATCCGGGGCACGGCGCGGAGCGCGTAACGTAAGCGTAACAGGTCATGTGACTTGTTAATAAAACTTTCTATTGGTTCATTTCACTTTTGGTTTCCTAATGATGTAGGGCTTGGTCATGTGACCTAAAAATAACACTTTTCATTGGTTTAGAACATTTTTTTTTCCCAAATGATGAAAAACCCTCCTTCTTTCCTCACTCTGACTTTCATCTTAGTGAGAGGAAGACCTGTTTTTGCTTATTAAAATAATGGCATCTGTAGTAGCTGCAGCTGGTGGACCCCCACCACCACCACAACCACCTAGGAAGGAAGGACCACCTCCACAGTTCCTTCCCAACCCAGAGGAGGAAGAGGAAGAAGAAGAGGAAGGGGAAGTAGAGTGGAGGCAGTTCTTACATGAAGAGCCCCGGAAATCCCACCACAAAGACAGTTTTATTTGGCAGTTTTATTCTTTTCCTCGAGGCCAAAAAAAAGTGAATGCCCGACATGTGACATGCCTCATTTGTAAAGATGTTTTATCTAGAGGTACAGACAAAAAGTATAGTTATGGTAACTATACTATGCACCGTCATATGCAGAGGTGGCATCCACTGAATTACAGCGTTGCAGAGATGCGTCACCTCCAAGACAACCCACCAACTCCTGTGGCCAGTACATCGGCACAGGTAACACTGTCGGGACCAGAGGCGAGGGAAACGGTCCCAAACATCCAACAGAATTTTGTGCATATGAAAATAGTGTGCCTTTATTGTGGTGATCTACTCTCATGTGCAAATATGAGTATCAATTTGATAAACAGAGCATTTGAAAAACACAAGTGCTCAAAACGCCCCAAAAAATAAATTTTTTTTTGCTCCTGTTGAGCCCTTTCTAATGCCTGTTTTTCGTTGTTCCCCCCCAAAAAAACAAAAAAAACCATAAAATTGTTCAAAAAATACAAAAAAAAATGTTCAGAAAAAAAAAATATATAAAACAACAAAAACATTTAAAAAAAGTCATTTTCAGAACTACCTCCAATTTTTAAAAAATTACTACAATTTTTAGCACTCTTCACTTCATTTTTCTCATGGAAAGAGAAGGAGAGCATAAGAGAAAGAGAAAGAGAGAGTAATGTTAAGAGACAGACAGCAAGAGAGAGCAACACAGATGTACTGTGTAATACATAGTAAAACAGTGTAAAAGATATAACAAAGTGTAAGAGAGAAAATGTAAAAAATATAAGGCTGTGAAACAAAGAAAGAGAGAAGAAGAATACTAAAGCAGAGGCGCATGAAGAATGTGAGTGTCTGTAAAGTCTAAAAGGAAAGAGAAGAAATGATGTACAAATAAAAGGTAATAACGGAACCAGATTTAAATAACACTGGTAAAGGAGAGAGAGAAAAAAGTAGTGTGCATAAATAAAGAGGGATGAAATAAGATGGATAACATCGAATAAAGTTAAAACATGTGGATTGACAGAGAAATGCGCTACCCATAGTATAAGTAAAGATGGGTGAAAGAGGGAGAAATATTGAATTAGGATAACACATGGTGAGTGACATAGAGAGTGGACATAGAGAGTAAAGGAAACAGTACCTGAATGGGCTTGAGTAAAACAGCAAAAAAAGTTAAGTAATGCAATGTGTGTGACTTACAGGGAGTCAGTGGGTGTAGGTAGGAGTTTGGGTGTGTAAGGTGTGTCTGTGGGTGTGGTTGTTTGGACTGTTTTGGTGTGGGTAGAAATGAGGGTGTGTGAAATATGTATGAAAAGTGTATGAGTGTGGGGTGTATATGTGTTAGATGTATGTGTGTGTATGGAATGTGTGTGTGTTTTTGAAGAGTGTGTGTGGGAGTTTTTTTGTGTGTATGAGGTGTGTGTGTGGTGTGTGTGTGGGTGTATGTTACAGGTGTGTGCATGTGTTGAGAGGGGGATGAGCTATATGTGTAGGAGTAAGGTAAATAATTAAAAAAAAGAGAATGAGTGAAGAAGCAAAGGAAGGGAACAGAGGGTAAGTGAAGTAAATAATAGGGATCAAAAGAAGTTGAATATGAGAGGGTAAATAGGGAAAGGGGAGTAAACATGGAGAATAAGAATAAGTGAAAGAAGCAGAGTAAAAACACAGGAGTGAGGTAGATTGAGAAAATGTTAGTGACCTTAAAGCAAAGGGTGATAACAAACTACATTTTTTAGTCATACTTACCATATAATAAATGTAACTTTAATTTTTTTTACTACAGTTGGTATCTGTGAAAGAGAGAAGAAAAAATAAGTTATAATTAGTAAAATATGTATTTTAAATTAAAAGATACAAATGAAGAGCTAAAAACATCATAACACTCTATTTAGAAATAAAGTGAGAGTGAAGAACACAGAAAAGGAAATAAACTAAGGTAGAAGGACAAAAAGAGGGAAAAAGAAATAGAAGGAGAGCAAATTACAAAGAGTAAGGCATATAGATTCACTAAGAAAAAGAGAGAGAAGTACAGAGAAATGAACTGAAGGTAAGAAAGATACTAAAACAATGTGAGTTAGCAAAACTAAATCAGGAAACAGAAGTAAGTAAAAAGATAAAGACTGAGACAGAAAACAGTCTAATTAAGGATGCATTTAGAAGAATGAGGAATAGAAGATAACTGAGAGTAAGAGAAGAACAGTCATAGAGTGAAAGGATGAAGGGAGACAGAATAATATACAACAATTGAAGGAAATGGACTGAGGAAGTTATAACGTAGACACACTAAGAGAAAAACTGAGTGAGGTGGAGTACAATGAGTGAGAAAGGAAAAAAAGTAAGTCTGCAAAAAAAAGGAAAGAGAGGAGAAGACGACTAAAACAGTGGTACTGCGAGAAAATAATTTGGTGATGAAAGTAAAGAGAAGGACATTGAAAGAAAGGAAATGATGGATAGAAACGGAACCAGAGTAAAAGAAATCGGATGAAGAACGATGAGAGAGGAGCAGTGAAGTTGTTGTAAAAGAAATGATAGAAGGTAGATAAACACAAGTAAAAATAACACAAGTAGAGTGAGGCACTGAGCACAGAGAAGTAGTGAACGAAAAATAGAGAGAAGAGGTCAAAAGTAAGAACCAAACAAAGATAAGCGAGGGAGAGTGGATGTCAGAGAATGGGAATACAATTTAATTTACACAATCCAAAGTATAGAATAATTTCTACAACATGTTACATAGTTTATTTTTGCTGTTCTCAGAATATATTGAATTTCACTTAAAGCAGTGAGTTCAAATTACTCATCATATGACAGCGGTAAAAAAAAAACACAATCTAAAAGATTGTGTTTTAAAAAAAAACTTACATACTGACAAACGACAAATGTACGCTAATCTTTGATTGACTTACTTTTCCTTGAGGCCAAATAGTATATCATGGAGGTCCTTTTCTCGTTACATAGTATTTTGCTGTTCACTTAGAAATCCATTTCATCGACTTTCTACAAGAAAAGCTCCAAGAACATCTGAATTATTTTCAAAATTTTAATATACTCCTTTTTTTCAGTCATGACTCTTTACTCATTCTTGCACCTTTCCATTTGGCCAAATAGTGTCACATGTATGAGTATATATGAGTACTCCTCCCGTCTTCATAGGCCAATTACCTTTACCTAAATTTTGGCTGTAAAAACACTAGGTATGAATTTATAAAGCCAAAAGGCAAACGTTGTTTGAAAGTCAAATTATTGTAGTTACATTGGGTCCAACCTTTAGAAGTTTTTAAATAGCATGTGTAATGCCCTGATGTTGTAGAAGGACCGTCATTAAAAATAATAGCTACAGTTGCAAAGGTTCTTCCTGATATCGATAACTGAGAAGCCACGACATTTTTAATAGAAGTTGTCAATTTAGTTCCATCAGGTCTACATCATTGGAACATTAAAATAACATAGTGACCATAATTCTGTAGAAATAATGTGGACAGCATTGCAGACTTACATTGAGTACACACCATATTGTGATCCGCTGCTTTAACTAGATTATTGAAAGACACTGATTTGCAGTCTGGTAAAGTTAAATATATAAATCTTTCAGAGTCTATTCTAGTAGTACTTGATGAAGCACAGTTATCACAGTCATGTTGCCATTGATAAGAAAGGCCAAATAGATTTTTTATATCTACTCCTTCATCTTGTAATACATCAAACATATACATTAAAAATTCCTGACAATCCTGCTGAATATTCTGTGAAAATTGATTTTGACCTGAACATATATCTAGAAGATTTCTAATTTCTGAAACACTTTCTATTTTAGCTCTATCACTACTACATTTCTCTAACACAGAATTCAATAAACAGCACAATGTTTGTTCCCGATTTTCAACAATCTGTCTTTGTAAATTTTGAAGAAAAGAAACAACATTAACTATTACATTAGCATAGCAGTTGACACCAGAACTGTTTTCAAACTGAAATCCAACAACATCTTCAACAGAATCCTTTTTGTTTCTCTTTACAATTACACTTTTATCTACTTTATGTCTTTTTGCTGATACCTCACTGCAATTACTCTCATTTCTTCTTTTTCGGCCTACCACAAGTTTTTCAATCAGAGGATATTGAGGCAAATGTGGAGCATACTCTCTTCTTAACCTATTGTATTCTTTTACACAATCTAAATCTGCACAAATCTTTGTTTCATCACACTCAATCAAGTACAATCCTGCTAAAGTTCTGACTCGTGATAATGCCATATATGCCATACCCTCTTTAAACACAGAACTTCCAATGTTCACCAAAGCGCTATCTACACTTAAACCTTGAGACTTATGAATTGTCACCGCATATGCCAAACAAATAGGAAACTGTTTTCGGCGAACATATAAGTCTTTCACGAGCACAAAAATCTAGCTGAACAACGACAAATTTGTTCTATTTCATCAATGTCATCAAATTTAATTTTTAAAATTTCAATTCCATCTCTATTTTTGTAATTCAGAAAACCAACAACATAACCCTTTTGCTCCATTTACTAGACCTCTATCAACATTTAAATTCCTTCTTAAAATGACACGACAATTCAAACACACATTCAGAGTCTTTTCAAAACCAGCAGTTTTAGATATAGTCTTCTCTAATGAATCCAATTTTGATTTCAAATTTTCAGACAAAATAATCGTTGCTCCCATATGCTCTATTTTATCAATAGCTTCCAGTTTCACTATCTCTTCATTTTCTAACTGTAACATTTTGTTGTTGAACATGGAACATTCTTTCAGAGTTGGCAACAAACATATGCCAGATTTCTTCTCGTTAATTTTCTTAAATATGTTCTCTGGAAGAATGTTTTCATTTGGGTACAAATTTGAAATTAATCGTGCATGTAAAGATTCTTTCCCTTGCTGACTTACTTTTCCGATCCTTACATCTTGTAGAATATTTTTATAATCTTCATCATTTGCCTGCCGCATATTTTGAAGCAGTTCTGCATATTTAAAGTTTAACCATATATTAACGTTTCCGATGCTCCCTAAGCACTTCCTGGTATCTTCATGTGTGAGCATTTTAAACACAGGTTGTCCTTTCACTGGAGTCAACTGCAGAAGATCTCCAAAAACAATAATATGTTTTCCACCAAATAAGACATCATAGTCTGTTCTAATAATTTCTTGCATTCTCAAATGCACAAAAGCAAGCATGATATTTGACACCATGCTTACTTCATCAATGATAAGAAGTTTCATTTTCTTCAGGACTCTCGAAACTTCGGAACACGCATCTCCTGATAGCTTGTGATACTCCAATTTGTTATCATGCTCCACTGGCAGCATCAGTCAACGATGTAAAGTAATCCCTTTAATGTTATGTGCTGCCAGCCCAGTTGGAGCAGTAACAACACTAGACAGCGGTGATTCAGTCCTTTTCTGCAGATAAGTTGCAATGGCTTTAATCAGAAAACTTTTTCCAGTTCCCGCTTCTCCACTCACGTACAGTTGGACAGGCTTAAATGATGTACATGAGCATTCTTTTTTCTCATGACTGAATCCATGTTCAATCTGTTCTGTGACTTCGTCATATATCTGTTTCTGCTCAAGGTTTAGTTGTTTCACCAAATCTTCTAAGTAAACTTCATCATCTTGACCTTGTTCCATAACTCTTTCCACCTCATCCATGGCAGTAGCAGCTTCATTTTTGGATAATTGGTCCTCCTAGTGGATCCTGACTCAATGAAGCAGAACTCTGACTGCCTTGAGAACTGTCTCTCGCAATCTCTGCAGCAATTGTGGCTTCTTGCTCTATTTCTTCATTCAACATTTGCAGATAATTTGGAAAAACAGGACATTCTATGGTATCCTTCTTTGCATTAAAGGAGTCTTCATAACAGAGAAAATCTCCAAGAAGTTCCTCTTCTTCACGCCATGGTTTAAACAGTTGCAAAAGAGCCAAATAATAAAATTCTCTTTTATCTGGATTATCACAACTCAATTTGCGATGATTAATCAAATGACCTTTTTTCTGTTTCACTAGACATCCTTCACATCCAATGACTCCATATATTCCATTATTGATATCTTCTCTAATGTTCCTCTTATAAATATATCTCTGCAGAACTTCATAGAGACAAGCGTTCTCAAGGTGATGACTTCTATTTGGATAGTATGTATCCAACATGTTTGTCTTCAAAATATCTGTACTTTCTGGTTCTTTCTCCGCCAAATACTCTATCTCTTGTACAGATTTCAAAACTCGATTTCGTGTTGCAGCAAGACCTAGACTCACCCAAATGATGGTTCTAGATTTGGCATAGAGACTTGCTGACGACAATCTATCAGAACATTCATACGCTCCAATTTCTCGATGCGACAACATCTTCAGACTGTAACTGTATAATTTCTTGCTTAGACTCTTTTCATGTGAAATGTCCTCCCATATTTCCTTTAGTTCTGTCTTTTCTTTTTTTGTGATGTAAGACGTCCCATATCGAGCCACAGCAATAGAGTTGTCAGCAACGAATTGAATATCCATGTTAGCATTCCACATGGACAAAATCACTGGGTTTTAGTCGTTGATGTACTTAGACTCTTCGTCTCTTTTTAAATTGTATGTATTTTTTGGTGATTTCCTCGTCACAGTATGTCGCAGAGAAGACATCAAATTATTCACTCTTCCTTTAGAAATCACTGGTCGTGGAAAGCTGAAACGACATTTTGTGTAGAACTTGTCCTTGTTTCTGAATTTTCGACGACAGTACTTTCCACAACGATGGGATTGAAAGCGTAAAACTTGTTGCCTTAAACTGTTTTCTTCTGTAGTTTTCGGAACAGCACATGTTTAATACTCTTCAATGAAACTCATCACTGTGTCCTCCGAATCTGTTCCAAATTTGGGTGCATCTTTAATCCACAACAACGTATGTATGTGAGGAGCACCTGTCACATGATACTCCTTTCTCCAAAAGAAATCCAAAACCTCTCCAAGGGGAGGATTTTTTTTGTTGGTAATAAAAGACATCATAGCTTCAAATCTATGATTAAAATATCTGCATACATTCACTGGATCCAAAGAGCACAGTTCTCCAGGTGTTTTGAATTCTATATTTTGTATATTAGCATTGGCCTCTCGTAGAAATTGAAGTAAGTCCTCCCATGCATACTCGGCACAGCTAAGAGTGAGGAACCATGTAGGAGTTCCTAAGTTTCTTAGCATACATTTCAATTCCCCATGGCGACGGTACCAATACTCATTTGTACCACGCTGACATGCCATGAGATTGATTAGATGAGATTCTAAAATATTATCTTGAAGATTCACTTTCTGCATAAAGTCCCTCGCCGAAACATTTTGTAGATGTGCTCCACTTTTCAGAATATGGTTTACTGCATAAGAAAGGCCAGACAAGTCACTTTCATACAGTAGATGAAACAAATAGGGAATGCATTGACGAAACCTTGCATCTTCAGCATATAATCTTACAGTTCGATATTCAGATGCAGGAATTTGAAGTGGTCGATCGTCATATCGTCCACCTCGACCTGTTGGAAATAGCTGTGGAAAACAACAAGCTTCCAAACTTTCTTCCCATACACTAATGGGACTTCCTTTTGCTGTTTTCATTTGAAACAGGTCAATTGCATTCCCCGTTACTTCTTTGGAATGTAAAGGATGAACAGTATAATGTTCATATATTTCTTCACTTCTAGACACATCAACTTTTTCAATTTGGCCAGCTGAACAATCACTGTCTTCATCTGCAGCTGTTTCCTCTGCTGCAACACATACATCTTTGTAGTACTCATTGTTTTTGACTAAATACAACGTTGCCTTTTTGACTTTCCTAACATCCACTAAATCTTGCCAGATTTTTTTACTCTTTGGTGGAACCCCATTAACTAGAATAACTAAAGGTTCCTCTTCTACTTTTTCTATACCAATTGTATCAATATTTTTTTTCAAATCTAGGGGCAAATAAACAACTCTTCCCTTTAATCCTCTCTGCAAATCTGTAGGAGGCAATTTCCCTATCTTAGGCTCCATGCGAACAATTGCCTGAAAAGGATGGACACATTGAATCAAAATAGACTCATATGTATTTAAATCTATCAATTCACGGGGAATGTCTATCAACTCCAGATTATTATGAACAGCTCTAGCAGGCATTCTATTTTGATTTAATTTGTCATAACAATATTTACAAATACGCTGATCAGAACTCAAATCAAAAGAATTCTTCACCCACAAATAAGTTGCTAAATCTTTCCACTCATAATTATCCATCTTTTCACTTTTTGCATATAAATCAACTAACCTAGTCTGAATCTTATAATGAGTCCGTCGACAACACACACAAGTAAAATTCGGCCTTTCACTTGATTTCACCTTAAACCTGGTAATTTCCTTCTCAAACTTTTCTGTATTTAAAATCTGTACATTGTCTTCCACATTACCTTGAATTGCTGTCTCAATTTCTACACTGTCCTCTTACTCACGAAAATAACAAATCTCAATTTCTTCACAAATCTTCTTCACATCTAATTCTGTTCCATGCAAAAGAGCACTGTTTAATTGTTTAAGCTTAAGTGCTGGACTTTTTGCATAATACAACATTCTCACTAATTTCCTCATTTTGGTATGATGCACTGCTAACATCCTAAAATGATGAAAAACACTCTGACAGACTTTTCTAGAAAGACAAGCCAGTGAATGGCCTTGCAAACCTGTGATTCCTCTCACTCTGCAAGGATCTAAGTCTTGCAACAACTTCATTTTCTGCTTTAGACTTTTCTTACTATATGTACGTAAGAAATTACAAAACAAATCAATTGATTCCTGTCGCACACTACAAATACTACTACACTTCCAAGTGTACACTGGACCCTTAGTACGTCTCCCTAAAACTCCATCAGATAACACCTCTTCTGGTTCTCTAGGCACAAGTTTCTCTTTTTCAATCGGACAACCGTCTTTCACTTCATACGCTCGACCACTGGTGTCAACTGCATGCACTAAATCATTCTCCTGGAAGTAACTCTCCTCATTAAAAAATGGCTCACAACTTGAACTGTGCATCCATTCTCCAGAAAAAACTTTACAAAAATTAGTCCGATTAATTACTCTTTTCCATCTACTGTTTGATTTGAAAACATCAATTGTCTTGTTAAGTGTCCTAATTCTATTGATTATTAAAAGAAATAATTTTTTCTTAACTTCAAAAGCATGATCAACAATCTTCTCTACACTTTTCTTTTTCTTATAAAAAGCAGCTCTCTGTTTACCTTTCCTAATGTTTTTTAACAAATTTAAAACCACCCTATTGCGAAACATTCATCTACGAATGTCTCTAAACTGATTCTGCCTTCTATTCCTATACATATTATTCTCTCCTGCTCCAGTTTTAGGATTCTTTGAATTTCTCTCCTTCCTTTTCAATTTTACTCTCTCATTTTCTTTTTGTACATGGTGTCCATTATTTTTTCGGGATGTACATATGTTGCGTAAAAAAGACTTAGTTGTCTTACCAGGAGCTTTGTCCCTGTTTTTGAAAAGTATCTGTTGTGGAAGAATGCTGTAATTCCGTTGCTATTTTTGATTTTTCCCGGTTGTGTTCTTTCTTTGTCCTTTCTTTTGTGGGCATCTTAGCTTTTTCTTCAAATAACGATTTCAATCTGTGTTAAAGAAAAACAGTACCACATTGTAGACCACTATTACCAAACAACAAAGCAATGACAAAAAGCAAACAATCAATACAGGGTTTCAGATCAGGTGAGGATTCTCCAGTGGTGCACAAAAGGTGAGGAGTGTATTGAAAAATATAGTGGAAGACAGCTCTGTCCACAACTACAAAGAAGATCAGACCTATGTCTAACTCCACTGCACTCTTATACACAGGCTTCACCACCTATGCTTCCCAAGAAAATATTGAGTTATATAGTTATATAAAATTGTATTTTATAAAATTGTGAAGCTCCATGAGAAAGCGTTTGCCTCAGTCTTATTCCTGTTGTGAGGCAGGTGCAAGATTTTGCCTCAGTCTTATCCCTGCTGTGAGGCAGATGATTGTAAATAGGATCTGTGCTGTGTTTCCTAAATGTGATGTCAAAAACGATTTTGGAGAAAATGATTGGTTTTTACATTTTTGATTATAATGTGGCGCAGAGGTTTAACAAGTGACGCATCTACCTACATGCATCAATTTTTAAATATGCAGCAAAAAGGTACTTGTTTGGGTTTTCCTGGGGAGCGTAGTTGGTGAAGCTTGTGTCTAAGAGTGCAGTGGACTAGGCTTCATGAAGCATATACCTGTCTGCATTCTTAGACGCAGGTGTCAATTTGACTCTTTACAGTGATGTTAGCTGTGTTTTAAATCAGTGTAGGAATCATATTGAGTTTGTTTGCATAGAGGAATTGTATTTTGTAAAATAGTGAAGCTCCATGTGAAAGGATTTGCCTCAGTCTTATTCCTGTTGTGAGGCAGGTGCAAGATTTTGCCTCAGTCTTATCCCTGTTGTGAGGCAGATGATTGTAAATATGATCTGTGCTGTGTTTCCTAAATTTGATATCAAAAACGATTTTGGGGAAAATAAATGTATTTTACATTTTTGAGTATAATGTGGCACAAAGGTTTAAAAAAGGACGCATACATGCGTCACTTTTTAAATATGGGGAAAACAGGTACATGTTTGGTTTTTCCTGGTGAGCCTAGGTGGTGAGGATTGTATCTAAGTGTGCAGTGGACTAGGCTTCATGAAGCATATCCCTGTCTACATTCTTAGAGACAGGTGTCAATTTGACTCTTTACAATGATGTTACCTGTGTTTTAAATCAGTGTAGGAAGCATATTGAGTTTGTTTACATAGAGGAATTGTATTTTGTAAAATTGTGAAGCTCCATGAGAAAGCGTTTGCCTCACTCTTATTCCTGTTGTGAGACAAGTGCAAGATTTTGCCTCAAAACACCTTTGTCTAAGAATGCAGCAGAGATAGGCTTCATAAAGCCTAATCCACTGCACTCTTAGACACAAGCCTCAACACCTATGCTCCCCAGGAAAGCCCAAAGAAGTACCTTTTTTTGCCCCATATTTAAAAAATGACACATGTAGGTAGATGCGTCACTTTTTAAACCTCTGTGCCACATTATATTCAAAAATGTAAAAACCATTTATTTTCCCCAAAATCGTTTTTGACATTACATTTAGGAAACACAGCACAGATCCTATTTACAATCATCTGCCTCACAGCAGGGATAAGACTGAGGCAAAATCTTTCACCTGCCTCACAACAGGAATAAGAGTGAGGCAAACAGTTTCTCATGGAGCTTCACAATTTTACAAAATACAATTCCTCTATGCAAACAAACTCAATAAGCTTCCTACACTGTTTTAAAACACAGCTAACATCATTGTAAAGAGTCAAATTGACAACTGTGTCTAAGAATGCAGACAGGGATATGCTTCATGAAGCCTAGTCCACTGCACACTTAGATACAATCCTCACCACCTAGGCTCCCCAGGAAAGCCCAAACATGTACCTTTTTTCCCCATATTTAAAAAGTGACGCATGTATGCGTCATTTTTTAAACCTTTGCGCCACATTATACTCAAAAATGTAAAATCCATTTATTTTCCCCAAAATCGTTTTTGACATCACATTTAGGAAACACAGCACAGATCATATTTACAACCATCTGCCTCACAGCAGGGATAAGACTGAGGCAAAATCTTGCACATGAAGCTTCACAATTTTACAAAATACAATTCCTCTATGCAAACAAACTCAATATGCTTCCTACACTGAGTTAACAAAGCTAACATCATTCTAAAGAGTCAAATGTATTTCTATTAAACATGCACACATTCTTTATTACTTTTAAAAAATGTAAAAACTATTTTTATGCTTCATGAAGTCTAGTCCACTGCATTTTTAGACACAAGCCTCACTACCTACGCTCCCCAGGAAAGCCCAAACATGTACCTTTTTGCACCATATTTAAAAAGTGAGACATGTAATTAGGGGCCCGATGTAGGTAGGACTCATTTACCGATTCTTATTTACCGAATTTTACCGATTCGGTAAATAAGAATCGGTAAATGAGAAGGGGGGACATGTAGGGGCATCCAGATGTTCCTTTTACCGAATTGGTAAAAATCTGTATTTACCGATTCGGTAAATACCGACCGGTAATGCCCATTCATTCCTATGGGCTTTGAAGCCCATAGGAATGAATGGGCATTACCGATTCGGTATTTACCGAATCGGTAAATACCGACTTACACAAGGGTGCAGGGGGTGTCACTTTGACACCCTCTGGCACCCCCAAAAGAGGCTCGGGTGCCATGTGGCAGGCATACCTGCCCTAAGGGCAGGTCTGCCTGTCATATGGCACAGGTGTGCATGCACACATGTGCATGCACACCGGAATCGGTATTTTACCATCAAATAGATTTGATGGTAAAATACCGATTCTGTACGGCTTGTGGGACTCTGAAGAGCCCCACCTACATTTCAAGTTTACCGAATCGGTAAAAATACCGATTCGGTATTTTACAGAATCGGTAATTTTACCGATCGGTAAATTTACCGATTCTGTAAAATATGTGGCCCTACATACCATTTCTTCAATACCGGTCGGTAACGGCAGAAAATACCGATTTTCGGCCGTTACCGACCGACCTACATCTGGCCCTAGATGCGTCACATCTTAAACCTCTGCGCCACAATATACTCAAATATGTAAAAAAAAATCATTTCCCCAAAATCGTTTTTGACATCACATTTAGGAAACACAGCACAGATCCTATGTACAACCATCTGCCTCACAGCAGGGATAAGACTAAGGCAAAAGCTTTCACATGAAGCTTCACAATTTTACAAATTACAATTCCTCTATGCAAACAAACTCTATATGCTTCCTACACTGAGTTAACACATGTAACATCATTGTAAAGAGTCAAATTCACAACTGTGTCTAACAGTGCAGTCAGGGATAGGCTTCATGAAGCCTAGTTCACTGCACTCTTAGACACAAGCCTCACCACCTACGCTCCCCAGGAAAGCCCAAACATGTACCTTTTTGCACCATATTTAAAAAGAGACACATGTAATTAGATGCGTCACTTTTTAAACCTCTGTGCCACAATATACTCAAATATGTAAAAAAAAATAATTTCCCCAAAATCGTTTTTGACATCACATTTAGGAAACACAGCACAGATCCTATGTACAACCATCTGCCTCACAGCAATGATAAGACTAAGGCAAAAGCTTTCACATGTAGCTTCACAATTTTACAAATTACAATTCCTCTATGCAAACAAACTCAATATGTTTCCTACACTGAGTTAACACAGGTAACATCATTGTAAAGAGTCAAATGTATTTCTATTAAACATGCACACATTTTTTATTTCTTTTAAAAAATTTAAAAACTATTTTTTCCCCCCAAAATCGTTTTTTACATCACATTTACAAAACACAGCACAAGTCCTACGTAGAAGCATTCCATGTCATGACTAAAAATTCACAATTTTACAAAATACAATTACTCTATGCAGTAAAAACTTTTTACCAAGCATTATCAAAAAGCATGTCACAAAGCAACATGTAAAGACCACAATTTTCTTCCAAATCTTCTCCATAGAATATACAAGTCTCTATGTATATTAAATGAATCATAACTCACCTTTACAAATGCTTTAGGAGATTCAGAACAGTGTCAGATACACACACCAATATTTCTTTAGCAGAGCAAAAGGTATGTTCTCCAGGCACTGCAACCATTAATTTCACAGAAAACCTCTAATTCTACACACATATTCCTCATGGTAACCAATCAAAACTCTTCCTTCTCTATTTTCAAATCAACACCCTTCCCCCCCTCAGCCCTTTCTACCTGTTACCATAGCAACTCCCTCCTCACTGAGCTCCCAGGGTTAAAAGTTTATTCTACAATGTTGCAAATCAAATCAGCAAGCATGTTTGACCTCTCAATACACCAGCTTATCCACTGCCATCTTTCTTTAAATGACTTTTCCTTAACCATTCAAATTACTTCTTTCACATAACAGAACCATGCACCCTAACTTTCAGTTTTCAACTATCTGAATCCACCAATCATTGCTTGTGATTCAAGAGCACTGAAACTCCACAGTTATTTTTTTGCAAACTCCTACTGTTCCAACTGCCATTTCATTCCTACACTTCATCTGACTGCACCAGAACCTCCTCTCACCATGTACTCTGTCTGGATTATTGGACATAGCTACATTCACTGGGCTCAAAGGTATGCAGCTACCAGAAATTTTCACAACCTTGATTTACCAAATGTGCACATAAAATGGATTGGCCAAAGAGGATTGAGATGTCATCAATTGATACCATTGGTGAAAACCTTTTACCATCTGCCACACCCTGACCTCATAATTTTGCACTGTGGTGGAAATGACCTAGGCACTTTGACTGGGGTAGGTCTGGAGATGCTTTTAAAGGACACCTTTGGGCAATTGATGACAATTTTTCCACAAACTGCCATGGTATATTCCAATATATGCCAAAGACAGAAATGGAACTGGTCCAACCAATTTTGTCCACAATTTGAGAAAGCACGGAAACATGTGAATAAATCTGTTTCTGCTTACATGAGAGACTATGGAATGGGTTCAATATACAACAACAACTTGCGTTACAACATGCAAGATATTTACAGAGAAGATGGTGTGCACTTCTCAGATGAAGGGAATAGAATATTCCTCCTGAATTTAAGACTGTGCATTGGTACCTACTTGTAGGTACCTAAATCAGCCACAGAACCCAAAAGCCCTTTTCAGGACTACCTATCTCTGATCACTCCAAATGATTATCTTTTTCTAACTTTTTTCACTATTTTTCACCATAGTACGCTCCCCGGTACGCTTCCCGGTGCGCGTACCGGGCGCTCCCCCCGCGAAAATTTAAAAATATAATTTTTTCTTGTCCTATATGGGCCTCCTAAGACCCTCTCAGGAAACCTAGAGGGTCAGGGAGTGCCAACCGTGCCCCCTTATACCCATTCCCAACGTTGTTTGTCCGCCATTTTCTAACTCAAATCTACCGAAACACAAAATGGAGGACTCCCGTACCGCTGCCGGTACGCGTACAGGGGCGCGCACCGGGAAGCGCTCCAAAAAAAATAATAAAAGTTAATTTACATAAAAACCACTGGAGACACTTTCACCAAATATAGAATAGGCAATACTACATACCAGTCCCTACCATTTTCCCAATTTTGGTGGAATTCCATTCAGCCATTTGGCCTGTAGCCCTGTCTAAATATCCTGAGGTAAATTACATAACAAAAACACATCTGAAGTGTTAGAATTGACAACCAATTAAAATGTTACTTTCATTTTCTATTTTTTTTCCTGACATTTGATTGGTTATGTACATGAATATAAATGAAAAATGAGAGGGAAACACAGCCATTTTGACTACTACTTCCTGAAGTGCATTTGAAAAGGATTTTCACTGAGAACTTCAACTGCTTTCTCAAAAGTAAGTTGGTATTTTGGAAAGTGAAGTATGTTGTGCACTTTAAGGTAATTTGGAAAACATTTTCTGATAGTTATATACTATCCCTCTGTAATAGTTATAGATTGAGATAGGCTTCTCTGTTATAGTTATGGATGGAGTTAGGCTTGTCTTGTATAATTATGAATTTACTTAGGCTTTATCACATAAACTTTTTTATATATCTACTTCCAACCTGATACCATACACTGCCCAAACATAACTTCACTGTTAAAAAATCAAAACTACCTGTCTGAACTTAAACCCAACAGTGCCCTATCTCTACTGATATATTTATTTTTTATGCAATTTACAGCAAGAAAATGGAAGGACAACAGAATATTTCTTTCGAAATTGTTCTGGAGAACAACCCTGAAGAAATTATTGATGAGAATGATGACTTTGATTTTATGGATGAGTCACTGGACCATGAATTAGTTCAGTTTGTGGAAGCAATAGAATCACAGAATGAAAATGAGGACATTCCAGACAATATATTGTTAGAAGTTGTATTAAATTTTGAAAAAGAATCAGAAAAATAAATTTATATTTAATAATCAAAAATTGTTTGAGACATTATTCATTATTATATGTAATTCATAAACTATTACCAAATTGATTCTAATATAAAGTCAGACTTATAGTATACTGTGCAACGTATTTGTGTTACATAGTAATTTTGCTCATAGTTACTTCCTTTCTCCCACTATATTATCTCCAATGTGTATTTGACATCTCTTTTTCATCTCCTGCCTCCATGTTGTTTCTGCTTCCCTGACAGACTATGGTATAGATTCCATATACATACCACACTAACTTCTATAACAACATGCAAATTATCTACAGAGGAAACGGTGTACATTGAATTTAAGACTCTGCATTGGTACCTACATGTTGGTACTTAAATCACCCACACAACACAACAACTCTATTCAGAGATACCCTACCTCTAAGCACTTTAAATTATTATTTTAGTGTTTCACTGAGTTTTCCCCATGTGTGGGGTGGGGGAGGTGTGTGTAGGGGATGTGCGGGGGGTGTCTGTGAGGTGTGTATGTGTGTGTCTGTGTGTCTAGGGGGATGAGGTGTATAGGTGTGTGGGGTATATGGATGTGGGTGGGGATATTGGTATGTAAGGTGTGTGTGCGGGTGTGGGTGTGTGGGGTGTTTGAGTGTAGGTGGAAGTGTGGGTGTGTGAGGTGTGTGTGGGGTGTGTGAGGGTGTGGGAGGTATGTGTTTAGGATGTGTATGTATGTATGAGATGTGTGGATGTGTCTGTGAGTTCTCTCTGTGTGTGTTGGGGGGGAGATGTGTGTGTGGGATGTTTGTGGTGTGTCTGTGATATATTTGTGTGTATGTGCATGTGTGTGTGTGTGTGTGGTGGAAGGGGGGTGAGGTGTGTGTTTGAGTGTGGGTGTGTGGGATGTGGTTGTAGCTGTGGATGTGTAAGGTGTCGATGTGGGGGTGTGTGGTGTTTGACTGTGGGTGGAAGTGTGCATGTGTGAAGTGTGTGTGGGGAGTGTGTGGGTGTGTGAGTGTGGGGTTGTGTGCATGTGGGTGTGTGTGGGACACACTTGTAGGTACCTAAAACAGCCACAGAACCCAAAAGCTCTTTTCAGAGCTACCCTACATGTAATCACTCAAAATGATTATTTTACACTATTATTTTCACTATTTTTCACCTAAGTACGCTCCCTGGTATGCTCCCCGGTGCGCGTACCGGGCGCTCCGCCCGCGAAAATCGAAAAAAAAAATGTTTTGTCCCACGGGACCCTTTTATGGCCCCCACATCAAACCTAGGGGGTCGGGGGGTGTACCCTGCCCCCTTTTGCTCATTTCCCCCTTTGATTTTTGCCACCTCTTGTATCTCAATCCTACCGAGACACAAGATGGCGGCCGCTGCTGACTGTTTCGAATGTTTACAGACACCCGAGAACAAATCAGCTTCCCGTGCGCAAGTCGCGTGGCGCGCCCAGAGCGCTCCCCGGTATGCGTACCGGGGCGCGCTTACAGATATATAAAAATGTTTAAACCTAAATTACTCAAAATCCACTGGAGCACATATCTTGAATACATAGCAAAGGCACATCGGGCTACCAGTCCCTACAATTTTGCTAAGTTTGGCGAAAATCCATTCAGCCGTTCGAGCTAAAAGTGCGACAGACCGCCCTATGGAAATTAACATGGGGAAAACACGTTTTGGGACCCCCCTTTTATCTCGGCCCCCGCTTGACGAAGGCCCCCAAAACTTTCAGGGAAGGAGCGGAGCGCCGCGAGGCAAAGTTGCTGAAAAATTCAGGCAGATTCCTCAACCGGCGCCAAAGTTATTCCCAATAGAATGTTGCGATTTCCCTATGGAAATCGATCCTAACTATATATACCTACTGGCGACCGCATTTAACTAGAAATTCCCATTCAGCTCAATGTTGCATTGTGTTTGAAATTGTGTTGCCCATTGCAACAACTGTAACCACTGTTCTTAAAAGTCTATTGCCTATTTGCAAAGTATTTAAACTAAAGTAATTCATTCTGAAAAACTATATTTTGTAATGTAATGTATAATGCAATTATAATGTAATTTTGAAAATAAAATATCTAAAAAATAAATAGTGTAAAAAAATATTGTAAATCAGTATCAAAAAAATAAATATAACAATCGATACATTTAAAAATTGTCATTTACAAAATCTTTGAAATTCACTGAGAAAACCATAGGATTCAGACATGTTATAGTTAGGAATTAGCATTTAAAAAAACCTTAGATATGCACTGAAAAAAGCATAGGTTTCAGGCATGTTATATTTAGGAATTAGCATTTAAAAAACCTTAGAAATTCACTGAAAAAACCATACATTCTAGGGGTGTTATAGTTAGCTCGACATTTCATTCGTACAAAACCATTGCAATTCCTCTGTTATAGTTAGTTGTACTAACTATAACTCGCGTGCCCGCAATCCACTGCTGATGATGTCACATATTACATCATTCGTAACTTGGTCAGTGACATCACTGATGACATCACTGATGACATATCAAATGACAACAGAGCCCCCTTCTAACAAAGAAAAGACCGCAATTGTGCCAGAGGCCCCGCCACATCCAAGAAACACTTTGCAAACGCACTCTGTGGCGCGTTTTAAATTGGTGAATTAATTCCCCTTTAATGCTGAGGGTCCCTAGAGGCCAATTAGCCCACCAGGTACCTCCAGTATGCACCAGGGAGCTGCGTTGCAGAGAGGTGTTCAGAGGCCACGCCCCTTTTTACACCTCCCTACAACGCAGTTCTGTGGCGCTTACTGGAGGTACCTGGTGAGCTAGTTGGACCCCAGGGACCCTCAGGATTCAAGGGGACTTTATCCCCCGACTCAAAATGCGCCATGGGGTGCATTTACACAGTGGTGAAGGGAGGGGGCGGGGTCTGAGGTGATATGTGTGCAAACAGACCCTGTGGCTCTAGGCCTGGTTAGTCAGAGTCATTTACCACCAGTACCCATCTGAAAAAGTTGTGGGTACAGGATGGTTTTGCAACAAGGCTTTTTTATGCTCCTCTGTTGGTTCTTTCTGTACATGTCTTGCTTCTTCCTGCACTTTTCTTTGTCTTTTTGGACTTCTGTTAACTCTTTCTGCATTTTGTTTGCTCCTTTCTGTGCGTTTTTTCTTCTTTCTTCACCTGTCCAACCTCTGTAGGCATAGTTAGAAACTAGCATTTAAAAAACCTTTTAAATGTACTTAAAAAACCAGAGGTTTCAGGCACATTATAGTTAGAAATTAGCATTTAAAAAACCTTTGAAATTCATTGAAAAAACAATACGTTACAGGCACGTTATCGTTAGAAATTAGCATTTAATAAACCATAGAAATTCACTGAAAAAACCATTGGTTTTAGGGAAAGTTATAGTTAGTTGGACATTTCACTCGTACAAAACCATAGAAATGTGTCCGTTATAGTTAGTTCGGCTAACTATAACTCGCGTGCCCGCAATCCACTGCTGATGATGTCACATATTACATCATTCGTAACTTGGTCAGTGACATCACTGATGACATCACTGATGACATATCAAATGACAACAGAGCCCCCTTCTAACAAAGAAAAGACCGCAATTGTGCCAGAGGCCCCGCCACATCCAAGAAACACTTTGCAAACGCACTCTGTGGCGCGTTTTAAATTGGTGAATTAATTCCCCTTTAATACTGAGGGTCCCTAGAGGCCAATTAGCCCACCAGGTACCTCCAGTATGCACCAGGGAGCTGCGTTGCAGAGAGGTGTTCAGAGGCCACGCCCCTTTTTACACCTCCCTACAACGCAGTTCTGTGGCGCTTACTGGAGGTACCTGGTGAGCTAGTTGGACCCCAGGGACCCTCAGGATTCAAGGGGACTTTATCCCCCGACTCAAAATGCGCCATGGGGTGCATTTACACAGTGGTGAAGGGAGGGGGCGGGGTCTGAGGTGATATGTGTGCAAACAGACCCTGTGGCTCTAGGCCTGGTTAGTCAGAGTCATTTACCACCAGTACCCATCTGAAAAAGTTGTGGGTACAGGATGGTTTTGCAACAAGGCTTTTTTATGCTCCTCTGTTGGTTCTTTCTGTACATGTCTTGCTTCTTCCTGCACTTTTCTTTGTCTTTTTGGACTTCTGTTAACTCTTTCTGCATTTTGTTTGCTCCTTTCTGTGCGTTTTTTCTTCTTTCTTCACCTGTCCAACCTCTGTAGGCATAGTTAGAAACTAGCATTTAAAAAACCTTTTAAATGTACTTAAAAAACCAGAGGTTTCAGGCACATTATAGTTAGAAATTAGCATTTAAAAAACCTTTGAAATTCACTGAAAAAACAATACGTTACAGGCACGTTATCGTTAGAAATTAGCATTTAATAAACCATAGAAATTCACTGAAAAAACCATAGGTTTTAGGGAAAGT
Source organism: Lissotriton helveticus (assembly GCF_964261635.1). NCBI lineage: Eukaryota > Metazoa > Chordata > Amphibia > Caudata > Salamandridae > Lissotriton > Lissotriton helveticus. The sequence goes on along the minus strand of NC_136063.1, from coordinate 534,140,208 downwards.
TATAGTTAGTTGGACATTTCACTCGTACAAAACCATAGAAATGTGTCCGTTATAGTTAGTTCGGCTAACTATAACTCGCGCGCCCGCAATACACTGCTGATGATGTCACATATTACATCATTCATGACATGGTCAGTGACATCACTGATGACATCACTGATGACATCATCCACGTTACAATCTGTTGCACCTCATCACACATTAGTATAACCTTTGATCACTCATTTTAAAATACAGAGTACCATATTTGAAACCATTGACACACCAATACCAGTTACTACATACCCCCTCACTGATTCCTAAATCTAAATACACAACTACCCATTCACTCATAGAGTCATTCATATGTGAGGTCACTGATCAATAGAACACTATCAAATGCACTCATACACCTATATAGACATTGACACATCAGCAGACATCCTTCTTGGTTATGCAATCATCCTACTCACTCATGAAAAGAATCAATCACACTTACATTTACTCACCTACACAATTATACACACAACATCTCATGTATTCATACACTTACTAACTCATAGTTACTATGTTAAAAAATCACTATTACAATTATACACTCATCCATACAGTTACTGTCACAATCACTGACTCTTACGTTTACTTATTTATATTCACCAACTCTCACATACAATGTCTTTTATTTTTGTACTTTGTTGGAGATGTACCACTGATACATATATTTGCTCATCAACACACAAATAAACACATTCAGTCACCCAAACAACTGTTTCCACTTGCACTCTTAAACCCATATACCTAGTTAATCAACCAATCACACATCTACGCATAGAGTTACACACCCTCAACTCAACCATACACACACACTCAGTCTCCCATACAAATACTCAGCCAACTAATCAATAACCAATATAGACTAAGGAAACAACAACTCTGCATCGGTAAGCTCCGGCCGTGAGGGAAACGGTGGCGGGGCAACTCAGTGGGTCTGTGGTTCTGTGGCTTTCCAGGCGCCATGAGGGCAACGGCAGAAAACCACATCCACCAGGTGCCCCAGCAATCACCGGCGCACCGGTGACGACGCGGCCTGCACCCGTAGGCGCCATTCAACAGCCAAGTGCCTCCCGTCCCGCGGGGCGCGCGGGCGGCACCTGGCTAAGCCCAGCAAAGGGCGGGCCATCTGAGGCAGTCCGAGACTGACGAGGCTGGGCTGGACCACACCCCTTGTTTTTTTTTCATTTCAGGACTCCTCTAGAGTAATGAAGTAAGACTTATAAGCTTCACTAAAGGTTATGTAGAGGAGCGACAAACTTTTGGTACTGGACTTAATTATTACTCTTTTATTTTTAATCTTTTGAGGTACTTTTGGTCCCCTTTTTAGCATTTCATTCATACTAGCTTTGAGTACATTTGAATTAAATTTGTATCCAGTCATCTTTTGCAACTATGTTAAAGCAGAAGGGAAACAAAAGCTCTCTCGAGCAGGCTAGTGCAACGCTTGACAAATATTTGGTGAGAGCAGTAAATAAAATAAATGTTGAAATTGATAGAACAGAACGGCGACTTTCACTACGCTCAGGTAGCTTGCCACCTATGCCCTTAACACCTTTAGTAGTTCCCTCTGTAGAAAATAGGGAATCAATTGATTTACCTAGTACATCTTAACAGGTCTCAGCTGATATACCAATAACGCCCACTGTACTAGTTGATATATCCAATACTTCAACACAAAGGTCCCCGGCCCCTAAAGCAAGGAGGGGCTGTAAAAAAGCCCACGCTAAACGAGGCGGAAATAATAATAAACGGGGAGCCAAAACACCGCCCAAAAGTATATCAGGTGGAGAAGAGCTAATGGATAAACCTAGTACAATAAAATTAAATGATGGACAGATTGACCAGTTACTTAATAGCTTGGGTGCTAAAATAGAAAGCTTAATTAAACCCCTGGCCCAAAAGCTAGACTCCCTTTCTAGAGAGGTTTCTAGGTTAGGTGAACAAGTATCAGCCAATAGTGAACTGGTAAAAAGTTCACGGGAAGTAGTGGAAGGACAAGGTATCTGTAATGTTGCCCCAGGTATATCTAACAGTGTGGTCGAACGTAGAGGGGAGATGGACAAGATAGTAATAGGTGAGCATAATCCCCCCCTCACCCCAACTAACAAGAGGCAAAAAGAACCCGATAGTTGTAGAACCTAAGAACGGCCAGACACCATTAGAAGTGAAGCGGAGCCACACCATCAATTTACCACCTGATTGTGCCCCATATGTGGTTCTCCTAACTAATGTGCCACTCCTTGAAGAGAATATGAACCGGATCCAACCAGAAACACATGATTCTCCTAAAAATAAAACGGTGTTCTGGCTCAACTGACATTTTGGGTTCCCTATAAATTATTTTAACTAGATCCTTACCACCAGAAGGGTTAACTGGATTGGCAATTCTGGAAAGAGCAGCGAAGGTGACTGCATTATTGTTAATTTTAAACACCCCCAACATGCTGCAACCACTTTGTTAAGAGCGGGTTTGTTACCATACTTCGATAAAGGTATTAGGTTACGCACACTTGGTTTTTTCTATAATCACATTATTAACGAACCCATTGATAAAGACAAGAGAGGTTTCTTTGCCCATAGCAGAAGTAATGACCCATGCTCTGTGTTTGAGGTACCTGTGTTAAACCGATATCAAGCCCTAAGTACCTTAGATGCTAACGATTGACTTAACCAAGACTGTCATACCAGCACTGAGGTGATGTCAGCTTGCAAGGTTGATAAAGAAGGGGAACTATCTGATGACCTTGCGCCCCTACATCCAGTCAACTTAAGTATGGATGAAGAAGAAAGGGGTAGACAAGTTAGTGACCTAAGTGCAGGGGTTGTACAACAAGAAGCTCTCACCTCAGACAGGATTGGGATGTGTGGCAAAAATGGAATATCTATCGTTAGCTGGAATATAGCTGGGTTGAACTCTAAGGGCGATATCCTGGGCTGGCTAAATTTAATTAATTCACACGACATCGTTTGTTTCCAAGAAACTTGGTGTACAGACCTTGTTAACTATGAGGGTGTTTTGTCTCATATAATTTACTAGCGCAGGGTTCTGTGTCAGGAAGAGCCAAAGACTTTTGATATTAGTTTCTATTAACCAGTCTCTGGTCGTTGAGAGGTATCTGAGTGTGGGGTCCCATGTACAGATTCTTTGGTTGCATGAGAAGCAAGGCCGTAACATACTCCTTCTTAATTTTTATAATAATATTTTTGATAACACTCGACATGAAGTTGTGAAGGATTTGGCCAATGCTATCGACAAGTTGGTTGCAGAGTCAAATGTTTCTTTTGATTTTATTTGGGTGGGCGATTTTAATATCCCGATCTGTGACATGTCTACCCAAAAGGTCTGTGGGATCAAAAGTAATTTCGGATTAGACGACCTGCATTTTCGCCACAATATCTATGGCGAAATACTTAATAAATTTATGGGTGACTATGATCTGGAAATTTTAAATTACTCAAAGGATGAAAATGGCCAGATTGTCCCTACGTTTAAGAGCAGGAATTCCAGTTCTATTATTGACCATGTCATCGTGTCTTCTAACATTGTCCCCTATTGTTCGGCCCCTAGGATTGAAGTCTCCTCCTTGAGTGATCATAACTCCTAGAAACAGCTATCTGGGGAGGCAGGACAGCCCATACGGGGAGAACAGTGATGAATATTGAACCACATAGGCCGAATGGGGTAAGACTGAGATGGAAAGGGTAAAAATCCGAGGAATCGAACAGTTGCCCCTGGCCTATTGCGCCTTTGGACATCACAGTTGCGGAGGTCGAACTGGGCATTTGTGCTAGCAAGGGGGGAATGGCCAAGGGTCTGGATAGGGTCCCTATAGACGTCTATAAGGCCGCTCCAGCTATGTGGAGCCCTATCTTAACAATCGATTTCAACGCAGCAGTACGTAAAGGATCCCCCATGACTTGGGGTGAGTCTATTATAATTCCGATTTACAAGAAGGGTGATACGTCGGATGCTAAAAACTACCGCCCTATCTCTCTTCTAGACTCCTCAGTTAAGATCATGAGTAGAGTACTGCTGGTAAGGTTGGAAGAATGGGCGGAGGCTAACGGGATTTTGACTAACACCCAGTATGGCTTCCGGAAAGGCCGGGGCACACTCGATCAATGCATACATTTAGATCTGTTGATCGGGAAGTATACCCAGACTAAACAGGGTTCCCTCTATTTCTGCTTTGCAGATTTAAGTAGTGCTTTCGATCTGGTGGACCATTCCATCTTATGGTCAACCCTGTTACAGCTTGGGGCCCCGGAGGTTATAATTTTCTTTCTGGCCCGGCTTTATGAAAAACTACAAACAAGTGTGCGCTACGGCGTTAAAGGCGAGTGTACCCCTAAATTTAGTGTAAAAAGGGGAATCAGACAAGGTTGCGTCCTTGCCCCCTTGCTTTTTACTTTGTTTATTAACGAAATTGATTTAGTTTTAAAAACTATTAATGCTGATGCGCCCAAGGTTAATGGGGTTGAAGTGCCGGTATTGTTATATGCTGACAATGCCGTGCTACTATCTAGAACTCCCATAGGTTTAAAACGGCTGATTGATAGATTTTCTGTTTTTATCAAGGACAGGAAATTGGTTATCAATAGAGGAAAAACACATAACATGACCTGTGGGGCAAGAAGAAAGTCATCAAATGCATTTTTTATAGACGGTCAAAAAGTGCTTCAGCTAGAATAAATTCGGCTATTTGGGAATAACTTTTACCAAAGATAGATCATGGTCTAATGAATTTACTAATGTTCGCAATAAAATGGCTAAAAGCGCTCATGGGGTTTTTAGATTTGCGGCTAAGATTGGCGACAGATGCATCAGGGATATGTTACAGATTTATCAAGCCAGATGTGTTTCTATTGCCCTCTACGGGGCTGGAGTATGGGGTTACCATCTTGATAGTAGTCTGCAGATGGAGGAAAATTCTTTCCTCAAACAGCTTCTATGTTTGCCCATATCTGCCCCACCTGAGCTGGTCCACAGAGAACTGGGGATTGACTACTTGACAGATTTGTTATCCCTAAGGCCTCTCATGATCTGGCGATCCATCTGGCTAAAGGAGGAGACAGCTTTTAATAGATCTGTTATAGAGGACTGTCTCGCATTAGATAATTACTTAAAAACTCCCTGGTTAAAATACATAGTCCACAGTTTTTTTGAAATTTTTGACATAAACATAACTGTTGATCCGCATGCTGCTGCCACAATACCCAAAAGTGAGGTAAAGTCAATTTTTCTATTGTACAGAACTAGGAGGCAGGCAATCAGGAATGGATTATTAATGGGGGTGGGGACGCACACTACTCACACACCGGCGGTGTCGCCCCTAAGGACTCTGGTCAATGTAGTAAAGTGTTCGCGATGCATCATCTTTCGATCTTCTGCTATCTTCGCTGTCTTCGCCATCCCTGGACACGTGTTTCGGGGTATTACCCCTCATCAGCAGGGATAGGCCGTGTACTGGGGTTGCCGATGGCTGCCAATATCTGCCAGGTATAGTACCACTCAGGCGCTTAGGTGCGGGATCCCAGGCTCGTCAGCCCGCTGCTCAAGGGAGCTTTAAAGTTACAAATGGGGGTGGGGTCGCACACTACTCACACACCAGCGGTGTCGCCCCTAAGGACTCTGGTCAATGTAGTAAAGTGTTCGCGATGCATCATCTTTCGATCTTCTGCTATCTTCGCTGTCTTCGCCATCCCTGGACAAGTGTTTCGGGGTATTATCCCTCATCAGCAGGGATAGGCCGTGTACTGGGGTTGCCGATGGCTGCCAATATCTGCCAGGTATAGTACCACTCAGGCGCGTAGGTGCGGGATCCCAGGCTCGTCAGCCCGCTGCTCAAGGGAGCTTTAAAGTTACAAATGGGGGTGGGGTCGCACACTACTCACACACCGGGGGTGTCGCCCCTAAGGACTCTGGTCAATGTAGTAATGTGTTCGCGATGCATCATCTTTCGATCTTCTGCTATCTTCGCTGTCTTCGCCATCCCTGGACACGTGTTTCGGGGTATTACCCCTCATCAGCAGGGATAGGCCGTGTACTGGAGTTGCCGATGGCTGCCAATATCTGCCAGGTATAGTACCACTCAGGCGCGTAGGTGCGGGATCCCAGGCTCATCAGCCCGCTGCTCAAGGGAGCTTTAAAGTTACACATGAGGGTGGGGTTGCACACTACTCACACACCGGCGGTGTCGCCCCTAAGGACTCTGGTCAATGTAGGAAAGTGTTCGCGATGCATCATCTTTCGATCTTCTGCTATCTTCGCTGTCTTAGCCATCCCTGGACACGTGTTTCGGGGTATTACCCCTCATCAGCAGGGATAGGCTGTGTACTGGGGTTGCCGATGGCTGACAATATCTGCCAGGTATAGTACCACTCAGGCGCGTAGGTGCGAGATCCCAGGCTCGTCAGCCCGCTGCTCAAGGGAGCTTTAAAGTTACAAATGGGGGTGGGGTCGCACACTACTCACACACCGGGGGTGTCGCCCCTAAGGACTCTGGTCAATGTAGTAAAGTGTTTGCGATGCATCATCTTTCGATCTTCTGCTATCTTCGCTGTCTTCGCCATCCCTGGACACGTGTTTTGGGGTATTACCCCTCATCAGCAGGGATAGGCCGTGTACTGGAGTTGCCGATGGCTGCCAATATCTGCCAGGTATAGTACCACTCAGGCGCGTAGGTGCGGGATCCCAGGCTCGTCAGCCCGCTGTTCAAGGGAGCTTTAAAATTACAAATGAGGGTGGGGTCGCACACTACTCACACACCGGCGGTGTCGCCCCTAAGGACTCTGGTCAATGTAGTAAAGTGTTCGCGATGCATCATCTTTCGATCTTCTGCTATCTTCGCTGTCTTCGCCATCCCTGGACAAGTGTTTCGGGGTATTATCCCTCATCAGCAGGGATAGGCCGTGTACTGGGGTTGCCGATGGCTGCCAATATCTGCCAGGTATAGTACCACTCAGGCGCGTAGGTGCGGGATCCCAGGCTCGTCAGCCCGCTGCTCAAGGGAGCTTTAAAGTTACAAATGGGGGTGGGGTCGCACACTACTCACACACCGGGGGTGTCGCCCCTAAGGACTCTGGTCAATGTAGTAAAGTGTTCGCGATGCATCATCTTTCGATCTTGTGCTATCTTCGCTGTCTTCGCCATCCCTGGACACGTGTTTCGGGGTATTACCCCTCATCAGCAGGGATAGGCCGTGTACTGGAGTTGCCGATGGCTGCCAATATCTGCCAGGTATAGTACCACTCAGGCGCGTAGGTGCGGGATCCCAGGCTCGTCAGCCCGCTGCTCCAGGGAGCTTTAAAGTTACAAATGGGGGTGGGGTCGCACACTACTCACACACCGGGGGTGTCGCCCCTAAGGACTCTGGTCAATGTAGTAAAGTGTTCGCGATGCATCATCTTTCGATCTTCTGCTATCTTCGCTGTCATCGCCATCCTTGGACACGTGTTTCGGGGTATTACCCCTCATCAGCAGGGATAGGCCGTGTACTGGAGTTGCCGATGGCTGCCAATATCTGCCAGGTATAGTACCACTCAGACGCGTAGGTGCGGGATCCCAGGCTCGTCAGCCCGCTGCTCAAGGGAGCTTTAAAGTTACAAATGAGGGTGGGGTTGCACACTACTCACACACCAGCGGTGTCGCCCCTAAGGACTCTGGTCAATGTAGTAAAGTGTTCGCGATGCATCATCTTTCGATCTTCTGCTATCTTCGCTGTCTTCGCCATCCCTGGACACGTGTTTCGGGGTATTACCCCTCATCAGCAGGGATAGGCCGTGTACTGGAGTTGCCGATGGCTGCCAATATCTGCCAGGTATAGTACCACTCAGGCGCGTAGGTGCGGGATCCCAGGCTCATCAGCCCGCTGCTCAAGGGAGCTTTAAAGTTACACATGAGGGTGGGGTTGCACACTACTCACACACCGGCGGTGTCGCCCCTAAGGACTCTGGTCAATGTAGGAAAGTGTTCGCGATGCATCATCTTTCGATCTTCTGCTATCTTCGCTGTCTTAGCCATCCCTGGACACGTGTTTCGGGGTATTACCCCTCATCAGCAGGGATAGGCTGTGTACTGGGGTTGCCGATGGCTGACAATATCTGCCAGGTATAGTACCACTCAGGCGCGTAGGTGCGAGATCCCAGGCTCGTCAGCCCGCTGCTCAAGGGAGCTTTAAAGTTACAAATGGGGGTGGGGTCGCACACTACTCACACACCGGGGGTGTCGCCCCTAAGGACTCTGGTCAATGTAGTAAAGTGTTTGCGATGCATCATCTTTCGATCTTCTGCTATCTTCGCTGTCTTCGCCATCCCTGGACACGTGTTTTGGGGTATTACCCCTCATCAGCAGGGATAGGCCGTGTACTGGAGTTGCCGATGGCTGCCAATATCTGCCAGGTATAGTACCACTCAGGCGCGTAGGTGCGGGATCCCAGGCTCGTCAGCCCGCTGTTCAAGGGAGCTTTAAAATTACAAATGAGGGTGGGGTCGCACACTACTCACACACCGGCGGTGTCGCCCCTAAGGACTCTGGTCAATGTAGTAAAGTGTTCGCGATGCATCATCTTTCGATCTTCTGCTATCTTCGCTGTCTTCGCCATCCCTGGACAAGTGTTTCGGGGTATTATCCCTCATCAGCAGGGATAGGCCGTGTACTGGGGTTGCCGATGGCTGCCAATATCTGCCAGGTATAGTACCACTCAGGCGCGTAGGTGCGGGATCCCAGGCTCGTCAGCCCGCTGCTCAAGGGAGCTTTAAAGTTACAAATGGGGGTGGGGTCGCACACTACTCACACACCGGGGGTGTCGCCCCTAAGGACTCTGGTCAATGTAGTAAAGTGTTCGCGATGCATCATCTTTCGATCTTCTGCTATCTTCGCTGTCTTCGCCATCCCTGGACACGTGTTTCGGGGTATTACCCCTCATCAGCAGGGATAGGCCGTGTACTGGAGTTGCCGATGGCTGCCAATATCTGCCAGGTATAGTACCACTCAGGCGCGTAGGTGCGGGATCCCAGGCTCGTCAGCCCGCTGCTCAAGGGAGCTTTAAAGTTACAAATGGGGGTGGGGTCGCACACTACTCACACACCGGGGGTGTCGCCCCTAAGGACTCTGGTCAATGTAGTAAAGTGTTCGCGATGCATCATCTTTCGATCTTCTGCTATCTTCGCTGTCATCGCCATCCTTGGACACGTGTTTCGGGGTATTACCCCTCATCAGCAGGGATAGGCCGTGTACTGGAGTTGCCGATGGCTGCCAATATCTGCCAGGTATAGTACCACTCAGACGCGTAGGTGCGGGATCCCAGGCTCGTCAGCCCGCTGCTCAAGGGAGCTTTAAAGTTACAAATGAGGGTGGGGTTGCACACTACTCACACACCAGCGGTGTCGCCCCTAAGGACTCTGGTCAATGTAGGAAAGTGTTCGCGATGCATCATCTTTCGATCTTCTGCTATCTTCGCTGTCTTAGCCATCCCTGGACACGTGTTTCGGTTTATTATCCCTCATCAGCAGGGATAGGCTGTGTACTGGGGTTGCCGATGGCTGCCAATATCTGCCAGGTATAGTACCACTCAGGCGCGTAGGTGCGGGATCCCAGGCTCGTCTGCCCGCTGCTCAAGGGAGCTTTAAAGTTACAAATGGGGGTGGGGTCGCACACTACTCACACACCGGGGGTGTCGCCCCTAAGGACTCTGGTCAATGTAGTAAAGTGTTCGCGATGCATCATCTTTCGATCTTCTGCTATCTTCGCTGTCTTCGCCATCCCTGGACACGTGTTTCGGGGTATTACCCCTCATCAGCAGGGATAGGCCGTGTACTGGGGTTGCCGATGGCTGCCAATATCTGCCAGGTATAGTACCACTCAGGCGCGTAAGTGCGGGATCCCAGGCTCGTCAGCCCGCTGCTCAAGGGAGCTTTAAAGTTACAAATGGGGGTGGGGTCGCACACTACTCACCCACCGGCGGTGTCACCCCTAAGGACTCTGGTCAATGTAGTAAAGTGTTCGCGATGCATCATCTTTCGATCTTCTGCTATCTTCGCTGTCTTCGCCATCCCTGGACACGTGTTTCGGGGTATCACCCCTCGTCAGCAGGGATAGGCCGTGTACTGGGGTTGCCGATGGCTGCCAATATCTGCCAGGTATAGTACCACTCAGGCGCGTAGGTGCGGGATCCCAGGCTCGTCAGCCCGCTGCTCAAGGGAGCTTTAAAGTTACAAATGGGGGTGGGGTCGCACACTACTCACACACCGGCGGTGTCGCCCCTAAGGACTCTGGTCAATGTAGTAAAGTGTTCGCGATGCATCATCTTTCGATCTTCTGCTATCTTCACTGTCTTCGCCATCCCTGGACACGTGTTTCGGGGTATTACCCCTCATCAGCAGGGATAGGCCTATCCCTGCTGACGAGGGGTGATACCACAAAACACGTGTCCAGGAATGGCGAAGACAGCGAAGATAGCAGATGATCGAAAGATGATGCATCGCGAACACTTTACTACATTGACCAGAGTACGTGTTTCGGGGTATTAACCCTCATCAGCAGGGATAGGCCTATCCCTGCTGATGAGGGGTGATACCCCGAAACACGTGTCCAGGGATGGCGAAGACAGCGAAGATAGCAGAAGATCGAAAGATGATGCATCGCGAACACTTTACTACATTGACCAGAGTCCTTGGGGGCGACACCGCCGGTGTGTGAGTAGTGTGGGACCCCACCCCCATTTGTAACTTTAAAGCTCCCGCGAGCAGCGGGCTGACGAGCCTGGGATCCCGCACCTACGTGCCTGAGTGGTACTATACCTGGCAGATATTGGCAGCCATCGGCAACCCCAGTACACGGCCTATCCCTGCTGATGAGGGGTGATACCCCAAAACACGTGTCCAGGGATGGCGAAGACAGCGAAGATAGCAGAAGATCGAAAGATGATGCATCGCGAACACTTTACTACATTGACCAGAGTCCTTAGGGGCGACACCGCCGGTGTGTGAGTAGTGTGCGACCCCACCCCCATTTGCAACTTTAAAGCTCCCTTGAGCAGCGGGCTGACGAGCCTGGGATCCTGCACCTACGCGCCTGAGTGGTACTATACCTGGCAGATATTGGCAGCCATCGGCAACCCCAGTACACGGCCTATCCCTGCTGATGAGGGGTAATACCCCGAAACACGTGTCCAGGGATGGCGAAGACAGCGAAGATAGCAGAAGATCGAAAGATGATGCATCGCGAACACTTTACTACATTGACCAGAGTCCCTAGGGGCGACACCGCCGGTGTGTGAGTAGTGTGCGACCCCACCCCCATTTGTAACTTTAAAGCTCCCGTGAGCAGTGGGCTGACGAGCCTGGGATCCCGCACCTACGTGCCTTAGTGGTACTATACCTGGCAGATATTGGCAGCCATCGGCAACCCCAGTACACGGCCTATCCCTGCTGACGAGGGGTGATACCCCAAACACGTGTCCAGGGATGGCGAAGACAGCGAAGATAGCAGAAGATCGAAAGATGATGCATCGCGAACACTTTACTACATTGACCAGAGTCCTTAGGGGCGACACCGCCGGTGTGTGAGTAGTGTGCGACCCCACCCCATTTGTAACTTTAAAGCTCCCTGGAGCTGCGGACTGACGAGCCTGGGATCCTGCACCTACGCGCCTGAGTGGTACTATACCTGGCAGATATTGGCATCCATCGGCAACCCCAGTACACGGCCTATCCCTGCTGATGAGGGGTAATACCCAGAAACACGTGTCCAGGGATCGCGAAGACAGCGAAGATAGCAGAAGATCGAAAGATGATGCTTCGCGAACACTTTACTACATTGACCAGAGTCCTTAGGGGCGACACCGCCGGTGTGTGAGTAGTGTGTGACCCCACCCCCATTTGTAACTTTAAAGCTCCCTTGAGCAGCGGGCTGACGAGTCTGGGATCCCGCACCTACGTGCCTAAGTGGTACTATACCTGGCAGATATTGGCAGCCATCGGCAACCCCAGTACACGGCCTATCCCTGCTGACGAGGGGTGATACCCCGAAACACGTGTCCAGGGATGGCGAAGACAGCAAAGATAGCAGAAGATCGAAAGATGATGCATCGCGATCACTTTACTACATTGACCAGAGTCCTTCGGGGCGACACCGCCGGTGTGTGAGTAGTGTGCGACCCCACCCCCATTTGTAACTTTAAAGCTCCCTTGAGCAGTGGGCTGACGAGCCTGGGATCCCGCACCTACGTGCCTGAGTGGTACTATACCTGGCAGATATTGGCAGCCATCGGCAACCCCAGTACACGGCCTATCCCTGCTGACGAGGGGTGATACCCCGAAACACGTGTCCAGGGATGGCGAAGACAGCGAAGATAGCAGAAGATCGAAAGATGATGCATCGCGAACACTTTACAACATTGACCAGATTCCTTAGGGGCGACACCGCCGGTGTGTGAGTAGTGTGCGACCCCACCCCCATTTGTAACTTTAAAGCTCCCGTGAGCAGTGGGCTGACGAGCCTGGGATCCCGCACCTACGTGCCTGAGTGGTACTATACCTGGCAGATATTGGCAGCCATCGGCAACCCCAGTACACGGCCTATCCCTGCTGACGAGGGGTGATACCCCGAAACACGTGTCCAGGGATGGCGAAGACCGCGAAGATAGCAGAAGATCGAAAGATGATGCATCGCAAACACTTTACTACATTGACCAGAGTCCTTAGGGGCGACACCGCCGGTGTGTGAGTAGTGTGCGACCCCACCCCCATTTGAAACTTTAAAGCTCCCGTGAGCAGTGGGCTGACAAGCCTGGGATCCCGCACCTACGTGCCTGAGTGGTACTATACCTGGCAGATATTGGCAGCCATCGGCAACCCCAGTACACGGCCTATCCCAGCTGACGAGGGGTGATACCCCAAACACGTGTCCAGGGATGGTGAAGACAGCGAAGATAGCAGAAGATCGAAAGATGATGCATCGCGAACACTTTACTACTTTGACCAGAGTCCTTAGGGGCAACACCGCCGGTGTGTGAGTAGTGTGCGACCCCACCCCCATTTGTAACTTTAAAGCTCCCGTGAGCAGTGGGCTGACGAGCCTGGGATCCCACACCTACGTGCCTGAGTGGTACTATACCTGGCAGATATTGGCAGCCATCGGCAACCCCAGTACACGGCCTATCCCTGCTGACGAGGGATGATACCCCGAAACACGTGTCCAGGGATGGCGAAGACAGCGAAGATAGCAGAAGATCGAAAGATGATGCATCGCGAACACTTTACTACATTGACCAGAGTCCTTAGGGGCGACACCGCCGGTGTGTGAGTAGTGTGCGACCCCACCCCCATTTGCAACTTTAAAGCTCCCGTGAGCAGTGGGCTGACGAGCCTGGGATCCCGCACCTACGTGCCTGAGTGGTACTATACCTGGCAGATATTGGCAGCCATCGGCAACCCCAGTACACGGCCTATCCCTGCTGATGAGGGGTGATACCCCGAAACACTTGTCCAGGGATGGCGAAGACAGCGAAGATAGGAGAAGATCGAAAGATGATGCATCGCGAACACTTTACTACATTGACCAGAGTCCTTAGGGGCGACACCGCCGGTGTGTGAGTAGTGTGCGACCCCACCCCCATTAGGAATGGATTATTGTCTTCTACTCTGTTTCATACCAACTACATTGTTAATGAAGGCTTCCCATTATATGTATCTCAGGTGACCCGTCCTTCCCATAGATTTGTACTCATTAGGCTGAGATTCGGATTGGTACACCATTTGGTGTCATTCCCCCACCTTAAAAAACATCCTAGTGGACCCTGCCCATGTGATGGTCTATCTAAGCAGAGCACCTTGCACTTTCTTAGGATATGTAAACTTTATATGAGTTTTCGTATTGCCTATTTAAAACCTTTGTTTATCAAATATGGACTCCGTTCTATTAATGATGCAATGAAATTAATTTTTAATATGCAATCTCCTGATGTTTGCTTTTTTACTGCTACATTTTTATATCAGTCAATTAATGCCAGGAAAAGTATGATGTTTTAACCTGTATGTATGTATATTTTGTCCGATTCTGCAATATCTGTTACACTGTGTTTTTCTCTCATGTGGTATTATGGTCATTTTTTATATGTACCGAATAAAGCTTTATGAATTGAATTGAACTAATATAGACACTCATGTAGTTAGTGACCAACTAACGCAGCAGGTTATACAACAGAGACAGTGATGCACACATTCACATAGTTTAGTTACTAACCCATGTATTTAATGAGACACTTTTATTTAATCACTTAAACAGACAGACAGCTACTAAATCCTCCATCCAGACAGTTATATATCCATTTAATCTTCAATACAGATTGGTATATATATATATATATATAATACATATTTAAATTTCCACATTTTATGGATGATGTCATCAGTGATGTCATCAGTGATGTCATCAGTGATGGCATTTAAGATGTAATCTATGATGTTATCAGTGATGTCACTGACCATGTCATGAATGATGTAATATGTGACATCATCAGCAGCGCATTGCGGGCGCGCAAGTTATAGTTAGCAGAACTAACTATAACAGAGGAATTTCTATTTTTTTTACGAGTGAAATGTCCAACTAACTATAACTTTACCTAAAACCTATGGTTTTTCAGTGAATACATATATATATATTCCAAAAAACATCTTCCTTGTAGAAGAAATCAGCCGCACACCAGGCAACAGAGCTTGCATTCTTTATTCCAACCGGCGGTAGTCCTGACATGTTTCGTTCACACTTGAACTTTCTCAAAGGTACGCCGTGACTTCTGATTCTTGTGAGACCACATTGCTTGTGCTTCAATTATAGTTTTGTCCCCGCCTTTCTCTGGCGCGCTGTGTCTTATGGTCTTTGTGGTTCACCTTTTTAATGTTTTTTCAACCCTCCATTGGGTAACAATTTCGAAGTTAGTTTTGTCCCGGTTGCTTCAAATGCAAAGTCCGTTGTGCCCCGCGCAACCCATTTTCAAGGCTGACTCGAGGTCCATACCAAAGTGAGTCTTTGGCGCTCACCAGCCTTCCCTATTCGCTCCCACGATACACACACCTCGGTTCACTGCGGGAAGGCAACGGTGCTCTAGCTGGAGGTGCGTCGCTGCGGCAGAACCACGCCTTAACATATTCCAAAAAACATCTTCCTTGTAGAAGAAATCAGCCGCACACCAGGCAACAGAGCTTGCATTCTTTATTCCAACCGGCGGTAGTCCTGACATGTTTCGTTCACACTTGAACTTTCTCAAAGGTACGCCGTGACATCTGATTCTTGTGAGACCACATTGCTTGTGCTTCAATTATAGTTTTGTCCCCGCCTTTCTCTGGCGCGCTGTGTCTTATGGTCTTTGTGGTTCACCTTTTTAATGTTTTTTCAACCCTCCATTGGGTAACAATTTCGAAGTTAGTTTTGTCCCGGTTGCTTCAAATGCAAAGTCCGTTGTGCCCCGCGCAACCCATTTTCAAGGCTGACATATATATATATATAAATATTCAGTGAAAAAACTAAGGTTTCAGGGACGTTATAGTTAGTTGGACATTTCACTCGTACAAAACCAGAGAAATTCCACCGTTATAGTTAGTTCAGCTAACTATAACTCACGCCCCCGCAATGCACTGCTAATGATGTTACATATTACATCATTCATGACACTGTCAGTGCCATCACTGATGATATCTCAAATGACATCACTGATGACATCATCCAGTGTTTGTGTGTTTCTGTAAAGTTTAAATATGTTTTATTTATATGCCAAGGTATATTGAAGAATGAGTGGATGTATGAGTGTCTGGATGGAGGAGTTTGTAGGTGCATGACTGACTGTATAAGTAAATGATTAAATATGTCTTACTGAATGCATGGGTAAGTGACTAAACTGTGTGAATGTCTGTATCAGCCTGTCTGTTGTTGTGTAAGCTGTTGCATGAGTTGGTCAATAGCTACATGAATGTCTATATGGGTTATTGATTGGTTGCCTGAGTATTTGTATGAGAGACTGAGTTTGTGTGGGGGTGGGTGGAAGGTTAGTGACTTTGTGCATCGATGTGTGAGTGGTTGATTCACTAGGTGTATGGGTTCAAGAGTGCATGTGGAAACAGCTGTATGGGTGTGTGAGTGTGTGTATGGATATGGTGTTGAGTGAATGGATGTCTCAGTGGTATATGTCCAAGTAACTACCTATATAAAAGGTAGTGTATGTGAGAGTTGGAGTATTTAAATGACTGTACGTGAGAGTCAGTGATTTTGAGAGTGGCTGTATGGATGAGTGTGTACTTATATCAGCGATTATATAAGAGAGTAAGTATGCATTAGTATCTGTGTGAATAAGTGAGGTGGTTTGTGTATAACTGCATAGGAGAGTAAATGGGAATGTGATTCATTCTTTGCATGACTGCCTAGATGTGTGAGTAACTCCATAGAAGAGTGGCAGTGTGTGAGTGCCTAGATAGGTGTATGAGTGCATATGATAGTGTTGTATTGATGAGTGACTGCATGTATGAGTGATTGTATAGGTGAACGAGTGTATGTGTATGTAGAGCTAGGAATCAGTGAGTGCATATGTAATAACTGGTATTGGTGAGTCAATAGTTTTGAAAAAGGTACTCTGTATTTAACAGTGGGTGTATCAAAAGTTATATTAGAGTGTGAGGAGGTGCATCAGATTATCACGTGGATGATATCATCAGTGATGTCAGTTGAGATCTCATCAGTGATGTCATCAGTGATGTCACTGACCATGTCATGAATAATGTAATATGTGACATCATCAGCAGTGCATTTCAGGGGCACGAGTTATAGTTAGCTGAACTAACTACAACGGCCAAATTTCTCTGGTTTTGTGCAAGTGAAATGTCCATCTAACTATAACGTCCCTGAAACCTATAGTTTTTTCAGCAATTTTCTAATGTTTTTAAAATGCTAATTTCTAACTATAACTTGCCTGAAACCTATGTTTTTTTCAGTGAATTTCAATGGTTTTTTAATGCTAACTTCTAACTATAACGTCCCTGAAACCTATAGTTTTTTCAGTGAATTTCAAAGGTTTTTTTAATGCTAATTTCTAACTATAACATACCAGTCACATTGCCAGAGTAGTGGAGAAAGGTGTCCGTGGCCTCCAAAACACCTTTTAGCTATCCCACTGTGTGGGTTTTCCTGGAGGTAACAGGAAAAGAAACCAGCCTCCAATATCAACCTTGGGGGCCAACTATCCCTTCCATTACCACCAGTAGGTCCCACAAAGCAGGATTGCTAACTTCGTATATCAGGCCCCGCGCCCTCCGTGCACCACTGTGCAAACGTGCCCCCTTGAATTTTGAAAGTTAGGGGATTAAGTCCCCTTGAATCCTGAGGGTCACTGGGGGCCAACTAGCCCCCCCAGGTACCTCCAGTAAGCGGCACAGAGCTGGTGGTCCAAGGCCCTGCCCCTTTTACACCGCTCTGCAACGCAGCTCTGTGTTGCTTACTGGAGGTACCTGGTGGGCTAGTTGGACCCAGGAACCCCCAGTATTCAAGAGGATTAATTTCTTAACTTACAACGCGCTACAGGGCACTGAGGGGGCCTCCAGCGCGATGCTGGGTTTTTTTTAGAAGGGGGCTGTGTGGCCCCCCTTCTTCTCCTATTTTTTGGGCCCTGGGGACCCCATCCCACAGGATCTGACTCCTATTTTGTAAAAAAAAAAAAAAAATGCGGGAAGGGCCCCCCCCCTCCCGAGGCCATTTTCGGCCCCGGGGACCCCATCCCCCTGGGCATGGCCAGTATTTAAAATTTTATGTACAATATTAGGAGGGGGCTGCGTGGCCCCCTCCTCAGGCCATATTTCCGTATTTAGTGCCCCGCGGAGGTGGTGGTCCCTAGGCATGTGGGTGACTCGAGCCCTCCACAACGGTCTTTAAAAAAAACATAGAGCCTCAGGAAGTGGTGGTCCTCGGGTCTGCGGGGTGCCGCGTGCCCCTCAAAAATGTTGCTGAAAGCCCCAGGGAGGTGGCAGTCCCCAGGGCAGCGTGGGGGAGATTGGACCCACATGCATTTTTTCAAATTCCCGGGGAGGTGGCGGTCCATGGGCCTGCGGGGGCCCGTGTGGGCCCTGCAAATGAATTGGCAGTGCCCCTGGGACTTGGCCCACCCAACGGATTTTTGAAAACGAAGTGCTTCATTTAAAAAAAAAAAAACGATTTTGGCAGGATTTGCTATCCTATCGCGATTTTCATCGAAATTATTAACAAAAATGCTTTTTTTGGCCCTGGGGGTCCTTGTGGGACCCCATGAGCAGGCCTAGGGGTCAGGGTGTTTTGCTCTGCCCCCTTTTATTGTTTTTTAGCTTTTTTTTCTGTTTTCTTGCGATTCTATTTTACAGAGTCACAAGATGGCTGCCAGCACTTCCTGGTTTGGAGTGTTGGCCGCCAATTAGAGTGAAGCTCGTGGTCAGGAGTGTTCGTGAACCCTCCTGGGCCACAGATATTGAAACTTTCTTTTTCTAATTTCTCAGGAACTACTAAACGGATTTACGCCATTTAAAAAAGGGGTCTTTCTGAACCAAGGGCTACCTTTTAGCCAAATTTGGTGTCATTGCCTTAAGCAGTTCGGGATGTAGCTTTGTCTATCGTTTCCTATGGAGGACAGATATCAAAGCCATTCTTTATCTAATTTCTCAGGAACTACTGAACGGATTTACACCATTTAAAAACAGGGCTCTTGCTGAACCAAAGAACCAAGGAACCAAGGCCTACCTTTTTTCCAAATTAGGTTTAATTCCGTTTAGCAGCTCAGGCTGTACCTCTATCTAACATTTCCTATAGAAATTACCATGGGGAAAATGCATTTTGGGACCCCCCATTTTTCTCGGCCCACACTTGACAAATCACCCCAAAACTTTCATGACAGGAGCTGACTGGAGTGCCCAACTAGGTTTTAAAAATTTGAGAAGATTAATCCAACGGCGCTAAAACTATTGGGAAAAAACAAACGCTTTTCCTATGGAAACTAGGTCCTAACTATAACAAACTACTGGCGACCGCCAGTTGATAATATATATATATATAGAAGTGATGGAGACAAAACAAATAAAATTCGAGCATGATGAGAGAGACTACACCATGGGAAGAATACTGACTTTTGCCAGAAAATTCTATAAAGCGGAAAGGACAAGAGATAAATCTATGGGCAGAGCGGAGAAAACAACGTGTGGATCAAAGACAGATCTAAGCTCAGATCAGGAGTCTGTGGATAGTAACACATCCAACCCAAGAGAGGCAACTTCTTTTTCCGAGGAACTGAGCCTCAAACAAAAAAACTTGGAACACTCAAACAGGGGGAGACCCAGAGGAAGAGGCAGGGGAGGAAAAATCAAAGCAAAAGGAGACGACAATGCAGAAGAAAAGAACTGCACTGCCATGGGAACACAAGGCCAGGCCACAAAGAAGTAGAAATGGAGAACAAGACCGAGCTAACAGTAATAAACCTCTCTAATAGAGTTATCTCAGAAACAGAAGAACTTGTTTTGAAATTGGGAATGTTTTTTGTCCTGATTTACCCCTTGATTATGCACAAATGTGGGTATTTCTCTATAAACGTGTGCGTAGATTGAAATTGTTTAAAATTCATGCAATGCATAAGAGTACTACAACACAAATGACGAGAAGTCATGTTGAGAGGCACACGTCCGCACTCAATATTGAAGACCTAGAAACATTGAGAATGTTATGCAAGTTGTCTAATGAAACACCAAGCACAGAAAGTGAGGGATCCCCTACCACCCCCAACTCCTTCAATCCCTTCAAACTTACATTGGATGATGAGATTAGGCAGACATTAGGCATTGACACCAGTTCAGTTAGCAAGGCAGACTTTAGAGCAACATCCAAATACATTCCACAAATCCCCAAAGACAATAAGTGATATCTTTCATGAGGCTGTCATTGGCAATATCTCTAAACTTACACATACAATACCTAAAAGAAGAAATATCCCGAAAGCCAAATGGGAATCTATCATTGCACTACAGAAAGATAATGACATTGTAATAAACACCCCTGACAAAGGGGGGAATGTTGTCTTCATGAGCAGGGAAAACTATATTAAAGAAGCCAACAGGCAGCTGAATAATGTAACATGCTACAAAAAAGTAGACAAATCATACCTTACTAAACTACAAGAGAGATACTCCAACATGTTGAAAGGTTGGGCGGATGAACAACTCATTAGTTAGGATGAGAAACAGTTCTTACACATTGACACACCAATCACCCCAAATTTTTACCTTCTACTGAAGGTCCACAAAGATGGCCCCAATCACCCGGGACGTCTGATTGTGTCCTCTATAAATAGCCTGTTCAAAAATACATCAATCTATGTAGAACATTTTCTCTTCCCATATGTTGGAGACCTGAATTCTTATGTAAGCGATACCAAGGACTTTCTACAAAAGATCCAAAACTTACATTGGGGAGATAAAAATGTGATGGTTTGTCTCGATGTAGAGAGTCTGTACACCAGAATCCGCCTCACAGATGGCCTCAGAGCGTGTCAAGACTTTCTCAAGACTAGAAGCATACACATATTGTGGCATACATGCATGAATCTGCAAATGATCGAATTTTATCTCAAGGAAAATGTATTTATGTTTAACGGGAAATGGTTCAAACAGATACAGGGGACTTCCATGGGTACCTGCTTGACCCTCTGCTAAGCCAACCTGACAGTGGGCTGGTGGGAGAAGCAGGTATTCTGAAGTAAAGAAATGGAACTATGGACCAAAAATTTAAATATCTGGCTTTGTTAAATAGATGGCATTTTCTTTATGTGGGAGGGAGATGATTGTGATCTCATGAGTGTTTTGGTTCAATTGAATAACAAAAGTATGAATTTGAATTTCACCATGCAACATAGCCAACACGCTAGTGACGTCCTAGATGTTAAGCTGACAGTAGAGGAAGGGAATCTTATGACAGATTTTTATAGAAACAAGCATTTACAATGTAACGGTCTCACCTTTGCAAAAGTTAGAGCTATTGGCATTGTAAATGACAAAATTTTCATTTATGTGTTGGTTTTGAAAACAGATAAATAAATGGCATTGTCATTTACAATGCCAATAGATTAATCTCTCACAAATGCCACACACAAGCACAGAAACCCACACCCACACACACACATGGCCCCCCCACACACAGAGCCCCACACGCACACAGAGCCACACACAGCCACACACACACAGAGCCACACACACACACACACACACACACACACAGAGCCACACACACACACAGATCCACACACAGAGCCACACTCACACACACAGAGCCACACACACACTCACACACACACACATAGCCGCACACACATAGAGAACTCCCCCCCACACACACAGAGCCCCACACACACACAGAGCCCCACACTCACACAGAGCCACACACACACAGTGCCACACACAGAGCCACACACACACACAGAAACACACACACACACAGCCACACACACACACACACACAGAGCCACACACACAGAGCCCCCCCCACACACACACAGAGCCACACACACACCCACACAGAGCCCCCCACAAACACACACACACACTGAGTCCCCCCACACACACAAACACAGAGCCCACACATACAGAGTCCCCCCCCACACACACACAGAGCCCCACACACACACACAGAGCCCACACATGTCCGGAGCCCCAGCTGTGTCCTCTGAATCATCACCGCTTCTAGTGCACTGCTGTCAGCCCTCTGTGTCGCCGGTGGTTGGGGATGGCCGCTGCTGCTGCCGGTAGGTGCGCTGCGCTCCTGCAATGGATTGTGGTTGGTTCACAGGTCGTGCCTGGGAGGAAAGGGGCTGTTGCAGGGGTTGCAGTGGGCATTTGAATGCCACTGGGAAGGTCTGACGTTGGTCTGTGCGTGGCACTCACTCCAGGCGGAGAGGTGCTGGCACTGCGGCCACTGATAGTCAGTTGGTGCATCCCACTCGATGAATCAGTTAGTGTATCAGTGTTTCCGGGTCACACTGCATGGCTCAATGAACCTCAGTGTACCGATTGCCCTGGGTTACAACCATGCCACTCCCAGCGCCCGCTCTTCATACCTAGTGTCCAGTTTACAGACCCAGCAGCCTGTCTATGAACTCAGTCCTGAGTCTGTCCATCCGCGTCCTGTCTACAGACCCAGCGCCCGCTCGAAGTACCCAGGGCCCAGTCTAAGGGTTGAAGGATGCCCGCAATGCCCAGGATACAGACCGGCGCAACCTGCAATCCCAATGGCCAGTCTACACAACCACTCTCCAGACCCACTGGCTACTGTAATCACCCAGGGACCAGACTACCAACCCAGAGCCAAGCTTGTGAACCCAACGCCCACTCAACAGACCAGGGTCCAATCTATAGACCAACTCTCACGTCTACTCACCCAAGCCCCCGTAAACAGACCAGCCTACATACACACTCTGAGCCAAGTTTATTAAAGCAGAGCTCCTTTTACAGACCTGCGTGCAGACTGCACACCTCAGCCTAAAGAGTAAAGATCAAGCGCCGATCCACGGACCCCAACCACCAGTCCACCGACCACCCCAAAAACAGCCGGCTTAGTATAGATGCAGCGGGTAGTCCACCACAGGCTACAGACCTCGCGCCCAGTCAGCAGACCTCACCCCCAGGCTACAGACACTGTGCCTAGTCAGCAGACATCACCTCCCGGCTACAGACCCCGTGACTAGTCTACATACCTGACCCCAGGAGACAGACCCCGTGCCCAGTCTGCAGACCCTGCCCCCGGTAGCAGTCTGTGACAGTGCTCCCCGGTGTGCGGCACTCGGAACCTCGCTGCCGCCGCACCTGCTTCCGAGCCTGCGGGATGAGGATACGGTACGACCGAGGCGATAGCTGGGTGGAGGCGCATGTGTATGATCGCACCGGAGTGAGTACAAGGGAAGGGGTGTGGAGCGCGAGGAGGGAGGGGGAATCCCCCTTGTATTCAAACATCAAACAGAGCACTGTATAAAATGAACAGAATCTGTAATGACACGTGAACTAACATTGCGATTGTTTCTTTGGTTGTTGTACCTGCAAGGACATGCCCTCCTCTCTTTCTGCCGTCCCTTTGAGACTGGCTTGGCCTGACTTACGTTTGTGGTAAAAGCTTTCTTATCTTCTTTATGGGGCGAAACAGATAGCCCCATAAAGAAGATAAGAAAGCTTTTACCACAAACGTAAGTCAAGGAGCCCGCTTAGCGAGAAAGAAGAACGTCACTAGGACCTCTTCTCCAATGGCTGGCCACCATTTAGGAGGCCAGCAAATGGAGAAGAGGGGCAGGGATTAACCTCGCTAGTGAAACTCTACCTACAACATTAAATCTCGCCAGCTCGACTGCACATGTGTGCAGTCTTTCGCAGGACGAGACCTAAAAAGACAGCTAGTAATTCAATACTCCATGCTGCTAGCTGCCACCGACCAAACTTCAAATGGAGCATTCCATATGGAGAATTACTCAGAGCAAAATGCAATTGCAGATCTGAAGAATCCTACACAAAAACCAAAACATACATGATTAAAAGATTTAAAGAAAGAGGGTATCCGACCAAACTGTTACGCAAAGGGGTAACTAAAGCTGATAAAGTGGAGAAAACTGATGCTCTGTATCGACACCAAAAGTCAAAACGATCCCAAAATTGCCCAAATAAGATTAATCACTACTTTAAATATACAAGCTGCCGATCTGACACAGATCCTGAAAAAACAATGGGATATCCTTACACAGGATACACTTCTCAAAGAAAAAAATAGGCATTAATTCATCTATGTCCTACAGGAAGAATTTATCCATCAAAGACCTCTTAATAAATAGCCATCTGAAGCCATGTATGACCAATTGGCAAGACAAGAGCAAGGGATTTTTTAGAAGCAGGAAATGCAAAGCTTGCAGTCATAGTGATGACATCAAGGAAGTGAGATTTGAAAAAACTGGCAGGATGTGGAAGATCCCACGAAACATCAACTGTTATACCGACTGTGTAGTGAACTTCATTACTTGCCCATGCCGTAAATGGTGTGTGGGATATGCCACTTTTCCCATCAAGAAACGCATTGGAGAGTGATAACTAACCAAGATCTCAGCTACGGTACAGCAAACTTTGCTCTCGATACTGTACCATAAAACCCAAGGGGTGGAAATCATGTCCAATCTCTACAGAGATTAGAATCACGCCTTATTCTACAAGCAGAGCAAAACCAAAGGGGATGATGGACGGAGTGCTGAACATTGCAAGCGCTCAACCCCAGTCAACTGATCTGGGTCTAATCCATCATTATTATTTAGCTCAATCCGCCACTCCAGTTCAGACAGACTGATTTGCATATGGACATGTCTGAACTGGGGTGGCGGAGTGAGCTAAAGAAGGATGATGGATTAAACCCAGATCAGTTGACTGGAGATGAGCGCTTGCAATGTTCAACACTCCATCCATCATCCCCCTTGCTTTTGCTTTGTTTGCCCTAAGTTGGCAGGGTATGCCCAGACTTGGGTCTCTTGCTCACTTTGCCACAGGATTCAAGCTAGCCTGGCTGATGACGGCTGATTAGCCTGAAACCGGTCCCAGGATGCTTGTTTCCGGTCCAGGGAAGACGTGGCTTGGCAGTTTGGGTCGGACTGTTCCCATGAGGCACAGGGTCAGACTGATTTGCAAATGGCCATGTCTGAACTGGGGTGGCGTAGTGAGCTAAAGAATGATGATGGATTAAACCCAGATCAGTTGACTGGGGGTGAATGCTGGCAATGTTCAACACTCCGTCCATCATCCCCTTTGGTTTTGCTTTGTTCACCCTAAGTTGGCAGGGTATGCCCAGACGTGGGTCCCTTGCTCACTTTGCCACTGGATTCAAGCTAGCCTGGCTGATGATGGCTGATTAGCCAGAAACCGGTCCCAGGATGCCTGTTTCCAGTCCAGGGAAGACATGGCCTGGCAGTTCGGGCTGGACTGTTCCCATGAGGCGCAGAGTCAGACTGATTTTCATTTGGCCATGTCTGATCTGGGGTGGCGGAGTGAGCTAATGAATGATGATGGATTAAACACAGATCAGTTGACTGGGGGTGAATGCTTGCAATGTTCAACACTCCGTCCATCATCCCCTTTGGTTTTGCTTTGTTCACCCTAAGTTGGCAGGGTATGCCCAGACGTGGGTCTTTTGCTCACTTTGCCACTGGATTCAAGCTAGCCTGCCTGATGATGGCTGATTAGTCAGAAACTGGTCCCAGGATGTTTGTTTCCTGTCCAGGGAAGACATGGCTTGGACTTTTGGGCTGGACTGTTCCCATGACGCACAGGGTCAGACTGATTTGCATATGGCCATGTCTGAACTGGGGTGGCAGAGTGAGCTAACGAATGATGATGGAATAAACCCAGATCAGTTGACTGGGGGTTAGTGTTGCAATGTTTAACACTTCGTCCATCATCCCCTTTGGTTTTGCATTATTCTACAGGCAGGCACTTTATTCCCAGTAGGGATGAACAATGATGAGGAGATGCACTCACATCTGTGAATAGATATTTGACGATTTTAGTGGGGCCCGGCAGGACTTTAATTCAGGAAGCATCACAGGTGTTCTGCGATTTTTTAAACCACACCATTATTTATTCAATTCAAATAACTTTATTTGGTTATTTGTACAAAAACAATCAAATTATACAAAAGATAAAACATTGTCTATTTACAATAACATTTTTTAAAACAAGTGCATTTCCAAATAGCTATTAAAAAGAGGGCTATAAGAGTGACCCGCCAAGCATACATCAAAATACATTGAGTAACAAATGTAAGGCATGATTCCTACTATAAACCAGACAGTGTGCAGGGCCCAGAAAGATAAGGGGGGAACGGTCCAGGAAGGGTTGAAATTGTTGGACATGATTTTATAGCTAAAAATGTGGATGATAGCTGACCACAAGTCAAATTATTAGTGTAGTAAACCAGTCGCGGCCCGTGGAGGGAGTTGCGGTGGGCAAACTTTGCCCATTGCTCCATTAACTAAAACTTTTTCTAAATTATACCTTAAATTGACTCGACAGTTTCTACAAGCAGAAAGATTCTTTCCTAAACCATCAGTTTTAGATATTGATTTTTCTAAAGAATCGAATTTTTTCTCAAATTTTTCTGTCAAAATATTAATGATTCCTTTATGCTCTATTTTATCGATGGCTTCCATTTTTATTATTTCTTCATTTTCCAGTTTCAAAAGTTGTTAGTTGAATATAGAACACTCACGCATTGTTGGCATTAAGCAGATTACAGATTAGTTTTCTGCAATTTTCATGTATATTTTCTCTGGAACTACATTTTCATTTGAAAACAAATTGGAAAGTAATCGAGTGTGCAAAGCTTGTTTGCCATGTTCAGTCAGTAGTCCAATTGTTATATCTTGGAGAATACTTCCATAATCAACATCATTTGCCTGTCATATATTTGTAATGAGTTTTTTGTATTCAAAATATGACCAAATGTTCACGTTTTCAACACTACACAGAGACTTTTTGGTGTCTTCATGCGCAAGTGTTTTAAATACTGGTTGTCCTTTTACAGGAGTCAGTTGCAGTAGATCTCAAAAAACTATGACGTGTTTTCCTCCAAATAACACGTTGTACTCTGTTTTAATAATTTGCTGCACTCTTAAATGCACAAAGGCATACAATAAGTTTGATGGCATGCTTACCTTATCAATAATGAGAAGTTTCATTTTCTTCAAGACTCTTGAAACTTCACAACATGCTTCTCCAGATAGCTAGATGTATTCCAATTTGTTTTCATGCTCTACTGGTAGCATTAGTAAACAATGTAAAGTAATTCCTTCAATGTTGTGAGCTGCCAACTCAGTTGGAGCAGTGACAACACAAGACAAATGCGACTCAGTGTGTTTCGGGAAGATAATTTGTAATTACTTTAATTTAAAAACTTTTTCTGTTCCAGCTTGTCCACTCACCTACATTTGGATAGGTTGCAATGACGTGCATGAGCACTCCTTCCTTTCATGAAGTAATCTATGGTCAATCTGTTGTCTCACTTGCTGATATATTTGTTTCTGTTCAACATTTAGTTGTTCTTCCAAGTTTGCTAAGTTTGTTACATCTTCTTGAGCTTGATGCATTGCTGTTTCCACCTCATTATGGCGATTGCTGCTTCATTTTCAACAATTGGTTGTCCTAGTGGATTTTCACTAAGCGCAGCAGAACTTTGACTGTCTTGAGAACTGTCTCTAGCAATCTCAGCTGCAATTGTAGCTTCTGGATCAATTTCATTGTTCAACATTTTCACATAATTTGCAAAAGCACTGCATTGTATGCTATCTTCGCAAGCATTAAAGGAATCTTCATAGTTCTGGAAATCTCCAAGTAATTCCAGTTCTGAACGCCATGGTTTGAATAGTTGTAAAAGGGCTAAATAGTAAAATTCCATTTTATCAGCAGTGTCACAACTCAGCTTTCTGTGAATAATCAAATTTCCTTTCGTTTGTTTCACTAAACATCCTTCGGAACCAATGACTCCATATTTTCCATCATTGATGTTCTCTGTAGTATTCTGTTTAAAAGGGTAGTTTTGCAGCACTTCATAGAGAAACATGTTCTCAAGATGATGACTTCTGTTTGGGTAATATGCGTCCAACATATTCGTTTTCAAAATATCTGTACTTTCTGGATCTTTTTCTGCTAAGTATTCAATTTTTGGTACAGATTTAGTACTCAATTTCGCATTGCTGTAAGGCCAAGACTCACCCAAATGATTCTTCTAGATTTGGAGTATAGACTTGCAGATGATAACCGATCTGAGCATTCATATGCTCCAATTTCTCGATGCGATAACATCTTCAAACTGAAACTGTATAATTTCTTAGAGTCTTCTCGTGAGAAATCTCTTCCCACATATCGTTCAATTCCGTCTTTTCTGATTTTGTAATATAGGACATTACATTTCGAGCAACAGCAATGGAATTGTCCGCAACATACTGAATATCCATGTTAGCTTTCCACATGGACAAAATAACTGGGTTGTAGTCATTTATGTATTTTGACTCTTCATTTCTTCTTACGTTGTAGGTATTTTTTGGAGACTTTCTTGTGATGGTATGTCGCAAAGATGACATAAAACTGTTCACTCTTCCTTTGGATATTACAGGACGTGGAAATGCGAAACGACATTTGGTGTAGAACTTATCCTTAGATTTGTACTTTCGTCAACAGTATTTTCCACATTGGTGGCTTTGGAATCGTAAGATTTGTGCTCTTAAGTTGTTTTCTTCTGTGCTTTTCGGTACAGCACATGTTGCGTATTGTTCAATAAAACTAAAAACAGTATCATCCGCATCTGTTCCAAATTTGCGGCCGTCCTTAATCCATAACAGCATATGTATATGAGGAGCACCTCTTGCTTGATACTCCTTTCTCCAAAAGAAATCCACAACTTCTCCAAGAGGATTTTTTATTATAGATAAAAGACATCATAGCTTCAAATCTATGATTTAAATACCTGCATACATTAACAGGATCCAAAAAGCACAATTCCCCAGGTGTCTTGTATTCAATATTTTTTATATTGCAATTTGCTTCTCGAAGAAATTCAAGTAGATCATCCCAAGCATACTCAGCGCAGCTTAGGGTAAGGAACCATGTAGGAGTTCCTAAGTTCCGTAGCATACATTTCAGTTCTTCATGACCACAGTACCAATATTCATTAGTCCCACGCTGACATGCCATCAGATTAATCAGCTGAGATTCTCAATTATCATCCCTCTGGTGTACTTCATCCATAAAATCCTTTACAGAAACTTTATGCAGATGTACCCCTGTTTTCAATATGTCACTGACTGCATATGAAAGTCCAGACAAGTCACTTTCAAACAAAAGATGAAATATATAAGGGATACATTGTCTAAATCTTGGATCTTCTGCATATAATCTTGTTGTCCGATATTCAGATGCAGGAATTTGCACAGGTCGTTTACCATATCGTCCTCCTTTTCCTGTTGGAAACAACTGCGGAAAACAACGAGCTTCTCAGATCTCTTCCCATACACTCATGGGACTTCCCTTTGCTTTTTTAATTTGAAACAACTCAATAGCGTTCCCCATCACTTCTTTTAAATGAAGTGGATGCACACTGTAATGTTCATAGATTTCTTCACATCTTAACATGTCCACTTTTTCAATTTGTCCACTTGACGTTTCAGTATTTTCTGCTAAAACTATTTCTTCTTCTCCCGCATACACATTTCTATAGTACTCATTGTTTTTTATCAGATACAATGTTGCATTTTGCACTTTCCTAACATCCACTAACTCTTGCCAGATTTTCTTATTCTTAGTTGGCACAGCATTAACAAGAATAACTAGTGGTTCCCTTTCTACACTGTCTACGCCAATAGTTACAATATTTTTCTTTAAATCTAACGGTAAATACACAACTCTTCCTTTAAATCCTCTTTGTAAATCTGAAGGAGGCAATTTACCTGTTTTAGGCTCCATACGAACAATAGCCTGAAACGGGTGCACACATTGAATGAGAATAGACTCATAGGTGTTTAAATCTATCAATTCTGGAGGAATAGCAACTAACTAAATTGTTATGCACAGCTCTAGCGGGCATTTTATTCTCATCTAATTTGTTATAACAATATTTACAAATACACTGATCAGAACCCAAATCAAAACAATTCTCTATCAACAAATAAGTTGCAAATTCCTTCCACTTATCATTATTTTCTTTTTCACTTTTTAAATACAGATCAACACTCCTAGTCTGACTTTCATAGTGAGTTCGCCAACAACAAATACATGAAAAATTTGGCCTTTCACCTGAAATCACTTTAAACTTTGAAATTTCATTTTCAAAATTTTTGTACAACTATGTTCAACATTCTCTACAACATTTTCTTCTATTAATGTCTCTTCACTCTCTTGTTCAGGACCCAAGTAACAAAACTCAATATCATCACAAACCGTTTTCACATCTGATACTGACCCACACAAAAGAGCACTGTTTAACTCATTTATTTATTTTAATCTTTATTTCGGCAATTTTTAGCCATAAAAGATACATTATAACACAACACATTATACATAATAATTGCCGAATCAATTTGAAGCAAGAACTGTACATTTTAGACAATAAAACTTGCATTATACTTAATAATTACACAATCAGTTAGAAGCAGAAACTAAACATTCCAAACAAATAGAAATTATGAAA
The DNA here is from genome assembly GCF_964261635.1 of Lissotriton helveticus. Lineage (NCBI taxonomy): Eukaryota > Metazoa > Chordata > Amphibia > Caudata > Salamandridae > Lissotriton > Lissotriton helveticus. The sequence goes on along the minus strand of NC_136063.1, from coordinate 534,109,928 downwards.
CATGCCCGTTAAAAAGGCATGAAGATGAAATCAAATATATTACAATTTCCATCTCTAACACATCTAATTTTAGTGCTGGACTCTTTGCATAATATAATATTCTGACTAACTTCCGCATTTGAGTATGATGTACTGCCAACATCCTGAAATGGTGAAACACTTTGACAAACTTTACTAGAAAGACAAGCCAGAGAATGACCTTGCAAAACAGTGGGGCATATTATCAAGGGGGTTTATCTCCGCTTTTTTGGCTTTAAAAGCCAAGAAAGCGGAGATAAAACACCTGCCCCTGAGCAGTTCTTTGCCATGTTATCTAATGGTAGGTGGATAACATGGCTAAGAGCATTAGCTCGGTAATGCATGAATATCGCTGACTTTTCAGCGATATTCATGCATTTCGGCTGATTTTTATCGCTTAGGAGATAAACCTTGATAATAGCAAGGTTCCTAAGCGATACAAATCGCCGCAGCTCGGCGATAAAAATATTGCCGCTAGGCCAACATAGCGATAATTATCGCTAGTTGTTGGTAATATGCCCCAGTATTTTTTCTTACCCTACAAGGGTCTAGGCCTTGCAAAATCTTAATCTTTTGTTTAACACTTTTTTTAGTATATTCTCGTACGAAAATTGGTAAATATTCAATACATTTTTGTTGTACACTACGAATACTACTGCAATCCCAAGGGAACACTGGGGCTTTAGAACGTCTGCCTAGAACTTCATCAGCTATCACTTCTTCTGCATTTCTAGGAACCCTTTTCTCTTTCTCAATTGGACCACCATTTCTAACCTCATAAGCTCGACCACTGGTGTCAACTGAATGCAACAAATCATTGGTCTGAAAATAACTCTCTTCATTAAAGAAAGGCTCTGAACTTGAACTGTGTTTCCATTCCCCCCCCGAAAAATCACAAAAATGAGTTCTGTTAATTACTTTTTTTGTCATACTTTTGGCCTTCATTACATGGATTGGTTTATCTAGTGATCGAATTCTGTTTAATACTAAAATGAATAGTTTCCTTTTTACGTCAACAGCCTTTTCAACAAATGTATTGCGACTTATATAGCGCACGTATCACCCGAAGGCATCAAGGCGCTTGCTTAGGGAACCCGTCCTGGTATTCCCCTGTGAGATACCCCGGCAGGGTATCCACAAGGTGAAAGCCAGGCATCCCGCCGCGAGGGGCCGTAGTGGAGATTAAGCAAGCTATTGCCCAGAGTCACAGAGTGTGACCCCGTGAGTCGAGTAGGCACCGGAGCGAGAATTGTCGAGTCCGTGGAATTTTTGAGCCCGAGTCCTGCCGAGGCGGGAATGGAACCCTGGTCCACGGCCGATCTCAGCTTCCGGGTCTGCCGCCTCTAACCACTGAGCCACGCTTCTCCACTAAACAAAGGTTTCGATATGCTTCTTCTTTTTATAAATTAGTGTTCTCTTTTTATATTTCTTCGAATCTTTCATCAAATTATGTACTACTCTGTTGTAAAATATTTTTTTGTGGATTTCTTTATCCTGATTTTCTCTTATTTTGGTATAAGTTGGATTCTTTAAATGTATATTGCCTTATTTTCCTTTCCTATTCTTTGCACTATTTTGTGCTTGGAACATTTTCAGTGCTTTTAAAATGTTCAGGTTTTTTTCTGACTCTAATATATTTTTAATGAATTTTTTTGTGGTCTTACCAGAAATTTTTCCTTTTTTAGCCACAATATGTTGGTCATCCAATACTTGTGGTTGAGCTTTTTCATGTAAGTATCCTTTTTCAGATCTTTTCTTTTTCTTTCTTTCTCCGTCATGATAACTTTATTTCAATGATGATAAACAGTATCTGTAAAAAACAATCATAAATAGGTGTTTATTAATAACTTTATAAATTATACTTTTCTATTACTATACAAACACATTTCATATAAATTCTGACTAAGAAATTGTAGGCCTGAAGCACAAGTGCGAAGGTGGTTAGACCACTACATGCATAGTGCATAGCAGTTTGAAGCACTCCATAACCCTAAAACCTGGCTCACATGCATATTAACTAAAATATTACACTACTATAAGGAGTATAGCGAATTCATAATTGGTTCACTTTTACTTTAGTGAATAGATTAGTATGTGGTACATAAACAGTCACTATGGTTTTGCAACAGTACAGATTGAGAGTTTAGAGTAGTGCAGTGGTGTTTGTGTGGTGTAGGGGGTTGTACTGAGGTAGTGTTCTAGGGTAGAGCAGTGCTGTTTGGGTACTATAGGAGGTCGTGCAGGGGTAATTTTAAGGTTTAGGGCAGTGCAATGGTGTTTGGGTAGTGTAGGGGGTCGTGTTGGGGTAGTCTTTTAGGGTTAAGGGTAGTGCAGTAGTGATTGGGTAGTGTAGGAGCCGTGCTGGGGGTTGTGTTTTAGGGTATTGGGTAGCGCAATGGTGTTTCTATAGTGTAGGGGTCGTACTGGGGGTAGATTTAGTGTTTAGGGTAGTGCAGTGTTTTTCATATAGTGTAGGGCATGGATACTCACAAACTTTCTCTCGGTGGCCAAATTTACAGTTTGGTTTGTGTCCGAGGGCCGCACCGGTGGGGGAGCGGTCAGTGGGGGAGGGGGCGGGCTAGAACAATAAAAAAAACTGACCATGAGGTTGATCACAGGTCCCTGCGCGGACGCCTTCGTCCACTGTGCTACCAGACCCGGCATACACACATCTTTCTCTCTCTCTTTCTCTCTTGGTCTCCCTCTCTCGCTCTAGCTCTCTCTCTCCCTCTCTTTCTCCCTTCATATCTCCCTGTCTCACTTCCTCTCACTCTCTCTCTCACTCCCCCTCACTCTCTCTCACTCTCTCTCTCTCACTCTCTCTCTCTCACTCTCTCTCACTCCTTATCACTCCCTCTCTCCCTCTGTCCCACTCACTCTGTCTCACTTCCTCTCTCTCTCTCCCTCTCTCTCTCACTCCCTCTCCGTCTCCCTCCCATTCCCTCCCTCTCATTCCCGCTCTGTCTCCCTCCCTTTCCATCCCTCTCTGTCTCACTCCTTTTCCCTCCTTCTCACTCTCTCTCCGTCTCCCTCCCTTTCACTCCCTCTCCATCTTACTCCCTTTCTCTCCCTCTCACTCCCTTTCCTCTCACTTGCTTCTCTCAGAGTGATTCCTAAATGCACACAGACTCACTGTGTGATTCTAGACAAGCAACACTATCCCTTGCATTTTACCAAAACACATTTACTAGTCTACAAGACATAAGGTGACTACACAAATTGCACAACATTTTCTACTACACATTGGTATAGAGTGCTTCTGTCAGCATGATTCCTAAATGCAAACAAGATTCATTGTATGATTCTAGACAAACAACACTATCCCTGGCATTTTACCAAAACACATTTCATAGTCTAGAAAGAGTACTGCATTTTAGTGTGGAAACTTGACTCATTAATTCAAATGCAAACACACATTTCTATTGGTTACACATTTCAACCAATTCCAATTGACATAAATTTGAACCCTACCCCCAACCTGCCTTCTGCCTGTTACCATAGAAACAGTTCATGGAACACTTAACTGAGCACACAGGTCAAAAGTTCATCACACAATGTTGCTAATCAAAACAGCAAGTATGCTTGACTTTTCAATATATCAGCTTATCTTATGTAATGTTCCTTTCAATTCGTTTTTGTTAACCAATAAGAATCATGCTTTTAAAAAACAGAAACATGCACTCTAGTTTTCAGTGTAGAATGTTGTCAAACAACCAATCATTTCTTTTCTTTTTTCAAAACTGCATCTTATCCACCATTTTACAAAAATCTTAGTTTTCAAACTGCCATTTAATTTACAGAGACCATCTGAGTGCATCCAGACCTCCCTTCAAGATGCTTAGAGTATGGATTGTGGGACACAGCTATATTTTCTGGAGCCAAAGGTATGCAGAAAACAAAGGAATTCACAAAGACCTAGGTTTGCCAAATGTAGAGATTAAATGGATTGGACAGAGAGGGTTAAAGTGGCACCTATTGATGCCATTGGTTAAATCCTTTTTCCATCTCCAACACCCTGACCTCATAATTGTGCACTGTGGTGGCAATGACCTAGGTACTTTGACTGGGGTAGGTCTGGAAATGCTTATGAAGGACATGTTTGGAGAATTGATGTCACTTTTCCCCCTAAACCCCTTAGTCTATTCTAACATATGCCAAAGGCAGAAATGGAACTGGTCCAATCAATTTTGTCCACAGATTGAGAAAGCTAGGAAACATGTGAATAAATCTGTTTCTGCTTTTCTCGGAGACTATAAAATGGGGTCAATTTACCACAACAATCTGCGTTTCAATATGGATGGCATCTATAGGAGAGATGGTGTACATTTTACAGATGAGGGAAACAGGGTCTTCCTCTTGAACTTTAGACTCTGCATAGGTACTTACTTGTAGGTACTAAAATCTCTCAATAAACATAAGGGCTCCTGTTAGAGCCACCTAAGAACTAAACACATAAACTTGATGTATATCTGAAAAAAATAATATTTTTTTGCTTGTAGTCGCGCACCCAATGCGTCACAGTCGTGCACCAAAAGCTAAGAGGTCGTGCACCAAAAGCATTGGAGTTGCGCACCCTATAGATTATAAATCGTGCATCCAATGCGTGCACATCAGGGGGCCGCACTGAGCGCCGCGCTGGGTGCGTGACTCCTAATTTTACCGTAAAAAAAGCTCCTTTCACTAATGACTATTATCCCCGGGGACCCCATCCCCCGGGGCTTATAAATAACATTGGGGACCGTGGGGGGGAGCCCCAATGCCCACACGGTCCCAGCCGGCTCCCCGCATCCTACATGAAGCCGGCATTGCTTTTCCACATGGGGAGCTGCTAACATGCAGCTCCCCGTGTGGAAAAGCAATATGGTTTGGATTTTGAAAGAGAGAGCAGGTTTCCCTTCTCTCTCTTTCAAAATCCAAACCATGTTTGCTATGGGAGGGCAGGAGACTCCCGCCCTCTCATAGCAAACAAGAGTGTCCTGGGTGGGCACCCCATGACACTGCAGGAGCCGGCCCTGGGGGGGTGGTGGTCCCCAGGGCCCTCGAGGGCTCCTGGAGGGTGACCACGCAGCCCACCTCCCACAATACATAAAGCCCCTGGGGGTGGTGGTCCCCAGGGCTTGGGGGGGCGTTGCGCCCCCCCATAAATTATACTGGGAGGGGCTTTTGAGCCCCTCCCAGCAATTTATTTTATAGCCCCAGGGGGTGGCGGTCCTCAGGGCTGATGGGGAGCCTCTGGGCCCCCTTTAAATTAAAAAATGATGCCCCAGGGGTTTGGGCCCTCTTGGGGCTAATTATAAAAGATGCTCTGTTTTATTAATTTTTTTTTACGGCAGGATCTGTGCACCCTGCGCGCACTTTGCGTTTACAAAAAATATATAGGGGGCCAGGGAGTCCTTCTGGGACCCCCTAAGCAGGTCTAGAGGGTCAGGGTATTTCTACCCTGCCCCCTTTTTACGTTTGGCACACTTGTTCCACTGACTTCTTCAGCCTCGCTTCTACCGAGGCACAAAATGGCTGCCAACACTTCCTGGTTTTGAATGTTGACAACCACTTGACAGCCAATTAGCATTCAGCGCATGATCTGGAGGCTGCGCTCATGGTGCGCTTAGGGTGCGCGAATCCACCGCAGCCATAGATATATCTATGCTTTTAGCTGTCATTTTCTCAGTAACTACTGAACAGATTGACACCATTTAACCAAAAGGCACAACTGGAGGACTACCTCTGTAATTTCGTTCAGCAGTTCGGGCTGAAGCTGCGGCTAAAGGGCCTATGGAAAATTGCATTGGGAAAACGCTTTTTGGGACCCCCCCTTTTTTCTCAGCCCCCGCTTCACGAATCACCCCAAGACTTTCAGGATAGGAGCGTACCGGAGCGCCCCACCAAGTTTAGAAATTTCACGAAGATTTGTCAACCGGCTCCGAAATCTGCAACATTCTATTTGAAATAACTTTGGCGTCGGTTGACGAATGTTCGTGAACTTTTCAAAACTAGTGGGGCGCTCTGGTCCGCTCCTATCCTGAAAGTCTCGGGGGGATTCGTGTAGCAGGGGCTGAGAAAAAAAGGGGGTCCCAAAACGTGTTTTCCCCATGCAATTTTCCATAGGAACCGTTAATCGTGGCTACAGCCCGAACTGCTGAATGGAATTACACCAAATGTGGCAAAGAGGTAGTCCTTGGCTCAGACTCTTGCCTTTTGCTTAAATGGTGTAAATCCATTCAGTAGTTCCTGAGAAAATCACAATTAAATGACATATATATCTATGGCCGCGGTGGATCCACGCATCCTGAGCACACCCTAAGCTCACCGTCCCAATCATGCGCTGAATGCTAATTGGCTGTCAAGTGGTTGTCCACATTCAAAACCAGTGTTGGCAGCCATTTTGTGCCTCATTAGAAGGGAGGGTCTAGAAATCAGTGGAATAAGTGTTCAAAATGTATCAAGGGGGCAGGTTAGAAATATTTTGAACCTGTAGATCTGTTTAGGGGGTCCCACAAGGACTCCTAGGGCCCAAAAAATATGTTTTGTTTAAAAAAACTTAGAAATGTGCGCTGAGTCCATGGAACCGCTGTAAAAAAAATAAAAACTATGCGCGGGCCCCTGTCCTTTTTTAAAAATTAGCTACTTGGGGGGCCAAATCCCGGGGTCTTAAATATTAAATTTGATGGGGGTCCAGAGGGGCCCTGTAGACCGGGGACCGCCATCCCTCGATGCTACAAAATAAATGGGTGGGGAGGCTCAATGGCACTCCCTTAGTAAAATACTTGGATAGGGGGGCTTAAAGGCCCCGGGGACCTCTGCTCTTCGGGGCTTTGAAGAAAATGGGTTGGAGGGCTCAAAGGTCCCTCTAAGCCCTGGTGATCACCACCCTCCGGGGCTTTTTATATTGTGGGAAAGGGGCCGCGTGGCCCCCATTATGGAGCAGTCAATGGCCCTGGGGAACACCACTCACCAGGGCTGGCTCCTGCTGTGTCTCAGGGTGCGTACACACGGGACACTGCTGTTTGGTACAGCAGGGCGGGAGTCGAGGTTCCCGCTCTGTCATAGCAAACTTGAGGGCATATTAACAAGGGCTATTTTGTCGTATTTTTTTTTTAAAAAGGCAAAAATGTGGTGAAAATTATATCGCCCTGTTTACTGTTTAGGCGTATTTACAAGGTTGGGGACCGTGGGTGGAGCCCCAATATCTCTATGGTCCTTGCCAGCTTCCCACATCCTTCTGAAGCCCCCATTACTTTTCCTCACGGGGTTCTGCTAATATGAAGCTCCCCGTGGGAAAAAGAAATCTGCTTTGCATTTTGAAAGAGTGAGCAGGTTTCCAGGTTCTCTCTTTCAAAATCCAAATCAAGGGGCATATTAGCAACAACTTTGTTAAAATTATCGCAGTTTTAGCGGCAGGAAACGGCCGCTAAAACCACGATAATGGGCTTGCTAATATGCGTTAAAGAATTCCAATAGAAGCCCAGGTTAGATGTCCTGCACATCTAACCTGGGCTTCTATTGGAATTCTATAACGCATATTAGCCATCCCATTATCACCGTTTTAGCAGTAGTGTGTGCCGCTAAAGCAGCGATAATTTTAACGCCGACCGTGTAAATATGCCCCTTAGTTTTGGAATGTCGACAATTCCGTCTTCCATTTAAGTAGCCACAAAGTATTTAGTGAAGTGCACACTGTGAAACATGAAGTAGCAGTGTGTGATTGGGATCGATAAAGAATTGTGCATTGTTGAGTACAGAGTAGGTAAATTGTACATGGGATTTTGTAACGCCAGTGGCTATTGCTCGCGCCCTCTCTTGAGATTAATTCGAAAAGTTGAGTACTTCTTTTGCTCCTAATGTACACAATGTTCTGTCGTCTCTGTTTGCTTTCTCCTCTGTCACGTAGAGTACTTTTGGTAAATATGACGGTTTCTGAACAGCCAACACCTTTGAACCCTACCCCCAAACTGCCTACTGCCTGTTACCATAGTATCAGTTCATGGAACACTTAATTGAGCTCACAGGTCACAAGTTCAGTACACAATGTTGCTAATCCAAACAGCAAGTGTGCTTGACTTTAAAAAAATGTTCCATAGGAACCGTTAATCGCAGCTACAGCCTCTGGTAAAGAGCTGGTACAGAGTTAGCCCCGGTATTACACGTCCTGTTATAAACATCATTCTTTTCTTAGTAAAACTTTAAGCCCCGTCAGTTATTCTTTTACAAATTAAGGGGTATAGTTTTAACGGCTTCCTTGTAAATATGCCCCCAAGTATTGGGTTAAAGTCACATGTGAATTGGGCCCGGAAGGGTACAGAGACGTTTTGTAGTCTAGGAGATGGCCACCTTCCCGAGAATTGTTTGCGGAGTTCGAGGCAACTTGAGTCCGGGAACTGTTACACTCAAGATCTTTATTTTAATATGCAGGGTGTGCCTCAGCAGTCTCTGAAGTCTCGGTGGTGCTAGGCAGTGCCTTATTTGTTTTGTAATCACACGGACAGTACTTATGTGTTATAAAGTGATACACTCATAGAACTCTTGTAGTTGTATAATTACTCACGATTTATGTGCCTGAGAGTTACTTACATTATTTTTTGTAGGTGCACTGTAATGTTAAATACTTTTTTTATTTTAAAATCTTCTCTAAGCAGATGATTATCACACTAAATAATAGTCAAATGTTGTCAGAAGAAGAAGACGTATACACTCAGTTATTAATAAATAAATAGAAATGTAACTTTAATAGAACAATATTATAAACAAAACGTGAGGTGAACTCCAGTGGTAGCACCGTGGGTAACCTGCCAAACAAAAATGATATATAAGTATTTGTGCTATGTCGAAGAGGTTAAAAAAGCTAGTTCGAATTAAAGGACCATAGTGAAAATGGAAGGGAGGGTAGTGGGTGGAAGTGAGATGGGGAGGGAGAGTTAAAAGTACAGAGGCATGAGGAGATAGAGCGTCAGCTTAGTGTTTACTGTTCGTCATTCGTTTGTCTAGCATGCAGGGATCTTCGAGATAGAGTGTGATTTAAGAAGTCCTTACAATTAAATACATGAAGCCAGAGATCGCCGTTGTTTGATAATATGCTCCTACATTATTATTTACTTGAAAATCGCTTCTATGCACCTCTGCACCCAAAGTGCTGCACCCCAGTCCCTACCCCGCAATGTGCTCATTTGTAGGTCATGCACACTGAGGCTTCACAGCTTACCTGCTACCACTGGTGTGTCCCAAGATGTGTTGCTGCAAGCTCCGAGTCCGGGATACATTTGTATGCAAGAGCAGGTCTCCACAATGAACGGTGTCTTGATACTGGCATGGAAGGTGTTAGAATGCTCAGGGCATCATTGCAGGTGGGAGTACCCGCTCAGCTCCTCTCAGCCAATTTATTAATCACTGTAAAGAGAGAAGTAATTTAATGGTTTAAACGTTTGAAGGTAAATGAATGTTTATTTTATACTTGTTAGAAAATAGGAGTTACGTGCACCCTTCGTTTTTGAAGTACGAATAATCGTTGGTGATAATCGTGGTTCAAAGAGGAGTTGGAATGCATGAGAAAACACAAGGTTAAATTATAATATATCATGGTAATGATAATATACATAGCAATAGAGCGTATGCTAGAAGCTTAATGTTCACATGTAATGCAGTGGCGGGAGGCTGTGTGCATGTACACTCAGTAAGGAAGTAACTAAAGTGTCCTAAAAGCTAACATCAAGTGTCTGTCGAGCAGCGGTTGTTGCTGGCTGATGTCTATAGTACGGCCAGTAGGTCCTGAAAATTACATTGATGTGATTGAATGAGGTGAGAGATTACATCATTACGGAAGGCAAGATCGCTTTTTCTCACATGCACACTCAGGGTAGTGCACCCCACCCCTCCCGCAGAATCACCCTCAACAGGAGTCTGTAAGGCAGCGCTGCTCATAGGCTTAGGCCTATCTTATGGTATAGATGGTATTCAAAATGAGACAGAAATGTGACTGAAAGAGGTCAAAGATCGCAAGTTAACATAACACTTGGCAATATTGCTTATTCGCATGTGTGCAGTGTGCCTGATGCATCCCACCCCTAACGTAGGTCCGCGTTGAAGAGGTGTCTGTAGGGAAGTGCGCGCTGCCTCAGATCTACAGATCTACAGCATGGTGTAGCAGGTCTTTAAAATGATTCAGAGATGAGACAGAATGAGGTGAGAGATCACGTCATTATGCAGGATGGTTCCATGTTTAAATATCGAAAACAAAAATATATAGTCAACAAAAATATCGATGTAAAAATATTGATTACAAAAATATTGACTTCCTATACTTAAACAGGTAAGTACAATAATATTGACTCAAAAATATCGATATAAAAAAATAGATGTAAAAAATATCGACTTTAAAAAAATAACATAACTTAAATTAAATCAATTAAATATTAATATTATTAACAAATTAATTTTAATTTAATTTATATTTTAACTAATTATAACAAATAAACTTAATTTAATAAATATAAACACAAAACAAGTGTACATATACATATATTTACTCAAATACATTTTATTAACTATTAGCTTTATTCAATTTATATACTTTAATAATTATATAAATATAAAATAAAAACATATATAAATAATTTAAAATTAAATAAAATATTCTATATTTAATTAACACATTAAGCTATTAAAAACAAAATACATACATTTAATGACAAAATAAAAACATTAGTAGTTAATACATTGGATAGCGGGAGGGTAAAAATTACTATTCCCTCCCCAGTGAGTGCAACAGTTGGGAAAGCGCTGGATAGCATAGGGGTAAAAATTACTATTCCCACCCCAGTGAGTGCAGCAGTAGGGAAAGCGCTGGATAGCGTAGGGGTAAAAGTTACTATTTCCACTCCAGTGAGTGCAACAGTAGGGAAAGCGCTGGATAGCATAGGAGTAAAAATTACTATTCCCACTCCAGTGAGTGACACAGTAGGGAAAGCGCTGGATAGGGGAGGGGTTAAAATTACTATTCCCACTCCAGTGAGTGCCGCAGTAGGGAAAGCGCTGGATAGCGGAGGGGTAAAAATGACTATTCCCACTCCAGAGAGTGCATCAGTAGAGAAAGCGCCATTTAATTTATTTTCCAATTTTAACATAATTATTATATAAATGTGAATATATTATTATTAACAAACATAATACAAAATAATTAATTACACAATATTTAGCACTATAATATCCACAACACACACCTATAATTAATTACAAAATTACATTTAATATTTACTAATTTATTAATGAAAATGAATGTATTAATATTTCTTAATTAATTCATAAAAAATTAATTACTTACCAGCTTTCACATCATTTACGCATATAAACACCACAACAAACACCTAAAATTAATGACACAATTACAATTAATAATTACTAAATGATTAATGGTAATTCATTTTAAAATATGTAATAATTAATCAATACAAAATTCATTACTTACCAACCTTCACACCATGTGCACATATAAACACCACAACACACACCTAAAATGAATTAAACAATTAACATAATTATTAATTGACTTATTTAATTAATGAACAACTAAATATTAATCTATTATTAATTAATAAATGAACACATTAATGAATCAATTAATTTGATATAATTACATTACTTTCCACCCAATTCCCCAATAAACCCACACCCCGCTAAGGAACTAATAACGCAAAATTAAACTTAAAAAAAATTAATAAATAGAAACATTTCAAGACATATGATAAAATGACAAACAATTCTTATTAAAAACACTGAAATACATAACATTATTAATAAATCGTTATTTTTTCAACTATATTTTTGAAAACAATATTTATTGCAACTATATTTTTGTAATGGATATTTCTTACCTCTCAGTCGATATTCTTGTCATCTATATTTTTGTTGTCGATATTTCTTCCAAACGATATTTCTGCTAGGATATTAATGTCCAACGATATTTCTCCGTCGATATTCCTGCTCTGCACCATGCAGGACAATATCGTTTGTTACCAGCGCGTTTAATGGAGGCCTTGTGCACCTAGGCCGCTCTGCTTACCTTTTGCAAGCACTGCATCTAGCAGAGGTTACAACTTGATTTCTGCTTTGGATCTATACTGCTGACAGTGTTAAATTCAGCCTTGATTTATTTATCTGCAGTGTGGACAGCAGGGCTCATAACTTGAAAAGAGAAAGAGAAACAGTGTGAGAGAGAGGAAAAGAGCGAAAGAAATACATTGAATGTGTGAGAGGGAGAAAGTAATAGATGGAGCAGGAGAAGTACTGTTGATATTAGAGAAAATCTTCGCAGCTCACCTTTTTGCCATCGGTGTGTGTCAACAGCGTGCAGGGTTATTGTGGACCCTCAAGTTTAGTGATCTGAAAGATAGTATACAATTAGTAATTGCAGAGTACATACAACTGCACATGTATATTTCTGTGTTACGCCTTTGCACACCCAGGCTACTGTATTACATCAACTCCCACTGCAAGGAGGTGTGTGTGCGCTCTTTTCCTCCTAGGGTGCTATACACCATGCACCCTCACTGCATAGCAGTGAGTTGTAATTACTGCGCACCCAGACTGCTGCACCTCATCCACTCCCAGTGTCCGGAGGTGAGTGCCCATTCCTGCACACCTAGACTGTTGCAACCTATCCGCTCCCACTGCCCGGAGGTGATTGTACATTCCTACGCACTCAAGTTGCTGCACAATATCCAGTCTCCCCTCCCACAGGTGACTTCTCGTTGCTTCGAAAACAAGGTTCTCTGATCACCTTGTGCCACCGGTGTGTTTCAAATAGGGTCTACCACGTGTTGAAGCAACCTTCTTACGCGTTGTTACGATGGCCATGCATCATTGCAGATTCCTCAAACGTTGAGCTTTGGAGGTGTTGGAGGGGACGCCAATTTGTGAAACACAACCTGTTAGATAAAAATGAAGATAAGATTGTGAGTCATTTATTCATCAAAGGAGAGAGGAAGTGAAAGAATGACTGAAAAGAATATTCCCAGCTCAACTTTCTGTCACCGGTGTGTCTTCCACCACGTTCCGGGACATAGTGCACCCTGAAGCTCCACATCTAAAAGATAGTAAAAGAAAGATGTTATGATTGGTAATTGCCACTATCTTAATGTGGAGTAGAATAACATCGCCCTTTCACACATCTTCCCTCCCCCATTGAAAATACAACCATTTTTACTGTTCCAACTTGTTTAATGGGCATCGATGTATGAAAAATTAGTATAGTAGTAATGTTTTCCATCCGGTTATAGAAAACAAGTGGTGCGCAGTCATACACGTAGTTTCAATCATCACGCCCGTGTCTGGGCCTGATCATTGAAAACTCATGTGCTATTGGAGTCTATTACGTGCAGCAAGCGTGTAATAGATACCAATAGCCCATGGACGGAGCAATGCGCCCGTCTCTGGCCAATTGCGTGCAGTCTTTTAGAATAAGTCACATGCAAAGGCCAGGGTTTAGCACGGAAGGAAACAGACTTGCACGAGCATGTGCAATTCGTAGGTTAGGTTCATATCCCCGTTTTTTCATATAGAAAATGTCTTGCTCTGCGTAAAATGTAAATCCAGTATTTGTAAAGCGCACAGCTACCCGGGGGCATCACGGCACTGGATAGCATAGGAGTAAAAATTTGTATTCCCACTCCAGTGAGTGACACAGTAGGGAAAGCGCTGGATAGCGGAGGGGTTAAAATTACTATTCCCACTCCAGTGAGTGCCACAGTAGGGAAAGCGCTGGATAGCGGAGGGGTAAAAATTACTATTCCCACTCCAGAGAGTGCATCAGTAGAGAAAGCGCCATTTAATTTAATTTCCAATTTTAACATAATTATTATATAAATGTAAATATATTATTATTAAAAAACATAATAAAAAATAATTAATTACACAATATTTAGCACTATAATATCCACAACACACACCTACAATTAATTACAAAATTACATTTAATATTTATTAATTAATGAAAATGAATGTATTATTATTTCTTAATTAATCCATAAACAATTAATTACTTACCAGCTTTCACATCAATTACGCATATAAACACTGCAACACACACCTAAAATTAATGACACAATTACAATTAATAATTACTAAATATTAATGATAATTCATTTTAAAATATGTAATAATTAATCAATACAAAATTCATTACTTTCCACCCTTCACACCATTTACACATATAAACACCACAACACACACCTAAAATGAATTAAACAATTAACATAATTATTAATTGACTTATTTAATTAATGAACAACTAAATAGTAAACTATTATTAATTAATAAATGAACACATTAATTAATCAATTAATTTGATATAATTACATTACTTTCCACCCAATTCCCCAATAAACCCACAACCCGCTAAGGAACTAATAACGCAAAATTAAACTTAAAATAAATTAATAAGTAGAAAAATTTCAAGACATATAATAAAATGACAAACAATTCTTATTAAAAACACTAAAATACTTCACATTATTATTAAATCGATATTTTTCCAACTATATTTTTGTAAACAATATTTATTACAACTATATTTTTGTAATGGATATTTCTTACCTCTCAGTCGATATTCTTGTCATCTATATTTTTGTTGTCGATATTTCTTCCAAACGATATTTCTGCTAGGATATTAATGTCCCACGATATTTCTCCGTCGATATTCCTGCTCTGCACCATGCAGGACAATATCGTTTGTTCCCAGCGCGTTTAATGGACGCCTTGTGCACCTAGGCCGCTCCGCTTACCTTTTGCAAGCACTGCATCTAGCAGAGGTTACAACTTGATTTCTGCTTTGGATCTATACTGCTGACAGTGTTAAATTCAGCCTTGATTTATTTATCTGCAGTGTGGACAGCAGGGCTCATAACTTGAAAAGAGAAAGAGAAACAGTGTGAGAGAGAGGAAAAGAGCGAAAGAAATACATTGAATGTGTGAGAGAGAGAAAGTAATAGATGGAGCACGAGAAGTACTGTTGATATTAGAGAAAATCTTCGCAGCTCACCTTTTTGCCATTGGTGTGTGTCAACAGCGTGCAGGGTTATTGTGGACCCTCAAGTTTAGTGATCTGAAAGATAGTATACAATTAGTAATTGCAGAGTACATACAACTGCACACATATATTTCTGTGTTACGCCTTTGCACACCCAGGCTACTGTATTACATCAACTCCCACTGCAAGGAGGTGTATGTGCGCTCTTTTGCTCCTAGGGTGCTATACACCATACACCCTCACTGCATAGCAGTGAGTTGTAATTACTGCGCACCCAGACTGCTGCACCCCATCCACTCCCAGTGTCCGGAGGTGAGTGCCCATTCCTGCACACCCAGACTGTTGCAACCTATCCACTCCCACTGCCCGGAGGTGATTGTACATTCCTACGCACTCAAGTTGCTGCACAATATCCAGTCTCCCCTCCCACAGGTGACTTCTCGTTGCTTCGAAAACAAGGTTCTCTGATCACCTTGTGCCACCGGTGTGTTTCAAAGAGGGTCTACCATGTGTTGAAGCAACCTTCTTACTCGTTGTTACGATGACCACGCATCATTGCAGATTCCTCAAACGTTGAGCTTTGGAGGTGTTGGAGGGGACGCCAATTTGTGAAACACAACCTGTTAGATAAAAATGAAGATAAGATTGTGAGTCATTTGTTCATCAAAGGAGAGAGGAAGTGAAAGAATGACTGAAAAGAATATTCCCAGCTCAACTTTTTGTCACCGGTGTGTCTTCCACCACGTTCCGGGACATAGTGCACCCTGAATCTCCACATCTAAAAGATAGTAAAAGAAAGATGTTATGATTGGTAATTGCCACTATCTTAATGTGGAGTAGAATAACATCGCCCTTTTACACATCCTCCCTCCCCCATTGAAAATACAACCATTTTTACTGTTCCAACTTGTTTAATGGGCATCGATGTATGAAAAGTTAGTAGAGTAGTAATGTTTTCCATCCGGTTATAGAAAACAAGTGGTGCGCAGTCATACACGTTGTTTCAATCATCACGCCCGTGTCTGGGCACGATAATTGAAAACTCATGTGCTATTGGAGTCTATTACGTGCAGCAAGCGTGTAATAGATACCAATAGCCCATGGACGGAGCAATGCGCCCGTCTCTGGCCAATTGCGTGCAGTCTTTTAGAATAAGCACATGCAAAGGCCAATGGTTTAGCACGGAAGGAAACAGACACGCACGAGCAAGTGCAATTCGTAGGTTAGGTTCATATCCCCGTTTTTTCATATAGAAAATGTCTTGCTCTGCGTAAAATGTAAATCCAGTATTTGTAAAGCGCACAGCTACCTGGGGGCATCACGCCGCTGGGGGCCATCGGAAATATTAAGCAAGCTATTGCCCAGAGTCACCTTGTGCTGGGCAGACCCCTGCTTCCGGTGCCAGAGATCGAACCGTGATCCCCAGCACCCGGCGTCAGTCGCCCTGGCCGCTGAGCCACACCTCTTCCCAGGTGAGCAGTGCACTCCAACGAAAGCACGAGCTGTACTGCACACAGCAACAGATGCGCGAGTGCTACATGAATTGAGAAAGGAAAGGTTGTCTAAATAAAATGATACATTTTATTGTACGTAGTATGAAAAAATAAATACTCATCTACTTCGCAACTATAAAAACTTTCCTGCTATACAAAAAAAATACAAATGCAATGACATAGGGTATGTTGGAATGCATACGCCTAAATCGCTGCGTTGCTTTTTGTATCCAGTCTGCTCTATCGCATCTACTCCTTCCGGTGCACACCGAGGCCTCACTGCTCACCTTTTTGCAGACAGAACACCTTCTACATCATGCAGTCCCGCTCTGCTACCAAGAAGTCTCACATTTGTTGTTGAGTCTTGATATCGCTATGGACATACTTGTGCACCCATCATCCTTGCAGGTTTCTCACCCGCTCAGTCCTTGCGGTACCACTAACTCAGTGACCAAAGAGGCCATGCACATGGTAGTGGGTGCCAATGTTCCCTCTAATTGTTTTCCTCTGTGTGCGGCAGTGTAAGGTCTCTGTGCACTGCAGCCAAGGTTATGTGCACCAGGAACCAGACCACGCTCGTGGGTGCAGAATCTAAAGAAAGGGGCGCGGCCATCTTCTCTTTTTTAATATCAGTAACCTTCTGAGCATCTGACAGAAAGGTAGACCCTTTAGGAATATCCAATATCCCTACCTTAGCTACACTGTTAGAAAAATGTGTTCACCTCCAACTGACAAAACACATCGATCCCTTGGACCTCCTTAACCGACACCAATCCGGCTTCAGTTCAGGCCACAGCGCAGAATCAGCCATGACTCACATATTTGATGACGCACTCCAAATTCTAGACCAAAACGGCTCCTGCCTCCTCATTCTGCTTGACCTCTCATCTGCATCCAACACAGTCAAAGACGAGAACTTACTCGGTCTGTTGAATATCAGAATGGGTATTTCTGGGACAGTACTCAAATGGTTCACCTCCTTCCTTCATAACCGGACTCAGAAATTCAAAACTAATAACACTATGTCCACACCCGTTCCAGTAACACTTGGTGTCCCGCAAGGATCCTCCCTATCACCAACCCTGTTCAACCTAGTCATGGAGCCACTCACCGCACTGCTTCATGCCTCTAATGTGCAATTCCACATGAATGCGGATGATACCCAACTCTACCTCAAACTACAATCCCCTGAAGACCTCAAACTTCTCAACTCAACACTTAAGGATACACAGACATGGTTGGCAGAGAACCATCTCAAACGTAATGCTCTAAAAACAGAATTCCTCCTAATAGCCCCCCCCCTCCAAAATCCTCATTGCCCAGGATTGGCTGAAACACCTCCCTGCATTCAACGTCTAACCTATCATTGTAGACTCAGCAAAATCCTTAGGTATCACCCTTGACTCCAATCTCAATATGCAACGACATATCAGCAATGCAACCAAGGGAGCTAATTTCCAAATCAATACCTTGGAAAGCTGAAACCCTTCCTCGCAGCCGCCGACTTTAGAACTGCAGTCAAAGCGCCAGTTATCCCTCGGATTGACTATGGAAGTGCCTCCCTCTGCGACCTCCCACTCTCAACAACCGCACCACTAAGAGCCTCTATCAATGCTAGAGCAAGGCTCATAACTAGATTAAAAAAATGCTCACACATCGCTCCTGACTTAAAATCTCTGAACTCGCTTCCGCTCGAAACCAGAATACACCTGAAAATCGCATGCATTACTCACAAGGCCTTACATCACAGCTCGCCCAGTTACATTGCTCAGAAATTGACAATCTCAGGAGGCTCAAGAGCCACAAGAAGCATAGAAACTCTCCTTCGGAAACCACAAAGATTCCACAAGAAAAAAACTTACAAGCGTTCCTTCTCAGGGATGGCCCCCAGGATCTGGAATGCCCTCCCTCCAGAAACAAGACTCATCTCATCCACTGCATCCTTGAAAAAAGAAGTCAAATCGATCCTCATGGCTAAATTCACTTGAACATAAACTATGCAAATACTGCTTGCCTGTGTTTCCTCCACCTTGTATTTCAGTGCCTGAATCGACCACAAAATCACACTCTACTACCATGCATGGTTCGCTTCTTTGCACAAACTGCCTTATTAAGTTTTCTTTCCTTTTGTTCTCCTTTCATATGTATGTAAAGCGCTCTGATATCTGTAAGGATCTTGTTCGCGCTATACAAAACTCTGAAAATAAATAAATATATCTTCAATTCTGAACCATAAATCCAACACCATGCAGCCGTTCATATATCGTGTTCCAATTTTCAGAAGAGACTGCAAATGTTTTGTATATTAAGCTTATCCATCCTTATTCTACAAAGCCAGAACTGGGGGCAGGTCCTTCAGGGTCGCAGCGGCCAAGTTATGGAATAGTCTGCCCTCGGATATTCGCCAGATCCCTCATCTTCTTCCATTCAGGAAGCGCATTAAGACCTGCCTATTCCCCTAAAATTCTCTGCCTGCCTGACAGACACCTCGGTTTTCTTCATTCTTTCCTTCAGTAGAGTATGCTCTAGCGCCAGGAAGCCTGCAAGGTATCAGTTGCGCTCTACAAATACCTAAAATAAAATAAATAAATATTATATGTTAATTTCAGACTGTACATGGTAGACATTTATAAAAGTCAGGCATTCCAATCTAATGGGTAAGACCGACGAGCAACAGCGCACCATAGGGGACTTTTTGAAAGGTGGAAAGGAACTGCCTAGACCATTTCATCCACTTTACAAACACCACATCACACTACAGTGTCTCTAGTGATCACTGAAATTATTAAAAGTCACACATAGCAATCTGAAACCCATAGCAGCTGTGCAAGTCGTGCTTTTGGACTTGATGCATGTTTTTAGGTCTTGCCTAGCATTGCAGTGCAAAGCGGTGCTTGCTATGCGAGGCATGCTCTATCAGGGTATTTTTTTAGACGTGGTGTGAAAGACCCGCCCATATTTTTCATTGGCTGGCATCATCGTCCATGGTAAATACTGGCTTCCGATTGATAATGAGGCTTTTTAGTCCCTCCTTGTTACCGCTCTGTCTCCTTTTGGGACCGCCCATGAGGACTGGATCGTTTACTGGTGGTGTTATACTGTCTTCTTCAATTAGTCTGTAAGCACTTTTTTATTTGAGCAATGGTGACAGCTTGTTTAGGTCACACCTGAGCCAGTGCTTCTCTTTTTAGTGTACTGTTCCCGCCCCCCCCTCCCATTGTCCATGTTCCTTTTGTTCCCGCCCCCTCCCGCTGTTTCTTGTCTAAAAGCTCGTGGGCCATGGACGTGATTTTGGTGTCTGTTGGTAACAGCCCTACCTGCTCTGCAACAGATTGCAGTGCCTTCTGCAGCACCGCGATGTTATGCTCCTGCGCCTCCAGAAGCTCTAACCCAGCCCCTCCAGTGCACCCCCACCAGCTCGCTTTGCCCTGACGAGGTCGCCATGTCCTGCCCCGGTGGGCTCCTGGCCCCTCACCTGCCCTTCTCAGGTATCCCGACCCCTGCAGCTCACATCTGTGCAGATCTCACAGCACAGGCGGCTGTATGGCTCTGGGGCGCTTCCCTCAGCTGCCTCTGGTGGCTCCGGTGGGAGGGAGGACTCCGCCAGACTTGTGTTTATCTCAGGCGCCCCGCTTTGCTTAAGCATGGCACCCCGCATTTGTAGGTATAACATACTTCAGCACAAAAGCTCCGTCCGTAGGGTGTTCTCCACAAATGGCTGCTAAAGCTGTACCTTTTTTTGTTTCTGTTCCTCCTTATGTTTTTGTTCCACCTTATTATTAGTGCTTTAAATGCTAATACACTTAAAAGAACGGAATGGGATATCCTTCACGCATGCCCTCAAATAGCCATCAACAAACTTTCTATCCGGCCCTTTTTTCTTTCACGTAAATCAAACGTGGTTAGTGAACAAGCTGCTGGTGCAAAATGGTTCATAAAACATGTTTAATAGATGTCTCAAAGACCATTCAAGATTGACGCAAACTCAAACATGATAACAGAAAAAATAACCTTTTTTTTTTTACAGATAATACTGCTCATTCATTCCACGTGTATATGGGGAAGTGGAGAATCAGTCCAGTCACAAAGTAACAAAAGCATTAATTTTCAATCACATGCAGACGTGAGATGGTCCGTTTTCAGTCACTGCGTGTGAAAAACGCCCTTTAGTCCCATGAAATCACTGACTAATAAGCCGAAATGCACTGAAAAGTGTGTGCGTCAGGAAGCTGTCTCAGCTCGGGCTGACACACCCACACGAGGGGGAGGGGCTGAAGCCCTTTGAGCCCAATGCGCGTTGCACGCCTGGTGCTTAGCATAGTGTGCCGCCCGACTGGTATTTTGCTATTTTTGTCATTGTATCCAGATATATCATACAAAAAGTAACATCATACCTACAACAAGTCAGGACTATTGGCTTTGTCAATGGTTGTTAGTTGCATAAGATAAATGAGCAGCAACTATGGCTTGTATTAATATTGAAAAAACTCCCACTTAAAGCCCTGGTGACACCACGACAATGTTGCTGCTCCTGAGTTTCAAAAAGAGAAGGTAAATCCAGAGAGCAATTACTCTCTTCAAAGGATTTCCCTTCCCTACAACGCGTAAAAAAATACGGATCGACTTTGCCAGGGCACATAACAGAGCCCAATAGAGACCCGTTTCGAGGCCTCTTTAAAAAAACGTAATGGATTGCAGTGTTTTTTATGATATGTAGCTCAACATCAAGCACAATTATTTAACGTTCGCACCCAGTGTCATTAAGACCATCTTTTTTTTCTTTCAGGACTTCTTGGGGCGCGGCCAAGGGTTGAATGAAGGCCTTTGTGAAAGTATTTCTGTTTATTGCAGCACTATCATGCTCTGCAATTAACAGGAATATTTTCACAAAAGCTCCCAATCAGCCCGCAGCCGCGCTCCACTAACAAAAAACATGCATCAAGTCCAAAAGCACGAGGTGTAAAGCACACGTCGTGGTTTTGGACTTGCTACATTTAATTTCTTAATGGAGTGCGGCTCTGGCTGATTGTGGGCCTTTGTGAAAGTATTCCTGTTATTCGCAGCACTGTCATGCGCTGCAATTAACAGGAATATTTTCACAATGGCCCACAATCAGCCCCCAGCCGAGCCCCATTAGGAAAGGAAATGCAGCAAGTGCACGAGCTTCCTACTGCTAAATCCGTGCACAGGCTGCCATCAAAAAGCAAACATACCTCCTGCCACTCCCGGTGATGCCAACGCTTCGAGGGTTCTGCTGTGTGCGCGCTTTAAGTAGGACACTGCGCGCTCTGAGTGAGAGATGTGGGTGTGCGCACATGCGCGCAGCTTCCTGGAAACACAGGTGGGCGCCCCTGTTCGGTACTTCGGGCCTACATGAGGCGTCTGAACCACCAGGTCGGGCCATCACAGCGCTTATGATGGGAGCAACACCAAAATGGTGTAGAGCACGTGCACTCTGTCTTTTTTATTGGTAGGGTCATGTGTATTGTGACACCTGTGCTGGATGGGTGTGGTGTGGGTTTATACCAGCCATGAGGGAGTGTGTGTGTGTGCCGTTCTGACAACTTGACCTGGAACTAAGAAATCACTGCAATATAAATCAGGGCCATGCAGCGTTGTTGTGTTTTCCTGGAAGCGTAAGTGGATTGGGCTGGCCTGACGTATGCCAGTGCTGCGCGAGGCTGTGAACAATGACTCCGGAGCTATGGGCATGTCTCTGTCGTGAGCTATATGAGAAATCAACTGATTCGGGTGTCTGTGTTGTAGTGCTGCCGTCACCCGGGTCTTAAACGCAAATGTGTCATTATATCTGTGAAGTCTCACAACATGGCCAACATGAAAGGTATGGGAAATAACTGATCCTACATTTATCCATAGTTCCACACATAAAAGATGGTGGACATGACGCATTTCTGTGAATATGAATGTTTGTTGTACATTCAGTGGAGTGTTGTAGCTGTAGTAATACAGGGCTATGAAAGCTTTAGGTTGCTGTTTTTTGGCACATGAAGGGCAGCTAATATATATACGTATGTGTTAATTCGGGTATACTGTAGAACTTGGTGTGGGAAATCTGTGTTCGAGCTTTGGAGTCGCGTCCACATCCTGTTATTGTAGACAAATCACGTAATCTATGCGTGCCTGAAAATGTACTGTAAATACGGTGCACATGTAAATCTCTGAAATAGTTTTGGGTCGACTTTGCGCTATATAAATATGCTACAAAAAAAACTCGAGCAATAGCATACACTTATAAATTTACTATACACTTTGCTTGCTTGATTCAGTTTCTACTTTCCAATTTGTAGAATGAGCAAGAGAAATTTATATAACCAAAGTTTTTGTTACTGCCAGAGGTAAGATGGTTGCATACACTGTTTACAGCACAATATAATGTGGTAGGGCACAGGGGCAGCATTTTACAAACAAAATGAATACACAGACACAGATAGATAGTTGAAGTGGGTATGGGCATATGCACTTGACTCCTTTTTATCACGTTGCTGTTGGTAACAAGTACAATAGTAATCATCATATCATACACAAATGTTCCATTATAAACGGTTTATGACTTCTGCTGTACAAAGGTAGGAGCACTACATGTGAAATAATACACAGAAGATTCTATCATCAAAGGTTCATAAGTTGTGGTGCACTGAGGTAGGGGCAGTTTGTGGGGAGCCTGCGTTGATGCGTGGTCCAGGCAGACCGCACTGGCAACAATGTCTTTTGACTAGTGTTCCCTGTAACGTGCGCGGGCGCGCGCGCGCACATTGCTTCCCCCTGAGTGCGCAGAGTCCCGAGGGCAGCGCGCACACATCCTATGAGTGCTTTCGCACCACCGCTTTTAAAACGCGAGTGGCGCGAACACTGTAATTCCGGCTGTGGCTGCGGGCTGTTTGTGGCCCTTTGTGAAAACATTTGTTAATTGCAGCCGGTCATGCGCTGCAATTAACAAACATTTTCACAATGGCTCACAATCAGCCCCCAACCGCGCTCCCTTAAGAGAAGACATTTAGCAAGTCCGTGATTTTGGACTTGCTAAATGTCTTCTCTCAAGGGAGCGCGGTTGGAGGCTGATTGTGTGCCATTGTGAAAATGTTTGTTAATTGCAGTGCATGACGGGGCTGCAATTAACAAATGTTTTCACAAAGGGCCACATGGTTTCACAGCTTCCAAGGTTTCAGATTGCTTTGTGTGCCATTATTATAATTTCAGTGCAATTATGAGTGACATTTTAACCACTTTGAGTGACACTTTCTCGCGAGCAAAAGCATGCAGTATAGATGAGGGAAACATGTACATTTCAGAAATGACACTCATGTGAGCAAGAAGAAACTAAGACAATCTTAAAACTGCTACAAATCACAGAAATTGAAGGGCACTACGCTAGTGCCCTTGTAAACTGATCATAATTTGGGAAATATGCAGTGTATCATTGGTACATTCAAGTGCTTTCAACAGGGTTATAGGACATCTCTGCTGTGATAAATCCCTGTGGTAGCATTCATTTAATAACGACTTACATTTTCTCTAGTAAAGTCATAACACTACACTGCACAACCTAGGTAAGGAAAAAAAATGTAGCTGCCGCTGTCCTTGAGAAGTTTGGCTCTTTGTGTGTCACACTCATTGGGTCAGCCGGCAGCATGCACTCTCAGCTGCTGTCTGTCCCTAGTCGTATCGCTAGTGAAGACCTCTGAATGCAGAACTGGTCAGTGGCATACATATTTGTATTTTGTGTAATAATGAGAACCTTTTTGTGAATTAGCGAACTTCAAACCTGTATGGATTGTGTTAAAAATTGCTTGATTTGCTGTCCCTTCTTAGCTGTGTTTGTGAGAGGTGGGCCTGAGCTAAACATCACCTGCTCAGCCTCACCCGGACATGGAGGACGTGTTGAAGGAGAGTTTTAGTATTGCCAGTCGACTGCAGCAATTATTGGGGGCCCGGGCTGGGGCATAGGCTGAGGGAGGAAACAAACATCGGAAACCACCAGAAAGAAAAGTGCACATGGCTCAGGACTGGAACAGCAACTTACATGTAATTGAGGATTTTTAGTTTATACATTACCTGCTTTTCTCAGGCACTGATCATCATGTTACTGGGCAGCTGATCCCGGCTGGTGGTGCCGCGGCCGAGTGGGCTGTGTCCCACTCCCGTCGCGTGAGATATTGTCTGTCCCCGCTGTGCAGTTAAACATACTGCAAACAAAGCATCAACTTGCTGCAGCACCCACCTTCGCTGCCTCTACTGTAACACTGGCTCGTGGTGCTGTTCTGGCCGAATGGTGCACATGGGCTGATTCCATTTCTTGGCGCTCGCTGGCCAGGTTCAGAAATAATTATTAGCCGGCGGGGGGATGCCATAATTTAGCTACACAGCTCAGGTGGCCCGGCAGCAGCAGGTGCAATTATCAGTAGTGCTGCCACCAGCCAGCCGACCACCATGATTCCGGTGCCAACCGTGAGCTCAGCCGTGGTGACAACGGTTCTCGGAGCAAAGCATGCCGCCCGGACATTCACATTAACGGGTGTGCTCTGGGTTCCAGCGGCCGCCGCGGTCCTTGGGGTTGGTTTGGTGGGTCAGAACACACGGTTTACATATTGAAAAACAAATCCTGAATTAACAGCACGCTCATTCCCACTGCAGGCAGCCTCCCTTAATTTACTTCCCAGGAACGGCATCCTTCCCGAGAATTACCCACTCACGTCGCATCGATCGGGCGAGAGCAGGAAAAGATGGAGACTGAACTCTCTGACAGACAAGAGCAGGTATCCTACTGGCTGTGAATATGGCTATGAACCAAAGGAAGTATAGTGGAATCAGCACATGCCTTCAAGGTTCCATAAGTTCCAACCAGAAGATGGATGATCTGAAGAGATCAAATATTGGACTTGCTGTTCCTCTACCTGAAAGTAAGAGAAGCACTGACAGCACACACCACTAGTGATAACACAATCGAAGAATCCTCAACCCTGGAGGGTAGGCTACTAAGGGAACCGTTGGCTAAGAAAGCCATCTCCCTAATACATTGGAAAATAATGTCTAATTTGCTGGAGGGAATGTCCACACTAAGGACTGCTTTGGAAAAAGATGTAGACACACTTGAGGATGGGGAGTGGGAGGAGGCGCTCCAGGCCCGGAGGGTGATAGTGATAAGGCCGGAGTTACATCTGGCGCAGCTGCGATTGCTGCACAGGGCATACGACAACGGGGTTTTCATCTATAACATGGGTAGGGCAGGCTCCAGTGTGTGCAGCAGGGGATGCATCACACTGAGAGCTCATACACACCATGTGGGCTTATGAGAGAATCTAGCCTTATGCCGTTCCAGTTGGACAGGGCTTCTACAGAGCAACAGGGACAAAAGTAGAGAATACCGTCAATATGCTGATACTCCATATGTGGGGTGATGATTATCCTCCGCAGCCCACCAAACTGCTGCTAATGGTGGTACTGGCAGTGGCTAAGAGGAACACAGCCAGAAGTTAGGGGGGTGGGAGTGCCAAGCACGGACATTCAAGCCTGGGCGGAGGACTGGGCGGAGGACATGGACTGGTGCATGATGGCAGAGAAACCGGTATATACAGGAAGGGGATGCTCAAAAAATGGAAGGTGTGGAACCCATGGAGGAGGGACAGGGGCATGGATAAGTCTTCTTGACCAGGGCTAGAAGGGAGCATGCAGATGGGCCTACTGGATGGGGGTGTGTCTAAAAAAGTGTCAGACTACTTCGCTCAGTCAGGAAGCTAAAGAAAAATACAAATTAGGAAGTAGAGTAGGAGGTCTCCTGATTGCGTTGCCAGCTCGTAAACTGAATAAAAGCCCTGGACTTGTCACAGCACATGGCAGCGGAGAAGCCCCTCTCTGGAGGTAAAGTTAAAATACTTGCTGTTCGTGCCTTGCTTTTAGATAACTTGTATGGGGGCTTTCCAAGAGTTATTGTTTTTATGATTTAGATTGCGCTTCCAACCAAAATTTGCTCCTGCTACGAGGTCCTAGGTGTAACAGGATGCATAAGATTACCTTACGATCG
The DNA here is from genome assembly GCF_964261635.1 of Lissotriton helveticus. NCBI lineage: Eukaryota > Metazoa > Chordata > Amphibia > Caudata > Salamandridae > Lissotriton > Lissotriton helveticus. The sequence goes on along the minus strand of NC_136063.1, from coordinate 534,083,365 downwards.
TCTCTGAAAACATTGAGTGTGCATTTATTCTGGGAGCCAAGATCTCTCTCAAGACGATCTGCCTTGTCTTAGTTGTGGTTTACCGCCCCCCGCACTCCCCCCAAATGTATGGAACAGTTTACTGAATTAATGACAGATCTCCGCTCACGCTACCAATGTATCATGGTGATGGGGGACTTCAACCTTCACTAGGACCAGGTTCCCAGAGACTCGTACACAAAACAATTGGATAATACTCTGACTACTCCAGAGTTTAACAAATTGGTTAAGGCACCGACACATGACAAAGGCCACATCCTCAACCTAATTTGGACTACCCACCCCTCACTTAACTTGGTAGATATTAGCCCTTGCGCCTGGTCCAAACACTTCTTGATCAGATGTGTGATCCCACTTGAAGCCGGGGCGCCACCAGCACCTCTTGAATGGAAATTTCTACGTCAATGGAAGAAAATAAAGGAATGTGACCTTGTAGGGACCCTATCTAGTTCAGCACCAGAAGGGCCAACATCAGGCGATCTCGACCAAGAAAGTGAGTCCCTCCTACTGAGGATGAGGAATGCCATTGACAATGTTTCCCCACCACGTAGGGAAAAAGTGAGGTATAAAGGTACTGGGGCTCCCTGGTTCAACGAGACCCTACGAGTACTGAAACAATCACTGCGTCAATTGGAGAGAGCCTGGCGCAAAGCTTAAGACCCCGGTGCTCTCCCCGAATACAAAACTATGCTCATCACCTACAAAAAAGCTATTATAGAAAGGAAAGCGGACTTTTATGAATCCATGATCTTAGCGGCCGATAATAAACAAACAAAAAGAGACCTTCAGGATTCTGTCGGAACTCAGACAGCCACATGAACAGAAACCTTCAGCCCGCCCCGAAGACTGTAATAAGTTTCAGTCTTACTTCCTGCACAAAGTCAATGTCCTCCTGTCAATCATCCACCACACTCCTACCATCCATATCCCCTCAGTTGAGGCCCCTATGCCCCCCGCCTATGATAAACTCCTTTCCACTTTCCCAAAATTAAACCATGATTCCCTGAGAGCTCTTCTGGCCGCACTAAATCAGGGTCTTCGGTGGACCCTTGTCCCCCTAATGTATTCCCCATGGCACTTCCTGGATTGGAGAATGAGGTTCTGAATTTACTAAATCGGTCCCTTGACGCTGGCCAATGCCCAGCTAACTTTAAAGAGGCAAGAGTTATTCCCCTGCTGAAAAAATCGGGGCCGATATAACTAATCTTAAAAATTACAGACCTATTTCTCAGCTACCTTTTCTGGCAAAGGTGCTAGAACAGCATGTGCTGAAAACCTTATCCCTTCACTTAGAAGACAACCACCTTTTCCATATGAAACAGGCGGGCTTCCAGGCGCACCACAGCACCGAACTGGCCATGCTGGCAGTTCTGGACGAGATGAGATTGATGGCAGACAGGAAGAAACCCTGCGCCCTGGTCCTCCTGGACCTGTCTGCAGCATTTGATACGGTTATTCACGGCCTACTCCTGTCGCGGATCGGGGAGCTAGGAGTCCAGGGGGTGGCATTCCAATGGCTGGTGTCCTTCCTGTCGGATCGAACTCAAAGGATCCAGCTGTCTAACCATGTCTCTGATGCTAGTGAGCTAACATGTGGCGTCCCCCAGAGATCTGCATTGTCTCCCCTTCTCTTTAACATATATCTTCAGCCTCTGGTGACCGCTCTGTCCAGCATGGAGTGCCAGGTCTTCAATTATGCTGATGACACACAGATCCTCATCCAGATTGAGATCTCCCTTAAGGCACATGCTTGGTTGCAGAACATTTTAAAATTTACTGTCAACTGGATGACAGTCAACCACCTCAAGATAAACCCAGACAAAACCGAGGTCCTGGCGATCACCACGAATGTTAACCCCGGGAGCTCCTTTTTTTGGCCACAAGAACTTGGACCTACCCCCGAACCCGCCCCAGCTGTAAAGAGCTTGGGGATAAAAATAGACTCTAAGCTCTCCATGTCCCACCAGGTCTCAACCATGGTCGGCACCTCTGTTGGCTTACTTAGATTGCTGCGAAAACTGGCCCCTCTTCTTTCGTTCCCAGCACTCCGGATGGTAGTGTCAGCCTTGATCATTTCCCGCCTGGATTATGGGAATTCCCTCTACCTGGGTCTCCCAGATAAACTATTGACTAAACTTCAGATAGTTATGAACGATGCAGCCAGACTGAACTTTAGGCTCCGTAGGCGAGCCTATGCCACTCCACTGTTGCAGCAGTTTTACTGGTTACCAGTTAAATAGCGAATCAGGTTTAAGGGACTATGTATAGCCCATAAAGCCATCTATGGTCAGGCCCCATCTTATATTAAGAAGTGTCTGCTAAATTACATCCCGGGTCGGTCACTCGGTCCACTGATGCAGGCCTGTTATCCTGACCTCCTTTCCGGACTTCCTCCAGCGAAGGTAGAGCCTTTTCTACTGTGGCTCCTAAACTCTGGAACGCTCTACCTGTGGGACTCCGTAAAGAACCTGACCTCCTTCCATTCAGTAAACAACTAAAAACTCTCCTTTTTACCGAAGCCTGGGGTGTAATGTAGGCCACTCAGGGTGAACACTCTGAGGTGCCATAACTGAGATTTCTCTAAGCGCTTAGAGACCAGTAGGGGATAATGCGCTATAAAAATCTCAATTAACATAACATAACATGTGACTGAATGAGGTCAGAGATCACATCATTACGTACGGCAACATCGCTTGTTTGCACCTGCGCACTCAGGCTCATGCACCCCACCCCTACCGCACCACTGCACTCAACACGCGTCTGTAGGGCAGTGCTGCCCGCTGGCTCAGGTCTACAGTATGGTCCAGCAGGTTTTTAAAATGAGACAGAGATGTGACTGAATGAGGTCAGATATCACATCATTACGCAGGGCAACTTCGCTTGTTCCCACCTGCGCACTCAGGCTGATGCAGCCCACCCCTCCCGCAGCACCGCGCTGAATTGGAGCCGCTGTGCACCCAGGTCCCACTACTCACCTGCTGTCATTGTTGTGTGTGCAAACACTCTGGGTAGCAGAGTTCATAATTCAGTTGCAGTGTTGATTGCAGGATTCATGGATCCTTTGGCAGTAGGGTTCATGATTTAGAGCCAGTGGGCGTAGTGTTGCCTACTTCGCCCTTTGCAAAGTAGGCGAAGCAGGCAACACTACGCCCACTCCTTGGGCGTAGCGAAGTTGCCCGCCACCCGCCTCTCTCCCGTCCTCCCGAACATACCTAATTTTATTAAATGGGCACATAGAAATAAATAAAAGTCACTTACCTTGTCCGCGGCGTCCCGGGCTCCCTCTGCTCGTTCACGCCGCCGTCTGCTAAACAATGCGCATGCGCATTGCTTAGCAGACGGCGGCGTGAACGAGCAGAGGGAGCCCCGGGACACCGGGGACAGGGTAAGTGACTTTTATTTATTTCTATGTGCCCATTTAACAAAATTAGGTATGTAGGGGAGGGGGGCATGCGGCGCGTAATGGGGCTACGCGAAGTGCGCAGGTGGGCGTAGTTTCTCGCCCACTTTGCGTAGCTTCGCGTAGCCCCACTACTCACACTACGCCCAGGGTTAGTCATATCACTAGAGGCTTTGTGGAAGAACTGGGACATGGGGCGTTGTCGTTATCCTATTTATACGTACGCAAAGTGTGCTGGGCTTGTGTACAGCAGGCCAGCGTAGGGGTCTGAATTATTGTTCCGAGGATCAGGGCGTTGATCCGTTCCTTCCTGGCCAGGAAGTGTACTTATGTGTGTTTCTTTTGCAGTTTTGACGTTGCAGAATGCGCAATTTACATTAATGTAGCATGTACCGGGAGGGCTGCAACTATCGCTAATGAGATGCTGTTCAAAAACATTGAATGGCCAACATCACATCTCGTTGTCAAGCTTGTGGATGTGCGCAGACACGCATGTCAATGGTGTGCGGTATTATTGAAAGTGTTGCTATCGCGAAGCGCACAAATGTGAATGTTCTCGGATGGAGGGAGGATCAGCAGTGAGGCTACGCCATACACAGTGATAACGCTCATTACAGTCAAGCAATGTATGTCAAACGTGAATCTGAAAGTCTCACATATAACACACTACTATATTGGTAAAACCTGACAACAGAGCATACAGCAATATAAATCTACACATTACTGTTTACTGTTTGTCACATGTGATCTAGGATGTGCACTCTGCCATTGGCTGATGATACCTCTTAAAGCCACCAATACCCAGGCTGAAAGGCAGCACAATAATGTGCACATACACACACACCCCTGGTGCATCGTGTAACACACATTTGTTTTTTGATGTAACATTTGAGATGCATGGCCATCACACATGGAAGGCTAATGTACAGACCATGAACATTGATCAAGATGATGGTTGCATGTTGTGTGTAGTATAAGATATGTGTATACAGCAAAACACTTTTCAAAAAAGCTCTCTAATCAGAAGGGGTGTGTCTCATCAAACGTTGTAGAGAGAATGACTAAAATGGGTGGGGTCGTCCACCTGTTACAATGGGAAATGTTATGAAGCAATGAAATGCTTTTTTTTAAGGTAACATGGCAATCGCGCACCAAGCGTATAAGGAGGCCGCATCTAACGCGATTTTGAGATGGGATTTGCGTGGTGATGGAGCTTGGTACGCTACTGGTATGGGAGTGCAGTTTTCACACAAAAAAAAAAACATATTTTTGGGGGAAGATATACAGCATTACATAATTTTTAAAGTTAAAAAAAGAAGTATAAGAGTTCTAAAATATTTAAAAATATAATAAAAAATAGGTTATATAAACATTTAAATATGAAATTAACATTTAAAAAACCTTTCAAATTCACTGAAAAACCATAGGTTTTACAGACGTTATAGTTAGGAATTAGCATTTAAAAAACCTTAGAATTTCACCCAAAAAAACACATGTTTCAGGGACGAACTAGTTAGTTAAACATTTGACTCATATAAAACAAGAGAAATTCGTATGTTATAGTTATTTGAGCTAACTATAACTCGCGCGCCCGCAATGCACTGGTGATGACATCACATATTACATCACTCATGACTTGGTCAGTGACATCACTGATGACATCTCAAATGACATCACTCATGACATCATCCAGTGACTGTGAGTGTTTTTAAAAAGTTTATGAGTGTTAAATATATATACAGAGGTGTATTGATGAATCAGTGGGTGTATGAGTGCCTGTACTGATGATTCAGTAGGTGCCTGACTGACTGCATAAGTGAGTGATTAGGTCTCTCAGTAAATGTATGGGTTACTGAGTAGGTTGTCAGAATGTGTCTAAGTGGCTGTATGGGTTGTTGAGTGGGTACATGAGCAGGTGTATGGATGATTGATTGGTTGTCTGAGTACCTATTGGGTGTATGAGGGTCTGCATGGGTGGGTGAGAGGGTGTGTGAGTACCTGGATGGATGAATGAGTGGGTGAGTCAGTGCCTGGATGGATGAGTGAGTGAGTGAGTCAGTAGGTATATGGGTTAATGTGTGTGTAAGAGAAGGGCTGCATAAGTGACTGAGTGTGTGCGTATGACTGTGTCAGTGAGTGAATGGATTTATCATTGGTATTTGAGTGCCTAACATCATATGTGAAGGATAGTATATGTGAGTGGTGAAGTAAATGAGTGACTGTATGTGTAAGTGAGTGATTGTAAGAGTGAGTGTGTGTGTGCTTGTGTCAGTGACTGTATAGGTGAGTAAGTATGTGTTAGTATCTGTATGAATACATGAGTGGGTGTGTGTATAACTGTATAGGTGAGTAAATTGCTGTCTGATTGACTCTGTAGGTTAGTGAGTAGGTGTGTGAGTCGCTCTATGAGTGACTGACAGTGTGTGAGTGGCTGTATGTCTGTATGAAGGGACATATCAGTGGCTATATTATTGAGTAAGTTGTTGTAGGAGTGGCTGTATGGGAAACTGAGTGGATGTGTGTAGGTCTATGAATCAATGAGTGGGTATGCAAGTACTGGTATGGGTGAGTCAATGGTTTAGAGAATGGTAGTGTGGAAGTTGGAGTGGGTGATTGGGGATGTAAATGGGTGCATCAGAGACTCTGTGGATGATGTCATCAGTGATGTCATTTAAGATGTCATCAGTGATATCACGGAACATGTCATAGGAGATGTAATATGTGAGATCATAATCGGTGCCTTGATGGGCTACAAGTTATAGTTAGCTCAGCTAACTATAACGGCTGAATTTCTCTGGTTTGTTTGAGTGAAATGTCAGCCTAACTATAATGTCCCTGTAACCTTTGGTTTTTTCAGTGATTTTCTAAGGTTTTTTTAAATTCTATTTCCTTCCTATGATGACCCTGTAACCTTGTTTTTTTTCACTGAATTTCTAAAGTTTTTTTAAATGCTAATTCCTAAATATAACGTCCCTGTAACCTTTGTTTTTTTCAGTGAATTTGTAAGGTTTTTTTTAATTTCTGTTTCTTGATGTTAACGTCCATTTTTTTTAAGTGAGCCTCTGAGATTTACATATTTTCTATCTAAAATTGGATAATGTGTATTATATTTTTATTATATACCACTCATTTTTTTATTTGGTATGTGTTTATCAGAAACTAGTTTTATTTTTAAGATTTTTTTGAGTCGGCACAAGATTGTCTCATTTACTGTGGAGAATCTGCGATCAGCCAATGTATTTCACATTCTGAAAAATAGACTTAAAGATATTTTTCAAATAAAGTTTAAGTCTAAATATTTAGTACGATATTGTTTGATCTTTTCTTTCTCTGATCAATTTCGGAGAAAACCACCTTTACAAAATTATTTTATGTTTATAACTACTGACGTCGTCGCAATGACGTCGGTAGTCGTGAAGAGCTGGTGGTTTGTACAAAGTGTAAAACATATATATATATATAGGCACATTCTACAGTTTATTTTCCAGTTGAGCTTTATTAATGTACATTTTAAACTCATATTTTTGTTGCAAGTTTACAGAAAACTCTTCTTCAAAGACTATTGTCAGGTTTTGCAGTGACACCGGGCATCGCGACGACCTCGGTAGTGGAGGACATTGCATGTTTTTCAGAAACTCTAAAACAATATATTTTAATTAGTGTTCAAAACTCGTTGTTTACTGATCTGTTTAAAGTTGTCTGTCTATAATAATTAGACAACATATTCACTTTTATTTTGCGTTTCCCATGTTCGTGGCAACAGTGGAAATTGCGATGACATCGTTCATCGCCGATACCACATGTTTTATAGAGACTCTAAAAGACATATAAACACCTATTATAATTGATATTTGACGCTAGTTGTTAACTGCTCTCTTCTTTACAAGTGGCGGCCTATAACAATTTTTCCACAAAATCATTTTTATTTAGTTCCCGTTTTTGTAAACACACCAGTAGTCACAATGTCATCGGTAATCACGGATACCGTGTGTTTTTCAGAAACTCTGAAACATATATAAAGAGATATTGTGTACAAGTTTCAGTTCATCTGTTCACTGCTATAGTATTGAAAGTTCTGCTTTTGTTTTCACTTTTAAGTAGAACAACTTTATACTGGTATTTTGAATTTCCGCTTTCAAGCAGTAACTGCGAATATGTCGTTAACAGCAAATATGTTGGTCACTGCGAAAATCACATAACCATGAAAGCAAGGAATATCATTGGATAATATACTTTTCAGCAAAATGAATAGGAAATACACACCCTGTCCTCCTTCGTGAATCTTCCTTCTTTGAACTTAATTCTGAGCAGGTGGATCTATCGCGGTGTGGAGAGTTTTTGCCCTTTTTTTGTCAAAAATGGCAACAAAGGAACGGGATGGGATCAGGAGCAACAACAACATTGTAAAGATGTTTGGCTCCCATGCTATAAAGATTAAAAACACGTTAGGAGAGAGGTGTCCTGCCTGCTTCCTGCCTGCAACAACAGGCAGGACAAAGCTATTTCAGAAAATAGCTCTCAAAGCCTGTAATTAAAGCCTACAGAGCAACAACACTCGTAACATGGGGTGTTTTCATGGGAGGTTACAAAATGAGACAAGGCTGTACAAAGGAAGGTCTACTAAGCCTATTGACCAATGAAAAGCCACAATTTACAGTGGGCAATGACACTGACACAAGACAGAGTAAAATATGGGCAGAGAGTGGGCAGAGCTTCAAGTTCATACCCGAACACAGCATGCTTTGCAGGGCGTGAGCCCCGTGCTCTCCACGCCACTGGAGTCAAGCTATCCTGGCTGATGACGGCTGATAGCCAGAAACTGGTCCTAGGATGCTTGATTCCGGTCCAGGGAAGACATGGCTTGGCAGTTCGGACTGGACTGTTCCCATGAGGCACAGGGTCAAGGCTGATTTGCATATGGCCATGTCTGAACTGGGGTGGTGTGGAGTGCAAAGAAACTATGGATTTAGGCCCAGATCTCTGTACTGGGGTGAATGTATGACATTGTTCTGCATTCTGTCCATCAACTGTTGTTTTTGCATTTGCAGAGCAGTGCAGGCGCTGCCCAGGCTCGACCTAAAAACCTTTCTAATGGTAACTTTGCTGGCCAGCATGTATATGTTACTGGTAGAACAAAGTCATATGTGCAATTGCTATGCAGCCTCCTTTACAATAAAGTTAAAAAAAATAATCATAACAAAACAATAATTTGTGGAGAGGATGTAGCCTTACTGCTAGAGCGGTTGACCTTTGAGCTGGGGAACCGGGTTCGGGTCTCGGCACAGACGCTCAACACCCTGTGATTCTGGGCAAATCACTTAATCTCCCAGTGCCTAACCAAAATGAATGTGTCCAGAGATAACGAAACGGGTGCTATTGTAAAGCACTCTGATACCTGATATCTTCAGTCTAGTTCACACTATACAAAACTCTAAAATAAATAAAATAATAAAATAAACAGCAGACGAGTGTGTGGAGGAGGTGAAGATTGAAGATTTAGAAGAAGAGGAGTCTCCACAAAAGAGAGCCAGTGTAGCATGGGAATTTTTGTAAATCCCATCAGGGGAATCTAAATCAGTGGCCAAGATAGTGCAATGCACCATCTGTTATAAGACCCTCTCTAGAGATACAAATAAATAATATACATGTGGGAAGACATCCATGTGGTACCACCTCAAACCTACCTCAGAAATTGTCTGGAACTTGCACTGAAGCAAAGAGAAAGCGGAGGACCATCAATTTCAATTGCAGCAGCAACAATTCCTGGACAGAAAGTGCCATGAATTGTCCAAACTACTTCCACTGATCTCACTCCAAAGTTATCTACAATGGTCACTTATTGTATCTAGTAAGTAACTGCTGGCAAGCAGTCTGTTATTGCTATTCACATTGGTGCGAAAGATCACAACTGCAAATCCTTTCCCCTTTTAAATTTTTTGCACATTTCTTAGTATAGATTTTAGTAATTCTTCTTGCCCCAGTTGCCATTTCTGTTTGTACAAATTATAAAAAGGAAAAAATAAAAGCACAAAAAAGGTTCCTTCTGTAATAGCCTTTTACAGTTAGAAAATGATAAAGTATGCATGTATGTTGGAATGAGTGTATGACTGGTGTATGGATGATTTAATGAGTGCAAGACCGGTACATGGATGTTACAATGAGTGCAGGAGTGGTGCCTGAGTGAATCTAAGAATGCATGGGAAATTTGATGAGTGCAAGTGCAGTGCCTGGATGTTTGCATAACTGCATGGGTAGTGCCTGAGTGAATGGATGAGTGCAAATGCAGTGCCTGGGTGACTGTATGAGTGTACAGGTAGTGCCTAGGTGATTGTATGAGTTCACAAGTAGTTCCCGGGTGATTGGATGAGTGCAGGCATAATGCCTGAGTGATTGGATGAGTCCATGGTAAGTGCCTGGATAATTAGATGAGTGTATGGGTAGTGTCAAAGTGATTTGATTTGATCAATGCATGTGTAGTGTCCGGGTATATGGATGAGTGCAAGTGTAGTGCCTGAGTGATTGGATCTGTGTATGGGTAGTGTCTGGTTGATTGCATCAGTGCATGGGTCGTGCCTGAGTGATTTCAGGAGTGTATGGGTAGTGGTTGGGAGAATTGATGAGTGCATGAATAGTACCTGGGTCCTTGGATATGTGCATGGGCATGTATGTTGGAATGAGTGTATGACGGGGGTATGGAAGATTGAATGAGTGTATGACTGGTACATGGATGTTACAATGAGTGCAGGAATGGTGCCTGGGTGAATCTAAGTATGCATGGGAACAGCATGGGTAATTTGATGAGTGCAAGTGCAGTGCCTGCATGATTGCATAACTGCATGGGTAGTGCCTGAGTGAATGGACGAGTGCAAGTGCAGTGCCTGGGTGACTGTATGAGTGTACAGGTAGTGCCTAGGTGATTGTATGAGTGCATAAGTAGTGCCAGGGTGATTGGATAAGTGCAGGCATAATGCTGAGGGTTTCGATTAGTCCATGGGAAGTGCCTGGATAATTAGATGAGTGTATGGGTAGTGCCAAAGTGTGCATGTATAGTGCTCGGGTGAATGTATGAGTGAAAGGGTAGTGCCTGAGTGATTGGATCTGTGTATGGGTAGTGTTTGGTTGATTGCATCAGTGCATGGGTCGTGCCCTGGTGATTTTAACAAGTGTATGGGTAGTGGCTGGGAGAATTGATGAGTGCATGGATAGTACCTGGATCATTGGATGGGTGCATGTGTAGTGCCTAGGTAATGCAGTGAGTGCATGATTAGTGAATAGGTGATTGGATGAATGTATGGCTAGTGGCTGCATGATTGGATTAGTACATTGGTAGTGCCTTTGAGATTGCATGACTGCATGGGAAATGCCTGGGTGATTGTATGAGTCCAGGTTCACTGCCTGGATGATTTCATTATTGCAGTACCATGAATGGATGAATAGATGAATGCAAGTGCAGTGCATGGGTGAATAAATGATTGCAAGTGCAGTGCCTGGGTTGAAGGAGTGAGTACAAGTGAAGTGCCTGGGTGATTCCATGGCTGCATGGGTAGTCTCTTAGAGATTGTATGAGTGCAAGTGTACTGCTTGGATGACTGTATGAGAGCAAGAGCATTGCCTGGTTAATTGGATGAGTGCAAGTGCAGTGCCTGGGTGAACGGATGAATGAAAGTGTAGTGCTGGGTGAACGGAAGAGTTCAAGTGTAGTGCCTGAGTGAATGGATGAGTGCATGTATAGTGCCTGGGTGATTGTATAACTGCCTGGGTAATACTTGAACGACTGTATGAGTACACATGCACTACCTGGTTCCTTGCATACATGTAAGTGCAGTGCCTGGATGAATGGATAAGTGCAGTTCCTGGGTGAAAGAATGATTGCAAGTGCAGTGCTTGGGAGAATGAATGAGTACAATTGCAGTGCCTAAATAATAGCAGGACTGCTGGGGTAATACCTGAGTGACTATATGAGTACAAGTGCACTATTGGGCTGATTGCATCAGTGCAAGGGCAGTGCCTGGATGAGTTTATAAGTGCACGTGCAGTGCCGGGGTGAATGAAGAATTGCAGGTGCAGTGCTTGGGTGAATGAATGAGTACATGTTCTGTGCCTGGTTGACTCCATGATTGCATGGGTAGTGAGTGAGTCATGAGTGCACGTGTACTACCTGGATGATTGCAGTGCAGTGCCTGGATAATTGGATGAGTACTAGGGCAGTGCCTGGGTGAATGGATAAGTGCACGCATAGTGCCTGGATGAATGCATGAGTGCAACTGTAGTGCCTGAGTGATTGGATGAGTGCATGAGTAGTGCCTGGGTGTTTTGGTGAGTGAATGAATAGTGTCTGGGTATCTGGATGAGTGCATGGATTGTGCCAGGATGGTTGGATGAAACCTCTGTATTGCATGATTGACTTAATAAGTGTAAGTGTAGTGCATGGATGAATGGATAACTACTGTAGTGCCTGGGTGAATGGTTGAATGCACGGGTAGTGCCTGTAGCTGCTATCTAAAGTTTTGAATAATATCATGTGACTTATATTCCTCTTGCTGCATTAAAGTAAACATATAAAATAAATGTAGAATTTAAATGAATTTACCATTATAAGATAGAATGGCTCAGATTGCAAGGAGCTGGTCATTTGCGTTGCGAGTTTGCGCTGAAAATATTTTTAGTGCTTACTGGATTTTTTGCCATTACACATGTGTTAGAGTTCAATGGTCCTCTAAGAGTGTTTGTTTTTACTTCCACACTAAGTAAAATCTCCTTGTATTAGAATAGCTGTAGTTTCCTCACTAGTCCACAATAAGGGGTCAATCCTGCACTCTGATGATTTTGGCACACCGCTTGTTTTTCAGTGTCTCCAACTTGTCCTCTAACAAGGAAATCAAAGCTCAGCCACATGTCTGAAACATGGTTGATTGAGACGAGTCCACCACCAATCACTGTAAAGTTTTTACCACATACTCCACTTTACTCTCAGAGATGGCGACCCTTCTTCCCAACCTCTTTCCATGTCCCAATGACTGGCTAAACCTTGTAATTTTTTTCCAAATCAAAATGGTGCCTGAAATTATCAACATAGCCCTGAGCCCTGATAAGCTGAAATAAGGCTTACTTCCCTCTACTAATCAGCACAACCAATTAAACAGTCCTGTCGCCTTCTCATTCGAACTAATAAGTAAACCGGTTACGTATAAAACATGCTCCTCCACTGTATGTAACATGTCTGTCTTTTCTGTACTACTCTGAAGCTTCAGCCTGTTAGAAATTGGGTTATTGGTTAACAGGGGTGTGAACCTTGGTCATTCAGCAATCACTGTCCTAGCCAGTCCTAAAACCCTAAAGCACAATCACACCCCAAATTAACCTGTGCTCACTCCCTGGTAGCTTAGCACAGAGCAGTCAGATTTAGCTGAGAGGCATTGTGTAAAGTATTTGTGCAACACTCCAACCATTAAAATAGTAATAAACACCACACAAAAATATCCCACGCCAGGTTAGAAAAATAGAGCTTATTTTAATTAACAAAATAAGACCAGAACATCAACAATCTAAACAGAAGAACCTGAGTTGTGATTTTTTAAATAATAAACTGCATTACAGTGCCTTAAAGCATAAAGTGCCAACCTCTGCTATCTGGTCACGCTGGGCTGGATCAAAGTCAAAAGTTCAGGGCAACCGCAATGGAGCATAGGTCTGATACAATCCACGATTCATCCCACTGGAGGTTTACCTTATCAAGCTTTGTGCCATGAGTCCTGTTCACAATGGAGAGGGTTGCAAGCAGCAAGGAGAGTGTTGCTGGCAGTGGTCAGTGTGGCACGAGGAGCAGACCGGGCATGACAGACAGGTAGGCTGGTACTTCACGTTGGCTGTCCTCGACTGCGATCAATAAATGCTGTGCAAAGTGACGGACTTATGGCGTCTCGCACTGATTTTCATGCGAATGGTACATTTCCAGTGTGAACAGGCTCAGTCCTGGTCGCAAGGAGTTCAAAAGCTTGAATTAACAGCCCGCTGAGCCACTGCAAGAGTCCAGAACCTGAAGGGCAGCACTTGGGGGTCAGCAACTCTCTGAAAATGGGTCCAGGACCTGTTAGAGAGCCTTTGATGTCCCTGAGGCTCAGATAAGAAGGCCAGCAGACAAGCGCATTGAGTCAGTCTGGGATCCTGAGCTCAAGAGGAATTCCAGGTCCAGTTCTTCCTCTTCAGGCAAGAGGGCTGCAGGTAGCAGGTCAGCACAGCAAGTCAGCAGCTCTTTGAGAGTAGCAGTCCAGCAGAGTGGGAGTCCTTTCAGCAGCATAGCAAACCTTCCTGGCAGAGTATCCATAGGTCCGGAAGTGTACTGCAGTAATGGTGTCTGAGGCCCTTCTTTTATACACTGGTGCCCTGGTTCTGGAAGATTTAGGAAGCCTCTTGACAGTGTCTTTGAAATGCATGGAATTCCCTGCCTCCCCTGCCCTGGCATCAATCTGGCTGAAGTGACAATGCATAGTCATTAGGTCCTTTGTGTGGAGATAGGGCACAGCATATTCAGGTGTAAGCGAGGATGGGGTCTGCTCCTCCCGCCTACGCTGCCAGTGATGGCCCAAACTGGCCAATACTGGCCCAAAACCTCCCATTGTGTGTGGCTGTCTAGTTGGAATCCATAAAGCCCAACTGCCAACTACACCCAGTCATGTGATCAAAAACAGGCTGCAGGCACCAAATGGCTAAGGCAAAAAAATGCCAACTTGCTAAAAGTGTTTTTTTCAGAATTGTAATTTAAAACTGACTTCATTATTAGTTAGATTTTAAATTATGATTCCCATTCATAAACTACACTTATAAAATGTAATAAGGCAACTCTAATATTCTCCTATGGGAGAGATAGGCCCAGCAGTAGTGAAAAACAAATTCAAAGAGTTTTCCACTACAAGGACATACAGAACTTAAAACCGCATGTCCAACTTTCTAAATACATTTCACCATGTCCTTGGCGTGTCCAGGGCCTACCCTAGGGGTGACTTATATGTTTTCAAAAGGAAGGTTTGGGCCTGGCAAAACGTTTATTTTGCCAGGGCGAAATGGCAGTTTAAAACTGCGCACACAGGCTCTGCAATTGCAAGCCAAACACATGTTTAAAGGGCTACTTAAGTGAGTGGTATAATCAGTGCTGCAGGCTCACTAGTAGCATTAAATATACATTCTCTGAGCACATGTTGTGCACTTTACTAGGGACTAACAAGTAAATTAAATATGCCAATTGGATATACACCAATGTCACATTATAGTTTCCCTAGGGAGTCCCAGTGGAGTCTCATATAATCTGCTAGCCGCTGTCTCTGGGTTATACCAGGCAACACCTCTGGTTAATTCATTGCCTACTGCAGTTACGTCTTGAAACAGTCAATGCATAATCTGGAAGTCCCAGTTACTCCTCTATGAGGATTCTTACTATGGCAAGTCGTGGCTAGGGGAAGGATGACCAGTAAAGTAATGCCTACAAATTTGAGTCAGCCACCCTCTCACAAATTACCCTACATTTCTTATTGCTACTGGTGGCCCAGCCGTCCACATGATCTATTTTCCAGCCTCTTGCACCTTGACATTACACTTTCACATATGAGCATCCAAGCTTTTATACACTCACTAATAACTGCCGCTTTCTTTGACGTATTTTGGGCAGGTATTTTGGGCCGCCATTCCCAGCTGCAACATTTAGAACTTGCAAGCAAGGATGATCACAAGTAAATCTTGCATCATCACCAAAGGTTGGGGCTTTTTCTCAAACAAGCAGGTCTTCAATTTCCACAATTGGGTGTGAGAAAGGGAAAGTCAAGCCAAATTTACCAGTGGAGATCATGGGGACCAAACTGTTGCAAATCTTGCCCTGTTGCACCCCCCATGTGCTGTTTCATATATATCTAAAACCCACTGACCATCTATCCAACTGTTCTGCACACCAACACCTGTAGTGGTACGGTTTGGCTGAATAAAAATCTTTAAAAAAAAAAATGTTTTAATTAGAAATGCTATCAATAGACATTTTACTCTGGTGCCATATTTTCATATAAACATCATGCAAATGGTTCTAATATAATTTAATAATGCATAGAGCGCAGCGATATTTACCTTTACTTCACAAATCTATCTCACAAACCTTTAAGCATTTAAAAGTGTAATTTGATGTGCTTATATCACTACAGGCGATCTGTTAAGTCTTGTCTGAATTAAACCATACTAGTCTTTCTGTGCTTCTGTGAACAACACCAGTGGCATAAAGGGTGCTGCAGTGGAAGCGTTGGGGGATTTTTGTCATTGCACTTATCCACATGAACCACTATATGCTAATCGGAAATGTAACTCTAATGATGGGCCCGCAAGCCATTATTACTCAGTTAGCAATATCAAAGGTCCTCAGATGAATCTTTGATAGAGCCAAAAGGGACTAAATAATGAAAGATGGAATGGTATTTCTTCACGAGGACCTACATTGAAGACATATGCTAAACATTAGTCATTATAAACATATCCAAATAACTTGGAAAACTCAGAAATAAAGACAATCATTATTTTTTTGTTTTAGGCTTTTCTTGTTATTTCATAATATGAATGGTCAAGCACAAATACAAATTAGAATGTCATTATTTGGTTCATAGAAAATAGAGATTAGATTCACAATCATCATAACAGTTCACTTATGAAGACATCAGAACATCAGATGTAGAGGAGTGAGAGAGAGAAAATATCATTGACAATACTGTTCACTTATGTGACGGAAATACTAATGCACAGCGTGCAGTTAGTCTGAAAAGCTAACCCCACGGGTTTAGACACACTTTGTCTAAATATTGTATAACTTCCAAGAGAGAAAGAGAAAAGAACCTGGGGCCTGATTCACAGAATGAACTTAAGACGAAATCCTAAACTTACTACTATTTGGTATTCACAGAATGCACTTACTACTTTCGGGATTCACAGAGTCAACTTACTACTTTCGGGATTCACAGAATAAACGTACTACTTTCGGTATTCACAGAATTGATTTAAGACTACTAACTCTAAGTCCGAACTCGGGCCGGAAATTCCGGCCCGGAGGCGGAGCTTCCGGCTTGGGAACGGAGCTTCCGGCCCGAAGGCAGAGCTTCCGGCCCGGAGGCGGAGCTTGCGGCCCAGAGGTGGGGCTAAAATCCCCACCTCCAAGCCGCAAGCTCCGCCTCCGGCTGGAAGCTCCGCCCCCATGCCGGAAGCTCCGCCTCCGGGCCGGAATTTGTGAATCGGGCTCCAGGTTCTTTTCTCTTCCTCTCTTGGAAGTTATACAATATTTAGACAAAGAGTGTCTAAACCCGTGGGGTTAGCTTTTCAGACCAACTGCACGCTGTGCATTAGTATTTCCGTCACATAAGTGAACAGTATTGTCACTGATATTTTCTCTCTCTCACTCCTCTACATCTGTAGAGTAAAGTAGTAAGTGCATTCTGTGAATACCAAATAGTAGTAAGTTTAGGATTTAGTCTTAAGTTCATTCTGTGAATCGGGCCCCTGGTTACAAATGTAGTTAAAATCTAGGAATAGTTACATTCATGTCATCTACATCCCTCGCCAGAAGGGAAAGAGCTCTAAAAATGTGTGCAAAATATCTGTATTATAAGGAAGCATTTGTAACATCAGAAGGCCAGAAACACGGAATAGCACATCCTCTAACAATTCCACGCCTACATTATCTTAACAAAACAGAGAATCATTTCCAAAGGCCAGTATTATACTTTCACAAAGAATAAAACACTTTCTCTGTCGTATATTTTCTGCTGTTAGGAAGACAGAATAACATCCAGTTAGCATTCTTCTTCTTATTTTGACTAAGAAAGTCAAACTGGTGTGCCTTATGCACATTTCACATGTTGTGCACTCTAGCATTATGTGTTAGTAATTCCACACACATTATAAAAAGCATGCATTAGAGTGGATTACATTGAGAAGATTTTATTCACAAAAATCGTCCTCCATCAAGGGCAATCTGTAGTATTGATGGGAGTACCAGATTCTTCATAGGCTCTGAAACCTCAGGTAGCACCTCTAAATTTGTGTTGTTTATCGGAGTGCTCCCTGCTACCTGACTAATCCTGATGAAGAATACCATGTCCGAATAGATAGGGCCCATTACGACAAGTCGACTCGTAGCACACCTAGGAGGAGTCACCAAGACAGACGTCACACACATTTCCACAGACGGGAATCATACACATTCCTGACCACATTAATTCTTACACTATCCCTACACTCATACGTAGGTGAAATTGCATATCTGTGGCAACATGGCTAGAAGAGTCTTTGCCATACACATATGATAGCAACACACATCTCATGTAGGTTTGAACACAATTATACTCGTCCCGTACACCCACAAGACATCTCTTAATTTTTAAGCAATGTATCAGTGACTCCTTTTTGCTTCAGGTTCATACACAGGCACAGCAAGATATACATGATAAGAACAAAACTGTGGTCCTCAGACACAATGTCATACACTACCCATATGACTCACTTTACAAATGCACGTTCTTGCATACATACCAGTCACATAGAGTATCCATCCGTAAATGACCTTCAGCACCTCGTCGGGGTATGAAATGTTGTTTAAAGGAAATTACAATACAATACAAAGCAATCAGTGGCAAAACTGCAGCCATGTTTTAATAGATAGATAATTCTGTTTGGGTGATGTATTGTTAAGGCGGCTGCAGGAAATCAGCACATTTTATATTAAAGTAAATAAGGCCCTTTGAATTTGTCACAAATATATATTATATATATATATATATATATATTTTTTTTTAAAGAGACATGTGGGCAAAACACAGGTATATTTTCCTCTTGACACATCATTTCCCATGAAAACTTGCCAGGTAGACCATTAAAATGGCAACCGCATATATTATGCCTGTGAAGTAATGACTTCTGACCAGCAAAAACGTCCTGACAGTTTATGAGATGACCATGATAAAAGTCCAATGTTTCATGCATATGGATCGTTTTGCAAAAATCTTTAAGGGAAGTGCAAAGAAGCCACCACTTTCTCTCCTGCTTTAAGAACCTATGAAGGGTATTATTGTTAACAACATTGAGCGTTCAGACAGAGTCTGGCATGGTGACAGTGCTCCCTGGCCCTGGCAATGTCCTGAGTTGCTATCCAGTGAATTATCAGTCTGTTAGAGAGAGAGCATACACACAGGCTGACCTTCTGACTGCACTCTGCAACACTTGCAACAGTTACACTAAAGGATATCATGTCATTGAGCTAAACTGAGAGAACAGATACAAATTGACCCTATCACAGTAATTCAACAATTAGTGCGTCTGTGCAGTTCCTGTAGGAAGTACCTTCTGGCACCACAGTGTCTGCAATATGAATCTAAAATATAAGACATTGCTGTAGTTCAGCCAAGTTGCATTGCTTTGGCTTGATTAACCAATTTGATGGCTTGCGTAGTTGTGCTTCTTAAGAATACCCTGTAATAGAAGCAAATGAAAGGCCTCTTACACTCATGTTTTTTTAACTAAAATAAGTGACTAATCTGACTTCAAAGATTTACTATCCCTTGATCAATTGCTTATTAGCCTCACATGGTTATTATAGAAACAGTTGGTTGACATACCGTGACAATGTAGGAGTGGTTGCAGGATTCAAGGAAAAGGGAGACTATTTGGCCTAACAGAGCTGATAAGTTTTGAACTGAGGAATTATGCTTAAAACTGGGACTCAGCTCAGCATCCTACAATTCTGGGAAAATCTCTTAATCTCCATGTGCCTTAAAATTTCTAAAAAGAAATAGATGTGAGGTTAGTACAGTTCGTTTGTGAAGTACTCTAATGCCTTCAGGTCAGGATTTCACTAAAAAATTGCAAAACAAAGCAACACCACTTAGGGCCTCCTTTTGATGTCGGTCAGAAAATTTGAGCTTTGACCTTTGGAGAGCTGTAGGAAGTGAAACCGGCCGGTCATTCCAGCTGGCTTCCAATGGGCTCATGGATCCCATCGGCCATCCGGCATGAACTCCCTTAAAGACAACATTTCTGCCTTCGGGATTACGATGGTGGTTTCCCACAGGCATTCCATGTCAGGCTTTCCGACATGGAAAGCCTGTCAAAAAGCAACTTCAGGGGCACCTAGAAGGCCCACTTCTCCCTGCTTCTTCTGGTTGTGGCCCCTGTCATTTGCTGAAGTGTGTGGTTGCCACTGTGAGGTGCCTGCCACACAGCGCAGGGATTTACACAAACTCCCAATTCTCTATGGGAGGTTGTGCTGCGGGTGCAAACCACCCTCAGCACACGCTACCATAGAGAAATGGGAGTTTGTGACCGCACAATGTAACTTTGTGGTTGGAACCGATGACCTATGGTTGGTCAGTTCCAACACGGAATCGGTGTCCGACATCGTACTAAGGCTCAAAATGTACAAAGTTAAAATTGAAAGAGAACACTGAGCCAGTTGAATATCTCTTCTATTTTGACCATCAGAGAAATCACTGAGTAGTAATCCATTCATGATGTTAAAGGCTATTGACTTTCAGATTTTAATGATCCAGGCCACTGTATTATAGGTATGTGTGAAATTCACATAACTTGCTTCTAGACATTTACTTTCCGACTAATATCGTATGTTTCAAATCCAACAGCCTTATTATGATAAAGGCTGTCAGATTTGAAACCGGTCGGTCAGACTGACTAGCTTCCAACAGGCTCAAAGAGCCCGCCAGCCAGTAAGAGGCCACTCATAATCCCCTACGTATGGCGTTTCTGCCATGGAGATTATGATGTTGGTTTCTGACAGGCTTTTCATGTTGGGCTTTCTGACATGAAAAGCCTGTCAGAAAGCAACTTTGGGGGCCCCTAACAGGGCCCCCATGTCTCTGCAGGCTCCAGTTGGGTGTCTGGGGAATCTACATAATAAATATTTGTGTGTGCATAATATATAGATGAGAAGTTGGAATTCGTGTAGTCACAGCTCACCTTTCAACTTTGTCAAGTGAACTTAAACATGATTTTGGTAATATTATCTGTTAGACCTGGCATCATTGGCATGAGTCTCTCCTCCATTTTTTCTGTTTGCCTCCTCTGTTTACGATGTTTTTGCTGGTATATGCTTTGGGCACTGTGCCACTGCTGATCAGTGCCACAGTGCAAGTGCTCCCTATGTGAAATTGCTGTATTGATTGACTTCCATGTTTTGGCTTATTTGGTTTACTATCAGTCCCTAGTAGAGTGCACCAGGAGTGCCAGGGCTTGTAAATACAAATGCTGCTAGTGGGCCTGCAGCACATGTTGTGCCACCCACAAGAGCGGCCTAGTAAAAGTATGTCTGAAGGTCTGCCATTGCCAGACCACGTGCAGTCTGACTGTCACGAGGACTGCGCAAGTACACCTACTTGCCAGTCCCTAAACCTTCCCTTAACTTCATGTTAGTCACCCCTATGGTAGGCCCACGGGCAGGGTGCATTGTAAGCATAAGGTAGGACAAGCCTGACAAGGTTGGCATGTCCTAATAGTGAATTACATCCATAGTCGTTTTTCACTATTGTAAGGTAGCCTGCTCTCCATCAGTTAGAATGAGCTGCCAGGATTATTAATGTTATAATCCTAGCGGGCTCGGGGAGCATGGTGCAATGTCGAGTTTGGTATCCCTGAACTCAGGGTTTAATAACGCATCCGTTTGTGTGGATGGTTTTTGGACTCTGTGTTTGAAAATAGCACTTTTAGAAAGTAGCTATTTTCTTGTCTAACTGTCTACCGGTCTCTGCTGGTTCTGGTGTGCGTGTGACAGGAGCTGGGTGGCTCCAGAGAGTCTGAATGAGTCAGTGTGGGATGAGTGGGGCATTTGCATTGAGAGTAGGGGAGAGTAGCTCTTGATAGCCTGCCCTGCCTGATACAATGTTGGCTCCGCCCCCCTGCCAGGCGACTGATGACTCTGTGCTTGCCTGGGACTTTCCTGGCCCGCCTCCTGCCGGGCAGCTGATGGCCCTGCCCCTGCCAGTGACAATGCTGGCTCCGCTCCTGCTGAGCGGCTGAGGACTCTGCCCTTCCCAGTGAATAGGCCAGGTGCTCTGGCCTGGCAACACCCACAACAAACCCAGGATGGGGGGAAATTCCCCTGCATGGACAAAGGGATCAAAGCCAAAAAGGGGTATAAGAGAAGGACCCCTGAACCAAGAAACCAGATCACTTCTGACAAGGAAACCTGAACCAAGGACAAGAAGCCTGCTGATCTAAGGACTGCCTACCCCTTCTGCCAGAGTGCTGTTTGTTGGGGGAATCCTGCATTGCTTCTTTATTTTTGCCAAGGAACCAGGAGAGAGGAACTGTGTGTGTACTCTCACTCTTTGCTGAGAAAATCTCCAAGGGCTGGAAGAGTGCCAGTCTCCTGTTGAAGTCACAGGGCTAAAGGACTTCATCTGCTTAAAGTGCTATTTGCTGGAGTTTGTGAATCCAGCACCTCTGAAAGAATCCAGCAATCTCGACGCCGACGGACGCCGCCGAATCCAGCCGACATCGTGAGTAACGGCTCCAGTGTCCCGCTTCCTCGACGCCGGCCGCCGGGCCCGATCGACGCCAGCAGCAACGCAAGTGAGTAGTGAGTTCGGCTCCAGCTCCAAGTGACCCCGTGTCTGCACCGCTGCTGATCGCATCGACTTCGAGCCCTCTCGACGCCGTGAGCGCTGCTCACTCTTGCAACATCGACATCGACGACGCCGTATCCTGCTTCATCCCGTGAGCGCTGCTCCCGCCTGACTTCGGTCGACGCCGCTGCAGATCGCCCCGACTCCGAGGCCCGATCGACGCCGAAGACGCGACGCCGGACATCTCGACGCCGCTGATCATCGAGTGCTTCACTTTTCCAAGGTACTGTGTTGTTGGGGTCAGTGCGACTCCGGGCTCGACGTAGCGCTCCTCGCGGTCGACGCCGAACCTTTGGATTAACTTTGCCTCGACGTCGTGTGACTCCCGTGTGGGTTACATTGTTGCCAAGAACTGTGTTTTAGAGAAGAAGAGTTGCTTTTGATACTAAAGACTTTGTGCTAAGAAGAAACCGTGCTTGAACTATTATTTTTCCTTCCAAGAGTATTTATTAAGACTGTGGTATATTTTTGTCGTTATTTGGTCTTGTGCTAAGCCTTATATAAAAATACTTATTTTTATAATACTACTGTGTCGTGTCCATTTGTAGTGTATTCACTTTGTTACTGTATGTGGTCATAAATGCTTAACGCACTGCCTCTGAGATAAGCCTGTCTGCTTTGCCAAGCTACCAAGGGGGTGAGCAGGGGTTATCTAAGTGTGTGATCTCCTTGCCCTGACTAGAAAAGGTGTGTCCCTATTTGTCAGAGGTGTATACCTCTGCCAACTAGGGACAGCCGCTTCTAACATTGGTGGGTCAGCGGTGGGATTTTGAACTTTGCATTTATGACCCATGTGCAGTGATTAGTGTGCGCTACATAGTGAAAGCAGACCATAGCGCAGCCACAATCTGTTTTGGTTGGATATTCTATTTTTGTTCTCCGCTTTTCCTGAAGCTTGATTTTTGAAACTGCCAGTTTTAACCATGAGTGATACCGGAGTCACTCCCCTTGTTGTTGTTGTGGAGGAATTTGATAGAGCCAAGATAGGGACATACGAAAAGAAGCAACTGCAATACTTTTGCAAGCAGTTTCAAGTTCCTACCAAAGGCATCTCCCGGAAAGGAGACTATTCCAAAGCATTGGAGGCCTGGTTAGAGGCCAGAGACCCCTCTGCCCCGGTGGTGGTACCGACAGAGGAAGGGGAGGAGGAAGTGCCCGTGACTGGGCCTGTATCCCCTCCTGGCAGCAGTGTTTCCTCCAAAGGTCTTTCCCCTGAAGAAAGAGAAGAAAGGGCGAAGGAGCGAGCCTACAACGTGGAAATGGCAAAACTTAAGATAAATGGGCAGTTGGAGATAGAGAATGCAAGAGGCAGGAGAGAAGCTGATTTGGAGATCAAAAGATTAGAGTTTGAAAGAGAGAAGTTAGCTTTTGAGCGTGAGAAAATGGTGAGGGACATGGAGCTCAAAGCTAAGGAGTTAGAATTGAATCCCTCTGGTGGCAGCGTCCCATCTGTGCCTGCAGAAAGTAGGTTTTATTTTCCCAAAGATGTGATCAAAGATTTTCAGAAGAATGAGGATATTGGTCAGTGGTTTAAAGCATATGAGTTAGCATTGTTGGCCCACCGGGTCCCTGAGAAGGATTGGGGAGCGGGGTTGTGGGGTCGCTTTGTGAATGAGGGAAGAGATACCCTGTTAGACATGCCTGTTGAGAATAGGACGTCTTATGCTCATATGAAAGATGCTTTAATGTTAAGGTATGGCCTAACCCCAGAAAAGTACAGACAGGCCTTTAGAGAATGTAAGAAGTTGCCTGGTACCACGTGGGTGGAGTATGTGTCATATTTTTGCAGAGCCATGGATGGTTGGGTAAAGGGCAGCAAAGTGGAAAGTTATGATGCTCTTTATGATTTGTTTGCTTGGGAGCACTTGTCTAATAACTGTTTTCCAGAGCTGCGCCAGCACCTTATTGATAGCAAGATATCTAACCCTAGAAAACTTGCTGAAGAGGCGGACCGCTGGGTCAGTACCAGGGTCCACAAGGGTCCAGTGGGAGACTCAGCCAAATGTGGGCAGGGTCCCCAGCAGAAGAGTGGGGGGGACAAGGGTAAACAGAAGGAGTCCCAGAAAGGGCCCCAAAGTAATCCCCAAGGGAACCAAGGGAAAGGTTCCCAGCCTCCCTCTGTGAAGAAATCAGAGGCCCCGCCAGGTAAACCTGGTCATAGGGGCCCACTGACCTGCTTCGTTTGTAAGCAGGTAGGACACCGTTTTTATGACCCTCAGTGTCCCTTGAAGAAGTCTGGTGCACTACCCAGTGCACCACCCCGTCAGTTGGCTAGTGTAGCTCTGGGAGGGGAGGAGATGGTTGCCCATGGTGGGGAGGGTCCCGCGGAGATGTCCCTGGTCTCTCTAGGAGACATGGAATTGGTCCCTCCACCCCCTCTGCCTAGTAACACTAAAAAATATAGGCAGTGGGTGACCATTAATGGCCATAGAGTGGAAGCTCTCAGAGACACCGGAGCGAGTGTGACAGCTGTCAAGTGTCACTTGGTGTCCAGAGAGCAGGTTGTTCCCCACGCATTCTACCCTGTGATAGCTGCTGACAACTCCCAGAAAGAGTGTGAGGTAGCTCAAGTTTCCTTTGAATGGGGGGGAGTTTCAGGTACTCTTCAGGTTGCTGTGAGGCCCGCCATGCCTGTTGATTGTCTCCTGGGCAACGATTTAGAAGACTCCCCTTGGGCTAAGGTGGAGAGGGAGACACATTTGAAGATGTTGGGTGTGCCAGAGTGGGTGTGTGCAACCACTCGATCCATGACAGCAAGTAAGG
Organism: Lissotriton helveticus; assembly: GCF_964261635.1. Taxonomy (NCBI): domain Eukaryota; kingdom Metazoa; phylum Chordata; class Amphibia; order Caudata; family Salamandridae; genus Lissotriton; species Lissotriton helveticus. Next base: position 534,058,513 of record NC_136063.1, on the reverse strand, counting down.
GTGTTGATGGGGTTCTGGAGCCTGAAAGTATGGCCCAGGACCCAGCTGTGAAGAGAAGAGGCAGGGGGCGCGGGAAACCGTCCCCCGTAGTTCCCGTGGTCCAGGAGGAGGCAGACCTCGAGGGGGATGCCCTGGAACCCACAGGTGAACAAGTTGCCGAACTGGGAGACCTGCCCGAGCTGACCCATTGGCAGCAGGATGGTGGTCCCTCCAGGGAGGAATTCTGTGCAGAACAGAAAGTGTGCCCTTCTCTTGTGGGTATGAGGCAGCAGGCCTCAGCCCAAACCTCAGGTGATCAGTCAGGGTCACATTTTGTGTACTGGGAGAACGACCTCCTGTATAGCGAGCCTAAGGCTGCTGAGCCTGGGTCAGCCCGTGTGCTGGTGGTACCCCAGCGCTTCAGAGCCTTCCTACTGGGTTTGGCTCATGACGTTCCTTTAGCTGGACATCTGGGGCAGGACAAGACCTATGACAGGCTTGTCACCCATTTCTATTGGCCTCAGATGCGAAGGGATGTAGACATCCAGTGCAAGACCTGTCAGACTTGCCAGGCAAGTGGGAAAAGCGGGCGGAAGCAGAAGGCTCCCCTCCAACCTTTTCCCGTGGTCAGTACCCCCTTTGACCGGGTGGGGATTGACATTGTTGGGCCACTGGACCCCAAGACAGCCCTGGGCAACAGGTTCATCCTGGTCTTGGTGGACCATGCCACACGGTACCCGGAAGCCATCCCTCTCAGAACAGTGACTGCCCCCGTGGTGGGACGGGCACTAATGGGTGTTTTCTCCCGAATGGGGTTCCCCAGAGAGGTGGTGTCAGACCGGGGCACCAACTTCATTTCCAACTATATGAAGTCTCTGTGGAAGGAGTGTGGGGTAACTTATAAGTTCACCACTCCTTACCACCCTCAAGGTAATGGGTTGGTTGAAAGATTCAACCGTACCCTTAAAGGCATGATCATGGGTCTTGAAGAACCAATGAGGCGTAAATGGGACGTCCTCTTGCCATGCCTGTTGTTTGCTTACCGTGAGGTACCACAGAAGTCTCTAGGGTTCAGCCCCTTTGAGCTTTTGTATGGTCACCCGGTAAGAGGACCTTTAAGTCTGGTCAGAGAAGGCTGGGAGCAATCTCCCAGGAAACCTCCCCAGGATGTATACAGTTACATGCTGGCCTTTAGGAACCAGACTAGGCGCTTCAGGGATCTTGCTCAGGCAAATCTGGAGGCCAGCCAGGAGGAGATGAAGCGGTGGTACGACCAGAGGGCCACTCTGGTAGAGCTTCAGCCTGGACAGAAAGTTTGGGTCATGTCCCCTGTGGAACCTTGTGCGCTCAAGGACAGGTGGACTGGACCATTCGAGGTTGTGGAGAAGAAGAGCGATGTCACCTACCTGGTGGATTTAAAGTCTCCCAGGAACCCCTTGCGGGTCCTGCATGTCAACCGATTGAAGCCCCACTTAGAAAGGTCCGAAGTGGGCATGCTCCTAGCTACAGATGCTGGAATGGAGGAGGAGAGTGAGCCTCTTCCTGACCTCCTGTATGCAAAAGAGCAAGATGGGTCAGTGGATGGTGTTGTCCTCTCTGACACACTGACCCCTGAACAGCAGCAGGATTGTCGCCATTTGTTGGGGCAATTCCCTGATCTGTTCTCCTTGATTCCTGGTGTTACTCAGTGGTGTGTCCATGATGTAGACACCGGGGACAGCACTCCTGTCAAGCACAAGGCTTACAGAGTGACTGACAAGGTCAGAGCATACATCAAGGAGGAGGTCTCCAAGATGTTTGCCCTAGGGGTGGTTGAGTCCTCTAGCAGTCCTTGGGCCAGCCCCGTGGTCTTGGTTCCAAAGGCTGCAGCGCCTGGTGCTTCACCGGAACTTCGGTTCTGTGTGGATTACCGAGGACTCAATTCAGTCACCAAGACTGACGCGCACCCCATCCCCAGAGCTGATGAGCTCATCGATCGGTTAGGGGCTGCCCAGTACCTTAGTACGTTTGATCTAACGTCTGGGTACTGGCAGATCGCCTTGACCGATGGGGCAAAAGAGAGGTCAGCATTCTCCACACCAGATGGGCACTACCAGTTCCGGGTTATGCCCTTTGGGATGAAGAATGCCCCTGCCACCTTCCAGAGGTTGGTCAACCAGGTCTTGGCTGGGCTGGAGGATTTCAGTGCTGCCTACCTGGACGACATCGCAGTGTTCAGCACCAGCTGGGAAGAACACTTGTGCCACCTCCAGGAAGTGTTGTTGGCCCTGCGCAGAGCAGGCCTCACAATCAAGGCCAGTAAGTGCCAGATTGGGCAGGGTTCAGTGGTGTACTTGGGGCACCAAGTAGGGAGCGGCAAGGTGGCCCCCCTGCAACCCAAGATTGATACCATCCTGGCATGGGCACCGCCCAAAACCCAGACTCAGGTGAGAGCCTTCCTGGGTCTCACGGGTTACTACAGGAGGTTTGTCAAGGATTATGGTAACATTGTGCACCCCTTGACTTCGCTGACTTCCAGGAAGCAGCCGCGACTTGTGAACTGGACTGACGCCTGTCAGACGGCCTTTGACACCCTGAAAACTGCAATGTGCACAGCACCCATCCTCCAGGCACCCGACTTTTCTAAAGAATTTGTTGTTCAGACGGACGCTTCAGAGCATGGCGTGGGGGCTGTTCTAGCTCAGGTGAATGAAGAGGGCCGAGACTTACCTGTAGCCTTCATCAGCAGGAGGTTACTTCCCAGGGAACAGAGGTGGAGTGCGATAGAGAGAGAAGCATTTGCTGTGGTCTGGGCGCTAAAGAAGCTAAGACCCTACCTGTTTGGGACTCACTTCCGGGTGCAGACAGACCACAGGCCCCTCAGATGGTTGATGCAGATGAGGGGTGAGAATCCAAAGCTGTTGAGGTGGTCCATTTCCCTACAGGGGATGGACTTCACGGTGGAACACCGCCCTGGCACAGATCACGCCAATGCTGATGGTCTGTCCAGATTTTTCCGCCTTAGTGATGAGGACTCCCTAGGGTAAGGGTAGTTCTCCCCACATTTCAGCTGGACCTGGCATCATTGGCATGAGTCTCTCCTCCATTTTTTCTGTTTGCCTCCTCTGTTTACGATGTTTTTGCTGGTATATGCTTTGGGCACTGTGCCACTGCTGATCAGTGCCACAGTGCAAGTGCTCCCTATGTGAAATTGCTGTATTGATTGACTTCCATGTTTTGGCTTATTTGGTTTACTATCAGTCCCTAGTAGAGTGCACCAGGAGTGCCAGGGCTTGTAAATACAAATGCTGCTAGTGGGCCTGCAGCACATGTTGTGCCACCCACAAGAGCGGCCTAGTAAAAGTATGTCTGAAGGTCTGCCATTGCCAGACCACGTGCAGTCTGACTGTCACGAGGACTGCGCAAGTACACCTACTTGCCAGTCCCTAAACCTTCCCTTAACTTCATGTTAGTCACCCCTATGGTAGGCCCACGGGCAGGGTGCATTGTAAGCATAAGGTAGGACAAGCCTGACAAGGTTGGCATGTCCTAATAGTGAATTACATCCATAGTCGTTTTTCACTATTGTAAGGTAGCCTGCTCTCCATCAGTTAGAATGGGCTGCCAGGATTATTAATGTTATAATCCTAGCGGGCTCGGGGAGCATGGTGCAATGTCGAGTTTGGTATCCCTGAACTCAGGGTTTAATAACGCATCCGTTTGTGTGGATGGTTTTTGGACTCTGTGTTTGAAAATAGCACTTTTAGAAAGTAGCTATTTTCTTGTCTAACTGTCTACCGGTCTCTGCTGGTTCTGGTGTGCGTGTGATAGGAGCTGGGTGGCTCCAGAGAGTCTGAATGAGTCAGTGTGGGATGAGTGGGGCATTTGCATTGAGAGTAGGGGAGAGTAGCTCTTGATAGCCTGCCCTGCCTGATACAATGTTGGCTCCGCCCCCCTGCCAGGCGACTGATGACTCTGTGCTTGCCTGGGACTTTCCTGGCCCGCCTCCTGCCGGGCAGCTGATGGCCCTGCCCCTGCCAGTGACAATGCTGGCTCCGCTCCTGCTGAGCGGCTGAGGACTCTGCCCTGCCCAGTGAATAGGCCAGGTGCTCTGGCCTGGCAACACCCACAACAAACCCAGGATGGGGGGAAATTCCCCTGCATGGACAAAGGGATCAAAGCCAAAAAGGGGTATAAGAGAAGGACCCCTGAACCAAGAAACCAGATCACTTCTGACAAGGAAACCTGAACCAAGGACAAGAAGCCTGCTGATCTAAGGACTGCCTACCCCTTCTGCCAGAGTGCTGTTTGTTGGGGGAATCCTGCATTGCTTCTTTATTTTTGCCAAGGAACCGGGAGAGAGGAACTGTGTGTGTACTCTCACTCTTTGCTGAGAAAATCTCCAAGGGCTGGAAGAGTGCCAGTCTCCTGTTGAAGTCACAGGGCTAAAGGACTTCATCTGCTTAAGGTGCTATTTGCTGGAGTTTGTGAATCCAGCACCTCTGAAAGAATCCAGCAATCTCGACGCCGACGGACGCCGCCGAATCCAGCTCGACATCGTGAGTAACGGCTCCAGTGTCCCGCTTCCTCGACGCCGGCCGCCGGGCCCGATCGACGCCAGCAGCAACGCAAGTGAGTAGTGAGTTCGGCTCCAGCTCCAAGTGACCCCGTGTCTGCACCGCTGCTGATCGCATCGACTTCGAGCCCTCTCGACGCTGTGAGCGCTGCTCACTCTTGCAACATCGACATCGACGACGCCGTATCCTGCTTCATCCCGTGAGCGCTGCTCCCGCCTGACTTCGGTCGACGCCGCTGCAGATCGCCCCGACTCCGAGGCCCGATCGACGCCGAAGACGCGACGCCGGACATCTCGACGCCGCTGATCATCGAGTGCTTCACTTTTCCAAGGTACTGTGTTGTTGGGGTCAGTGCGACTCCGGGCTCGACGTAGCGCTCCTCGCGGTTGACGCCGAACCTTTGGATTAACTTTGCCTCGACGTCGTGTGACTCCCGTGTGGGTTACATTGTTGCCAAGAACTGTGTTTTAGAGAAGAAGAGTTGCTTTTGATACTAAAGACTTTGTGCTAAGAAGAAACCGTGCTTGAACTATTATTTTTCCTTCCAAGAGTATTTATTAAGACTGTGGTATATTTTTGTCGTTATTTGGTCTTGTGCTAAGCCTTATATAAAAATACTTATTTTTATAATACTACTGTGTCGTGTCCATTTGTAGTGTATTCACTTTGTTACTGTATGTGGTCATAAATGCTTAACGCACTGCCTCTGAGATAAGCCTGTCTGCTTTGCCAAGCTACCAAGGGGGTGAGCAGGGGTTATCTAAGTGTGTGATCTCCTTGCCCTGACTAGAAAAGGTGTGTCCCTATTTGTCAGAGGTGTATACCTCTGCCAACTAGGGACAGCCGCTTCTAACATTATCAGATACCAGAAAAACAAGAAACAAGCTTCTCACCATCAGAATACACACAGATCCTGGTCTGCCTGCTTACCCCACCCAAGATTTTTAAAGAATTCTGTTTTCTTGCTGAAATAGTTAGATTTACTAAATATAGTTTAATTTATTGCATCTTTCAAGAGTTATTTCAGAACATCCTTTAGGATCCTAGTAGGATCTGCTGTTATTATTTGACTGACCTATGGTTTAATAAAAACCATTTGGTTTTCGACAGCTTCCCCAAACTTAATTACTCAAATGTTAAAGTTTGGGAAGAGCTGTCTACACACCTTCACTGTGAGGGCACTAAACCCATTCATTCATCTCACTGATCGGCATTCACTCTCTCGTAAATTCCTTTCCCCAAACCTAACACTCCAAGGGCCAGATGCATCAAGAATTGCTTATGTGATTCTTAAATACCGGATTTTACCGATTCGCTATTTAAGAATCGCAAAATGCAATGTATGTAGGATTTGCAAAACAAATTGTAAATCCTACATATTCCTTAATTGCGAATCACAAATGGTGATTCGCTATTAAGGAATAACTTACCATTCATTCCTATAAGCCTAGAGGCCCATAGGAATGAATAGGATTGCATTCGCAATTTGTGAGTACCAAATAGGTACTTGCAAATTGCGCTTGCTATTTCAAGGGTGCAAGGGTGCCAAAAGAACACCCTGTTTCACCCCTGGAATATGTATGTGTGCACATGTGGCACACATACATGCTCTAAGGCAGAGGTCTTCAAACGTTTGGATGCCGAGACCTCCCTGTCAACATTTTGAGGCGTAAGGACCCCCTCCTGACAAAAATTTCTAAACCTGTAGGCAGGGCTACTAGAATTATGAGGCAGGTGAGGACAACATTATGCGACAGGCTTGACTAAATAGTGTGGGAAGAAAATGTAAGTGATGTTATGTGATGCCGCGTATTTTGGGATAGCATTGCTTCATTATTTTGACATTTTTTACACACAGTAACACTGAGGAAAGATTTCACCCCATCAGTACCCGTTTATAACCAAAATATAGCAACTAACATCAGAAAGATTTCTGGTCAACCTTTGAGAAGGGCCTTCCACTCCGCAGGAATACCTGCTGCCAGATTATAAGCTCACTTTGCCCTGGCCAGGAGAAGCAGGGTCCCTAAAAACCTGGCAGTTTTGTGCAGAGTTAAGCAGTTTACCCATGCAGCTTTCCTCTCACCCCCTCCCTTCCATTCCTCTCTCCTCTCCTAACCCCAGATCCCTCTCTCACTTTGCAGGATATTTTCTTACACCCCTTTTTACAACATCTGAACTCTCCCCATTCAACCTCTCACTTCACCTTTAATCACATCTTGCCATTTTGTCTTTTCACTGCCCTCATCTCGAACAGTCTCTCACCTTTATCTCATAGCCTCTCTGGTCCCGTCATCTCCTGTGCCCCTCAGCACTTCTCATTCACCTCGTCTCTCCGTTCAAATTTTTGTCTATTTGTATCTTACACCTCTCCAGTCCCCCCATTTAACTTTCACATCTCCCCTTTGTTCTTACAGAAGCCCTCACCTTTGGCTCACACTTACTTCTTGCGTATCCACGCTTCTCTTAGGCAATTCACATTTCTCCTCATCCCTGTTCCCTTCAATCGAATTCTCTCACTCCCTTGCTGTGCTCTCTCATCTCTCCTCACCAAGCATACGGGTCGGACCTGTGCCACTCTGCCTATTGTTCCCTAATTTAAGAAGGCATCAGTTGTCTGTCTCGCTGTTTTGGTGCTAGGCCGCTCAGTTATGGAACTTGCACCCTCCTTTGCTTCGCTCCACCAAGAATCTATTATCCTTTAGGAAGATATAAAAAACATTCTCTATGCTCTGTAGGTTACCCCATTTGGCTGGTTCTCCTTCTCCTTCTGTGTGTTTCTCATTTGCCTACAGGCAGCAGATGATTATTAGCCCAAGGACATCTTTTGGTAACAGTAGCACACTACAAATGTAATTAAGAATAATAGCCAGAAGAAGGGGAGTCACTAGACCAGAAATTCGGAGGGGACTAACATTCCCAGCCAGGGCTGGCCCTAACACTGGTCACACACGGTGCAACAGTCTTTTTTGATGCCCCCCCCCCCGTTTCCTCCTTCTCCATGAATTCCTTCGCTGCTACTCACCAACAATGCACCTTTCTGACAAAAATGTCATTACTTTATATTCCTTCTCATTAAATGCATTCTCACACTACAGCAGTAATTTTAAAGTACAGATGTAAGGCACAGGCACAGTGGGGGCCCAGGGGGTACTGAAACCAGGAAAAAAACGTAGCCTCTGTAACCAGTTTACAAAGGCATGTAAATATGCAAATGGCCTTTAAAGACCTGTGAAAAACTCGGGCCTGCCAGAGATGACTCCAGACACTGCCCAGCCGAGCCCCCAGCAGATCAAGTTGCACTGAAGCAGCAGCCGGGCTGAGAGACACGACTAAGGAGGAGGGGGGCTGAAGCCCTTGGGCCTGGGCAGAAGTATGACTAATAAGGCGCGACCCCCTTTGCATCGCTCCACGGCCCCCCAGGGGGTCGCGCCCCACAGTTTGAAGACCCCTGCTCTAAGGGCATGTATGTGCACCACATGCCACTTAGAAAAATGCTAAAAAGTGCATTTTTAAAGGAATTTGCAATTTACCACCAACTAGAAGTTGGTGATAATTTGCAATTCCTTAAAGCTAGGTCGCTATTTCTTCTTGCATCCTGCATTGTATTTAAGGAATTGCAAATTGCGATTCCCTAAATGCCTTTGCAAAACAGGTAATCGCAAAAATTGTGATTACTTATTTTGCAAATGCCTTTTGGGATGATACATCCCAAAAGGCTTTTTCCCGTTCGCAAACGGGCCGATTCGCAGAATCAGCCCATTTGCTAACGGGAAAACTCTTGATACATCTAGCCCTAAATTCTTCTCCTTGAACTCATACGCTGTGATCATGTGCTCATGTCTCGACTTTCCCTTCATTAAGTCACAGCATCTTTTACTAACACTCAATAGTAATAATATTAATGTTGGGGTTGGTTTACTTTTCCACCCTTGACTGTTTATATTTCTGCTAGCTTTCCTTTGGTTTCAACATTTAATGATGCATCCCTTTCCGACTCATTGCTACCTTTTCCGTACCTCAGGTAATACTCAATTTCTTTTTATTTTGGTTTAGAATTGCAAATGCTTTTAGTATTTGATAAGACTCTTTTTAATGTCAATTGCACGATAAGGGAAGCTTCCCTAATGGTCTATATGTGTCTCCTCACCTGGAAGGATAGCACACTCAGCTTGGACCCAGAGACAAAAGCTGCTAGGATCCTTATGTTCCTCCACTGAGATAGAGCCTCAAAGAAGGGATTGTTCTAATTAGGTGGATTTTTTTATTTGGAAGCTTCAGACCATCACTTGCAATGTTTTAATTTCCTTGATACTTTATTGGCAGATAAGGCACAATGATCCTGATGAATGCCCCTAACCCCATTATAGAGTAACTCAAGTGCAGAAACATATTCACCTTGCTTTGAACCAAGAATATAATTTCCTACTCATTGCATTAAGAAGCTGAGAACAGCCATTCTCACTTGTACTAAATTGCTTACCAGAAAAACTGAGGCCAGTTTCCAAACCTTCCACCAAGGACAGCTAATGGGACCATTTTATGTTAAGAGACAGAGAGGTCTCCCACTGTACACGCCAGCCTCACATACAGCTGTAAAGAGTCTGTCTTTTTTGTCAGTTTTGAACTTTTTTCACTGCGCAATCCAAAGAGCCTACGCGATCTGTCGAAGACCTTGTTATTTGAGACATTGAGGGTCTCTTTGTAGTGAACTTGGGACACCAATTAAAACAATAATGTCATACAGAACATTGTTTACTAGAACCACTGTCCCAGCTTTGTATGACTGTACGCTTTAGTGTGTATTGAGCATACTTTTAGCACAGGTCATGGTGAATGGACCCATGGTAGAATTCACAAATTGTTCTGAATTTTTTTCATTTCCCACAGGGTACCATTGCATAGAGTGAAAAATGTATGTGTTCTCTTACTAACTTACATTGAATCTGCCCTCCCGGTTCTTCTCCCTCTCCTTATTTTCTTTTCATGGTCCCTGATTTATGTTTATCTATTGTTCCTTTTTTAGGAATGTGATCTGGATATGTTAGTTTTATTCTGTTTAACTGTAATTTGTTTTAGTTTGATCTTCTATTTGTTATACTTCTAACTAAGGCCCTTTGATTTTCTAGTCCTTGCACTTTCTTGCATGGACCTCAAACTAAATCTTGCGCATCGATTGACATATTTTAAGCAGTGCTTTGGTTTATCTTTATGAGGTGTGACATGTGTGACATGTTATATTATGGCCATAGTACAGGTATATGTCTTTGGTCATTCTTCCCCATCTGTCTGCCAGATAGATTTATTCTTATATTGCTACTTTTGTTAGATTGCACAACAACAAATTTAGGTGTACATGTTCTTTGTTGTAATGGGCACATTTTACTGTGTGATATTGTTGTATGCAGAAACAAAAAGCGCACATGCAAGGACATATATGCACTCGAACCACACACACATGAAGACGCACATGAAGTCAAACATCACTCATATAGGCACACTTATATATCAGTGTTAATTGGTGATATATCTGTGCTTGTGTACAAGGATTAATATATGGTTGAATGTCTGTGAATACATGCAATGGTAGATTGTTTGCATATTTGAACAAATGGAGGAGCAGAAGTGTGTTTGCATGTTGATGGATGAATACATGGGTGTGGGTGAATTGGACGTGTTTGGGTGAATTTGGATGAAAGTTGCATAGGGGTATATCAGTAGGTGCATATATGTAGATAGATTTGCCCAGAGATGTGTATAGATATTGGCAAGGTAAAGGATGAATGCGTGAGTGCATGAGTAGATAAGTAAGACTAGAGACGCAGATGAACAGATGCCTGGGTCGATAGTTGAGATTCGAAGATTTCATTAAAGTTGCGTGGAATCCGTAAGTAATTTCTGATTACAATGATCTGTTAGAGAATAAGACAGGTTTTATGACCAAGAAATCCAAATATATGCGCACACTGAATTTGACAAAGACGAACATATCACAAAACTTCCTGGGCCCTCGCTGGACAGCTTACAAAGCTCTATTGCCTTTTAACTGGCTGTTTGGAGTGTCAGAAATGCACTGTGCATCTCTGTTGTGTCCACTCTAAAGCAGACAGCACTTAAATATGTAGTTAACAGTATAAAGTATACAATAAGTTAAAGAAACTCTGCTTCTGTAGTTTACAAATTATGGTCAATGTTGGTTTATTTCTTCTTTTCACCTTTTAAAAAACTAAATGTATCTGAACAAGGCTTTATGGATTAAATGGGCAAATCCACCTCCCGAAATTAGTGCTCCTCGTTTCCTTGTTAGGGCCCAATGAACTATCAAATATGTCTTAATGACCAGCATGCGTACCAGACAAAACATGGCTAAAGGCCATTTTGAAGCTATGGAAACCACCTACTCATAGCAAGCATGCAGAATCCAAACGAACATCTGCAGATTCAAGTTTATGCTAAATAGTGCACATTTTAAAAAGGTTTCAGCTAGGAAAGTTGATAGCATGACATCCTCTTTGTATCCACAAAGGACTCAGTTTACCAAGTAAGCACAGCACAGCCAAACCGTACCAAAGTATCAAGCTCTAGCACTGCAGCACAACACCTCAACAGCAGGCAGTTGGTATGAACGTGGATATTTACAATGGAAGTAGATTTAGGACTTTTAGGAGATTCATAAAACTCCCCCATATAATTACGTCTTAAGAGCAGACCCAGTTTTACCTCTGGAAAAAAGAACCTGAACTCAGAGCCTGGCACCTCTGTTGTTGCTCACTGATCCAGCTATTAAGACTTCTTAACTGTGGATTACATTTAAATAAAGGAAGACGTTCAGACTAGAGCCATCATTTTGACTTGAAGATCATGGTGGAGTAATTTAGCCTCAGTTAAATTATTTTTATAAAAGCCCTCACTTTAAGCTGGTTAGTTCAGTCTGTGAGCAATATCATTTGATAAGGGCAAGCAGTTGAAATTAAGGGCCTGATTTATATTCTGACAGACAAAGTGATCTCCCTTAGCCTGGTGGAGGACTTTACGCCTATCAGGCCAAGACTACTCTGCCCACCAGTTTTATATATGACCACCCACTTGGAGGTAATTTAGAAAGGTATTGGCAGGAACCGTCATGTGGTTCCTGTCATTGTAGTTTAATGATTGCAAATAGTATTTGTTTCTCCTTTTCAAAAAGTAAATTCCAAACTGGGACTTTCTTTATTAAAAGAAAAAAGTAATGCTCCCATTGCCATGGGAATTGTTGTCACTTGTCGTGTTTGCTATGCATCCTCTCCATAGTTCCCAGTTTACTGCTGCTCAGCCAGTTTGTGTGTGAGGTCAGGGAACACTGATAAGTGTTTGGTTGGTGTGAATGTCAGTTGATGAAAGGGAGCCGAGTAGCATGGATGCTGCTCCTGGTGAGGATTTGCCTTAAACCTGTAATTAGATGCTACCTCCTTAAATAAACCTGCATCATATAAGCTACAAAGGATCCATCTTTATTTACAACACTGGCGACGACTGGAGAAGAACCTATGCTTGGGGGAAGATTGAAGAGTTTGTGAAATTTACAGAGAAAATCTAAGAAAAGAGATTGAAAACTGAAATTGAAAGAGGAAAAGTAAACAACCTGAACCCCACCAGTGTCTCAAACCATCAGGCAGCCTGCAGACTGCGAGGGTGGTCTATTTAACAGTTCAGTGATGAAAGGAATGCAGCTTTTGTAGTGATCAGTGAACTGGTGCAGCAGCCACTTGAAGCGCTGAAGTGCTGCTTAAGGGTACACATTGTGAGTAACATTTACAGCTGGCTGCAAATGTGGACGTCAGTGGGGGCTTATGTTTATGTACCTCATTAGAATTGTATAGTGCTAGTGAGGTGAGCCACATGAATGGAAGAACTATAATTTAGCCTATCAAGTGACGGTAGACAAACGCTTTGCTGTGGGTGTGTAGTGTGGCCTAAGGGCTGCTTTGCAAACATGTTATGTTAGCATGGCTTATTAGAAGTTTAAATGGCATTTTACCTTTTGCCGCTTTTGCACACGACACTACATATAGCTGTTTTTGTAAGTTAGGCTTCGTGAAGGTCTACACATGAGAAAAGTTTTGTTTTTGACATCTCTAGACTTACATCGTGCCCCTAGTCTGAGCAGTGAGTGCTGAAGCCGTCAAGGTTATCATAACATGGTAGCTGTTGTTTGACATGATCGAGTAACGCTTTTTAGACACAACAATTTGGCAGCTGAGAGCCAACTGAAATTCTGGAGCCCTTATTATTGCACAGTTACCATGATTTCACACACTTGGAAGATTTTCTGTTTCCAGGGATGCAGAGAGCTTTAGCTGTTCCGGATGTGATTTACTCTTGCTGAGCGGAAAGGTAATGGGGTCCCCAAACAAGCCTAAGAGACCTCCTTTAGTTTATAATACATAGTTCCTATATAGGGAGGGTGTTAAAACTAGGCGCTATAAGACCTGTTTTCACCATCATTGTAATATGATTTCTCCTTTTGTATTTTATGGAATTGTAAGAATGCTGACCATATTTTTTCTAATAATATGTCTGCTTATGTTGGCTAAGATACTGCATTTGAGATCACGTTGTTAAAATAAATATTTTAACCTTACCCTTGTCTCTTCTTTACTCCTGTTGTGGACTGGTATGAGAGTATAACGAAAGAGTGTTCTCACTTCCCACCATTCCTGAGTTTGTACTAAGTCGCATGTTCTAGGTTGTTTAATCATTGGTTACTTTGCTATAGGATGAAGAGCTAATGTGACACTGATGCTAGCTGGTTGGGGTTTTTCTAGGTACTGAGGTTAGTTTCTGGTACACCACAATTCACTGATGTCCTAGGTCTCTGTGCACACTTCTGTGTATGAGCAGCATCCTTGCAACAGGTGTTATTATAAAAAAAACTTGCTTAATAAGCATGCGATGAAGCCAGGAGAAGCATGTTAACTATTTACTTTGTTTAATGTGTGCCATCTATAAAGATAATGACAGGGGAGAGGAGTTGGCCTAACGGCTAGGGCGTTCGACCTCGAATCTGGGGAACTAGGTTTGAGTCTCGACAACGGCGCTGAGCATCTGTGATTCTGGGCAAATCACTTAATCTCCACGTGCCTAACGAACAAATGAATGTGTCCTCATGTAATGCAAATAGTGCTATGTAAAGCGCTCTGATACCTGATACCTTCGGGTCAAGTTTGCACTATATAAAACTCTGTAAAATAAAAAAAACTAATGCATGCAGAGTGTGCCAGTAACAGAGGTCCGTGCATTCAGGAAAAGACTGTGCAAGCCATCTGAGAGAGTGAATGTAAGGAGAGCGTGTCTCTGTGACCATTCGGTAATTGCGATGAGTAGCATTGAGTGAGCCATTTTAGAATGTGCGTGTTATCGCGCTGAGTTGCATTGCCTGAATTTTATTTTTACATGAGCTGATGGTGTGTGCCGCCCAATGGTATTAGCTGTGGGATATCTTAATACTCGCAATAGTGCAACCTCAGAAGAGGCAACAGATGCTGAAGCCATAATCAAGTCTTTGCTGGTGAATGATGCATTCAGGATATAACAAATAGAGAGAACACGTTTACCCGTTGTAGTACGGTCTTCCTGTTGACTGGGTTGCTGAATGATACAATTCTCATTCTGCAAGAAAGGTCATGGGATACCTGATCTGTTTCAAGAAGTATCAAAGAGGAAGACTGAAGTGCTGACCCAACAAATGGAAACAGTTTGTGTGCACCAAGAAATTATGTGCCAATTTGTCATATGAGGATAAAGAACTGTGTGCATTTTAAATTAAATTAAATGTACAGTGGCAATGTATTCAGGTGAGAAGTTGGTTACTGGCCCTTAAGCCTACTATATGTTTAAGAGAACTGTTATGTTATGTTATGTTAAAAGTACTTTGCTGTTTATGCTACTGATTGAGGGTGCAGGAGTGGTTATTATTGTGCTGTTTTTGCGTACATTCACCTGGTCCTCTTGTGCATGCAGAAGGGGGATGGAGGTTGTCTGTAAGGATTAATGTGTGCAGTACGTGTTTGTCCCTGGTCCTACCATGAGTTGTTAAGTGGATGCTATAGATGATACAAGAAGTCCCTGGTACTGCCATGAGTTTTTAAGTGGTGTAGTAGAGGGTATGTGAACTTTCTGGTCCTGCCATGAGTTGGTAAGTGGATGCAGTAAAGGGTATGAGAAGTCACTGGTCCTGCTATGAGTTTATCGTGATGCAGTAGAGTGTATGAGAAGTCCTTGGTACTGCTATGAGTTTTAAGTGGATGCAGTAAACAGTATAAGTACTTCCCTATGTTTCACCTAATGTGTGTGTCCTTCCAAAGGTGTTAAGGATGTAGGTGCATGTGTGTAATGTCCAAAGATGGAGGGAGTATGTGCGTTATTCCCTAATGTTGTGTATCCTTCTAATAAGGTTAAGGATGCACTGTGTGTATGGTAGAGGTGAATTGGATTTACCTGTTGATGTTTTATTAGTCTAATATTCATAGGAGTGATTGATCTTCCTTCCATCTTTTGTCCTTTTTATTTGATGTTTAAAGAGAAGAAGTATTTATCATACTGGTTGATTGATGTTTTTTTAATTGTTTCTTAAAGGGAGGATGTTGTAACTAATCATGGTTGCTATGCATCCTCTCCACCATTTCCAGTTCCCTGCTGCTCATTCAGTGTGTGTGTGTGTGTGTGTGTGTGTGGTCACAGAATGTGGGTGAGAGTGGGCTGAGCAACAAGGATGCT
This sequence comes from Lissotriton helveticus, assembly GCF_964261635.1. Classification (NCBI taxonomy): domain Eukaryota; kingdom Metazoa; phylum Chordata; class Amphibia; order Caudata; family Salamandridae; genus Lissotriton; species Lissotriton helveticus. Next base: position 534,043,223 of record NC_136063.1, on the reverse strand, counting down.
GCTCCTAATGTGGTGTTACCTTAAACTTGTTACCTATACCTATCTTCTTAAATAAACCTACATCATATAATCTACAGAGGCTCCGCATCTTTATTTACAAAAGGAGGCTATAATAGTTTTACTGTTCCTTACTTCCAGGAACAGTAAAAAATTACTACATGCCATCTAAATTGGGTGAGCAGAAATTTAGCCACTTCTCTGATGGCCCTTACTCCCCAGTGCATTTGGGGGGAATAATCACAGCAGAGACATAGTAGTCCCCACCATGATTAACCCTAAGTTCAACTCATGTGTAAATGCGATGGGTGGGCTACTATATTGCAAGGGAGGGAACTCCGTCACCACTGCGATGGAGTACCCTCTTTGCCAATATATAAATCGGGCCCTAAGTATTCTGTGAGTTCAGCTTGAGTTTCATATTTGTCACCCAGTTTTGAATTTTCCTAATGAGGAAAGTTAAGGCTTTGAGTCTGTTTGATCATTCAATATTGGTATATAGCTATGTGTTAATAGCATAATCGCTAAGACTTCATCGACTGAAAATTAAGCAGTCTGGAATGACTTGTTTAAGGTGGAGAAAGAATTGCCAATTTTGATGTATTATGGTCTGACTGATAGTTAGGGGTTAAATCAGTTGAGTACTGTTTCTTTAATACCCATTCTGTGATGCAGGATTCGTGGTTGAATGTTGTGGTCAAAGGTTTAAAATGCCGGTGGAAAGTGGAGATAGCCCAGGAAGTAGAAAATTCCTTCATCAAACAGATGAAGAGTGTCATTCACAAATGAAAGGATGGTTGTTTATCAATTTATTTGGGTGATCTGGACTTTACCATTTCCATCTCTACTTTAGGATGGGGAATGTTGTTAAGGTTAGGATTCTGAAAGGAATGTAGATGCAATATGACTATTCTAACCTGGAAATGTTTGAGATCTGTATTTGCTTTATCTCGCAAGGACTAGTTACTGAGAATTTCTATTGAGTACGCTAAGAGAAAAGTAATTACTCCCAGTAACCACCACACCACCTGGCACAAAATAATATAACTGCATAGGGGAAGTGTCTCCATTAGAGTGGCACAGTTAGGGGGAAAACCCCACACAGATGAATACTTGTAATTCTTTATTGAACATGTAGGTCGCACTGCAATAATCAGCAAATCACCAAACTACTCCTGACATCAGGAAAACTGCCAGCCTATGTCAAGAAATAATCTGAGAAGAGAAATGATCCAGCCTGGTTGAAATAAAAATCAGTGGCAACAATAGGAGCAAGAGATGAGAATTGTGGCACAAGTAATGAAATGTGTTGAAATGCAGCTTCCTTCATACAGACTTCTTTATATATGCTTCAAACAGGAACTGATGTCACAAGAAGAAACACTTCAACATATTGGATTAGGAGACTTAGATACCATCTAATGAACTGACCACCATCTTGAAAAAGCTGTTTATAGGACTTGGTTCCACCTGTTTGCAGGAATCATTTCGTTTGTTCAACTTTGAAAAATAATCTGTTGTTTGACATCCTGTATGCAACACAAAATTCTAGAGCCCAACTGGGCCCCTTCATGGTCCACACTCCAAGCATCTAGTGGAAAACCCACTGGGTCAGTTCCCATACTGAAGCATAAGAACGAGTCATGTGGCAAGGATGCTCAGCTTCAGTCTGAACTTGGTACCTGGTAAAGTGCATATGGAAAGCACATATGAACTCCTTCCCCTTCTGAACATAGACAGTCTCATGTGAGATTTTGATGCTGTCCTCACCACTGATGTTGGTATGTTTGTAACAGTTTCTTTACAAAACACAGGTCCAGGTTAGAGCCCTTATTGTGAGCGGGGAAGCTGCAATTTTGCTGTACGTTTTTGTCTTATATAAATGATTTGAGGCGGGTGTGTTGGTGCCTTTGAACGTGATTTCGAGTTTGAAAGAGCTCTGCAGGCCCACCATACAATCTGCTCATCTAGAAGAGGCCATCCCACATATTTAGATATTCCCATCAGGCATTGCTATGCTTTCAGCAAAGCAGCATAGTGGTTACTCCACTGCAGGCAGTTAAACTTTATATTAGGATTCATTGTTTGATGCTTTGATGCTCACATCAGGAAAAAATGGATAATGAATGGCAATAGTAGGGTATGGAGGTTGAGGTTTACTAGCATCAAGATCACTATCTTATATGCAGGCTGAATTGGAAGTTGTATAAGAGACCATTGACCTATAGTTCAGGATGGCCAATTTATTGTGGTGTGCACGAGAGGGGTCACTATGTTGGGAGGAACTGATTCTCCTGATGTTGCCTTGGCAGACTAATATTTGATTGTATTCGGAACATCTAGCTTTGTAGATGATGAAAACATGATGCATTATGTAGGTTCTAAGATTGCATACTATTTGGGAGTGTAGGGTATCAATTTAATTTGCTTGTAAGAAAGTTTCAAAATGTTTGGGTTTGAGATTGAGTTGGGCTTTTCTGGTGTAGAGGTTTAGCCAGTGGGGTTAGTAGATCAGTGGCTGGCAAAAGAATGCCAGTGAGGGAGACAGATGTGGTTATGAGGCTTTATAGTATTTAATGAGGGTGATCTTGCATCAGTTAAGTGTCAAATAGCTAATTGTCCGAAGAGATTTGTGTTCTGGTCAGTAAAGAATTGCTGTAATGAAGTATAAGCTGTGTAGTGTTACCTCATGTGAGGCATGCATATGTGTGTTCGAGTCCTTCTGTGGAAGTCAGTCTGTGTAATGTATATGGTATTTTTATAGTGTGAACCTAGCCAAAAGACAGTGACATGCTGTACAGGTTCACAAACAAGCATAAAGTCAACACATGATAGGAGAGATAGCTTAGTTATGGTTGGTTAATGCATTTTGCATATCTATATGGTATTTCTATAGCACAAACCTAGGCAAAGTGCAACTGTTTCGCTGTCGCTAGACTAGGCCAGTAGGTTGGTTGGCAAAGGAAGCTGTATCGTTTGGCACTGGTGGCTATTGAAAGGGTTGTTGCTTTAGTTTCCTGACAATATTTTAGTCTATAATATCAATGCCAAGAGGGATAATAAGAAATTCTCAAGGAGCAGATGTAAACTCGATGGCCTGCACAAATTAACCTGACAAAAAATAGGGTGCAGCCGATCTTGTGACATAATTGAAACCACATTGTATATAGCTGGGGACTGTCATTCCCTATAGGATAATGAACACTCACTCACCTGCTGTGGCATGCTTCATCATCAGATTACCCATCTAGTCAAATGGACCTACTATTTGGTATGATTATATTGGAGAAATAAGAGATGTAATGTGTATGGGAACTGTAGAAAATTAAAGTTGTGTAGGAGTGGGTAGTCAATCTGGTACTGGGGGGCATATTTACAAGCCCCAATCACCACCACAACATCACTTTTCTCGACGTTGTGGTGACGATAGGGGCTTTGCATTATTTACAAGGCAGCGTTAAGCCACTTAACATGTCTTAACACTGCCTTTTAAATAAGGCACCCTTTCACGCTATGCTTAGTGTGAAAGGGGAGGGCAATGGGTGTTGCATTGGGCATTCCACCGCAACACCCATTGATTTTGGCACTGCCCCATATTTACAAGGATGTCATAAATATGGGGCAGCGCCAAAATTATGACCAGGAAACGCAACGAGGAGAAATGTTTAATTTCTCCTCATTTTTGCTGTTTCCATGTGTGCTGCTTTGTGCAGCACACATGGAAACAGCAAAAACAATTGATTGTTTATGTGCAGGAAGGTGTCCCTTCCTGCAGATAAACAATCATTAAAAAAAGGACGCTTAGTAACTTCTATGTGTGCTGCATTATGCAGCACATATAGAAGTTACAAAACGCCAATTAAAGATTGTTTAGGTGCAGGAAGGGACCCCTTCCTGCACATAAACAATCTTCCCCTACAACGCAGACAACCTTGTGCTATGATGCAAGGTATATTATCAGTTACATAAACCACATTTTTTATAATTTTTGTTGCAAGCATTTGCTACAAGATAAAGAGTAAGAAAGAAATCAAGCCACCTCCTAAACGCCGCTGCTATATTCTTAGTATAAACATTTTTCATTTATAAAACCTCTCCTGAAGCTCCATTAGTTATGTTTCGCTATGCATTGAATAAGTCACCTACTAACCTAGAATTCAAATCTCATTCAGCCATAATGCTACAATGCCACTTACAGACTTTATAGCAATAACTTTAATAAAGGGATGAAAAATAACCTGGCAATCTAGTTGCAGTCAAAATAAATAGCTGGTACTAAAAGTTAAGGCAAAAATGTAATTAAAAAGCACGCTTTAAACGACCCTCATCACTGAACAAAAGGGAACTATTTTTAGGTGGATATGCATAAAGTGTACAACAAAGTGGAGGAAGCCAGCAGGAAAACCCATTGTCCCCTGCTGTATGCTGAAACAAAAATAAAATGACTGTTTAAAACACAAACGAATGAAGCCTGCTCTCCAAAAAGCCCCTTTATATATTGTAGATTATGTCTGATTTGTTTGAAAAATAAAACGAGATAACATAAGCTGTCCTAAAGGTCAGACCCAAAAATCACACAGTTGTAGGAGAAGGAATGGAAAATCAGATTTGCAGTAAGAAATGCATTTCACCAGCAAATGTTGTCAATAAATTGACTGCAACACTTATGCTTTACCTTTTGCTGTCTCAATAAAAATATATTTAAATTCAATTAATTCTGCAAAGGTATATCCTTATCATAATCATGTATTCACACACCCACTCTCTTCTTCTCCCTCACACACTAATCTTTCCAAGTAAAATGTATCTCATCTCTTCCCACTTACACCTACTTGTACCACTTTTCTTCCATTCAAATCTACAGCTAAGGGGCCGATTCTGATGTCGGATGGACCTAGGTCCGTCCGACACCGGTTAGGAGCAGTAACCCACCGACCCTATGTCGTGGGTTACGGCCCTGCTAATACGATGCGACCGAACAGGGTTCGGTCTCATTCGTATACTTCACAATGCAGGCATGCATTCGAGCGGAATACATGCCTACATTGAGAAAAGCAGGGGTGCAGTTCACCCCTGCACCCTGTGGCCGGCACCCCAAGGTCCCAGTGGCCCCCAAAGACAGTTTCCGACTGCCTTTTAGTGCCGGACAGACCGGCACAAAAAGGCAGTGAAAAACTGCCATTGTACTCCCTCAGTCGTAAAGAGGCGGCCGGGTGAGTACTGAAGGATTTCCAGATGGCAGACGGGCTCTCCGATCCCGTCATAGGCCATCCGGAAATCCGAGTCGGATTCCATTCTGACCGAGCCCATCGGAATGGCTCGGTCGGAATGGAATCCGGCCGGCACTGACCGATTCGGAGCCCTTGCGACCCGAATCGTAATCGGCCCCTTAGCCTTTCCCATTTGAATACCACGCACTTTACTTAGGACCTGATTACGAATAGGCGGTCTGTCGGACCACCGAATCCGTGGTGAAAGTGCGGTGTCATTGGGTACCGAAACATCAATGGTGCAACCACCATATTACAAGTACAGCAGTCGGACCATTTTGCGACTGCCACATCCGCCAGGAAACCGGATTCCCTGGCGGTGGCTTGGTGTTCCAGGGCAGCACTATGTTTGGCGGTGCTGCTGCGGCACCGCCAAGCATATTTTGAGTTTCCCCACCACCAGCCTTTTCATGGCGGTGAGCAACAAAAGGTGCTCTGCAGGGCCCCCTGTTGCTCCTGTACACTGAGATGCATGCAATCCACCCCTCCTACCCCTGTGTGCATGCATGCCCAGTTGCAGCATGACATGGGAGTTTATCACCTGAATCTGGATTCCACAATGTGTAATAATTACTGCACACGGTGGGTAATTTTGCCAACTAAAAAATGGAAGAATTTATAAAGGAAAATGTGCAGTTACACCACCAAATAATTGGGCATTGTTAATGTGTCCCTTGAGGGTAAGAGGTGGCCTATTACTATTCCACAAAGAGAATTTTTAGGAGTCTTTCTGTAAATCTGGTGGGGCAACAATACAAGTTTCCTTCTCTTTGAGGAACATTACGGACGTATGCCTTTCACCCAGAGATTTTGGCAGATAAAAAGAGATGTATTATCTAGGTGAAATGCCAGCAACTCTGCCCCCCTTCCCTCACCAGCCTCCAACACCACTCCCCAGAGTTACCAGTGCCACAGTGCCGAGGGTTTCCAGTCCTCACAACTGGGAACTCATAATGATGCCCATAGAAGGAAAGGGATGTGATTAGTACCTTGCAGTGCTAGTGAACAGTTAAAACATGCAGTGACTCACATTCCAGCAAGTCAAAAGACTATTCAGGTTGTGTTTGTATTTGCAGCCTGACTTCTCATGTGAACATTCTGAAGATTAAAAAACTACAACCGCTTTGACATACCTGTGGAATCTCGTGCGAGAACCTTAATTTTGGACAGAACGAGCATTTGTCACTGATATTGAGTGCAGCAATGCGCTACCAGTCAAGGTGGACGAGGAGCGTGGGACACTTATAGGTACACAAACACATATTGTGTCTGGTATTTATACAGGACTCTCCCTCTCTTAAGATGGCGGAAGTCCTCCTGCTGTGGACGGTATTATGAATGTCAGCCCGGCTCCAGCATTTTTCATGACTACACTGCGAAAGTAATTGCAGCCTTGAAATTCATTTTTTTCAAAAATAAATGGTGCATAAAAGGCACATAAAAGTTCAGTTAATAAGTCCCAAAGTGTTCAAGAATATATTTCAGATCAGCAAATGGAACTAGTCTTTTATTCAGCGGAGACCTCTTAAACGCCTTGGCTCAAATCCCTGTAAATGTATTCCTTTTTCAGGTTTAGTCCTTTATCAGCTAGTTAATTACGCTGGAATCTACCAAATGTGTCTGTGATATGCACGTGTGCACAGAACACTTATTCACCTAAATTCTCCCAGTTAACCTTTTATCACGAAATACCAGAATCCATTTCAAAAGCATTTGTCTTTTGTCATCAGGAAGACTTCATAAAACATTTGTCATGCAAAGGAGCAGGAATGTGCAGGTATTTTGATTCTGCAATAAGCATTAACTCCTGTGTGTTAAATAATGTATCCACTTCACTGAAAAAAATATTCGCTAATCTGTCCCCCTTCACTAATGTTTACAGATATTAGATCCCCACCATAACGCCCCTTTAATTACATGTCAATTAGGGGTAACCAAGAATAGCAATGGTTACCATTGGCTTGTTCTTTCATTGGCCTGGCCCTGTCCTTGTAACCCCTGTTCTCATGGGTCAAGAATAAGGTAGAAGGAAAGGAACGGGAACAGGGCTAAGTGAGTGTGAATTAATCTCCTTGCCTCCTTCCAAAGCAAATAGTAAGCTTTTGAGGAGCTACAGGTATAATAAGGAGTTAAATGTCGGCTGTCACAGTTTTAAATGGCGTGCCATGCCACTTTAATATGACTGAACTATTAGATTCATGGTTGTGACATAGTGCCGTGCATGGCAGGTGCAAGGTCGTTATCTGCCCTGGTCGAAATAAAATGTCGCCTAACTGTCCAAACTTGGTACTTGTAGGGACAATCTCTCAGCTGATGCTGGCACAGGGAATAAACTGCAGGCAAGTATGGCCATGCTGTAGGACCAGCCACACCTAGGGCCTTGCGGCTCCTGGAGTGCAGGGGCAGGGCCCTACAAGTGAACACCCCTTCTCAGCACGAGGGATTTGTATGTCTGGGTGGTCACACATTAAAGTCCTCACCAGGAGTGGCCTCCATTCCTCTGAGGCCGGTAACAGGATCTACCGGCTTCAACGAGATTATGAGTTATAGGGGATCTGGTGCATTTCAAACAGATATTTCAGCTGCTAAAAGCGATGGGAATATCAGGGTGTAATATCATGGAAGAACTGATCAATATTCGTAGAAGTTGGTGCAGATTTATCAGTTAAACCAGCAATTCCTGGTTTCTGAGGGTATCCTAAGGTTACACTCGTAACACCCACTATTTCGGGCCCCACCCCCATTCCCACGTGGAGTTACAATGCCCCCAGTATCCATAACTCGGTGGGCGGGGTTGCTGAGTGACTAGGCCAAAGTTAAGTTATCTTGTAATGAGGCCCTTAGCACTCTTGCCAGCCTTTGGACTGTTACATTTTGAGGTGTAAATGGCAGGGCCTGTTGCCCCATTTTAAAGGCCTACCATTGTTCATCATTCACTATTATCCTCTGATTTTAACATAAATTTGGCGAGACATCAGTTCTCATCATCAGGACTAAACTGAAGCTATGATGTATGATTTCTGCAGTCCTTGAAACGCCAACAGTCTGAGCGGCACCGTTTGATGCCTCTCTGTGAGCTTAGCATAGAACATGACGCGATTCCCATGCATGGCATGGGGACCTTGTCTTTAATTACACTAAATTGTTTACAATGTATTTCTCAAACCCAAGACCAACAATTTAAATATTAGATGCTTCTTTAGCGCAAAGCTGATTTCTAATGCGTGCATTAAAATACTGTTATGAGCAGCCATCCGGTGCCTAATTGGATTAGAGAAATCATTATCTGGGAAATAATAAATGCACTAATGTAGCCTAATACGATCAGTGTAACCTAACACTGTTAGAAACTCCAACTAGGAGGCACACTACTGAACCTGCAGAATGATTAGCTGCTCTGAAATTAAGGAATATTACAGTCAGTAATGGCAGGGCATGTTTTTATGACCAAGACCTAGGTAATGATTTGACAGAAAAAAATGCGACGCTTCCTAAATTACAATTTTTAGATTTGTGTTGTCTAGAGGGACAATTAACCATAATCTGATTGGCGGAAACCGAAAGACTTTTAGCTGTCTTGTCCAAGGCTTTGCTTTTGCACCTGCAATGTTAAGTCACAGCTGCATGAAGGATATTGTAAAGTGTGTACATGCATTTGTGATTTGCTTGCACACATAACAAAAAAAAAACAAGAGGTCTGGCTATAATGTGCTAATTCTTCAAACTGTATGTGTGAGTGTACATCTGTGGGTCCATGTGTTCCGACTATAAAGTCGGATGTATAGGTTGCGCCAAAGCTTATTTTGCATTACGCAGTTGGAATGTGTGTGTGTAAATATGCACAGCTGTGTAGACTCACGATTTATGACTAAAACGTTTATAAATACTGAAGTGAAATAACATAACAAACATGCACTGGCAAAGAGGTCTGGGATTCTGTTTTTTATTTTGGAAGGTCACAGATTTGCTATATTTGTGTGTTTTGTTGATCTATTCCATTATCAATTAATTTAGATTACCCTTCCCAAAATTGCAACCCAGGTGACATTGTGAAATCTGTATGAGAGCCACCTACTGCAGCATATTGACAAAATACCATACCACAAGCAGATGCACATAAAAACCAAGGCAGGTAAACTTAATATCAAAGCTAGGAGTTGTGTGATGAAAGCCATTACAGAAGAAAAGCCAGATATTTGATTAAAGGGACAAATCTTTGAAATACTTCACAGACCAAATATCTTACATATATCGAATGTAAAAGAGAAGTCATTCCACACAGAAAATAAGCTATAATGAGGGTAGTTAACGAGTAGGTGTGCTGGGAAAGAAGACCAGTATAGCAACTCTAAAGTGATGGAAGATCATCTGAACATATAAATTACCTCAAAGGAAAGTTAACTGATTAGGAGGTGCAAGCCCTACAAAACCTTCTATCATCATCATCATCCTCATCATCATCATGTATTTTTATTATATCACACAAAAGTAACACATTTTTAAATGAAAAAGAAGAGTTACATGGATATCAGGAGAGGTCGGCATTGCTTTCCCCACTCTCTGTGACATCCAGCTGCGGTGGCACCCATCCGGCCCCAGACTCTCTGCCCTCACTGTGGGAGCCATACTGAGCACACACTGACCAGATGAAATGGCTTCCCACTTTGAAGCAAGTTGATTGCCTGGCCCTAGGGATGGCCGCAGGGAATGTGAGGTGCCCAGACGATGTCTGCCATCAACGCCCTGCGGCTGGTGCTTTCGTCCACTACCTGCAACCCTTGACGTCTGAGAGATAAAAGTGTGCCGCCCCTAACCTCACCACATTCGGAGGGCTTGGCACCAGCTCTCATTTGTGTGCGGCCCCTGTTTGCTGTCCCGCTCTTCCGATGCCAGGCGCTCACTGACCTCTCACGGCTGCTGCGACAGGATAGGGCGGCCAATAATCCCTGGTACTCTCTCTGCCTGGGCACCGTTTACGGGTAGGTAGCCCCATGCGGACAGGGGTCTCTGCTCTTATCCGACGTCTGGGACACAAGCCTTCGGTGGACGTCGGGAGCTGGGGAGCCACCTGCCTGATCAACACGCCTCATCAGGCACCTGGGCAGCAGCCTTTTATTGCAATTACCCTGGCCGCCTCAATCATTGAGGAAGTCTCATAGGATCCCACTCCTACTATACAACTGTTCCACCAGATTATAGTAGAGATATGGCCTAAGGGATACAGTAGTGCTCTAGAAGTGATGGCCTAGGGCTGCCATAACATCAAGTGCTCCCCCGTCGCCATCACTGAACCCACAGTAGAGAGACTTCAAAAATAGCCAGCCAATAGCTCATTTTTTCTGCACTCCCCGTTCTGGCCTTGATAATCCTCCTGCAATTCCCCTTCTCAGCCACTTCATCCTTTCACACCCCTGGGGTGTGAGGGGGTCTCCCCAGAAACTGGTGACTGTCAGCACTAACACCCCGATGCACCAACAAGTGCACGCCCTGTGGACTAACATGATCTGAGCCTCGAACAACTGCCTACAGCCACTGTGAAAATGAGGCTATGCGCTAAGCACCACAGGGTCATGCACTATCCACCAGGGTCCCTCGGACATTGCTGAATCTGGCTCTTGTGGACCAGAAGCCATCAATATTCTCAGGGAGATGGGCTCTCTTCAAACGTGAAGCCCACCTCCTGCCGCTTCACACTACCCAGTTCTACCATTGCATTGTGCCCTGATTTTCTGTGTTCTGCTGCAAGGATATAGCATCCCAAGACCTGCCTGAACTGAACCTGTCTACCACATGTTGCACCATTAACCCCACAAATGACTCGCAAATTGTACAGTTGCTCAGAACTCTTTCCTCTGCCTCTGTTGGGCTCCTGCATCAGCCTACTCATGCTGTGAGAAGTTGAGACCCACCCTGATGCTCATAAGCGAGCCCACCCCTACTGAGCACTCACACCAATACTGAACTCTTAGAACTGGGTTCCGCCATGATGGTGCATCCCAGAACAGGCTCAGCAGCTGCATACTCCCGCCCATCTATGCCCCCTCCAGGCTCATAACACACTGCTGAACCTCCCCAGCTGTATGGTGGATACAGAGTCCTTTACTGATTAACTTGATTGATACTATCAGCAATAGAATGAACACAAACATCCAAGAAGTCAAAAATATATGCTGTTGCCACATACCTCACTCTTTTACGAGATGGCCAACGGAAGCTTGTAGAAAAGATGCACTCGGTGGAACAAACAGAAACAATCCTTCAGCCGCTAATATCAGACCTGCAAGCCCGCCTCAAAGCTCTCCAGTACAAGGTCTGCATCTTGAAGCAACAGGCAGAGGATGCATGAAGGGAAACCAGGTGGAATAACATTTGAGTAGGGGACCTTCCAAAGATCAAAGAAGGCTATCATGCAGAGTCATATATAGACACTTGGATTCAAAGCTTCATCCCTACAGATCTTTCATCTCTGTAATTCTCTGAGGAATGTGTCCACAAGGCCCCCACGTGGTTGTCCATACCAGGTGGCCAATAATGCCAACTGGGTGCACGCTTGACAAACTATTGAGACAGAGATGTCACCCTGAAAGAAGCTCGTAAACGGGATGACTTGAGGGTCAATAATGTCTGGATATTGGTGTTCCTAGGCTACACTCTAGCTGTCCAATGTCAATGACACACGTTCCTGGAGGTGAAGCGCAGACTGCAGGAACATCATATCCAATACAATCTACTCTTCCCAGTGCACCTTCACACTCAACCCAATGGTAAGATTTCTTTCTTCATTGACCCTGCAGACATTTGGTCCAGGGTGGAACAACAAGAAATGGGTGGTGCGGGCCCCTCTTCGTACACTCACAAGCGACCACCATCAACAAGGACAGAGCACAGGAAACACATGTGACGATCGGGTCTGGTGTCCTGTTGGTCACACAAATCCCCCAATTTAGAGAAAGTCATCCAAGTACTTTGCAGGGCACTACAGGTGGCTGTTGACTTCAGGGATCCTGTGCCATGCTACAGCACAGATGACAAAGACTCTGGAAGCTCAGATGGCAGTGACTCTCTCACATCTGACTTCTTTCCCCTGAGCACTGTGGGAGGCTGACTGTGACTCCTTCGACCTAATGCAATATTCTTTGAGCAGGTGTGTGTCTGTATATTCATACCTTGTTCTTAACTACTGTGTTGCTCCTCTGACCACTCATTGTGCAGTGATTCCTGATTTGGGTGTCGGGAATCATCAATCCCAACAGTTTTTTCTCTTCCCCTTGTAATCTACTCACAGATCCCGGGACCTCCCTGTTGTCAGGGGGTCAACTGTTGAGGCTTGAGGAACTTGCTTGCTCGTCTGCCACGGCCCGGGAACAGTTACTTCAATCCAGACGTGACCACCTTGTGCTGCTAGAGCGACTCTAATGTCTTAATTATGTAGAACAAAAAAAGCTCACACCTGCAGATGCTGACTGTCCAGGCACTTTTATGGTGTGACTGATACGGCAGGAAATAGCGAGACACTTTGCTCTGATTCAGGCCATTTATTCTATACACAGAGAGACATACGCTCTGCCTTTACACGTCACTACACACAACCTTACATGGCTGCACCTGAGGCACTCCCAGGAGCCATTAGTTATTTCCTATCTGATATCATGCTCCTGTGGATCTTTCCAGAATCCCGGGGGGAGCTCAACAGAGAAATCAACCTCCTTTAGGCGCAATAAACGATATGTACATTGACCAAACTCTATAAAGTGCATGACCCACTGCTGCACCCTACCTAAAAATGTTGTATGATCCCGCTCTAACAGCAGCGACCTTACCATTCACAATGAGCAATGTCTTACTTATTTCATTACCCAAACCAGGTGGAGATGCCCTCGGCCTGGGGTCTTACAGACCACTTGCACTGTTGAACACAGACTACAAGATCCTTGCAAAAATATTGGAGGACCCCCTGGCCTCTTTAGTGCTGCAGTTAGTCCATCTGGACCAGAACAGCTTTGTGCCAGGTAGAAATACCTCATTCAATCCCTGACATTATTTAGGGATATTAATTTATGCCCTACAATGACATCCCCACTCTGGGTGCCTTGTTCTGAGGTTGAAGTAACTGTTCCCGGGCCGTGGCAGACGAGCAAGCAAGCTCCTCAAGCCTCAACAGTTGACCCCCTGACAACAGGGAGGTCCCGGGATCTGTGAGTAGATTACAAGGGGAAGAGAAAAAACTGTTGGGATTGATGATTCCCGACACCCAAATCAGGAATCACTGCACAATGAGTGGTCAGAGGAGCAACACAGTAGTTAAGAACAAGGTATGAATATACAGACACACACCTGCTCAAAGAATATTGCATTAGGTCGAAGGAGTCACAGTCAGCCTCCCACAGTGGTCCGTTCTCCTGAGGCAAAACAGCCGGGAGCAGCTAATTTTAAAACTGTATTTTGTGTTTTATGTACTTGTACAAAGCTTACCTGACTGTCACTAGCACTCTGCACTTTAACCCTTGAGGGCGCCGTGTAGCGGATCCAGCGCACACGAGCTACCCTCCACGCCGCTTCCTTCGCGCTTGGCCACGCCCACCCAGAGGCCACGCCCCCTTCCCACCCTACTTAACGCGCTGATCGACGAGCGCCCAGTTGGTCCGTTCTCCTGAGGCAAAACAGCCGGGAGCAGCTAATTTTAAAACTGTATTTTGTGTTTTATGTACTTGTACAAAGCTTACCTGACTGTCACTAGCACTCTGCACTTTACCCCTTGAGGGCGCCGTTTAGCGGATCCAGCGCACACGAGCTACCCTCCACGCCGCTTCCTTCGCGCTTGGCCACGCCCACCCAGAGGCCACGCCCCCTTCCCACCCTACTTAACGAGCTGATCGACGAGCGCCCAGTTGGTCCGTTCTCCTGAGGCAAAACAGCCGGGAGCAGCTAATTTTTAAAACTGTATTTTGTGTTTTATGTACTTGTACAAAGCTTACCTGACTGTCACTAGCACTCTGCACTTTACCCCTTGAGGGCGCCGTGTAGCGGATCCAGCGCACACGAGCTACCCTCCACGCCGCTTCCTTCGCGCTTGGCCACGCCCACCCAGAGGCCACGCCCTCTTCCCACCCTACTTAACGCGCTGATCGACGAGCGCCCAGTTGGTCCGTTCTCCTGAGGCAAAACAGCCGGGAGCAGCTAATTTTAAAACTGTATTTTGTGTTTTATGTACTTTTACAAAGCTTACCTGACTGTCACTAGCACTCTGCACTTTACCCCTTGAGGGCACCGTGTAGCGGATCCAGCGCACACGAGCTACCCTCCACGCCGCTTCCTTCGCGCTTGGCCACGCCCACCCAGAGGCCACGCCCCCTTCCCGCCCTAGAGTTTTCCTTTATCAATGTGCAACCCCAGAACGCGCAGCGGACGTGCGCAGCGGGCGCGCCGTCTGCGCGCCGAAGGCGCGCCTAAGGCAAGCCCGTCTGCGCCCGTCCGCGGCCGGACGGGGCTAGGGGCACGTCCCCATGCCAATGTTATGCGCTACTCCTCCGAGGAGCTAATCTCTCTCCAGGGCCATTGGCCACTCTCAGAATCCATCGGAAGGCACATTGCGTCGTTAGATCTCACCCCTTCTTCTACCCTTACACTGCTGCCGCCATTGTCGGCCCCGCCGTTGCCTTGCCCCTCCTTATCTGTCCCTCCTCCCTCCACTCCTCCGTTATCTGTCATCTTACTCAACACAAGATCTGCGGTTAAACACCACCATGAGCTATCTGTCCTCCTTGACACAGACAAGCCGGATCTATTGCTCTTGACAGAGACCTGGTTTTGTGACTCGTCCTCCCCGTCCTCCTGGCCACCCTCCCCCCTCCTATGTTGCCCTACGCGCTGACCGCCCGGCGGGCAGGACAGGCGGTGGCGTGGCATTGATTGCTCGGGCGGATTTAAATTTTCAAATCCTTTCATCTCCCTCTATCCTTCCCTCTGAAATTCTTGTTGCCCGATCCCTTTATTTTTCTCCCCCTATCACCTGTCTCCTGATGTATCGCCCACCCCAGCCCTCGCCCCTATTTCTACCTGCGTTCCAGGACCTACTGGCCACCCTGGTGGTCAACTACGCCTCGGTCCTGGTCCTCGGTGATTTTAATTATTGGCCATCCGACCCTTTCGAGTGCGCCACTTCGAAAGAATTCACAGAAACTCTTCTCTCCCTGAACTTTGTGTCGCATATTTCGGTTCCCACCCATTCCCACGGTCACATTCTCGACCAGGTTTGGTCCCTTAATCTCCCAATCTCCCCGGTGACCGTCTCTCCTTGCCCCTGGTCGGATCATTCTCTTATTTCCTTTTTCATCTTTACTGAACCAGCGCCTAAAATCCCACGCGCCAAAAACACATGGGCTCGAAATTGGAATAGAGTTGACTTTCCTGCTTTGACCTCCCTGCTCCGGAATTCCACCCCGACCCTCACTGGCCTCTCGTCGAACTCTCAAGCCGAGGCAATTAATGCCTGGCTAGCCAGAGGCTGTGACTCCGAAGCTCCCTTGCGCCGTATTACCATCCGTCGACCCAAGGATTCAAATAGATGGTTTGATGGCAACTTAAAAACACTCAAATTGACCGTCCGTCAAGCAGAGAGACATTGGAGGAAGGACTACTGCCCTTCATTAAAAACCCTCTACCTCTCTGCACTTGCCAAATATAAAACAGCAATCCTTGATGCCAAAACCGCCTATTTTTCTACCAAAATCACGTCAGCTGAAAACAAGCCCAGGGAGATTTTCAGCATAGTGAATGATCTAGCCTTCTCTGACAGAGCCTCACCCCAAATTCCTCCATCCCAGTCTTTATGTGCCCAACTCAATTCATACTTCCGAGACAAGATTGTTACCATCAAGGCTAACATTCCTTCCCCCTCATCTGCCTTCGTTGATCCCCCTCCCCCGACCGTCCCATGTTGTCTTACCTCTATTCCCCCCCTTACCCAGGAAGCTTTCTTGGAGATTCTCCCCAAGGTTAAATCAGGTTCCCCCACAGATGTCTGTCCTGCACGCATTCTGCAACAAATCTATTCCTTCTGCCCTGAACCCCCCGTCACTTTCTTGAATAACTCTTTGACCCAGGGAGTCGTGACTCCTACACTCAAATCTGCCACCATAGTGCCAATACTGAAGAAGCCTGGCGCGGACCCATCCATCTCAGCCAATTATCGCCCCATTTCCCTACTGCCCTTCCTGGCCAAGGTGCTAGAGCGCCACGTCACCGCGGCACTCAGCGCCCACGTAGAGGCAAATGGGGGACTGGCTTCCCGCCAGGCTGGCTTTCGTCCCAGGCACTCGACCGAATCAGTCGTGGTATCGGTCCTAGATAAACTCAGGAAGGGAATGGATCATAACCAACACCAGGCGCTGGTGCTCCTGGATCTCTCCGCCGCTTTTGACACGGTTGACCACAACATTCTCTTGTCCCGTGTCAGGGCGGCCGGAATCCAGGGAACAGCCCTGGTGTGGCTCTCCTCCTTCCTGAGGGACCGTACCCAGGCGGTTCAGCTGGGAGCATTCACGACCACCTCACTCCCCGTCACTTGTGGTGTCCCCCAGGGCTCTTCTCTTTCTCCTTTACTATTCAACCTTTATATCTCCCCTCTTATTTTTGCTCTTCAGCAGCGGGAGGTCACTGTATTTAATTATGCAGATGGCCTCCAGCTCATCTTTGATCTTTCTTCCTCCTCTCTCTCTGTTTCCAATTTTCAGTCCATTATGATTTTTATCAGGGATTGGATGAACCACAACCACCTCAAATTGAACCCGGAGAAGACCGAGCTGGTTCTCACTGGTGGTTCATCCAGTCCCTGGAACCCCCATTTCTGGCCCCCCACTCTTGGTCCCGCCCCTACCCCTTCAGTCACAGTAAAAACACTGGGAGTGAAAATGAACAGTCACCTCACTCTCCACTCCCAAATCAGTTCCGTAGTCTCCTCTTGCTTCCTCACCCTTCGAACAATCCGTACCGTCTCCCGTTTTTTTTCCCCCCAGGCGCTCAAACTGATCATGGCCGCATTGGTAATCTCGCGGCTGGATTATGCTAATGCCCTCTATAATGGCATTCCGGCGTACAGCTTACGGAGGCTCCAGGTGGTGCAAAACCACGCGGCCCGGCTTATTTACGGTCTCCCACGCTACCATCATTCCTCCCCTCTTCTTAGGGAGCTCCACTGGCTGCCTATCAGGGAGCGTTCCCTTTTTAAGACCGCCTGCATGACCTTCCAGGCTCGGCAAGGCACTGCTCCGGCCTTCATCTCTTCGCTGATAAGCGAATATGTCCCCTCTAGAGAGCTCCGGTCCTCCTCCAAAGCTCTCCTCCAAACCCCACGCTTTAAGCGAAAAAAGTGGGGTGGTGCCAATTTCTCCACCTTGGCCCCCACCTTTTGGAATTCTTTGCCTGATCACCTACGTTTTGCCACCCACTATGTCTCTTTTCGAAAAGACCTCAAAACGTTCCTGTTCAGACAGGCCTTCCCTTCATAAACTCGCTCACCCCTGCAACCCTCAGTAATTCGGACTTGTTAGCGCCAAGAAACCGCTCGGTGGACGTTGCGCTCTACAAATGTTTTAAATTAGAAATTAGAAATTGTTCTTGACATACACAAAGCATTTGAGGTTCTTTAATTTCAACTCCATTTTACATTCACCGCCTTTTTGTGTTGCCTTTACACAGGCTGTTCGATTCACAAAGTGTCTCTGCCCCTTGGACTGCAACGTGTCAAAACCCCCTCCTTCCTTGTCTTGAAATCCATCTAATCCTTGTCTGGACTACCTAATCCCTATATCAACTATCTGTTAGCCTTTAGTATTCTTCTCGTGCCGTATCTTATCTTTTGGCCTTCGCTACTCTCTCTCTGTGTTTTCTTATTCCACAACCTTCCCTTTGAAGCATACAGACATGTCCTGCCATTACAACCCTGAACCATGGGTACCAGTATTGATTAACTTTGGGGGCTGGATAACACACAACATGTACTAGATTACTCTCCCCTGAGGCGGAAAGCCGGGGGTTCTACCTTCTGTTCTTTGTAGGTGACGAAAGCGGCATTTTTAAAAATTGTAATTATTTTAAACAGTAACGCTTTTAATTAGCAATATATCACCGCGCTCTCGTGTGCAAGATTACATTGCACCGAGGCACATTCTGCTCACCTTATCCTCCCGGCGTGGCCGAATAGGGGCTATCATCGCGGGGAAAGGCGCCATCTTGGAGGGAGGAAGGGTTGGCGGTCCAGTGGCAGGACGCCTCCCGCCCTCCAGGGTACTTAAGCAGGTCAGACCTTAACACTGTGTACTAGATTACTCTCCCCTGAGGCGGAAAGCCGGGGGTTCTACCTTCTGTTCTTTGTAGGTGACGAAAGCGGCATTTTTAAAAATTGTAATTATTTTAAACAGTAACGCTTTTAATTAGCAATATATCACCGCGCTCTCGTGTGCAAGATTACATTGCACCGAGGCACATTCTGCTCACCTTATCCTCCCGGCGTGGCCGAATAGGGGCTATCATCGCGGGGAAAGGCGCCATCTTGGAGGGAGGAAGGGTTGGTGGTCCAGTGGCAGGACGCCTCCCGCCCTCCAGGGTACTTAAGCAGGTCAGACCTTAACACTGTGTACTAGATTACTCTTCCCTGAGGCGGAAAGCCGGGGGTTCTACCTTCTGTTCTTTGTAGGTGACGAAAGCGGCATTTTTAAAAATTGTAATTATTTTAAACAGTAACGCTTTTAATTAGCAATATATCACCGCGCTCTCGTGTGCAAGATTACATTGCACCGAGGCACATTCTGCTCACCTTATCCTCCCGGCGTGGCCGAATAGGGGCTATCATCGCGGGGAAAGGCGCCATCTTGGAGGGAGGAAGGGTTGGCGGTCCAGTGGCAGGACGCCTCCCACCCTCCTCAACAGAACATAAAATGTTGAGGCCATTCCGTCCGCGCAGCGGGCGGGCGCAGCGGGCGCGCCGGCGGCGCGCCGAAGGCAAGCCCGTCTGCGCCCGTCCGCGCCGGACACGGGCCTAGGGCCACCCCCCCTGGTCAGACTGTTCCTGTATGCCTCACATCATACCCGCGCACTGCGCTGATTGACCTCCGCCCACAACCTATGGAAAAATGCACAAGGTATAGTCCTGATTCCATATCATCTGACTCCATATCATCTAAAACGGTATTGGACTGTAAACACTGTCAAACGTCCATCCCTCTATTAAATAAAAGGGCAGGTAGTGATAATTCTAACCAGACAAAGTTAATGTTCACCATAGCCCTCATTAATGTGCGCTCATTAGCCAAACATAGGCAAGAAATAGCCGATGTACTCACAGACAGGAACATAGATATAATGTTCTTGACGGAAACTTGGTTGGATAAAGCTTCCGACCCAGACCTTGTAATAGCTGTTCCACAAGGATTCAAATGCTATAGACTAGACAGAACTGGTAAAAGAGGCGGTGGGATTGCTATAATTGCCCGTGACTCCTTTAAAATTCGTACTACTGCAATTCCTTCTAAGACATGCGAGGCGCTTCAATTTGATATCTATTTGTCCCCCTCATATAACTTTAAAGGCGTACTATTATATAGAAGACCAGAAACCCGGTCGGAATTCCTCACAGAAATTCTCACCATTCTAGAAACTTCAGTTACCGATAAATCAGTAACACTGTTAGGTGATTTCAATTTCCATTTGGACTGTAGTGAAGATAAGGATACTACATCTCTGCAGTCCGAAATGGAGGTCTTTGGTCTATCGCAGTTGGTGAAAGGACCTACTCATACTGCAGGCCATACCCTAGATGGTATCTTTACTAATTTGGAAAATATTCTAGTGACCGATGTCTTGCCAATGACTTGGACCGATCACCACCTGGTACTGGCAACAATACAAATTAATAAAACATCTACCGCCACAACATCCTCCCCTAAACGAGAATTGTTCAAGGTCTGGAAAGACATCAACATTCCCTGTTTCAAGGAGGCGTTACATAATTCAACACCCATATGGGCTACTGACCCAGAAACTGCTATTGAGCAATACCATACATGGGTGGGCCAGGCGGCTAATAAATTGGTACCAGAAAAAATAATGTCCAGGAATAGAAGCTCCCCTTCAGCACCATGGTACACCGAGGAGCTAAAAAAACTAAAACAGCAATGCAGAAACAAAGAGAGAAACTGGAGGAAAAAGTATGATAAGGAAAATAGGATAGTGTATAAGGAATTGTTAACCCAATATAAACTCTTGATCACAGAGACAAAAAAGAAGTACTACACTGAGCAAATCGAAAGCGCCAAAAATTCGAATAAAAAGCTCTTTGAAATAACTAAACATCTCGCGGGATGTGTCCCAGACCTTAACCCCCCTTGCTCACAAGATTTCTGTGATTCACTGGCATCCTTCTTTTTCACCAAGGTGAACGACATATTTTCAGCATTCAATCTGGGTGATAACCAATGCACTGAAAAAATAAATATACCATCTCCAAGCAATAATTTTTCTTGCTTTACAGAGGTCACTGAAGATCAAATCCAGGATATAATTAAAACTATCAAATCTGGATCAGCTCTGGATCCCTGTCCTTTAAATACCCTCCGTTCACTAATAGACACTGTCATTCCAGTTATTACTCAAATAACCAATCTAATGTTCCGTACAGGCATCTTCCCTAATCAGTTAAAAAAGACCTTACTTAAACCCCTCCTGAAAAAACCCGGCTTAGATAAAGCAGAACTTAAAAATTATAGGCCCATCGCGAACTTACCCTTCTTTGCTAAGATAGTCGAAAAAGCCATGAATACTCAACTTGCGGAATTCATCGAGCAATATCACCTACTCGACGAAACACAATTCGGATTCCGCAAGTTTCATGGAACGGAAACAGCGCTTATTAAAGCGGCAGACAATATCCGATTAATTAGAGACCAAGGTGGCACAGCACTATTGGTGCTTCTAGATTTATCGGCTGCTTTCGACACGGTTGACCATAAGATCTTAGTCAACTGTGTCGAAAAGATGGGCGTGCAAGGCCTAGCAAAAGATCTACTGGCATCTTTTCTGGCGGAGAGATCTCAGGCAGTTATACTGGGCAAATTTGAATCTGCTGAGTTATCACTGCCATGTGGGGTACCTCAAGGTTCATCCCTTAGTCCGACACTATTTAATATATATGTGTCGGACCTCGCAAAAACCATCAAAGCGCATGGGATGAACCTTACCTCATATGCGGATGATACACAGCTGATACTGGCTGTCAGAAATGATGGGGAAACAGTGGCGGAAAGTTTCAAAACAGGTATGCTGGCCATTGGAAAATGGATGTCAGCGAACTGTTTGAAACTTAATTCCGATAAAACCGAGGTGGTCACTTTTGGCCATCTCAGCCCTAGCTGGTCCCCAACTTGGTGGCCACCTTCCTTTGGAGCTGCACCCAAACCAGTCACGAAAGTTAGAAATTTGGGTGTCATCTTTGATGACAATCTAAATTTCATGGCTCACTCCAATCAGACGGCTTCCACTGCCTTCTATAAGTTACGACTGGTCAGGAAGATTCTTCCTTTTCTTCCCAAAAATGTAGGAAAGACATTGGTCAGCGCTATGGTTCTATCAGCATTGGATTACTGCAATGGCTTGTTCGCTAATGCCCAAGTCAGGATTATCAAGAAAATGCAGACAATCCAAAATGCAGCAGCTAGACTTCTCCTCAACATCCCTAAATTCAAGCCAATAGCTGAGTCCTTAAGGAGTCTCCACTGGCTCCCTGTTAGGAATAGAATTAAATTCAAGACGTTATGCATCGTCTACAAGTCACTACACCATCAAGCGCCTCAATTTTTGTGCAACCATCTTGTCCCATACATTCCCACTCGAACGCTACGATCAGCAGGACAGAATGACTTGGTAGTGCCACGGACTAGGCTGGTCAACTGGGGAGACAGACGTTTCCTAGTTGCCGCCCCAAGACTGTGGAATACACTCCCGCAAACTATAAGATCCAGCCCAAATCTCATGTCCTTTAGGAAGAAACTGAAGACTTGGTTATTTAACCTCTGAAAAAAAATCTATAAGATTATTCAGGAGAGTATCAATAGTATAGCGCCAAGACGCCTGCGGGCAATTGTTCGCGCTTAATAAATGCTAAAAATAAATAAATAAATAAATGTAAGCAGAGAGCATTCCTGTTGCACAACACCTTGTTTTCAAACTCTTCTGATTGGCTAAAACTTTGTGTACTGGGTGTATGTTTGCACAGATGTATTTTTGCCTGTAAAAAGCTTGTGAGCCACGAAGTAAGGTGGCAGTCTCCTGAGAACCTACTTGTGTGTACTTCTTGGACAACTGTTCTTAGCTGCAGCTAATAAACTTGGTTTTCTACGCCAACAGAGTATTCCGTGTCTCTGTGCAACAAGGCAGGTGAACTCGAAGATTTCAGGCGTGCCCTGCGCCGCCAGGCCCAAAGGCCCGGTTCTTCAATTGGCAGCCCAACATGGGGCGGCTTCAGAGGTAGCGGTTGAGCCCAAAGATCGTGAGGAGCCCCGCAGGAAAATTCCAGAGGAGGCGCCCCCACACCAGCGACCCCTATATGTCGAAAAGTGGACCGATGGTCTTTTGAAGTGTGGCTTCTCCTTTCCAGCGGCTGCTGGTGACTGCTGCCCTGGCTGCCATCCTGCCTTGGTCCCTTTTTGTGATGACTGGTATTGCGAGACGTTAAGCGGACCTCTGTTGGCGTGAGAAGACATTTGGTTAAGTACTGGTGGGTCGCTCCCACTTCTTTGTTTTTGGTTCTTTGATTCGATTATTGCAATAACCGAAGCCAAGGGGTGAGTACGTTTGTGCTGTTTTATTTTTGATTAGCCCCTTGTTGTTTGTAGGAAGCCAGTGAAGTAACGATGCCTGGTTTCAGTAAGTTTAAAAAATTGTGTTGTTTTTGTTGCGATGTGGACTCCCGACTGGAGGACTCTTGTCCAATTCCTCCAGCTGGAACTCCTACTTATGAGCTCTATTCTAAACATGGTGTGGGCCCCATCACCTTTAATGAAGTGTGGGTCCGCTATACGAAGAAAGATGGTGTTTTACAGTGGCCACATAATGGTAGTTTTGAGTCTCATATTTTAGACAATTTAGAAGCTACTTTGTTTAAAAGAAAAGCCCGGCTGGCTATGTTTGACTCTTTTCGTCTTTGGCGCAAGGAAGCCAAACAGAAAGAAATTAAACAGGCAAAAAGAGATAGGAAAGAAAGAGGCATGACTGTAATACAGGCTGCCCAACAGTTTAAAGATAATGAAATAGATCATGCGATAGAGATCTCAGATAGGCAACATCGCATGGCGATTGATAAGTTTTACCCGGTGCTGCCAACCTCTTCCCCAAATCCCGATGCTGATCTTGAGACGGATCCTTTAATGTCTCACTTGTTAAGATCACCCCTGCCCTATGTACAAGGTGCAAATGCACCCCCACTTTTGTTACCCGTCCAGCAACATGTTATTCTCCGACCAGCTCCAGCTGCTGCACCTCCACCAAAGCCCTTTGTGGCACCACCACTCCTGCCATTTCCCTTGCCTTCAGCTCCTCTGCCCCAACTCCTCTACCTCAGTCTCCTTTGCCCTCGACTTCCGTTCTACCCGTTGCCTCTTCTCCTGTTCCGCCTCCTGCCTTATCTCCTGTTTTTCTGACAGCTTCCCCTTCTGTCCGTCAGCGGATGGTTGAAACTGTTTCGGATCTCCTTTCTCCTTTCTTTGGGTCAGGAAGCCTGACTCCTGTTTTTCCCCGTAGTCAGACACGAAGCTCGCTCCCAGATTCCCGAGAACGAGATACGTTAATGGGTCTCGATTATACTGTTGAAGATATCATGGATACCTTTGAACAGTGGGATGCCCCTGTACAAAGATTCGTTTTCAATGCCATGTGTGACATCCTAGGTCAGGAATGGGAGGCTACAGCATTGGGTTCAGTTCCCAAGGGTTTGCTGGATGTTAGGGCTGATTTCGATAAAGGAATTATTGTGGGCCCTCAGGTTGAGGATGCTACACAGACACTTGTCACCTTCAGATCAATGTTCTTTTCCCGGTCTTTGTCTGAACCTGATCCTTCTGTTAGGCGTGAACTGAAACACTACCCTATGCGAGAGGTTCCCCCAGTGTGCAGAGAAGCGGTTGGAGCCCAGGATGGTAATCAGCCTATACCAGCTCACTTCCAGCGTATATGGGTACATGTACCTTGGAAGAGATCTGAAGTGCTGGCCCTTCAACAGTCCTTACCTGACCCCCGTAAAAACCCTGCTGGTTACTACAAAGAATTATCTCAAACTGTTGATGCTTGTATTATGAATTTGGCCGACATAGATATGTTGATGGGAAATATTGTCCCACAACCATTGTGGGCTAGGATTCGGAAAGAGGACCACGCCAATGAATTAGGAGGTGATTGGGATGCTATAGTTGCTGCTGGTAGACTCCAAGTGGGTGGTGCTAAACCCGATAATTTAGTTGCAGAACTTCCTGGTAGAAGAATCACCTTAATGAAAACTATGATGCCCGCTCTGCGAGTTAATTGGGATAAGTTAGCTGCCTGTAAATAGAAGAAGGATGAGAGTGTCTCCGACTTCTTTACTCGTTTTGAGGAAACGTTTCTTGATCACAGTGGTCAGGATATGAGCACAGAGGGGGGACAGCGATTGTTCGTAGATAAATTTGTATTTAATTTGCTTCCCGAACTCTCCCTTATAAATTAAAGGATTCCGAAAGTTCATGTGCTGTTTCTTCTTCAGCCCAGATATTGGCTACTGCCCAATATTATGAAAATAGGGATAAGGAGGAGAAGGACCAATTGGATAAAAAGACTAAAGAGCTAAAAACAGAGGTTCTTTTGCATAAGCTTATCCCCCTCGTCCTACCCAGCGCCAGTTCAGCCGACTCCCCAGTTTCAGAAGTTGTTGCAGAAACCTGAGCCCTTTGTTCCACGGCCCCCACTGGGTCCTAATCAATGTGCCTATTGTAAGGAAGAAGGTCACTTCAAGAATAGTTGCCCAGTCTTATTGCAGTGTGCTGGTGGTACGCTTGGGCCACGAGGCCGAGGTGGCTTCCAGTCAGCACCTAGGGGGAGGGGGCGAAGTACAATGTCCCAGGATCAACGTTCATTTCTGCCTCAAAAATTCATGAACTACTTTGATCAGCAAAATACCCAGTCTTCCCATTATTATAATGATGATTATTATATGGAGGATGAGAATCAGGATTTTAATTTTAGCTAGGACAGCCGTAGACAAAGTGAGGGAGTCATATCAGTTCCAGTGGACCAAAATGGGCCTTATGTTGATGTCGTTGCGCTTGGTGTGTCAGAGCCATTTCTCTTGGATACTGGTGCAACGAAGAGTTCTATCATCCACTCTAAACTCCCTGGGGTACCTTTGTCTGGCTTAACAAATGTTTCTGTAGGATTTTCTGGCGCCCCAGTTCGTAACCCAGTTTCTTGTCCTTTGCCTATCTCCATTGGTCATTATGATTTGGAGGCTCCGCTTATTTTAACAACTGGGTGTGGTGAGAATTTGCTGGGTTTGGATTTGTTGACAAGACTGTATGCGACACTGTATTGTTCTCCTTCTGGCGTACACCTTACTTTAGGTAAACATTTGATTTCCCTGACATATTTGTCCAGAGACCAACTCCCTCTTGAATTACGCTCCCTGCCTGCCACTCTTTGGGCTACAGGCCCCAATGATGTTGGCCTCTTGCAAATTCCACCCTACACTGTCACCCTCGAATCCAGTGTTAAGTTACCTCGCATTCCTCAGTATAAGATTTCTAGTGATGGCAAGAGAGCGCTCCTGACTATTATCCATGATTTGGTTGAGAAAGGTGTGGTTGAAGAGACTAGAGGAAATGTGTGCAATAGTCCTGTTCTGCCTGTCCTTAAACGTACTGACTCTTCCCAGCCACCTGTTTATCGCTTTGTGATCGATCTCCGGGAGGTCAACAAGATTGTTGTACCTCAGTTTCCTGTCGTCCCAGATATCACTGCCTTATTGACAATGATACCTGCTTCGGCTGCCTGGTTTTCGGTCATTGACCTTAAGAATGCTTTCTTTAGCATTCCCATTGCTGAGGAAAGTAGGGACATTTTTGGTTTCTCTTTGGGAGGCCGAAGTTTCCGGTTCAAGCGTGCACCTCAAGGCTATTGGTAAAGTCCCTCCATTTATAGTCAGGCATTGAAAACTCAGCTCGATGCTTTCACTTTGCCTCCAGGTGCCACCATTATTCAGTACGTAGATGATCTGCTGGTTGCTGCTGATTCCGAAGAAATTTGTAAACAAGTTACTGTTTCACTGTTGCATCACATGTCTGACCTTCATCATAATGTTTCACTCTCTAAATTACAATATTGTCGCCAAGAGGTTACCTATTTAGGTCATCTCTTGTCGAAGGAGGGACAGCGATTGACCCCAGAAAGAATCCAAGCAATTGCACAAATGTCTGTACCATGCACACAGAGAGAGGTGCGTGCCTTTTTGGGCATTACCTCTTACTGCAGACAATGGATTCCGAATTTTTCTTTGTTAGCAAAATCTTTGTTAGCACTCTTAAAGATACACCCCAACATCTCCCTTGGACAGAGGAATGCCAACAAAGTTTTACTGATTTGCGCACTTCCTTATGTTCTGCTCCTGTGTTGGTTACACCAGATTACAGTAAACCTTTCACACTTTATGTGCATGAGAGAGAAGGTTGCGCATTGTCAGTTTTGACACAACAATTTGGTGACAAGCAACGCCCGTGTGCTTATTTTTTGGCTACGTTAGATTCTGTAGCTAAAGCATTACCCAGTTGTCTGAAAGCTACAGAAGCAGCAGCAGTTTCTATTCGCCAATCTGCCGGATTGGTGCTAGACAATACGCTTATTGTCATGGTACCACATGCAGTGGATACACTTCTAAACAGGACAAAAAATCAGCATCTTACGAGCGCCCGTTTATCGGGGTATGAGCTGACGCTCTTGGCTAGTCACGTGCATATCAAGCGATGTAATACCCTAAATCCAGCTACATTGTTACCGATCCCAGTAGAGAAAGACATTCAAGAGCAACATGATTGTTTTCGCCGTACAGAGGAGGAGACAAAAGGTAGGATTGATTTAAAAGATACGCCGCTCCTGGACCCGGATGGGATCCTATGGGTGAATGGTTCGTGTTTTAAGCTCCCCAATGGTGAAACGACTGCAGCCTATGCTGTTACCACTTTGCATACAGTTGTAGAGACAGCACGCATCAGGCAGAATTCAGCCCAAGCAGCTGAATTGATAGCTCTGACTAGAGCTTGTGTATTGGCTGAAGGGAAGAGAGTGAATGTGTTCACCGACAGCCAATATGCATTTGGGGTGGCCCACAGTTTTGGCCGCCTTTGGAGGGAAAGAGGATTCTTTACCTCACATGGTACTGAAATACAACATGGTCAGTTAGTGAATGACCTTTTAGAATCACTTGCTTTACCCACTCAGATAGCAATTGGGAAGTTTATTGTGCATAAGAGGATCACTGATGATGTGGGTGAAGGAAATGCTTTTGCGGATCATATAGCGAAAGAGACAGCGAGAGATGTAACGAGTCATATGTATGTTGCTGGACCTGCTAGATGGGTCAGTCAAGGAGGAATGTGTGAGGACACAATAGAAAGTGTGAAAATGATTCAGGAAGAAGCTACAGAGAAAGAATTGAGTAAGTGGAGAGATGGTACGGGAATGTTGGATGCGACGGGGTGTTGGACAGAATTGTCGGAACACCAACGTTGGCTGTTACCAGACGCCTATGTACTTCCAGTGGTAACTATGACGCATGGTCCAGCCCACATCAGTGCGAAAGGAATATGCAAGCCTTTGGCTCCGGTATGGCAGAATGCAGGGATTCCTAAATGTGCAGACAATCTTGTTAAACATTGCATTGTTTGTTTGATGCACAACCCAGGAAGAGGGACACCAACTCCAGCAGGCCATTTTGCTCCCCCAACGTATCCTTTTGAGGTATTGCAGATAGACTACATTCATATGGAGAGATGCAATAACCTAAAGTATGTCCTTGTGGTGGTGTGTGCCTTTTCCATATGGATAGAGGCCTACCCCCTAAAGGATAATACTGCCTTGTCTATATCCAAGGTCCTTCTGAAGGAATACTTCCCGAGGTTTGGTTTACCTCGAATTGTCTGGAGTGACAATGGAAGTGAATTAGTGGGTCAAATCATGCAGAAAGTATGTGCAGGGCTTGGTATTAAGCAGAAATTCATGCGGCAAACCACCCTCAGTCAGCGGGTTTGGTAGAGTGCTATAATGGCACTCTCAAGCTTAAACTTGCGAAGATACAAGCCAGCACAGGTCTTGCCTGGCCCGATGCTTTACCTTTAGCCCTCTTGGTAACTCGAACAACTGTTCATTCTCGTGTGGGACTTAGCCCATATGAGATCGTGTTCGGAAGCCCGGCTATTGTCTGGGGTGTCCCTAGACCCAAGAAGTACTCTGACATAGAATACCCAATGTTAATTGACTATTTGCATGACTTCACCACTAAATTGTGTGTTCTCCATCAGCAGGTTCAAGACACTTTGCCGCAAGCTTCCTCGGATCTCGGGCACACCCTCCAACCTGGGGACTGGGTGTGTCTGAAAAATTTCCAAAGGAAGAGGAATTTGGAACCTCGCTGGCGGGAGCCAAGGCAGGTCCTGCTGACGACACGTACAGCCATGAAAGTTGTTGGGAAAAAGAACTGGATCCATGGTGTGCATTGCAAAAAGGTACCCTTGCCTTTGTCTTTTGATCAGTGGGTCTGCGAAGGTATAGGTGACTGTGAAGGAGAGAGGGTTCCTCGGTTTGTACCTTTTGGTAATGCACACCTAGAATGGACTCAGTCTGAGAAAAAAGATGGTCACATTTTGCAAGGATCTATCCCACCACATCTGAGATTGAACACAACTAATCCAGAGACACTCTTCCAGGATCAGACTGTACTGAACAAAACTAGATACAATTTGAGATGTAAAGCAATTAAGGACAATTAGGGAACTTTTTGTTGAGTGTTTTGGTTTCTTTTTCTAGCAACATTGACCATCTAATTAGGTTGCAGGGTCATGGTACGAGCCTTAGTTAGTGACCCGAGTCGTGACACTAGGTCTGCGGGATTTGCAGTGTCATAGGACGGCTAATAATCGCGGCTAAGTGAAGAAGGAAGACTGCCACGAGCAGCACCTAGAAGATGGATTCTGCTAAATATTGTAAATTGTTATTTAATAGATGTGGCGTAGTACTATGTGTTTTAACTTTGCTATGTGTTTTATTAGCTTGTGTGGGTTGGGTTACTCACACTTTGCGGCCAACATCTCTCACCCAACCTACCTCTCACCCTATGTCTTTTCGCACTACTGTTTCCCCACACCAATTTCAGACGCTACCAGAGCATGAGCAAATTAGGAGAATGGAGTATTTCAACAATTCCTTTATTCAATTGTTACACCAGCATCAATTGGTGATCAATACCACCGATTGCTGGGTTTGTGGACATTTACCTCATAATACAGATAGAGGAATGCCATATTTAGTTCTACCCTTCTCCCTAAAGGGATCTGCTTGGGCTTACACCTCTATGTTTGCCAATGCCTATGAGAACCAACATCGACATCCCGTTGGTCCATATAGAGATGGAATTGACGTTAGTCACAACGCACTGATAAGAGGAATAGTGGCTATGTCAAAACATTATAAAAAATGTAATGAATTTCCCACTGACGAACGACAAGCATATATCGACTGGATTGTGACACATTACGTCACTAGTCTTACGGACAGAGCCAAAAGGAAAAGATCCCCACCTATATATACTGTGCCCCACCAAGGTCACCTATGTCTCCAAGCAAATGGTCAAAGTCCTAAGGCTCAATTGGGAAAGAGCACTTGTAACATTACATACATCTATACATCCCGAACGTCTCCACCACTGGTAGCGTTTCAAGGAACATATTTCATTTGCCATGACAGAGCCTATTCATGGCTACCAGCCGATTTCTCAGGAACTTGTTATATGGCTTTTTCCTTCTTCCAACATATACAGCTCCTTCGGGACATCACAAGACAAGGTATGGTAGAGGGGTTATTGCTTTGGAAGACACAGTAGGACAAGAAGGAGGCGACTTCCTTAAAGGATTCCTCCCGTTTTGGGGCCCTATGGCCAATAGTAGAAATATCAGGCATCTCATTCGGGTAGTTGAGGCAACAATAAATGAAACTGTTGGAGCACTGAGTAATATCACTGCTGAGCTTCAGGCGGATCGTCTTATGACATTACAAAACAGAATGGTGTTAGACATCATTCTTACAGATCGTGGTGGAGTTTCTAAATTGATTGGATCCAGTTGTTGTATTTATATACCTGATAACGCCCCTACAGTATACCAGGCCATCTCTAAATTACACCACATTGCTGAGTCCATCCACCAGGACGAAGGAAATTGGTCTCTGATGGGATGGTTTTGGGGACTACTGTCCACATGGGGATGGAAGGTATTGACTTTTGTTGGAGTAGTCTTGGCCGCCATCTTTTCGTGTTGCCTTTGTTTGCAATGTGGCCCTGCAATCTGTGGTCTTTGTGCTACCATTTGTGTCCCAAGACCCATGTCACAGAAAACAGAGAATATGAAGATGATGGTGCAGCAACAGCTTGACGACCTCATGACCATCGACATCGATTCAGATTAGCGTGAATCTTTGTCAGTCAGTCATAAGCTTTTATTCGATATGCAAGATATCTTGTAAGCACATTTGAATACAAACATTACAGTATCAAAAATAGAAAAACATGCCGTACAAGAAGCCAGTATAAAACACATTATAAGAGGGCTAAAAGGGCGTGAAATGCCCGTTAATAAATTAGCTAAAAAATGAATTAAACAGCTACTGACAATCTCTTACAACGAATAAGCCAAAACTGCTTTAAAAATTTTGCTATTCCACACACTAAAGGGGGAGAAGTGTCTGTGGTTAGGATACGCAAGGCTACTTGGTGGTTACGTGTGCCCATATTACGACATAGAGGTTTCAGCCAAGAGCTCCTAGGCCTTGCATAATCCGGGCATTCGAATAGAACGTGGGCAATGGACTCAACCCTGCTCGGGCAGCATGCACAATTAGGGGAAGTGCGGCCCGCTGATGTCCATTTCGATACCACAGCACCTACTGGAAGGGATCCAACTCTGAATTTAAAATAAAGTGATCGATCAAAGGGGATGGTGATCATGTCCAAGTAGGGTTCAAAGGCAACAATGTCTTTAATTTGTAAAAAGGCAACCGTGGATTTGCAATGGTTGGAGTTTGTACTTAAGCGCTCCGAAATCCATTTCCAGTAATGTTTCTTAACCACTTCTTTTGGAGGGGCTGAACGTGATGGCCAGCAATCTCCTAGGCCGATCTTCTCCAGGAGGTTTTTAGTTTCACTTAACCATCTTATCTTTGCCCAACCCCCCAGGCTCATTATATCCCCCAGGGCATCAGCGTAGGACTTTAGTTCTTCGGCCCTCCATATTCGTGTCCATAGTAGGAGCGGCCGGAGCTGGGCCTGGTCTTTGATATTTTTACAGCCCGTGTCCAACCACACTGGTACAGAGGGAGTGCTCAGAGGAACGGAGATAATGGATTTCAGTAACTTACTCTCCGCTGTCACTAGGGTGTCCATTCGACAGTGGCCCCACAGTTCAGCCCCATACAAGGCTGATGACACAACTTTAGCCTTGTAGATGTCAATTACTGGGCTGAGAGATCTCCGAGGTGAGGCCCTGAACTCCCTCATGAGGGCTCCTCCAACTCTCCTATGGTTGAGGACCATTTTTTCAATGTGGTTTGCCCAGGACAACCTATCCGTAATTCGAATGCCCAGGTAGTCGAATTCCGCTACTTTTTCTAAAGGGATCGAGTTAAGTGACGGTGGGCGGCCCAGTTTCTTAGGAGGGTTTAGGACTAAGTATTTTGTTTTATCCACATTTATTGTTAGCCCTTTTGCTGTACAAAACTCCTGAAATCGTGTTAGCAATTTCTGTAGGCCTTGTGGGGTCTTTGAAATTAGGAGCGTGTCGTCCGCAAAGAGTAGGGTGGGGATGCGGACTCCTCCGAGGCAGGGGGCGTCGGCGGGTTCTTGCTGGAGATATTTGACCACCCCGTTCACATATAGCGAGAAGAGGGTGGGAGCCAAGACACAGCCCTGTCTTACACCCCTAGACACTGGTATCTTCTCGGTGAGCTCTCCGTTCTTACCCCAGCGGACTTGTGCATAGGTATGGGTATGAAGGCTAATGAGAAGGGACAAGATGTAAGGAGGTAGTCCCATCTCATAGAGTACCCTCCAAAGCTCTTCCCGGGGAACCAGGTCAAAGGCAGTCTTCAGGTCTATAAAGGCCAAATAAAGACTACCCTTGCCTAGCTCCACCACCTTCCACCCCAATAGTGCCAGCCTAAACACCTGCTCTATTGTCCCCATACCTGCCCGAAAACCTGCCTGAAAGTCTGATAGGATTTTATTTTCCTCCACCCAATAAAGAATCCTACCAAGGATAGCTTTCCCGGCTATCTTTTGGGTGGAGTCTATCAGACTTATAGGGCGGTAATTCCCCGGTGTTTCCCTACACCCTTTTTTGTAAATCGGGACCACCACTGCCCCTTTCCAGGATTCTGGCACTGCCCCTCCCGCCATGATATCGTTCAGGAGAGCTGCTATAACCCTAGCCCACTCCGTTGGGAATGCCCTCATAAGGTCCCCTGGTAAGCCATCAGGGCCCGCTGCCTTACGCGGTGCTACCCAACCTATAACCCCCTCAATCTCTAGGGGAGTGAAGAGGTCATAGGCAAGGGGTTCAATTTCACGTATAAGGTCCATCCCCAAGATCAGTTCCCCAATTGGAGGGAGATATAGATTCCCAAAGTGTTTTACCCAGTTTTGGGGCGGGATGTTACAGGGTCTCATCGATGCATCGGGTTGATTCCGTGTGCTAATGAGATTCCAAAAGGCCCTTGAGTCCCTGATCTTACTAGCCTGGAGGAGGTCATCCCAAAAATTTTCTTCCCATTCCATCCTGGCAAGTTTGAGGGATTTGTTATAGGCCTTCCTAGCTTCCTGAATCACACCACGAGATTTAAGTTTTACCGCCTCTACTAGCCTTGCCTTGTGGACCCTACAGGTTTGAGTATACCAACCATCGACTGTTTTTTTAGATTTTTTATTGCCCGACTGGTTTGGATACATGGTAAACACATTGGTTAGGGCTACTACCAGGGAGACAAAAAGCCCGCTAGGTCCACCCGCCCCTTCTAGGGAGGTTCCAAGGGTTGTTACTGCCTGGGT
The DNA here is from genome assembly GCF_964261635.1 of Lissotriton helveticus. Classification (NCBI taxonomy): domain Eukaryota; kingdom Metazoa; phylum Chordata; class Amphibia; order Caudata; family Salamandridae; genus Lissotriton; species Lissotriton helveticus. The sequence continues at coordinate 534,009,581 of NC_136063.1, read as the reverse complement.
TAAAAGGGATTGAATTTCCCCTACCTTTGCCTCGGATAAGACCAGTTTCGCCCATTTTATTCGTCTACCACAAGGGGAAACTTCGGACTCATCCGGGGATGGAGCTAACAGGTTAGTATCAACCCTATTTGAAGTGCGCCACCACTGAATCATACTTAAAGAGAGTGAATTGTGGTCACTTTCAGTCGAGGGGACCACCTGCATGTCCCTTACATAAGGCCATAAACATACGTCTATTAGGAAGTAATCCAACCTCGAGGAGTGTCCTGGCCTATTGTAGGTGTGGGCCCCCCCCCTATCCGAGGGCGTCCTCCCATTTGCTGCCCTCAAGTTAAATTCGAGACACAGTGAGTATAACTGGAGCGCGACTGCTGTCCACCTTCTAATCGGTGGGATTTCTAGTGCCGGGATCCCCTTCCTGGAATCCTCCTCATCTTGGTCGAGGGAGACATCCGAGCCCAAGGGCTCGAACGTACAGTTCATGTCACCTGCGACCAGTGTGCATGTTTTATGAGGGGTGTTGTTTAACAAAGTCTCGAGGAGTGATATTACAGGAGACTTCCTCCCGCCCTTTGTTCCCCGGGCATAGACATTATAAACATTTAAGACAATTCTTCCCTTTTGATCTAATAGGGTGATGTTTTGTATGTCCGGGGAGCCTGTGGGGGACTCCACTACTCTACAGTCTAAGGATGCAGCGACCCAGATGAGAAGGCCGCCCGATGGTCGCCCTCTCCCTGTTGGCGAGACTTGTGCTGAGGTAAAATAGGAAGAGAATCCCACCCTGTGAGCCGGGACCGAGCTCCATGTCTCTTGGAAGAGGCACAAGGAGTACTCATCAACCCAAGCATTAAAATCTGGTAGAGCCAGTTTTCTTGCAATCCCAGCCACATTCCAGCTGAAAACCTTTAGGACTAGGTCCGTCACAGTTGGAGTGCAGTTGGGCACTACAAAGCCCCTATCTGAGGGCCTCCTATCAAGCATCTGGGGGGAAGAAGAACCCTGTGGGGGAGCTACAGAGGTTCCTATTTCGTTTGTGTGGTTTACTTGAGTATGTGGTACTCCTGCGGGCTCTACTCTGCTCCCAGTTTCCAGTCAGTGAGGGCCTGGTGCCCACAGTTGGTTCTCCCTAATACCCCCCGAGACCCCCACCCAGTTTTGGCCAGTCAACGAGGAACCGAGACTTCCTTCAATTGGGCTAGCATTTTGCCTGGGGTAAAAATAAGAAAGGTCTACCACCTTTACCCCCGGAGTCCCCATACTTTTAATCGGAGTGCAGATCGATGGGACTACTCTTGAGTCTTGGAAGTTTATGATAATACAATCCCCGTCCTGTGTTTTTCTCCCCTGCCCTACCCAGCCCACTCTGCGGACACTTAAAATAATACCGTCCACACCCGGCGGAATTGGCTTATTCGCCTTCAGCCAGTGGATACACTTATTTTTAAGTGATTGGTGATTTTCCACCTGGCCATCCTTTAAAGGGGGCACGTCAACCATGACAGCAACGAAAGGTTGACAGTCTGGTGGGAGATTAACAGGGGGGATCCGTCGCACTGGTTTGCTGGGGACCATCGAGGAGGTGGGGGGGGCTGTAGAATGGGATACAGACTTAGGGGCTTTCCCTGTTGCTAGCCCTTGTGTTGTGGAGCGTGCCCCTGGTTTTTGGGAAACTTCCGTTTTACCACTAACTAGCTGTGGCTGTTTTTGTACGGGGGGGTTAGATTTATTTGTGGCAGGTGCTAAGTGTAGTGAAGGTCCCTTGAGTTTTGGCCCGGAGTTGGGACGGGGAGGAGATTTAAGAGCTAAAATTGCAGGGTTTTTATCGACAACTTTTTTTGGGCCAGAAAGTGGTTTAGGGTCTTTCTGAGGTGATGGTTCGTTCCCCTTTGCGCCCAATTCCCTGTTGTCGGTCACTCTGGTTATTTGTTTAAAAGTTGTTTTAAGTGAGTGCAACCCATCAAGGGTTGATTGCTCTAATTTGTCTACCCTCTCTCCTAAACCCTTGACTTGCGATAGTAATGGTTTCAAGAGGCTGTATACCTTCTCAAGGATATTTTCCAATGATGCTAAGTCAGAGAGCTTAGGGGCCTTCGCAGTGATAACGTCTGGGTGTAGCCCTGTAGAAGAGATCTGTGCATCCCTGTCTGTATCCATTACGTTCACTATAGGCGTGTCCCTTTTGGTTGTCATACTCATTCCTACATGGCTTCTTGCTCTTTGGTAAAGAGCGGCCTGACTCACTAGCCTACCCTTTCTGCGTTTTCTTGGCTTTTTGCTGAAAGGTCTAGTCTCCTGCCTGGTCTTGGGGATTTGAGAGTTGGGGGACGCCCTAAATGACCCCCCTTCTAATATAGTTATGGTGGGTGCGAGAGGATTTGAGGACTCGGGGTCGCTAATTGCCTCACTTTGAACATTTGAGGCTAATGATATGGACAGCTTGCTTGGGCCATCATCTACCATTGTAACTATAGGGAGGAGCGTGGCCAGATTTTCTAGCCTATCTATGTTTTGCTCTACCCCGGCCAGCTGAAGGGGATCTGCAAGAACACCTGGGACACTGGGTGGGGAAACAGATTGGGGCCGAGTACAGGCTGGTGTAAGCGACTGAGCAGCAACCCCTAGAGATGAACGTCTTGAGGGGAGGTATACCTCAGATAAACGTCGCTCAGAAATGGCAATTTCCTTTTCAATCACCGCCGCCACCCTGGTGATAAACCGGTCCATAGTTCCTATTACTGGGCTAGCAGCAATTGACCCCTTGTCAGCTTCGCTCCTAAGAGGCTTTCCAGAGCGAGTAGGCATGGGTACTGGAAACACAACGCACGAGACACCTGGTGAAAGTACTCACTGTTGGCAGTTGGAAAGGGACGTGGCCCTGCCCGGCCTCTTCTGGCCCCTGACGGCCGCAGACGGCCCCGCCCTTGTCCCGGGCTTCTCCCGCGCGCGCGACTCGCGGAGCGAGAGGGGGTGTCAGCCTTTTACTGGCGCCTCCGGGCGCTCTGTCCGCGTCACCGGAGCGCCGCCGGCCAAAGGGTTGCTGGGGAGTGTGGTCCGATAGCTTGACCGCCTCCTGCTGCCTCCCCGACGTGTTGTGCCTCGCCGTTGCCCTCACGGCACTGCCCGATGGCAGAAATACAGGTTTGGTTTCCTTTGTGTATTGCCTGCGTAATGGCAAAAGGAGGGGCTGAGGTTCTTTAATTTCGACTCCATTTTACATTCACCGCCAGTTTGTGTTGCCTTTACACAGGCTGTTCGATTCACGAAGTGTCTCTGCCCCTTGGACTGCAACGTGTCAAAATCCCCTCCGTCCTTGTCTTGAAATCCATCTAATCCTTGTCTGGACTACCCAATCCCTATATCAACTAACTGTTAGCCTTTAATATTCTTCTCGTGCCGTATCTTATCTTTTGGCCTTCGCTATTATCTCTCTGTGTTTTCTTATTCCACAACCTTCCTTTTGAAGCATACAGACATGTCCTGCCATTGCAACCCTGAACCATGGGTACCAGTATTGATTAACTTTGGGGGCTGGATAACACACAACCTGTAAGCAGAGAGCATTCCGGTTGCACAACACCTTGTTTTCAAACTCTTCTGATTGGCTAAAACTTTGTGTACTGGGTGTATGTTTGCACAGATGTATTTTTGCCTGTAAAAAGCTTGTGAGCCACAAAGTAAGGTGGCAGTCTCCTGAGAACATACTTGTGTGTACTTCTTGGACAACTGTTCTTAGCTGCAGCTAATAAACTTGTTTTTCTATGCCAACAGAGTATTCCGTGTCTCTGTGCAACAAGGCAGGTGAACTCGAAGATGTCAGGCGTGCCCTGTGCCGCCAGGCCCAAAGGCCCGGTTCTTCACATTCAATTCCCACAAATGGCCCTTTATATTCATGTGTTACACAAATACCAACTTGGGGCTTGCTTCCTCCAACAGGTCAAATTGTTATATACGAACCACAAAGCTAGGGAACGAATTGGCTGCCACATATCAAACCCAATCACAATACAATGAGAGAGCTGCCAGGGATGTCCATTCTCTCCCTTTCTATTCTCTTTGGCACTTTAATCCCTGGCACACAACCTACACACACAGGGCAAACACTGGGGGATCCCATTTGGAGATGATACACACTCTGCCTTGGTTTATGCAGATGACATGCTCCTCTATCTCAGAGATGTAAGAGCAAAAGCCCCCCTATTACAAAACTACTCAATGACTTTACCGCCATCTCAGGACTCGGGGTTAGCTGGACCAATCATGCCTCTTCCCTTTCGGAATGCCCACTCCAACCCCTTGTACACTGTAAATGGCATTGTACTCGAATATCAGACTGCAATATTTTGTTACTTTGGGATCCGCATAGATCATAAACTGGAAGACCTTCTAGAAGGGATCTTGGCCTGTGCGGTCTTGACAATACACTCATAGATGACTTTTTGGCAGTCACTACCACTGTCACTAGTCGGACGTGTGGCTCTGACAAAAATAGTCGTTCTGCTGTGGCTACTGTAATACTTTGTTTAAACAAATAGAGAAAGCAAGGATCAAAATGTGCTGGTCCTCCCTTGGAAAATCATAATAAACAACAAGAAAAATTAATACTGCATCAAGATTTATCTGTAAGAATAAAAAACACCTCTCATGTTTCTTTCTGCTCATCTCTTGCTTCTTTCTGCACATCTCTTGCTTATTTCTGTACCTCTCTTGCTTACTTCTGTACCTCTCTTGCCTCTTTCAACACTATCTTGCTTCTTTTTGCACTTCTCTTGCCTCTTTTTGAATTTCTCTTGCTTCTTTCTGTACCTCTCTTGCCTCTTTCTGTACCTCTCTTGCCTCTTTCTGCACCTCACACTCGTCTGTCTGTACCTCTTTTGCTTCTTTCTGCACCTCTCTTCCTTGTTCAGCACAACTCTTGCTTATTTCTGCACCTCTCTTGCCCTTTTCTGCACTTCTCTTGCTTCTTTTGTACCGCTTTTGCTTCTTTCTGCACCTGTTTTGCTTCTTTCTACACCTTTTTTGCTTCTTTCTGCACTTTTTGTGCTTATTTCTGCACGTCGCTTGCTTCTTTCTGTGCTTTTTTACTCTTTTTCTACCTTTCTTTCTCTTTCTGCACTTCTCTTGCTTCTTTCTACAATTCTCTTGCTGCTTTCTTTACCTCTCTTGCTTCGTTCTGCACTTCTCTTGGCTCTTTCTGAAATGTGCTTGCCTCTTTTTGCACACATGTGAATACTCTCAAAGAACTTTGGCATACATGAATGATGGGAACTGAAACAAACTTAGAAATGTGCTCCATATTTAGGAATAACACCACAAGAGTATTATTCTGGTTTTCTCTCTGAAGCAGGCCATTAGATGCATATATTCATAAAAATAATTGAGTTTTCCTGCATCCCTCTTCTCTCTTAGTCTATTAAATCAACTATTGATTCTCTAAAATTGAAAACAATTGTTTTCTGCATGTAAGCAGATACTAGGGTGGCAAGTGAGAGAGACAAGGGACTGTGCAGGAGAAAAATGTTGGGTGAAGCAGAAAAGGAGAACCAACCCCAGATATAGATTAACGGGAGATAATGTGGGGGCATAGTGGGAGTGAGACAATGAAGTCAGACTGGTGTTTACTAACAATGGCTTTGAAAGGCTAATCTCCGTTATAACCGTTGAACCAAGATATCAGCTAATAAATATTCATGCACTACCTTCCAATTCACACAAGGAAATAAAAACTCCTAGATTATAATTTGGTTTATGGTGCCTACCCAATCTAATTTACGGAAACCGTTATAAGACGTGTCTTTTCTCAAAATCTGGAAACAACAAAAGTGGCCTCTTCAACTCTCTAAAATCTCTATGTTTCGAATCAATATTTAGATCCTGTACTGCTCTGAGTCCCCTTAGCAGGAAATAACTATTTGGGAGTGTACAGGTACAGATGATAGGGCAAAGGGCAGCTTTACCATTGCCTCTCTCAGCTTAGTCATGTCAGGTAGAGCTTCTCCTATTCATTTCCAGGACCCTCTGATGCAGTCTGACTCCAATCACAGTAGGGCAAAGATCTAATTTTTGCCCCTGTCAGATGTGGGAAAACCTCATCTAAAAACACTTTTGCCTGATAGAATCTGGGGTCTTCCATCTTGAACCAGGAGTTCCTGGAGGATTGTAGAGTGAGCCAATGATGAAGCACTGCAAAAGAAAGTGGAGGGAGTTGAAAAAAATACTTAGGCGTGGGTAGTAGATTTTCTCCAATCACACCCTAGTACACAAACTAAAGCTGACATCTCAACCACCACCTCCTCAGAACATTCTTTGATGTGGGCAGACTCAACCTGAAGTAGTAGTCTCTGCTGAAGAAGACTCCTGAAAAATGGACTGAGGGATCAAAGGACACCTGAATCCTGCTGGCACCACTTCTCTACAGCTATGTCTCCTATAGGGAACGCTCCTTTGTGGTATTCTGGCATTCTTCTGCTTTTTAAGTCCCTGAAGTATGCAAACAGGAGGACAACCACTTGACCCATGGAGAAAGCTCGTTGCCTTACTCATAATGCCTATTATGGCCTTGGCCCGGTGGGTATCATGACTTTATTTCACCTTTCTGTCCCCACGAGGGATCTCAGGCCAACAACAAAGAATCTCCTTGTTGTCCCTAGGTTTAAAGGGTTGAGATGGGGTGGGAGAGCTTTCTCAACTGCTGCGGCCAACTTTTGGAACTCTCTGTCTGTTGATCTCTCCGGTCAAACCACATACTCTCTTCTGAAAGTCTCTAAGACCTGGTTGTTCCCTTGAGGGGCTGGTCTGAGTGTTTCCTAGTCTTCCTGCATATTGTCCTGTACTTTAGCACCTTGATGCCCTTGGGCTAAGTTTAGCGCTCTATAAGTTGTTTTTCATTTATTCATACATCAGCTGTAAATCAGCTTTTTGTCATCTGTTTTCTCCCAATTTACAAGTTTTTTTCTACTGGTTTAAATATTGTGCTACATAAAGACACTTGAAAAGCACAGAATTCACAGTAATGCCCTGTTAGGCATTTGTGGAGAAGCGTGGCTCAGTGGTTAGAGGCGGCAGACCCGGAAGCTGAGATCAACCGTGGACCAGGGTTCGATTCCCTGCCTCGGCGGGTCTCGGGATCAAAATTCCACGGACTCGATAATTCTCGCTCCGGTGCCTACTTGACTCACGGGGTCACATTCTGCGACTCTGGGCAATAGCTTGCTTAATCTCCACTACGGCCCCTCGCGGCGGGATGCCTGGCTTTCACCTTGTGGACACCCTCCCGGGGTTTCTCACAGGGGAATACCAGGACGGGTTCCCTAAGCAAGCGCTTAGATACCGTGTCGGTGATTTGCGCTATATAAATTCATGTACATTTACATTTACACATTTACATTTGTGCTAAATTAAACTACAGGGAAATAAAAAGAATAAAAATAAATAAAAATAGAAATGGATGGAAGGGACTCAGAGAAAAGCCAGATTGATTGAACAGTGAGAGTGAAAAGGAGAGGCAGACTAAGGGATAAAAACAAGTTGCAAGAAACTGGATTATTTGTTGGAGGGGGAGAGAACTCGCTTAAAAAAAACAATCATAATCCTAGTCAGAATGAATCACAAGCATCACTAAAGAAACCTGTACTTACCCCTCTGGTAGATTGGCATAGAAGCAGTCATGCTTAAATTAAAGGCAACCTGTAAAGCATTATGTAGTACTCAACACAACACAAAAATCCCAAAGCAATTTTAATTAGTATAATGATATCAAAATGGCAAAAATCCAATAAGTACAAACAGAGAGGAGTTTTTAAAGTTTTAGGTAAAAATAATGACAAGATGCACAAAGCACCAACTGCGGGTTTCTGATTGCACAGTGGTACACACGCTAGAGGTACGATCTATGTACCGTGCTGCTTTGTGTTAGAAATATCTGTGCTAGCATTGTAATCACAGAGAGTACGATTTGGGTGCCTGCACTGTGTTGTGTCTATTTTTAAGAACTTCACTGACCTTTTTTAATTATTTGCGGCTGCTTCACACTCCCCGTTCCACCCTCAGCTTTGCTCGTTTGATGTGGAGGGAGTTTCTTACTATCACTTGCTCTGCCTTTGTTCCTACTTCCGGCGGAAGGGGAGAGCGGTCTAGTGTCATCACGCTCCTTCCCTTCATAACCGATGTGCTGGGCGACGCGCAGTGGACACGCGCAGAGGGCGCGCTAGTGGCGTTCCGAAGGCGCGCCAAAGGCAAGCCCGTCTGTGCCTGTCCGCGCCTGTACGTCACCTCTTGCCAGGACCCCTGGCCATCCCCAGTCCAGCCCTATCTATTATGGTAGGGGTGAACTCCTGGCTTACTTTTTGCTCAGCTCAGCTTTTTGTACGGCTAATCCTCCTAATCTAGGGTACGCCCCGTGGGACTGCCCTGTCTGCGGTACCTTTTCCATACCCTCCCTGCTTGCGCTGACCGACGTAAGCCCCAAACTCAGCTGAAACTTCTACAACTTAATGTCAGATCTTTGGCAAAACACCATGCTGAAATACATGGTCTGATCTCGGAAGAGCGTCCGGATATATTTTTCCTGTGCGAAACCTGGTTAAAGATGACTTAGTTGCCTTTTCAAACCTGGCCTTACCTCATGGGTACTCCATGTGTACTCTAAACAGAGACTCCAGGGGAGGTGGCCTAGCGATCGTCTTCAAATCTTACTACTCCTGCCTATTTAACAAAGTACACGTGGCAGAACGTGAAGCGGCTTCCAGGTGACTGTGAACCCACAGTTTTCTTCATCAGGCCTCCTAATATATCATCCTCCTGGTCCGGCCACTAAGTTTAAGGAAGTGCTCCCGGAGGTAGTTAGTGAGCTTGCTGCAGGCTCTGCAAATTTTAGTATTTTTGGGGATCTTAATCTCCATCTGGATCGTAATCAGAATAACGCCACCTTTGTTGCAGATCTAGCTGCCCTCCAGCGGGATCAACTAGTCTCCGGACCCACGCACACAGCAGGACACCAGCTAGACCCCCTATTTTCCAATCTTCAATCAATAACTATGGAATTACCTATTCCCATGGCCTGGACTGACCATTTTCTGGTCAGATGGTTCGTCCCGCTCATGGAGCCCCCTAACGCTGGGACTCCAAGATCGGTCTTTAAACGTCCATGGCACAAACTGAAGCTTGATGATTTTCATCATTTTCTCAGCGCCAATCCTCTAGACAATTGTCTAGACTACGACCGGTTCTGTGACTGGATCCTGCGACGCCTTAATTCCTGCTAAATGGGTGAAAGGGCGCACCTCTACCACCAACCTTTGGTATAACAACTCTTTAACCACGCTGAGGAAAGCCTGTAAACAGGCAGAGCACGACTGGAGGAGAGACTATGTACTCGAGAGAAAAAAGGCATTATTTGACGAAAGTCAAACTCTACCACAGAGCGATCTGTAAAGCACGTGCAGCCTTCTATGCCATGAAGATTAGCTCCAGTTCTAATCCCACCAAATGTATCTTTAAAATCCTTAAAGATCTTAGGACCAGGAAAGTGAATACCCTGGTTGTATCATTTTCGCATTACTGTGATGTCAACAAAGTGCGCACCATCTATCTATCCTCGCCGGACCCCAGCTCCCTCCCTGCCTATGTGAGGCCTAGTGCGGGATCCAGGGTCTCTCTGCCATCTATCCCGTCCCTTTCGAAGGCTGAATTGACTCGGCTTAGTTGCAAAATTAGGTCGGGCTCCCCCTGGACCCTATGCAGCCATCACAATTCAAGGAATCCCTTTCCATCTTTAGGGAACCTCTTTGCAATATAATCAACAGCTCCTTGTCATCTGGGACCATCCCTGCATCTTGGAAGAAAGCTTGGGTTTCTCCCATCTTGAAAAAAACCCCAATCTGGATCCCTCTAAACCCGAGAGCTTCCGACCAATATCCCTCCTGCCTTGGGTAGCTAAAATTGTGGAAGCACATGTCAACAACGTGCTAACTCGCTTCGTGAATGACCATAACATCTTGGACCCTTCCCAGAATGGGTTCCGACCGGGCCATAGTACGGAAACTGCCCTTCTGGCACCACGGAACGTCTGCGATTTCTCATGGACAAAAGTCAAAGTGCGGCGCTGGTCTTGTTAGATCTCAGCGCCTCCTTTGATACGGTGTCCCATGAGATTCTACTCCGCAGGCTTGAGGAGGCAGGGATAGAGGGATTAGCCTTGGACTGGCTTCGCTCATTCCTGGCTAATAGATCTTTTCGAGTCTCGGTTCCCCCTTTCTCCTCCCAGATCCACGCCATCGATCAAGGGGTGCCTCAGGGCTCGGCCCTGAGCCCACTACTCTTCAACTTATACGTCCAGCCTCTGGCTGCGGTCGCCAAGCTATGGGACCCGAACGGTTCTTCCCCCTCTGCCTCCAGATTCAAAGACGGCATGACGGCAGTTGCAGATTGGATGGCTGCTAACTGTCTACAGCTCATTGCCGGGAAAACTGAGGTTTTGTTGGTGGGTAAGAATGTCAATCTGTGGAATGAGCTGTGGTGGCCGTCATCCCTAGGATCTATACCATCTCCTAAAGATGTAGTAAAGAACCTTGGTGTCCTGATGGACTCTTCCCTTTCCTTCCAGGCCCACACTAAGCAGATAGCCGCCTCCTGTTTTGGTACCCTACGAGACGTTAGATCCATTCTAAAATACTTCAAACCCTCGGTTCGCCAACTCATTATACAAGATACCATCCTCTACCGCCTTGATTATGCGAGCTCCCTCCTTTTGGGGGCGAACAAGGCTGAAATACAGAGAATGCAGCGCATTCAAAATGCTGCTGCTAGAGCCTTGGTGGGCCTGCCGCGCTTTTGCTCTGTCTCCAGCACTATTCGATAAGCTGTACTGGCTTGATATTGAAAGACGTATCAATTTCAAGACACTCTGTCTTTCTTTTAAAATACTGAAATACGCGAGCCCTGCACTGTTGGGCAACCTGATTACCCATTATGTTCCTTCTCGCCCTCTTCGCTCGGCAGAACTTCACTTGACGCTTGTGCCCAAAATTAGGCTCTCCAGGACAGGTGGGTATGCTTTCAGGTATCTCGCACCCAAGCTGTGGAACTCCCTTCCAGCACATATCCGTGCCATTGACTGTCTGTCTGCTTTCAGGAAGGCCATCAAGATCTTCCTGTTTCCTTCACTTTAGTCTTTACTGGTTTCGTTTTTCCTCTCAGACTGGTATATTCCTGTTGGGTCCTCTCGTGGGCAGCGCCGGGACGCCCCTTCGCTGGGGCAGCTGTGCGCTCTACAAAACGGCTAACATAACATAATATAACAGTGGCGGGACAGAGTCAAAGTTAAGGCCAATCACGATGGAGAGCGGGCTGGATACAGGACCAGGTATGTCCTGCTGGAAGTTTTACCTTCTGATTTCAGTGTGGGGACTGAAGACCGCTACTTTGCAGAGCTCTGCGTCACTCTGCATCAGTTCCGGTAAAGCTTTCTGCTGGGACCTGTGCCACCTGTGCCTTTTGTCGGATATGGCGGATCAAGTGAAGCTTTCAGTCAAGAGCTGAATGGCACTTTTTTGGGGGGGCTCTGCGTCGCTCAGGGTCAGATCCGGTGAGCTTTCAGTTAGGAACTGCGCGTCTCTGTGTGGCTCTGCATCACTTTGTGTGAAACCATCAGTTAGGCAGGAAGATGTGCATTCTGACGCCAGTCTAGGGACCAGTACCTTGAGGACAGCACTTGCGAGTTGGGATTAACTCCACAGAGGACAGCAGAGGAGGCCAGGTCATGTGAAGCTGAGCCCGGTCATTTGAGAATCAGGAAAGACCTCTGGAAGCTAGTTGTATTTAGGCCTGGGCGGAGTTCGTAGAGTTTTACTTAGCAGAACTCCTTGAAGTGCCGGAAAATCTCTTCTGTGAGCCGTGAAGTTCTGCTAGCGGTGGAGTCCGGTAGGTCAAGTAGCTTGCAATAATTTATAGTGCTGGAAGTTTGTCCCTTTCTGTAAAATCAGCATTAATGGCAGTACATGTGGCGCCAGAGAGCTCTGCTACTTTCTGCCACTTTAGTAGAAATTCTACTGAAGCTGCAGCTTTCTCAATGTGAGCAGCAGATTTCTGAACATGAGCAGTTATGACCTGCCGCGACCACCCACATTAAAAAACCGTGACTTCGCTGAGTTTTTGGGAACTCCGTGTAGAGCGCCCAGTGGGCAAAACTCTGTGAACTCCACCGGCAGAGCAGAATTCTTTACCCATCCCTAGCCAACTGACTTTTGGAGTCACTTTTGGGGACCTCATTTCAAGGAAAAGAAGTACAGTCTTTCTTCTTCAGAAAGCAGGGCAGACCTTCTTCGGAACCGTCTCAGGTCAGGAAGTGTTCTGATTTCAAGCTTTGAAGGTGTCACTTTGATACCAAGTGCCAGCCTGTAGGTGAGGGACACCCCCTTATGTAACCCTAGAAATGGCTGTAGTCAGTTATTTCCTTTCCCCTGGGTTTGGCCCCAGTATCTCTAATAAAACAAAGGGGAAGAAGGACCAGGTGACTGCTGATTTGCCAGTGACACAGTAGGCATCTTTTGAAATAAGGAAGGAGCTGGATAAAGCCCTCAAGTAACCATGTAGCTCAGGAAGTGTCTGGGTACAACCCCCTGGGCCACTCTGCTCAGGAGGATAACACCCTCCCCACACAAGGTGTTTGTGTAACCCATCTGGAAGGAATTCACATCACACTACAGGAGATCCATTTACATTCATGTGATTCTGGACACTTGCAGCAAGTCACCTTTGACCTAGGAAGAAAAAAACACATTTCTAAAAGTATTATTTTCAGAATAGCAATTTAAAATCCAACTTCAGCATTAAAGAGAATTTCAAGTTAAAATTGAAATGAATGGAAGACATATTTCTCTATTTACTTCCGAAAGGATTTTATCATTTATTAGGCGTAAAAAGGTAACCTGGAATCAGTATATGGGGAGGGGGGGGGGGGGGGGGAGCCTTGCTCCATGAAAAATAACTTTAGGAGCTTTTCACTATCAGAACATATAAAATGTAAGTACACAATCTACATTCTAAAGACTATGCACCCTGCTGTATGAGCTTGTAGGGCCTACTGTAGGGGTGGCTTATAAATATTAACAAGCATTTGCAATGCAATAGGTCTCGCATTAGTGAGAGTTTGAGCTAATGGCATTGTAAATGAGAATGCCTTTTGTTTATGTGTTTGAAAACCTGCCAGTGGTGCATAAACACACACTTTGTACCTATAGTCCTTGCTTACAAGAAGCAAGACTGGCAGTAAGTGCGCCTCTTTTACTGCCAGTCTTGCTTCTCCTAAGCAAGGACTATAAGTACAAAGTGCGTGTTTACACACCTTTTGAAGGTTTTCAAAACACACAAATAAAAGACATTGTTATTTACAATGCCAATAACTCAAACTCTCGTTAGTATATTGTCTTTGCTATTGTTTTCCAACAGTGCTGATTAGCATCAGAAAAAGAAATGCCTTCTGCAGCGGCTGCAGTGTTGGGGAAAAAAAGAACAAAAAAGTGCAATGACAACTGGCGAACATGATAATGAATGCATGTGTCTCCATGCACGCACGTGCTTTTGGCTTGATGCGGCTCCCATTACATTTAGTTTATTTACCAATCCAGGATGGCAAACGCCAATCTTGGAGTGGTAAATAAAAAGAAAATAATTTAAAGAGCCCAAACGCACTTTTACAGGCGAGTGGGGTGCCTTGTGTGTTTGGGGGTAGTGAAGTGAAGGAGGTGTGAGAAAGTGCATTCAGGGGAGAGTGAAAAGAAGGTGCTGGAGAGCAAAGAGATGAGGTGTAAAATATGTAGATGGAGGAGAGTTGGAGAAAAAAGGGATGTACATGTCTAACAGTGTGAAAAGTAGCAATTGAGATCCACCCCCTCTTCGACAGGACCAATAAAGTTTAATTTACAGTCTCACAATTTCAGAATTAAACCATATTCAATATAATTATTTACAACAAAATCATTGTTGTTATTAATTAGTTTTAAACAGCTAACAGCCACTGACAAAGCCAATAGTCCTGGCTGGATTTCGATGTATTTTAATTGTGGTGTCATATACCTCAATGCAATAACTGAAACGTCAGAAAGGCAACAAAACACCAGTCAGTGTGGTACACTACGGGAATCACAGAAACGCGTTTATGTATTTTAGCCACACCCTTAATTATAAAGGTACTTTTCTTTTAGATTCCCACACTTTGTCAAACCCAGTTAATGCCCTGCTCCTGCAACTGTAATAAAAAACAGGGCACGTTGCCAGGCCAGCTGTAAACCCTTAAGGGTAGTCCGATTTTACCAGTTGAATATCAGAGGCAGTATTATCTGTGCACTCAGAGGTATTATGTAAGGAGTTGTAACAACCCTTCCTCCTCATCCATCCACTAGCATGTCCTTGCCAGCAGTAGTGTAACTACTGTGCCATAGGCCCTATTGCAAGAAGGGAAATGGGAGCCCTGGATGCTGTTTGAATAATAGAGTACACTGATGATAAGGGTTGAATTGCCACTCAGGCTTGTGGGCCTCGGTGCCACTGCACCCCCTGCATTAACTGAAGCTATGCTTCTGCGTGCCTGCTTTTAGTCACTGATTGGCTCCTTGGCTAGCTGTGGATAATTACAGACGCATGACAAGACTAATGCTGCAGGAGAGCACCACAAGAAAATGCAAAGCTACGAGCTCCTTTCACGTTGCAAATTAAACTGTTTTTTTTTTCATCAACGCAAGGAGGTCTGCTGATAAGAAAAAGTCAGAAAAGGCACACCTTTTGTTTCCACTGACCTTTTATAACCCTGCGTGCTGTGTTAAGAAATCAAAGCACATCGAAATATACTCAACTACTCAAAGAAGGTAGTAACATCTGCTGCGTGTCTTGATGTAATGTGTGACACCTTCTGCTAATACTACCTTTTAAGCCAATATCAAAAATGCATTCTGGGGCATGTAATTCCACTTCTATATTTGTATATACGGTCACAAAAACCCTAGCAGTCTCACACACCTCCAATATTGCCAGAGCAGCACCACGCAGGAGATGGGCAGGACAAGGATTGTGAGGTCAGGAGGAGAAGGAGAAATAATTTTGTACGGAATGAGGAGGGATCAGGCGGGGCGGATGGACAGGAGGTGAAAAAAGGTGGTTGGAAAAGATCGGGAGAGCCGTGGAGAGGAGTGAGAGTGGCCAGAGCGAGGCGGATCAGAGAGGCATGGGGGTGGGCGTGGAAAGGAAGGGTGAAACGAATGGGAGGGTTAGCGTAAAGGTTTAGATGGGAGGCACCGCAGGGAAGGAGAACAGAGAGGGGGTCCTTTAATGGCAGGGGAGGAGTTAAGGAAAGTTTGGCTTTTGCGTTTAGGGGAGGTAATGCGTGCAGGTGCTCAGGAAGTTAAAGCCATACTGGGAGAGGAAGAAAGAGAGCGTTTCCCCGGGACTACCCTGCCTGAGCTGCCTCTCTGCCTGCACTGCAGCCCTTCACCTGGTTGGTGCATGGCCCCATCAACAGAGTCATAGCACTTCCTCCAGCCGCCCCCTTTAGCATCCTACCTAAAACTCCCTCCCCCAAAAAAACAAGTTAGCCCGGCCACCGACGTAACTACTGCATAACACACACAGAGTCAGAGTGTGGTAAATTAAATTACCTGATATCTAATTTCTATGTGGTAAAGTTCAATAAAATAGCTCAATCAAAATAAGAGACACAGAGTCCGTGGCGTCTGAGTTTTAAGGGGTTTTATTCCATAAAATGGAATTGATTCGAACCAGGTAGCATGATCCATCACCACGAGGGTTCAGGAAGGGAATCATGGACATGTACAATGATTTATTAACAGCACGCAGTATATATAATATCATTACAGTGGTGATGGGTTCAGAAGGCGTAACGGCTGAAAGAAAACAAGATAAGAAACATGTGCGTAACAATATGTAATCAGAAGGCGTGCACAAGGGTGAACACGGAGGTGGGTGCCAGAAACGTCACATAGAAGAAGAAATATTTCAGCATTTCAATCATAGAAGTGACGCAAGTGGGTGGATCCCTAGAAGAATCCTGCAGTGTCAGCAGAAATATATGGCAGAGATGCGCACGCAGCAGCATGACGTGTGACTGACGTGGAACTGGAGGGTGAAGGGGACTTGACATTTAACGCTAGGATTAGAGACAGAAGTCTGGTGGGTCAGATCAACTTGTTCCTAAATCATATCTGGTATCTTGTGTTTGGAGAACTGTATTATCTTAAAAGAAAAGGTCTCTCGGGCAGAGGCTATTCTATACTGACTGCTAATGCGTGTATGTGTGTCTACGTGTAATGCGAGGGCCATGGGCCTACCATGGCAACAGGAGCTATGAATTACGTACATGGAGACAGAAAAACCGGGCCCTTTACTCTGCAGCTGGGGGAATGTTTACCTAAACTACTAGACAGGAATGTATTTTCGAGGAGCGGAGCAGATAACTTGAAGGCTGAATACAGTTTTGGCAGGCAGTCAGACAGAGCCGGGCACCACTTGCCGCGCAGGGAGTAAGTCAAAGTTCAGGGATGCAGATGCAGGTCCTCGCTGCAGTTTTTAGAGGCAGAAGTCAGGAAAAGGCTCGATGGCAGAAATCAGGGCCTTCGCCAGAGCCATGAAAACATGAATGTGTACCATGTAAAGACGGTGGCCCGGCACACTTAGGAACTGAATTATTGATCCATTCATGGCGGATCAGAAAGAGGACATGTTAATGTTGGACGCAAATGTATTTGCGTCTTCATAGCGGGTTATGGAGGGAACTTACATGCACTTTAAGCACATACATGGAGCCGTTGGGGTACATAGTAGGGGACACAATTGAGCATAAAAATTCATATTACCTCATTCCCTCCTTGTCCCCTACGGACCCTTCATGATATATCAATCTTCATTAATCCATCTATGTGTTCATATAACATCATTTGCTCTTCCTTTTTCTGACGGGAATTTGAACTTGAACTTGAATGGGGAATACATGATGTGGCGCACAAACCGCATATCGTCGGCCCACATTGTAGACATAGGCAACAACTGAATACTATGAGAAGGGCTATCCCTAGGAAGGATAGGACTTTCCATCCCCAGGTGGATAACACGCTCCAGAACCAACCGGACCAAGTCCAGGTGCCTGGATTCTGGTGTATCTGACTAGCAATTTTGTGAAGACGGGTAATGGCTTTATATACTGAAGGTGCGTTTTGTGGAATGAAAATACAGCAACTCGATCCGATGACTCTACAAGCTCCGCCCCTATCGGCCAAGATGACGTCAAGAACAAGACGATTTTGAAGGACAACAAGTCTCATAGCAGACTGTTCCTCTGTTAAATTGCCTAGGGCGGAAGTAGTTTCATTCACTACTGCTTCAAGGGTTCTGGTCAATCTACGTATCAGTTTACTATTCGAGACAGTACCTAAGTAGGGAAAGAAACCTTTATTGAAATCTGTATATTGCTCCCATGTAGTTTCAGTATAATCGACAATCGGGAGTTCTCTCTTGTGTCTAGTATGTACTAGGTGGGAGTTCCTATGATAGTCAGGTGGGGCTAGAAAAACAGGTGGCAGAAGGAATGCAATGTAACAAGTACCATCCCAATCTAGGGGTAAACGTATGTATGCTGTATGGCCACAAACAAAATAGGAATGACGGGAAGCTTTGAATGTAGACTTGCCTTTATCACTGAATTTGACTACAGTGGTACATTCGCTATGACCTAGGTGTACTGAACCATTCTTTCTGACACATAATTCACCTTTAACAGGTAATACTGACATAGAGGGTAAGTCTGGCTTGGTTTCGGACTCGACATTCAGAATCATGAGGTTAAGTGTAAAATTACCTAATCCATATACTTCGTTTTCTAGATCGGTCCCTGTCCTTTTGGGAAGACCCTCCTTGTCAGGGAAACATACTTTGTGCAGAACAGTGTTCAGATTTCCCCATACCCAATTGCCTTGGTAAACTACGGAATCAGAATCTAAGGAATTTATTAAACTAAACCATGCACCACAGGAACCATTGTGTGTGAACGGGTATGGAAAGAGGGGCAGAACTCCCTTGTATCTCTGATAGGGGGGGAGTCGGCCACATATCCAACAATTGGTAGCATTGCTGGCCTGATGGGAATGTTGTAACATACTAATGAATGTATTGTTGCGCAGCGCAAGTCTGTATAACAATTCATGCGGGGGTAATTCACTGAAAGTGTGCTCGGTAGTGACATTTGAAGAAGAATGTGTATGCTTGAAAATAGGGTAATACAAGTTTAACAGTATACTTGCAGCAATAATCATAAGACTCAGAAAAAACATAATCAATAATGTCACTATGCAGTGACTGCGGAGAGATTTACAATATTCACGTTTCTTGAGCTGTTTCTGTCTATCTCTCTCTCTATCGGGGTCTAGCGGGAACATGTCAGAATCAGGTCTAACCGATTCACCTAGGGGAGGACTTAAACAATTAAACTGTCTGACTTGCTAGACCTCAGTTTGGATTTATACTCCTCGGACGGAGTTTTCTCTATCAGGGGAAGTTTAGAGTCACTGAAATCTGGGCAGTCCTTAGAGGGGGAGGGCTGAGAGTCTGTAACTGGAAGCAGTCCATGAAATATCTTGACGTGGCTGGAGTGGAGCCACCCTTTGCGGCCCTCGACCTTGATTGCAGTCCTCGTGGTTAGCAGGACAAGTTTTGGCTCCTGCCAACGGGGCTCCAGCGGACTCCTCCGATCAAAGATCCTGACGAGGACATGATTCCCCGGAATAATCCCATGTGGCTTTACATCGGTGTTGTCGGGAAAGGCTGCAGCAACCTGTGAACGACATGATTGTAGTGCAGACATCAAGGAGGCAAGGTAATCTGTCAGCATATTACAGTCAACATCTGTGATTTTTCTAGGCAGAGGAGTCCCCCACATATTCGGTGGCCTGCCAAAGACCACCTCATACGGGGATAGCCCTGTTCTTGAATGCGCTACCATCCTCATGTAGAAGAGGGCAACGGGTAATGCAACTATCCAGTCTACGCCCTTTTCTTTGCAAATCTTGGCGAGACGAATTTTCAGAGTCTGATTGTGACGTTCCACGAGTCCTGCTGCCTCGGGATGTCGGACACAGTGAAACTTCCATTGATAGCCGAGCAGGAGTGATACCTGTTTCATTAACTCGGACGAGAATGGCTGACCGTTATCTGAGTACACGACACGGGGCAAACCGTACCGTGGGAAAAATTCACGTACCAGCTGCTTGGCAGTGGTCGGAGCAGTGTAATCTGGGACTGGATATGCTTCTGTCCTACGGGAAAGTGCACAGACAACTACGAGGACATATTTAAATCCTCGACAACGTTCCATCTGGATATAATCCATCTGGAGGACTTCAAAAGGGTGATCGGGAGGATGAAATCCACCTTGCTCTACGGGAATGCCTTTACCTGGGTTGAACTGGCAACAGATCATGCAAGTACGCACTTTCTGCTTTGCTGCTGCTCGTAAATGTTTATTGAACCAAAGGTTTTGAATACTGTCTAACATGGCTTTCTCTCCTAAATGTGCAGGACTATGTGCTGTGGTAATAATGACCTGAACCATAGAGTCGGGGAGAAACCATATGGCCTTTCCCTTCGTCATCCATCCCTGTTCTGTCTGGATCCCTCCCAGTTCAGTCCATTTCCTGATTTCGTCTGGTGTAGCATGTGTCTGTATGTCGATTACATCTAGGGCGGGATCCCTAACTGTCATGCAATGAGTTGGCGTCGGGACTATTGTCTTTGTCAAGTCAGGTGTGTGAGTCTGTGCTGTGCGCTTGGCTGTTCGGTCTGCCAGGTCGTTGCCCTGGGAAATGTTGTCAGTGACTTTAATATGTGCTTTACACTTCATGATGGCTATTGCTGTAGGCAAATGTATTGCTTCTAACAGAGCTTGAATGAGGGGACCGTGCTGGATCTTGGCACCGTGTGAAGTTAAAAAACCTCGTTCTTGCCAGAGGACTCCGAAGTCGTGTACAACTCCGAATGCATAACGGGAATCTGTGTATATGTTAACTTTCTTGTTCTTAGCTAGAGTACAAGCTTGGGTCAGAGCAATGAGCTCTGCCGCTTGGGCTGACAGGGTGTCAATACGATGTGTTTCTATGACATCAGTTTCTGTTGTTACTGCATACGCAGCCACTAACTCTCCTGTGCTTGTTCTCATACATGAACCATCCACATAAAGTGTCAGGTCTGGATCTGGTAATGCGGTATCTGTCAAGTCTTGTCTGGGTTTCGTCATGATGGTAATGACTTCGACACAGTCATGTGCCAAAGGGTCTGTCATATTTAATGGCAAAAGTGTAGCTGGATTCAATGTGTTACAGCGTCTGATTTCTATGTGTGGCTGAAATAATGTCAATTCATAACCTGTTAGTCGTGCTATAGTCAAGTGTTGAGTTTGTGTACGGTTTAAAAGAACTTCCACGGAATGTGGAACTTGTACTGTCAATTGGTGTCCTAACACTATAGAATCACTTTGTCTGATTGCTAGAGCTGTTGCTGCTACTGATTTCAGGCACGCAGGCAAAGCCTGGGCTACTGGATCTAATGTGCTGGAGAAATAGGCACACGGTTTGTGTGACCCTGCTTGGTCTTGAGTGAGGACTGATAATGCAGTACCTTCACGTTCTGTGACAAAAAGTGTAAAAGGTTTGCTGTAACTTGGTGTCGCTAAGACTGGTGCTTGACATAAAGCTTTCTTTAATTCGTCAAAAGCCTGTGTATGTTCCTGAGTCCAAGGGAGGACAGTCGATGACGCTGCCTCCTGTGTTGTCAACTGTATAAGTGGCTTGGCTAGGAATGCATACTGAGGGATCCATTGTCTGCAATAAGAAGTGAGGCCTATAAAGGCTCGCACCTCCTTTTGTGCTCTGGGCTGTGACATATTTACAATTAACTGGATACGGTCGGGTGTTAGCTGTCTCCCCCATTTGGACAGCAAGTGCCCAAGGTAAACCACTTGCTGAACACAGAATTGCAACTTCGAAGGGGACACCTTGTGTCCCTTGTCAGCCAGAGAATGTAAGACTGTCAGTGAGGCATGTTCACATTCGTGTTCACTTCGAGCGGTGATCAACAGATCATCGACGTACTGGAGTAGGGTAGTGTTGTCAGGCATGTGGATACTGTCAAGCTGTCTTTTCAATGCTTGGCTATAGATGCTGGGGCTTTCTGTGAATCCTTGAGGTGCGCGTGCGAATTTAAAACTTCGACCATTTAAACAGAATCCGAAAAGGTATTGGCTGTCCGGATCAATGGGGACACTAAAGAAGGCGTTCTTCAGATCAATTACAGTAAAGAACGTGGCTTCAGAATCAATTGCAGTCAATAAAGACGATATGTCTGGGACCACAGGATACTGTGGCACAATGCATTTATTCAATTCGCGCAAATCGATCACTAATCGATAAACTGGTGGTGCGCTTGGATCAGTGCGTTTAAGAATCGGTATGATAGGGGAATTGCAGATATTGGAGTCGGTCTCTACAACCACTCCTTGGGCAATGAGCTCGTCAATGATTTTCAGTAAAGCCACTACAGCATCTGGTGGTAACTTGTATTGGCGAATTCGGGGTAAGACAACTCCTGGCTTGAGTGTAACTCGATATGGTGTAATGTGCATACAACCTACATCAGTTGGGCTTTGTGCCCATAACTGTGCAGGAACATTCTGTAACCTGGGATCAATATCTCTCAACACATAGTGACCTTTAAAGTCACGTAAAAATAATCTAACTCCTTCCGGAGAACAACATATGACTGCTCCTAGAGCCTTCAGTGTCTTGATACCTAACAAGTTTTCTGGACATGATTTCGTAAGCAATAAGTCTGTAGTTTGTGATAACGGACCAACTGCTAGAGGAACTGGTTTTGATACTTCATTAATAATATGTTTTCCTGAAAAACCAAGGGAAACATTCTGTGAGCCTGAGAGGGGTGCCCCTGGAACCTCGTCGTGACTTATCGTTGTTCTGCTTGCCCCTGTATCAATCAAAAACTTTCTATCTTTCCCTAATACCTGGCTATGTACATAAGGACCCTCTTGATCTACAGGAATCTCAATGAGAGGCAAGCCAACTTCCCTCTCTAGGCTGTTTCATGTGTATCGCTGAGACTCGGGATAGTCAGTTTGTGCATACTGGTACATCTGCTGAGTTGCATGTTGTGTTGAGGCAATTGGCTGTGGCTGGGGTACTGCTACGGTCTGTACTGTCTGTTGTGGAGCAGGCATAGGCTGTACATTCTGGGGTGCGTGTTGGTGGACCTGATCCTGTCTAGGAGGACGCGGTCTCTCCTTAGTTTTGCCTGTTGCTATATTGTATTTTAAAACAGTGCATTCATTTATATAATGGCCTGGCTGTTTGCAGTAGTTGCAAGTCCCTTTAACGGGAACTGCTGACTTATTGGACTGTGTCATGCCGTTTTTCTGACTGTCAGCTGGAACTGACTGAGCAACTAACATTTTCATTTTTGTGTCTTTCATACGTCTTTGTTCATGATCATGTTCTTCCCTAACTCTGTTCTGGTGGTACTGTAACATTTGTAACATCTGGGAAGGCGTGTTTGCTTGCCATGTGCTCTCGACTTTTAATACACGATTCTTAACTTGAGGCAAGGAATTCTCAACTAGTTTCATTACAAAAAGATGTGGGTATGACTCGCTACTCGGTTTCAGGCCACTATTAATAATAAAACATTTCTCAAACCTAGAATAAAAATCACTAGTGTCTTCATCGGGTTTCTGTTTGCAGGCTGAGATTGCACCCCAGTCTTCCTTTTTAGTAGACAATAATCTTGGCAGAACCTGTACTAACAATCCTGGTAATGCTTTAGTTTTGTCCCCAAGCCCTAGACCTGGGGTTCGAGACGTTTCTTCATTCTCTAATGCAGCCCAATCAATCTTTTGCTCTCCCACCTCCCAGTCTTTTTCTTTGAGTTTCTCGTAAATACCGGCAGGCAGTAATACTTTCAATATTTTCATAATGTCGGGATAGGTATAGTCTCCCATAAGTAACATGTCTTTTATTTCACGGTGAAAACCTGTTGGATCTTTATCATGACTAGGCACTATTTTCTTCATTTCTAATAATTCCATTTTAGATAACGGTGTGTACACGAAAACACGTCTAAGGGTGTCATCGGCATTCTGGACTGGATGTACTTCTCGTAAGGGATTCTGTCGGTCGAAGTAAAACATTTTCCTTTCTGGGGGTGGGGCTGAAACAAACTGTGGGTTCAAGAAAGCACTATATCTGTGTCGCTGTTCTAGAATTACTTTAATTAGATCGGTACCTAGACCTCTCCATTTATTCATGAGTAGTTCTATTAGTACATCAGATAAGGGACCTGGATCAGAACTTTGGCATTTATACAATAAAAGAAGGTGTTGTATCATGTATATACCAGCCAGTCGCTGTTCGTCTGGGTACAGATTCAAAAAGGTTTGTGCTACTGTGTCATCATTATACATACTAGAATTGTCAGCCCATTGCACTGCTGACCTGGCTAATTCTTGTTCATCCATAGAATTGAGTACGTGGTACCCCATCCGATGTTGTAGTACTTTATCGGCAGCCTGAAATAGATGTTCAGGCGTTTTCGGATTTGACATAGCAGAGTGAAACAGTCGCTTGCTTTCTGGGCGTAACGTTTTATCAAAGGATCTACCCTTACCTACATAGGCTATCGTGTCTTGACTTATATGCTGCGATGTTTCTACTGTTTTCTCTGATTCATCCTCCTCCTGGGAGGAGGCTAGATCGTCTGATTCGAGTGGCTCCTCAGTTTCTCGACGAGCATGTATATCTATGATTTCTTTACGGACCTTTCTAACCATAGCATGTATACTTTTCTCTCTATCATGTTTACCCTCAGCCATGTTCTGACTCCATCTGTTCAATTTATCCATCTCACTTTGTGGAAATCCTGCCTGATCTTGTTCTCTTATCAAACAATTAACCAAAAATCGCATAATTAAACCTTTGTTCTCAATTTTCTGACGTGACATGGCATCACCAACACTCTCGGGTCCTTCTCCTGTTCTAATAAAGTGATACATTTTGTCTAGATGTTCTGGCATTTCTGGTAACATTATCAGATAATCTGTAACTCGTCTTAAGCGTGAGGACGCTAACAACATGGGTCCTGACGTACCAGGCACAGTGTCGTATCTACAATCTGTAAGCTGTTGTCTGAGCTGTTCTGCTGCGGCACCTTTAGGTGTCCGCGCCATTGCGAAATCTCTCATTGTCACTCGATGTAACTGCGGCGGGGTTCGAAAACCTCCGGATGCGCCTCCTGAGCCGGAGGCTTGACCATAACCTGGCTGCGTTGGGACCTGAACTAGGCCCATCCCAAAAGGATTAAGAGTATTTATAGGGGGTGCAAGATTCGGAACAGGAGGGTTAGGTGGGAGGACCTGCTGTTGCGGACCCGGGGGCTGCTGATTATGGGGTGCAGGTACATGTGGGACGGGTACATGGGCAGGTGCATGAGTATAAGCTGGAGCTGCATCATCCAAATAGGAAGAAAGAAAAATCTCTGCTGCGGTCTTGTGACGTAATTTAGTCGGAACCAATGGAAGGGGCAGATTCTTTGGTACTTCTGGGGTCGCCTTGGGCAGGCCCTCGGCCCGAACTGGATACATGCCTTTATTAAGCGTACTCAGTTGTCGGTCTACTTGTTCTGTTCGAACTCGTATACCTTCCTTGACTAATTCGTTTTCTCGACTCTTCTCTGAATCTTCTCTATGTTTCTCTGCTTTTCTGAATTCTTTTTCTGTGCGTCTATGTGATTCTTTACGCCATAATTCTATGGCGTCTTTCTGTGACTGTCGGGCTTTCTTTTTCAATACTGCTTCCTCTACTCTCATGATGCACTCGGCATCCCATGTTCCTGAAACAGGCCATCTATATTGCTCTTCTAAGTGTTTGGTATAATCGACCCACAAGTCTAAGTACAGTATGGCACCTAAGCCATGCTTGTGGTACATAAAGTGCCCTGGTGTGTCCCTAGGTGGAACAGGCACTGCTTCTTCTAGAATCCCCTTTCTAGTTCCTATCTGTCGTAACTTACTGAACAGCGGCATTTTTGAACCTTGATACTTGATACTTACTCGAATTCGAACACCATAAATACAATATACACAGTAATGCAGATCAAACAATCACTCATACCACGACATTAAAACCATATATTAACTAGTAACATTTACTTGATGTACTGCTAAACAGCACAGATACACTGCTAAACAGTGCAGACCGGGTCTATGTACCCAAAACCCGTCTCGACCGGGGCAAACTAATGCACCCGTCTAGATGCGTCCCCAGCAAAGGTACTCACCGGGAAGCACGGAACAGAAGGCCTCGGAAAACTCGACACTGGACTCGACTCGACTCGACTCGTGACGTAGGTACTTCGGAACTGGTGGGCCTCAAGACACCTCGGACCTTGCACTCTCGGCTGGACTCGGGTCGGGATCCTCCGCACTCCTCACCGCCTCGTCTGGGTATCAATCGCAGTCTCAGTCACCTCCGTTGGCCTGAGGGAGATACAGGAAATCCTGTGGATGCGCATGAGTGTCCGTCCGGCTGTGGCAGGGGACTAGGGCTGCAACGCACCGCCGGCGCGTAAGGTGGGGGAGTGTCCCATCTGGGGTGCCATTCACTGTGGTAAATTAAATTACCTGATATCTAATTTCTATGTGGTAAAGTTCAATAAAATAGCTCAATCAAAATAAGAGACACAGAGTCCGTGGCGTCTGAGTTTTAAGGGGTTTTATTCCATAAAATGGAATTGGTTCGAACCAGGTAGCATGATCCATCACCACGAGGGTTCAGGAAGGGAATCATGGACATGTACAATGATTTATTAACAGCACGCAGTATATATAATATCATTACAGTGGTGATGGGTTCAGAAGGCGTAAAGGCTGAAAGAAAACAAGATAAGAAACATGTGCGTAACAATATGTAATCAGAAGGCGTGCACAAGGGTGAACACGGAGGTGGGTGCCAGAAACGTCACATAGAAGAAGAAATATTTCAGCATTTCAATCATAGAAGTGACGCAAGTGGGTGGATCCCTAGAAGAATCCTGCAGTGTCAGCAGAAATATATGGCAGAGATGCGCACGCAGCAGCATGACGTGTGACTGACGTGGAACTGGAGGGTGAAGGGGACTTGACATTTAACGCTAGGATTAGAGACAGAAGTCTGGTGGGTCAGATCAACTTGTTCCTAAATCATATCTGGTATCTTGTGTTTGGAGAACTGTATTATCTTAAAAGAAAAGGTCTCTCGGGCAGAGGCTATTCTATACTGACTGCTAATGCGTGTATGTGTGTCTACGTGTAATGCGAGGGCCATGGGCCTACCATGGCAACAGGAGCTATGAATTACGTCCATGGAGACAGAAAAACCGGGCCCTTTACTCTGCAGCTGGGGGAATGTTTACCTAAACTACTAGACAGGAATGTATTTTCGAGGAGCGGAGCAGATAACTTGAAGGCTGAATACAGTTTTGGCAGGCAGTCAGACAGAGCCGGGCACCACTTGCCGCGCAGGGAGTAAGTCAAAGTTCAGGGATGCAGATGCAGGTCCTCGCTGCAGTTTTTAGAGGCAGAAGTCAGGAAAAGGCTCGATGGCAGAAATCAGGGCCTTCGCCAGAGCCATGAAAACATGAATGTGTACCATGTAAAGACGGTGGCCCGGCACACTTAGGAACTGAATTATTGATCCATTCATGGCGGATCAGAAAGAGGACATGTTAATGTTGGACGCAAATGTATTTGCGTCTTCATAGCGGGTTATGGAGGGAACTTACATGCACTTTAAGCACATACATGGAGCCGTTGGGGTACATAGTAGGGGACACAATTGAGCATAAAAATTCATATTACCTCAAGAGTGTCAGACTGGCAGAGCGCAGTGTAGGCTGCCTCAGACAGATGAGCGTTACTTGTAAAGTTCTACTAGTACTTACTGTGTTGTCTTCTAAATTCTTCAACTTCCCTACTCGCTGTTTGGCATGGGTGACGGCGCGGTGGGCGGTGAGCACGGCCACCAGGCGATTGCCGCTGAGACACACGGTGGGTGGGGTTGCCAGACCTCTGAGTGCTGTTTGCGCTGCGCCTGCAGCCTCTCGACGGACGGAGCGCCACTCATCATGATCATGCCAGCCTGCAACAGTGTGTACAAGTCTGCAGCGCCAGTCTGCCCAAAGCACACGCAGCCCGCCGGGCCGATCATGCTGCAGCCACAGGCAAAGCCTCATGCAGCGCTGCCTGGCCATGACATTGGTGTGAGACTCTGCGCAGCGAGTTTGAGTCCCGTCGCCGCGCCTTCTTAACGAGCCTCACTGACTTAATTCCTGTTAACTAACAGGAAGTGATGTTTGGGCGCCAGGTACCATACACAGCCAGTTAAAACGCGGACTTCATTTCTCTGAGAGGGCAGGCCCGGGTCCCGGTAATTTAATTAGCCAGCAGCAGGGTGTCTGAGACGTCATGATTGACTCTCACTAATCATGATTGGCAGCGTGACAGCGCCGCGGCGGGAATCAACAGCCAGCACTCTTAGAGGAGGAGGCATCAGGGGGAGGGGAGAGAGGAGGGGGCCTGCGCCTGTTCCCTTGCGGGAGCCAGCAAGAGCAGGAACCATCTGTTAGTAATTAACAGTTAATTACTAACAGATGGTTCTGAAAGCTCGTTCCCGCAAGTAGATCGTCTCACGTGCACGCGTTGCCATTGAAGGCAATGGAACACGTGCGCGTGTTTGGCTGAAAAGCCTAAGCGATCAGAAAAGGTCTTTTTGCCTCTGCAGTGCATGCACGCTGCGTAGGCGAGACCTAAAAAAGGAAGGTTAGGCCTGCCAAAAGTTAACATTGCCAGGTCAAAATGGCAGTTTGAAACTACACTACCGGCTGCAGTGGTAGGCCTGACACATTTGTTTACAGTGCTGCTTTAGGGGTGACACAAGGAGTGCTGCAGCCCACTTGTAGCATTTCATTTACAAGCCCTGGGCACATGTAGTACTATTTACTAGGAACTTATAGGTAAGTTAAATGTATTGACTGTTAATATTGAAATATTGATGTCCATGTGAATAATGATAAATTCATGTATAAAAACGAAATTGCATCTTTATCGACAAATTCGCCCGTTGTGAACTCCACGTCACCTCAACTTAGAAATACGTAGTACGATGGGCCCTGAGACCCAGGCCGAGATCACTGATTGCCAGATCACAGGTGGAATGGTACGCAGCCAGCAAACAAATGCGTGAACAGGAAATCCCAGATCAATCCCACAGATAGGCAGAGAGACACCACAATGGTCCAAACTTCCAGTCATATGTCATGGATATTGTGTTATGTTTTTGTTATTATGTTAATGATCCTGTTTTGCATGGTCATGAACAGACCCTTCCCCTGTGATTTAGATACACAGACCCAACACCCCTGCGAATATTTTGCATAGTGCCATGGCTGTATGTTTCATTTCTAAATGAAACTATGTTAAACACATTTAAACCCTCTGGGCCCGATTCACAGAACTAACTTAAGACAAAATCCTAAACTTACTACTTTTGTGATTCACAGAAGTTAGGATTTTGTCTTAAGTTTGTCTTAAGGCAGACTTAAGACAGACTTAAGTTAGGATTTTGTCTTAAGTCTGTCTTAAGTCTGTCTTAAGTCTGTCTTAAGACAAAATCCTAACTTCTGCGAATATCAAAACTAGTAAGTTTAGGATTTTGTCTTAAATTAGTTCTGTGAATCGGGCCCATTGTCTTGTAGCGTGCTGTTTATAGAATACATATGCCAAGAAGGTGTAGTGAATGCTCTTTTAGAAATACTGTTTGCTGATATTTTCCGAAATTGCTTTAGCATTCGCATTCTGTTGTCTCATTAGTTATTGCAGGGTTCATTTTCGTGGTGCTATTTCCTCCATCCTAGGACTCGGATAGAAATGCTGTCGAGTATGAAATAAATGTCAGCATAAGGCACCCTCTTAGCATTAGTGGTGGGCTGCCTATTACGGTTTTGGTACACCTTGTTCTCCTGTCTGTGGAGCCACCAGGGCTAGAGTTGTCCGGTTAATAGCCTTCAGAAAATTAGAAAAAAATAACTATGGCACCGAATGTTGCCTTAGTTGTATTGGCTGTGTGAGAGACAACCGAGGGTGTATGCTGGCCGCAGACACTCAGTAAAGCGTTCATCACCTGGTTCAGAATTTCGCAGAAGTTTTGCTCTGGCATGCCATGGAGCAGCCCCGCAATCAGCACCGTGTGTTTCAAAGAACTCGAATACTGTCAGCAATTTCAGGAATGGGTGTGGCCGTGTGGATCCCTATGTTTGGCCCAAGGGTGCCAATCTTGATGCTAGGATGTTCCTATGGTTACCATACGTCTTCAGAAATTCGAGCAGAGTACGTTTCAGGGGATCCAACCTTACACTGGCCATCCTGGGTCTCATTCTGTGTTGTTGCACCATTTTTAGTCGGGGCTCTGCTGCTTGGGTCTCATCCTCTTGCTACAGGCCATGTTGCAGCACTTTAGACTGGTAGTTTATTTAGCTGTTATTTTTCCCAACTTTTCAGTGGCCTATCATACTTTTAATTAGTATTTTACATTTTCTTGCATGGGAAATGTATTGCATTTGGTGAATATGGCTATCGGTTTTTACAGCGTTAAGTAAAAATGATTTGCTCTTTTCAACTTGTAATCTGTAGGTGTCGAAGACTCTTGTGATATTGACATGGACATGCATTAAATAACGCGATGAGTTACTCGCAGTCAAGGCCTCAGGCGGAATAGGAAACAAACGCATCCGTTTTTTTCGCAGAGGCCGTGCACATAATTTATGCCTCAAATGTCTTCAAAGTCAGGTAAAACTTGGCTGCACCCAACAACATAAATTGCTTTAATAACGTTTCAATTGTTTGTAAACATTACAACTATCGGAACTGATGTTTGCATTTTTATGTTTCAGTTTCTGTTGAAATTCCATCATTAAACCATCCAATCCAAATAAATTGATGTATTACTAAGACTCTCCACGTACACTTACTGAGATTCCCTCATATCCTGTGCGCTTCCATGATCACGAGACTCAAATCTGTTTTCAGATGTCAGTTTACTGTAGGCAGTTTGTTTTCAAATTGGTAATGTATTATGGCTGCCTATGAGAAAGTTGATTGCTCTGGCTTTTGTTTCTTCGGCTACAATGATCAGCTGAATATTTTACGCTTTCTTTCATACATTAATTCGGTACACTTTATCCATCCAAATATTCGATTAAGTGTGTCTAATCAGGCAGGATTGCCCTAGTAAACAAACATATTAAATAAAAAATGGGTACTAAGTTTGTCAGATTGCAAACCAAGGAATTATGTTTTGCATGTGAAATTGTGAGCAAGAACCACAAAGAGGCAGAATAGTTATTCACAAGGCACAAATGACCTGCAAGGACACACTGCGGCCCAGTCCACGAGCACTAAGGGCGAGTTAAAATAGTTACTCGCGAGCTTTTGAATTGTCGTGTTTTAGCAATGTTTTTTTCATAAAGAGGCCTATAACCAGTGTAAATAAATACACTCGACAAAAAAAGAATGCAAGCAATTTTAGGTTTCTAGAACGGAATAATCCACACCATAATCTGTTTAAATACAATGTAGGCTCGATGTCGGCTCGATGCCCTTGCAACATACTCAGTTAGAAGATATTTCCTTCCTTCATTATGGTTTTTATCTCAAAAACACAAATTTCGTGGTTTCAAGTCATGATATGGGCAACATTTACATATCTTATTATGATGATGACACCCTCTGGCAAGCAAACTTTCCGCATTCAGTTCAAATGTCTTACTTTACCTCTAATCAACAATTATTAAATGTTCTATCATACAGTGTTAGGCTATTAAAATATGTAGTTGCTGTAACATCACATCATTCATATGTTTTTATTGATGTAACCTGCGTTTACGATATCAATCATCAAAGACAGACATTCATAAATGTGAACCACATACTATGTAGTAAGATTCCAGTACACAATATTCAAGACGCTAGAAAAATGTTTTAACTGTATGGACACTGCATATCATTTAGGGCCTTATTACAGGGTTGGTGATCCTGTGGACCGCATTATTGGCGATGGAAGTCAGAGCGCGGTGAGCTCTGCAGTCCAACCACCGTATTTCAAGTTGGGCGCATCGCCTTTGCGAACATCGAGACTGGACCACCAGAAGACTGCTGACCGCCAGGTTCATGGTCAGGGGAAGGCAGGCGCTATAGGGTGGTACAGGGGAGCTGCACTGCCATGCATATTACGAATTTCCTCTTCCAAAATAGACCACGGCGGTCCAACAGCCTACTTCAAGGTGGTGGTGATGAAGGATTCGGGGTGCGTTCTTACCCCTTTCTTCTTCTTCCAGGCAGATTTCGACGCGGATCCCTTTCATTAGGTCCCCACTCCACAGCAGGATCTTCACCCCAAGGATTGCAACCCTGTTTGCGGTGATATTCTGGTGAGTTCTTTTCAAACCATATACCCATTGTCAGAACTGCCCACATATGGGCTGAACCTTGATAATGGGTACATGGTATTTTTCCATATGTATCATTCATATGTGTGAATCTGACACATATGCAATGGAAATGCACACACAGGCATCAATATATTTGGTAATAGCACTGACCTTTGCAGCAATAGCCCCGCCTCTACACGATCAGCCCTGTGATCAACTCGTAATAGTGTGTTCTTTAAACAACTGCCAGTGCCATGGGCTGCTGGCAGGGGAGGACGTGGTCTCACAGTGGTCAGACCACCAAACTCACAATAAGGCCCTCGGAGTGTGACGGTGGAACAGCCCTGCCATAAATTGGCAGAACTGCTGCTCTACCAAACTCACAGTCTACATTCCAATTTAGAATGAGGGAATGGCTGAATGGTCATCAGTGGAACTTTTGCCAGCATTAAGTCATTGGTGGCAGCCCAGCTGCTATAGGACTGCTGTGTGTGCTTAATATAAAAGGAGTCCCTACCATGGGCAGGAATCCTGATGCAGATTTTTCCTGCTCTGGCCCTTGATGAGAGGTATGAAGGGCCAGGACAGGAAATATCAACACTGGCTCCCCACATACAGGACATAAACTCCTATGTGTCATGGCCATTGTTTTATTTTTGTTTCCCCAGAAACAATTCCTTCCTTTGGTTGTTCGTTTCTGAGAAACCCAAAAACTGATAAGTGAGCAGGCATTTGTTTCTGATGAAAGTGCTCCTACCTTGTTAGCTGAACATGTTTCATCACCAACAAATCACAAACCTGGGTGTTTCTTCTTAATAGTATGGGTGGTGGTTATATTAGATGTGGTATGTGTGGTGGTAATGGTGGCGGCCCAGATAGTGGTGGTGGTGAGATGAGTGCTGTTGTTGATATGTGTGCTGCTGTGCTTTGGATGATGTGATAAACAAAATCAATAGAAGATGCAATTTTATGGTCACTCAACTATGACAAAAGCGTTCAAAACTTCACATTGCATGGTGCAATGTAAACAAGCACTGACAAAGGGAATAGCTAGTATTGCATGTAATAAAGTAGGTGGACATCAATTAGCTTTGTGACTACCTTTTTTATTTTCCCAAATTGTCACTGTGCATGAACAGAGGCATCTTGGAATGATGTGTCTTAAGATGTACAAAAAAATAACTCCAATATGGCTACTGTTTATGTGTACCATTTTGGAAGCACTGCAAGATGGCTGCTGTCAATGTGCGTAATTGCATGCTTACATAAGTCACTCATCCTGTAATGCTTTGAGCACACATGACAATCACCTTGGACAGGTTTTCTTTTGCTGCAATAAACAAATCCAATGTAGCACCTGTGTGCATGGACAGCCATCTCTGAATGGTATAGAAATCATTTAAAGATGTCTGCATGCTTATCCATTGACAGCTGATGGATGGAGTGTGGTGTATGAGGAGGATTATTGCTCATATATTTGGGTATTATATTTACAGAAAGTAAAGTATACTTTGCATCCCAGTACATTGTTATTTTACACATCATGGCACCTCAGTATGGACCCAGCCATATGTTATGTTATGTTATGTTAATGGGTGTCTTATATAGCGCACGGCTACTCCAAAGGAGTGTCCCGGCGCTTTCTGACCCAAGGCTGAAAAAAAGAGGAAGAAAGGTGAGGAGACAGGGGAAATACAGATTATTGATTATAGAGCCATGTTTTCAGGGCTTTTCTAAAGGCCAGCAAATTAGAAATGCGGCGCAGATCAACGGGAAGTGAGTTCCACAGTTTAGGGGCAAGATGTTTAAAAGAACGGCCACCTATCCTGACTTTACAAATGGGTGGAACAGTTGCCAGGCCAAGAAATTCAGATGTAAGAGATCGAGTAGGCTTATAGAAAAAAAGCCGCTTCTGAATGTTGTGGGCACCTACCGAGTGGAGTGCCTTATGGGCCAATGTAAGGGCCTTGAATGTAATCCGCTTCCTAACAGGAAGCCAATGAAGGGAAAGAAGCAACTCCGAAGCCCTAGCGTGGCGGGGTAGGCCAAAAATGGCCCTTGCTGCGGAATTCTGGACTACCTGAAGTTTGTGCAGGAGGAAGTCTGGAAGACCAAGGTAGAGGACATTGGAGTAGTCGAGCCTGGAGCAGATTAAGGCCTGTACCGTCAACTTCCTGTGGACCAAAGGAAGCAGAGGGAGGAATTTGCGCAACATTTTTAACAGACCAAAGCATGTGCTGGTGAGACCTGTGATTTGGGATTTAAGTGAAAGGGTGTTGTCAATTTTAATCCCAAGGTTTTTAGCCACCGTGGAGGGAGAAGAAGGTGGTGACATACTAACCGGCCACCATTCCTGCCAAGGCGGATCAACCTGACAGCCAAAGAAAAGCACCTCCGATTTGTCAGGGTTGCACTTGAGGCTGCTTCCCTGAAACCAGTCGAAGACAGCCCCAAGGCAGCCACGGATGCTCTCCCCATCGAACTCCGCACCCTTTTTACAGGTGAAGAGAAGCTGGGTGTCGTCAGCGTATGATAAGATCTGGGCACCCATAGACTCCGCCAATACCGCCAATGGAGTCATAAAGATGTTAAAAAGGGTCAGGCTATTCATTTTAAAAATCGTACTTGCCTGCTGGAACCTGCCTGTTACCTGTGCGTCTTCCTGGCGCCTTGAGACTCTTGAGCGCCCACTTCCTTGAAGCGCTACTTCTCGCAGGACCCGCTCCGCGGGTCCCGCTTCGTGGCGCTTGTCGTTTGGAGTGCGCAGAGGAGGGGAACTTTGTACGGACTGTGCTGGCGATAGGAGCTGCAGGGCTGCGAGCGTGTTGGTCGCTGAACTCCAAGTTCCAGGAGTCCCTGCTGCTGACCCGCCCGAGTCACCTGGGCCGCTCTCCCTGTCATCCACGCCCCCTGTGTCAAAGCTTAAAGCTGGATTTGCTGCATTCATGAGTTTTTATTCATTTTAAAAATCGTACTTGCCTGCTGGAACCTGCCTGTTACCTGTGCGTCTTCCTGGCGCCTTGAGACTCTTGAGCGCCCACTTCCTTGAAGCGCTACTTCTCGCAGGACCCGCTCCGCGGGTCCCGCTTCGTGGCGCTTGTCATTTGGAGTGCGCAGAGGAGAGGAACTTTGTACGGACTGTGCTGGCGATAGGAGCTGCAGGGCTGCGAGCGTGTTGGTCGCTGAACTCCAAGTTCCAGGAGTCCCTGCTGCTGACCTGGGCCGCTCTCCCTGTCAGACACGCCCCTCAGACATTAGACTCCTATAAACCACGCACAGCACTTCCGCTGCGCGGGAGCGCGCGGGAAGCGCCCGGGAGAAGCCCGGGACAAGGGCGGGACCGTCTGTGGCCGTCCGGGGCCGAAGGAGGCCAGGGCTGGGCCCTATCCCCTTATAATTAGCCCAAAATCGACTGTTTTGACTCTGGACTTTATTCTCAATATCGTAAGAGTGTTTTAATATTGGTATTGTTTTTATATATATTGTGGTAAATTTTAAATTATCATGACGGCAAAAAAACTCCGCTCTGGCAGAGTTATAATGGGAAGGTCAGGCTCTAAGACAAAATCGAATCCCCTGAGGAATAAAATTAATTCCTCTATGCAATTGAAAGGGCAATGTCAACTTTTCAGTTTATGGGAAAGGGGAAAGGAAAAAATAGTTTTGGATGTTTCCAATACTGATAACATACTCGAGGCAGTTCCTTCCCTTACTAGGGATAAGAACAATCTGATGGAAGTTTCTGCCTTGTTCCATCAGGATAACTGTCCCCCAGAGATAGTGAAGGAGCTGCCTCCGGCAATATCAACTTTGCATAGGCAAATACTTACTCATCCTGTGGTTTCTGATTTTTTTACTTCAAATACTTGCAATGTTTCGTCAAAAACGATGGTTTCTCTTTTGCCAAAATCACCGCATCTGATTACAGAGCAGTCTCTGATTGCTCCTGACCTATCCTCTACTCCGGTAATCCCGGTGGGTGATTTTACTTTACCAGACATTGATCTAATGCCCCTTAAAAAGCACTTGGAAGTTAGTCCTGCCGATTGCATGATTAAAACAAATTCTAATGAAGTTCTTTTGGTCTCTGATCATCATCCTCATAATAGTACTCCTTCAAATAAATCTGATTTTATTTTACAACAATTAAATCTTACCTCATGTTCGGGCACTAATTTGGACAATGCTCCTGCGGGTACTCCCACTATTGACGATGATGTGATCTCCAAAACTTTATTTTCTCTGGAGTTCTTATTATCGTCAATTCTGCGTTTACTGGAAACATTCGTGGGTGGGTCTGATTGCGTCTTGGATACGGTAACTCATATCCTAAGAGTGCTTTTACTTAACCAAGGTGATCCAGTGACTGGGAAAGTTCCTGAGCCCGATAGAATCTTTTTAAATCCGAGGGAAACTAAAAAGCTTTCAAGTGAAATGGAGACGTTAGAACCGGTACAAATAGTGCAACCTCTCACTCCTTCAATTCCTGATGGTCAGATAATAAAAATGCCTGTGTCAAATCTAGCAAAGCCTAATATCAACAATGTTGCTTGTGCTGGGGGAAATTGTATTGCTATCTTGGATGAAGACATAGTATCTTCTACGATCCCCATTGAAATGCAAAATGCTCCTATGTTTCCTATATTCAATGTCCACACTGAAAAAGTTGAAGTAGCTTGCAATGTTTCACATACTACTGGTGAGAAAGTAGAGATTAACCAGCATAAAAAGAATAGATTAAAAAAAAGGAAACTGATCCGAAGGATTTCTAAGAAAAAACAGAGGAAGCTTGTGTTTGAAAATGATCTGGAGGCGCAGGTAGAGCTTGTCGGCCTCAGTGAATCATCTATTATTCTAACTGATGATATAACTGTTCCTCCTTCTGAGGCAAACCCTGCTGGTGGTGTCGATTCTGAGGGATCTAAGAATCAATTTCTTCCCATAGAGTTTGCAGTACCAGTAAAGGTGCAATCGCTTGCTCTTGACCCCCTAGCTGGGCCTTTTCAGGTTTCTTCCGCAAATGTACTTCCTATTTGTTTGCCTAAACGAGAAAAAGTAAATGTAGATACTGATTTTTTAGATTTTGTTCCTCTTTTCGACACGGACTTAATCTTAAATAGATCGGCTCTTCTTAAATGATTTAGTGAGATTGAAAGTTTAAGGCTAATTCAGACTGTGGACTTGGCCTCAGTATTATTGTTAGATTCAAATACAGGAAAAATTGCAAGGGTCAGGTTCCACTCTAAATTAGTTTTGAACCATATTTTTCATTGGGCAGAGGAATTGCAAATTAGAGGGATAGATGTGTCACCTCATTTTACGAAAGATCCGAATGACAATCTATCTTCTAAACATTTGGCAACTTATGGTGCTTGCTCGAATTCCTCTGTTTGGTCATCAGCTAAAACTAAGGATTTAAAAATACGGGTCTCTAAAAATGAACGCCAAGTTTTATATAAAAATCCCTCTCCTACCAAACGAATGTTAACGGATGACAACTTTAAATGGAGTTGGTTGCCTGGCGTTCTCTCTAGTAAACCCCCTTCCTCTCTTAAACCCTATTCAAATTTTTAACAAAGAGTTGAAATTAATTTCCTGGAACATTGCGGGCATCAAGAATGCACAGGAAAAACTGACATATTTATCTTGCTTAGATGTTGACATAGTTTGTCTGCAAGAAACCTGGGTCGATGGAATATTTCTGTTAAATAAAGATTACCTAGTATTTGATGGCAGTGCAGTTCCCTCGAGGAGAGGTCATGCAAAGGGGGGAATTGCCTTCTTACTTTCTAATAAAATTAACTGGAATTTTACTTATTATTTAGAGCCAAATAAAATGTTTCAGGTATTAACTTTGAAAAATCTGTTTTTAGATTGTCCTAATAAATTGCTTATTCTAATTAATATCTACATTCCCCCGGATACTAAATTCAATGTGGGTTTAAAGTTACTCTTCTCCTTTTTGGCTAAGGTTATGGATGCCTCTCCCGCCGCATATATATTATTAGTAGGGGACCTCAATTGTAAGATCTCGAATTGTGGTCTTGACCTATTTAGAAATAAACTTAGGGAAGAATCTCTCCAAATCCCCCAAGCCGAGTTCCCTATGAATAACAAAACTAATAAGAGAGGAAAATTAATTTTGGAAGGTCTCTCTTAGGTGGACTGTCTAATTATAAACGGTAGACTCCCCTCGGATATTCCTGCTGCTTATACACATAAATCAAAAAATGGAGAGTCAATAATCGATTATGTAGTGTCAGACAGTTCCTTCTTTTCTTATATAAAGGATGTCTTGGTTGTTGACTCTGATTTAAGTGACCATAAGATTTTGATTATTACAGCTGCTCTTAGGCCTCCTCTGGCTGACCCTTGGCATCTAGACTCCGATGCGGTGAATTTTAGTGCCAATTCCGGGATATGCTATTGGAATTTTAGGACTTGTGATGGGTTGTTGAGAATCTTAACATCTACCATTGAGAATCTGCCCCATTGGGAGGGGAGGGAGTTCCTAAGTTATGTAGATTTCCTGAATTTGGTAACCACATTAGCAAGGAAAGCCCCTACCAGTAAAAAACTAAGAATATCACCTGAACCTCTTCGGAAATTAAACACTGAAATAAATAAATTAATAAGGGGTCAATATTTATCCTTTAATCAGGAAAGGCATCATTTATTAACTCTGTTAAAGAGAAGGAGATCAAGGATGAAGGCAAGATTGAGAAGAGATAAAGTGGACTCCTTATGGATCAAACTACGGGAGTCATCCTTTAAGGGTCAAGCCAGATTATTCTGGTCCCTGATAGGCAAAGGTTGTGGCACTAGATCTTGCTCCACTCCAATTGCCATAGACGAGCAAATCTGGGTCCACTACATTGAGCTTTTATATAGTAGTAATAATTCGCAACGGAACATCACCCTTTCTATTGCGTCCTCTATTCCATTCGACCCCCCATCTGAAAAAGAGATTGAATTAGCTATTAAAGATATGCGCTCTTCCGGCGCGATGGGGCCGGATGAGGTTCCCATCTCTGTATTAAAACAGCAGAGTAAATTATGGAGCAAAATTCTTTTTCCTGTGTTTCGGTGCTGCTTTTTTACCGGCACTGTTCCTTTATCTTGGAAAGGGAGTATTTTCATTCCGTTATTTAAAAAAGGGAACAGAGCTCTTCCTCAAAATTACAGACAAATCGCCTTACTAGATGCCATAGGCAAGGTCTTTTCAAAATGTCTCCTTAAACTTATAAACGATTGGGTGGTAAGGGCTTCTATTTTGCCCTTTGAACAAACAGGTTTCAGGAAAAAACACGGTACACTGGATAATTTAACAGCATTCCAGGTTATATCGGAGAAATATGTTAAAATCCGTGGAGGTCGAGTTTATGGAGCTTTTATCGACTTCTCCACGGCTTTTGACAAAGTTGATAGAACACTACTGTGGGGAAAGCTATATGATCTAGGGATGCCTCCTTTTCTTATTAAAATAATTCAGGCCTTGCACTCTGACACTTGGTGCAGAGTGTTGATGGGTGGGGAAAGAGGATTATCCAGAATTATTCCCACAGCGAATGGGTTAAAGCAAGGTTGCCTACTGGCTCCTCTGCTATTCTCCCTCTATATAGCGGACTTACCTAAGGTGCTCTCTGATAGTCTCAGGTATTGCCCCATCCTTGGGGGGCTCCCCAATTGTGTGTTTGATGTATGCCAATGACATTTTAATACTTGACCTAACGCCTATTGGGCTGAATAATCGTTTGCAAGCTTTACATAAGTTTGCCGAAAAGCATTATCTACTAATAAACATTACTAAAAGTAAAGTGATGTGTGTATCTGGTAGGAAGAGACCTAAATTTGTGAATTTCTCATGGACAGTGGGGGGTCAAAAATTGGAAGTTGTGAAGTCCTATACCTTTTTAGGTAAAATTGTTATGTGCAATTTATCGGAAAAAGCCCATATAGCCAATAACATCTGGAAAGCTATTGTGCAGGGTAAGAGTCTGATATCCCTATATAAGGCCACAGGCAAAAGACATTTCTCGATATTACTAGATGTTTATCGAGCCAAAATTCCTGCCTCTCTACTCTATGGTATAGAGTTAACGGATATAAAAAGTTGGAGCTTTTTAGACTCCACTGAAGGAAAAATCTTGCGTAGCCTCCTGTCTGTGAATACAGCTAGCTCTACTGCTGCTCTCAGACAGGAATTCGGTCTACGAAGTTGCTGGGTTCAAGGTTTAGCGGGGATAGTTCGCTGGGTGTTTTTGCTTCGCAAAGAGTGAACCAGGTACGTTAAGACATTTAATAAAAAATGAGTTGCTGGGTCTCCTTAATGACTATTCTTTAATTATAAAGAATTTTAGATATGCGGTGAGCCAACTACAACTGGATGAAATTACTTTATTCTCTTTATCGTCATATCAATTAAAAACCCTTTTGAAAGCTACTTCGTGGGAACTAGGGTTTAGATTAGATAGAGAGCTTCGAATTTTGAAAAAGGGTATTAATCCAGCTATTGATTCTTGTCTGATGAGGAAAGCTCAACCCTATGTTCAATGGAATATACCCCATGGTGTGAAGCGCCTTATATTTCTAGTAAGACAAGATTTACTCCCTTTGAAATCGCTCCAATCCAGATGGTATGGCTCTTCCGCGGTTTGTGAATATTGTCATGTAAAAACTCAAGACTTAATGCATGTAGTGTTTGTTTCCCCAGCCCTAATGTCATTCAGACGTAAATGGCTAAGATCTATTTGTTTGCAATTGAATGTCTTGTCTGCCTCTGATTTTATCTCGGCTATGATGATTCCCCCTAATGAAGTATTTTGCTGTAAATTATATAGATTCTTTACATGTTTTTTGAATCTTTATTAAGGAGGTATTAATAGAGATTTGGTGTAATTTTGCCTATTTGATGTTTGTTTTATCATACTCTGTATTTCCCTTATAAATTTCTATTTGGGATTTGTTTGAATGTATACCTTGTGTATTTTTATGTGGCCCTCGTAAGAGTTCCGTAATCATAAAATAAATTGATTGGTCGGGCTAAGCACCGACCCTTGCGGAACTCCGACATCCATTGGCGGCATCTCAGCAGATTCCGGGGGGGCCCAGACCACTTGTCGACGACCCGCTAGATAAGATCTCAACCAGATCAACACCGTCCCTCTAAGACCGATCTCGTAAAGTCTCCCCAAGAGGGCCTCATGAGGAACGGTGTCGAAGGCCGCCGACAAATTCAACATCACCAACATGGCTCTTCCACCTGAGTCAAGGGCTTCCTTGATGACTTCATTTACTTCCAATAGAGCGGTCTCAGTGCTCAAATTGGAGCGGAAGCCTGACTGGGTGGGGTGGAGTAAGCCATGATCTTCCAAGAAAGAGGAGAGCACAGAGTGGATGTGCTTCTCGACGATCTTAGCCAAACTAGGCAAGAGGGAAATTGGTCTGTAGTTTGCATATTTCTCCGGGTCAAGGCCGGGTTTTTTC
Organism: Lissotriton helveticus; assembly: GCF_964261635.1. Taxonomy (NCBI): domain Eukaryota; kingdom Metazoa; phylum Chordata; class Amphibia; order Caudata; family Salamandridae; genus Lissotriton; species Lissotriton helveticus. Next base: position 533,968,520 of record NC_136063.1, on the reverse strand, counting down.
AGGAGTGGAACAACCATTGCCTTCTTCCATGCCGGCGGAACAGTGCCGCTTGTCAAGGATAGGTTAAGAACAGGATTTATCAGCATATTCAGGATCTTGGCGTTGCTAGCTAAAAAGGTCGCCGGACAGGGGTCCAATGGAGAGCCTGATTTGATTCTAAGTAGGAGATCCAGAGAGATAGACTCCGATAGAACCGGAAACTCCGATAGAACGGGGCTGGAATCAAGTGGAGAGGGCGATGGGATGTAGTCAGCAAATGATAAGCTGAGAGCAGAAGGCGGAAAAGATGTTTGAATCAATTTTATTTTGTCAGTGAAAAAGTTTGCCAGCTCATTAACCCAAGGTTCAGAGAACTTGTGCTGAACTGCGATGGATTTGGAAGAGACAAACTCCTTAACGATAGAGAAGATTTCTCTACAGGAGTTTGATGCTGACTCAATTCTGTTGGCAAAATAGTTCTTTTTGGCCTCAAGAATATCAGCGTGATAGGACTTGATAGATCATTTGTAGGCGGACTTGGCTTCCGCGTCGTATTGTTTCCGCCAGAGTCTTTCGGCTAACTTACAGTTACGCCGAGTCAGAGCAAGAGACTCTGAGAACCAAGGCGCCGAGCTACGCTTGGTGGATGAACGAGGTGTAGAGAGTGGAGCAAGATCATCCAGCCTCTCAGTCAACCATTTCTGAAACACATCAAGGTCCCTCTCTAAGTGACCCGATAGAATGCAGGGATATTCCTGATATGCTTGAGCAAGGCTTTCAGGAGTGATTTTATGATAAGGCCTCCTGGGGTGCCTAAGATGGTTAGAGTTTGAACAGGATGATTTACTTCTGCCCTGAATTAGAAAACTAATCAAAGAGTGGTCAGACCAAAGAACAGGGATGGAACAGGTCTTAATAAGGGGAATGGTGGAAAACACTTGATCCAAAGTGTGACCCTTGTCATGAGTTGAACTCGAGATGTAAGGAAATAAACCTAAAGGGGCGGTGATGTCATTGATCTTGATAGCATCACTGTCTGACTCGACATCCATGTGAATGTTAAAATCCCCTAATACGATACAATGGTCCACCTTCAGGCAGAGAGTGGTGACAACTGATTGAAGTTCATCAAAGAAAGAACCCCGCAAACTAGGAGGTCTATAGATCAGGAGCCCAGAGAACGATTGGTGAGGGGACAAAGAAATGGAAAAGGCGAGGGATTCGCAGCCGGAAATAGGCAAGGATGGTAGAACTGCACAGGCGGCAGATCTTAAAACTGCAAGTGCAACTCCACCACTCCTACCCTGTGACCTATCATGTCTATGAAGTATATAGTCAGAAGGAATGGCTGTCGAGATATCTGGGTTCGAAGACTCATTGAGCCAAGTTTCCGTGAGCATAAGACATAGTGGTTTTTCGGATGTCAACAGCTCAAAGATGTCTAAGGCGTGCCTATGCAAAGAGCGAGTGTTAAGTAATAGACACTTGAAGTTGGTAATGGGGAATATTTGGGGCCCCTCGGAAACCCGGTATATATTAGGGGTCCACCCACAGCCAGGACAGCGGCATTTACCCTTGTATCGGCCCAGAAAAACATGCCGACAAGTGTCAGTGTTAGTCTTAATAGATAATAAATCCGCTGTGGTATATGTATGCCTAGGACCAGCGCCCCCCTCCGCACCGTCCGCATCCGAGACGCTGACGAGCGCAGACGGGCAGGACTCTGGCACGACTCCGGCGCGGGTCCGGCGCGTCCGCAGTACGCGTCCGCTGCGCGGAGACATCCCTAACCGTTTATAAAGCGCTGCTAGAGCGCGTCACCAGCCCGACCCACACCCAATATGCAATATGCAAATCAGAGTTGACTATGCTCCAATGGGATTAGTCCAGCCAGGACTGCCAGGCCAGATCCTCCCAGAAATGGAACAGTAGCAACCCATGACTGGTTTTGACCTACTTAGGGTTCATCAGCCAGGTATAGCTAGGTTTCAGTTCCCACTTAAGGACAAGAGCATGAGGGAGGAGTAGAAGGAGGGGTCAGAAGAGTGAAACTGTGTGCACCGGTCCCACTTCTGGGAATTACCTTCCCACTTAGGGACAAGAGCATGAGGGACGAGAAGAAGGAGGGGTCCAAAGAGAGAATAAAGAAAGAAGGAAAATATAGGGTCCTGCAAGCATTGCAATGAAAGGTCCACACAACTACAGTGGAAGGATACAAATCATCTAATCATAAAACCGTGAAACTGAAATGGTCCTTAGCTGGACAAAGATAGGGATAAAAGCCTTCAAATCAAAAGCAAGAGGCTGACAAAATTGCAGCTCTAAGTCCATATTTGTCAACAGACAAGACAATTTGTAGATTGGAGAAATCTATAGTGTATGCAGATTTGACCTCAGATTGCTTTCTCCAGACAATATATGTAAGAAATACAGGATTCAGTATGACAAAAGTGTGTCAGTTGAATATACTTTTAATTTATAAACTAGTAAACTAGTATTTTAATGCAGTCTCTCCATAGGAGGCTAATTGATACACTGTTAGGCCTGTCATGCCTATGGTGGTCTTCACCCCAACTTTTTGCCTTCCTTCACCATTTTTTTCTGATCTCGTTTTTGATGGCCTTAGCACTCTGTGCACTTTCCCAATGTTACCCAGTGCTAAAGTGCATATTTTTGCTCCATAAAGCATGGTAACACTGGCTTATCCCAATAGCCCAATTTAATTTACTTGTAAATCCTTAGTAAAGTGGCACTACACATGTTTTGTGGCCTGGAAATTAAATGCTATTAGTGGGCCTGCAGCACTGGTTGTGTCACCCACATAAGTAGCCCTGAAACATGCCTCAGGCCTGCCATTGCCCCCTGTGTGTGTGTAGTTTAAACTGCCATTTCAGCCTGGCAAACTATTTATTTTGCCAAGCACATACCTTCCTTTTTAATACATATATGTCACTACTAGGGTAGGCCCTGGATAGCCCAGAGGGAAGGGTGTAATGTATTTAAAAAGTAGGACATGTCATTTTTTAGTTTTACTGTACCTAGCAGTGAAAAACTCTTAAATTCGTTTTTCACTACAGCAAGGCCTAACTCTCCCATAGGATAACTTTGGTGTTGCCTTATTACATTTTATAAGTGTAAATTCCAAATATGAAGAGATAACCAGTTCATGTTGGTTGTCCCTGGAATCACAATTTAAAATCCTAACTTACGGTAAAGTCGTATATTAAATTGCAATTATAAAAATGCCAATATTAGAAAGTTGGCATTTTCCTGCCTTATCCATTTAGTGCCTTTAGCCTGTCACTGGTCACATGACTGGGTGTAGCTGGACAGCCACACACATTAGAGAGCTTAGGTGTCCCTGGATGGGCAATCACTGGCAGGTTGGGAGGGAGGAACTAGGCACAGCCCCACTTACACCTGAATAGGCTGTGTCCTGCCTCTACACATAGGGCTGCATACCCACCGTAGTAAGTCTGGAACCAGGATAGGGAAGGCAGGATGCCTGGGGAATACAAAGGGGATCCTCTAGAATATTCTACCCCACTTCAGAGGCACACCTGGGTATAAATACTGGACCCCAGACACCACCACTTCAATACACTTCTGGACCTGTAGATACTCTGCCAGGAGGAAGGACTGCTGTGCTGCTGGAGGGCTACCACTCAGCTGGACTCCCTTTGCGGTGCTTCAGCTTTGTGTGCTGGCATGCTGCCTTTTTGCCTGGGTAAGAAGGACTGGACATGCATCTCTTGAACCCAGAACCAAGAGTATATCCAAGGGCTAGTTGGCTGGCCTCCTGATCTGAAGCCTCAGGGACATAACAGGATTCTAACAACCTTGCATCTGGACTGTGCCATTAGTGAGTGTACCCTGTCAAGTGGTGCCAACCCAGTCCTGGACCTTTGGAAGTGAGCTTAAGGTGCTTATCAGTCTCTGTGGATCCAGTGAAACCGACACATATCCTCTGCTGCACGGTGGAAACCAGAGCTGAACCGATGCATCGCTACATGGAATGGATCCGTCGCAAAGACCTGAATCGCATTGCAGTTTTTCAGACCTGCTGCATTGGCCCTATTATGCGACGCATCCTCTGTGCAGGTCCTCGCTTTCCCCGTCAATTTCAGCCATGACGACAACGGCATACCCGCATCGCAGCCTCACAGCATTTTGGAACACAAGCATTACCCAGACTGCATAACACATCTTCGACGTGGATCCTCACAGTGCTCCGCAAACTAGGATTTACAGCACTTTGTTCAGCCGGCCTAACTGGGTCCCTGTAGCAGATCCATGCTCCATCATGGTTGGCCTAAACTTGTGACTTTGTCCCAGTCTGGCGCAGCCATGTATCTGCAGGTGGCGCTTTACCCCTGTTTACACTATTTTTACTAAATTCTTTTAAATTAAATATCTCCGGTTCTACTATGTATTTATTTTTTTATGTCTGGCCTTGTTTTATTAAATAAAAAATACTCTATTTTTCTAACTCTGGTGTAAGCCCTTTTTGTGGTTTGTTTTCGTTGTGTTACTGTTTGAGGTGTTGCACAAATACTTTACACATTGCCTCTGAGTTAAGCCTGACTGCTCTATTCCAAGCTACCCAGGGTTGAGCACAGGTTAATTAAGGATTTGATTGTGACTTCACCATGAGAAGAATTGTGGTTGTTGTTTGAGAAGCTTTTCAGCCCCCTCAGACTGTAACCCAATTTCTTACATACACCAAACAGTGATTACCTCTACGTCCCTCGTCCTCGACCCAGTCATCACACATGAGGTATTCCACACGACAGGAAACAAAACAGGAAACACTTTTTAGACTGCACCCACCCTCCTGTCAGGTGCTATAACATACCTCACCACCAGAAACACATCCTGTTTTGTTTCCTGTCGGTGGATGCTGATGGGTGACGCTTGGGTGAGTGCCGGGCACTTACCTGCTCCATTTATCCTGTGGTTCCCTCCTTTGTCGGGCTCTGGGGGGGCTCGTGGACCTTCGTGGGATTTGGGAGTCGGGCTGCTGGGCTTCCTAGACTTCCCCTGGCTACGGGGGACCTGGGTTGCGGGGCTTCTTGGGTCCCCCGGTTTTCTTCATGGACCCTCTCTTTCCTTCCAGGAGTTTGGGCTTGTGGATGGCTGTCTCTTCGCTGTGGTCGGCGTTGCTGGGCTGCTGTCGTCTCTTTGCTCCAGGATGCAGGGGGGACCGGACGAGTTGGATTCTCTCCTCACTTTCGCATGTTCGGGCACCGGGTTGGGCTCCGGTCGCTCGTCCCTCCTCTATGATTGGTCACTGGCACTGTGACGTCATCGTTTTGCCGTCGGATTCCCCTTCCGGGTGTTTCCTTTGGCGGCCACTGATTGGGGGCTCGTAGTCAGCCCCTCCTTCTTCCTCATTCCTTTAATCATGGGATTCGGCCGATGGGTGAGTGCTTCCTTCCTTTTCTTTGGCGGGAGTCTGGTGCTTGTTTGGTTTGGAGTTGCTTGGGGTGCTGCGGGGTTGGAAGACGGATGCGGCTCAGCGTTCCATGGCATTGAGATTGCCGTTTCTGGTACTCATCTTTTTGGGGACGCTCTGGAGGATAGGCTGCATAAGGTCTTTAAGGAGAGGAAGTATTCTTTGTCGTTCCGTCATCTTCCTTCTCAGAAGGGGGCCTCCTTCTCGTCTGCCAGGTCCTTTCGCCAACCTTCCAGATTTCAGCAGTCCTCGTTTAAGGCCAGCGGGGTACTGGCATGTACTTTCCGAGGAGGTTCCAGAAGAAGCCCCCGCCGGATGGAGGGTCTGATGCTCTGAGTTCCTGACTATGCCGTTCCAGTGCCCGGTCTTGTTGGTCATCCACCTGCGGTTGGTGGGAGACTGCGGTTGTTCCTCCCTGCTTGGCTGCTGACGACCTCCGACCAGTGGGTGCTGGATGTTCTTTCCAGGGGTTACCGAATAGAGTTCCTGTCTCCTCCCCCTCCCTCCGGTGTTGTGGTGACCCCTTTGACTTTGGACCCGTCTCGCCGTCTGGCGTTACTGGAGGGTGTTCAGGTTCTGTTCAACAAGCTGGCGATTGTCCCGCCCCCCCCCTGGAGCATGGGCTGGGGACCTATTCCATCATCTTTGTGGTCCCAAAGTTCACGGGGGGTTACCGTGTGGTCATCAATCTTCATGCCCTGAACTTGTTTGTGCAAAAGATCCCGTTCAAGATGGAGACTTTGCAGAAGGTGATTCCCTTGATCCGGGAGGACTGGGTGTTCACCACGCTCGATCTCCAAGATGCTTACCTCCATGTTCCGATGGCGTTGGGGGATCAGCGGTTCCTGCACTTCTGCCTGGAGGGTCGTCACTGGCAGTTCTGCATCCTTCCCTTCGGTCTCCGGTCCGCCCCCAGGGTATTCACCAAGGTGGCGGCTCCCTTGGTGGCTCACCTCCATCTCCTGGGGGTATCCGTATTTTCGTATCTGGACAACTGGCTGCTGCAGGCTCCGTCTCCGGAGGTCATGTCTCGCCACCTTTCCTTGACCATGCGTACGCTCGGGGATCATGGTTTCCTCGTCAATCTTCCGAAATGTCACCTGGGGCCTGCCACTCGGAGGACCTTCATTGGGGCCATTTTCGACTCAGTTCTCGGCAAGGTCTTTCTCCCAAAGTCCAGGATTCTGCATCTTCAGTGGTTGCTGAGGAAGTTGCTTTCCCGGGAATCGGCTCCTCTCCTGCAGTGGCTGGTGGTTCAGGGTCACATGTCTGCCACTGTCTTCACGGTGCCCTAGGCCAGGGTTCATCTTCGGCCGCTGTTGTGGCATGTTCAACGTTGGGTGCCTTTTCCTGTCCGGGACTTCTCGGTTCCTGTGCCTGTGTCTCTGGAGTTGGTGTCTGCTCTGCAGTGTTGGCTGGATTCTTCGAATCTGTCGAAAGGGATGTGGATCCATCCCCCACCCCCCTTGGTGTTGACGACGGATGCTAGTGCGTCGGGCTGGGGTGCACCTTTGGGTCCTTGGGGGGTGCTGGCGTGTTGGCTTTCTTCTGAGTCGCGCCTGTCTTCCAATTGGAAGGAGCTGTCTGCCGCCGAGTGGGCGCTTCGCCTCTTCCGGGATCGTCTTCAGGGGTGCAACGTGTTGGTGAGGTCGGACAACACTGTGACCGTGGCCTACATCAACCACCAGGGCAGTACTCGCTGTCTTTCCCTGAACTTGGTGGCGTGTGCAATTGCGAGTTGGGTGGAAAATCATCTTTTGGCCCTCTCTGCTCTTCACATTTGAGGTGTGGACAACGTGGTGGCGGATACCTTGAGTCGGAGGTTCCCGTCCTCTCTCTCCCTGTGTCTCGCCCCTCGGATTTTCCAGTTGATCTGCCGGAGGTTCGGGACTCTGGTGCTGGACCTGTTTGCCTCCCGGTCCGATGACCTGCTTCCCCTGTTCTGCTCCAGGTCTCCGGAATGGGGTGCTTGGGGAGTGGATGCGTTGTCTGTCCTCTGGCCCCTTTGGTTCCTCTATGCATTCCCTCCCTTTCCTCTGATTCCTGCTTTCTTGCTGAAAGTTCAGCGGGTGGGGGCTCAGGTGGTGGCTGTTCTCCCTTATTGGCCACGCCGGTCCTGGTTTCCTCTGCTGCTGGGTCTGGCGGTGAGCCCTCCGTGGATTCTGCCCCGCTGTCCGTCTCCTCTGGGGTCCCCATCTCCCTCCCTGTTGGTTCCTCACACCTTGGCGATCTGGAGGTTGAACGGCTGTCTTTTGGGGTCCGTGGTTTGCCCGACCACCTCATCACTGTGATGCAGGCTTCTTGTCGAAAGTCCACTTTGGCCTCCTATTCCAAGCACTAGGCTTCTTTTTCTTCTTGGTGTGCTGCCCTGGGACCTGTCTCCTGCCTCTTGTGCTGTTTCTTCTGTTCTTCAGTTTTTTTGGATTGCTTTCAGAAGCGCTATGCTCTGTTCACTTTGAAGGGTCAGTGTGCTGCTATTCGGGCTTTTCGGGGTCCAGCTTCTCTTCTGCCTTTGGATGGGTTGTTGGTTTCCCGTCTGTTTTGGAGTTTCTCTCTTTCTGCTCCCTCTGTTCGCTCTCCGGTTCCTCCTTGGAAACTTTCTTTGGTTTTCGGTGCTTTGTAGTCCCCTCCCTTTGAGCCTTTGGAGTCCGTGGACCTGAAGTTCCTGTCTTTCAAAGTTGCATTTTTGGTTGCTATTACTTCTGCAAGGAGGTTGGGTGAGCTTACGGCCTTGCGTTGCTCTCCCCCCTTTTTGCGGTTTCTGGACGACGCGGTGGTCCTCTCTTTGGATCCCGGGTTTTTGCCTAAAATTCGTTCTTGTTTCAATTCTTCTCAGAAGTTGGTTCTTCCGCCTCTCTGTTCTTCTCCTTCCTCGCCTTCTGACATCTTGCTCCATTCTTTGGATGTGAGGCATGCCTTGTCTATTTATGTTGCTCGTTCTGCTGGGTTTCGGTCTTCTGACTCCCTCTTTGTGACCTTTGGTTTGGCTGGTAGGGGTAAAGCTGCCTCTCGTCTCACTTTGGGTCGCTGGATTAAAGCTGTGATCTCGTTGGCCTATCAGGGCTCTGGTTTGCCACGCCCCTCGGGGGTTCAGGCGAGGTCTACCAGGGGTGTGTCTGCTTTGTGGGCTGCTTTCCATGGGGTTCCCCTTGAGGAGATTTGTCGGGCGGGGACCTGGGCGTCCGAGTCCACATTTGTGCGACATTATCGCTTGAATTGTGCTCTGTCTGGTCGGACAAATTTGGGTTCTGGGGTGTTGCAAGCTGTGGGGGTTCCCCCCTCTGTCTGATTTTGTTTGTTATTAAAAATTTCTCTTGCGGCACTCCTTGGTGTCTGGTCTGTTTCAGTTTGTGGTGTGCCAAAGCCCTTTGTGGGGGTTGCTCATGTGTGATGACTGGGTCGGGGACGAGGGACGTAGAGGTAATGCTATGATTACTTTCGGTAATCCCCATTACTCTTAGTCCTACTCGTCCTCTACCCAGTCATACTTCCCGCCCGCCCTCCCTTTCCAGGCCTTTGGTGCTTGGTACGTCAGGATGTGCTTCTGGTGGTGAGGTATGTTATAGCACCAGACAGGAGGGTGGGTGGAGTCTAAAAAGCGTTTCCTGTTTTGTTTCCTGTCGTGTGGAATACCTCATGTGTGATGACTGGGTCGAGGACGAGTAGGACTAAGAGTAATCATACCAATAGCACCACAGTGAGAGAAAAATACTCCTTTATGCTGGTATAAGATTGCCAATGTTTCAAGCCAATTGCTGAAAACATAATGATCCAAACATGCCAATGGTAGAATGAAGCTGACACAAAACCTACGCTATGGCCCTGATTACTAATGGGTCAATATTTTCTGACTCCTCTGTAAACCCCTATTTTTAGAAGGGTCAGAATTCTGAGTTGGGTGGTATTTACTGCATCTAGTAATTAGCGGATGCATGTTATATCTCACCCTTTGCAAAGTTTCAGCAGGTCAAACATGTCAGTAGTTAACAGGGAAACGTGTATGTTATCTAGTGTATTATGGGATTTTGGTGTAGTGAGCACCAAAATCTGCATATTGTTAAGGGTGGGCAATACACATCAAGCTCCACTTGTGGAACTGGCGGAATTTTGGCCACTCTGTATTACGCTTGTAATGCAGAGTTCTGGCTAAATTCCACCAAACTGCCGCAAGTTGGGGTGCACAATCTAACAGACCCCACAGTACAATATTGTTATTAATCTGATGCACTAAAAAAAAAGCACATGGATAACAGCATCCTCAGAATCCGGACTCCTGTATCATGAGCAATATTTATTTCGGAGAGCTGCACAGACAGTAAAGGCTCACTGAAGAAGAAATGTACATGATAGCGTGAAAGGTAACACTGTAAAAGGGCAGACCATTTTGAAAAGCTTCGCCGAGGTTCTTTGGAAGTTCCAAGAAGGCTTTTTGACCGAGAATCAAGCCGAAAATCAACACCACCGATGAGAAGCAAAATAGGTGGTACAACACCACTTGCCAATCCAATGAGATTATTGAACAGTACAAACAAGATGTGTGATGTGTTAGATAGCGTGCAGGATAGAAGCTATCTGCTATACTGACACGGATTACACTTGACCAAAAGCTATGGGTTAGAAGTACTGCTTGGTGCCCTGATTTTTCTTTTGTATTCCTATACTATTTCAATAAAATCAAACTTAAAAAAAATAAGAAGTACTGCTTGGCATATTATAACTCAACAGGCAAGTTAGCAAAGTCGATTATGCGGTTTCACGTATTAGTATGGCCATTAGGACGTTATGCACGGAATGTGGCATTACACACATCTGCCCCTGGCCTCAGTAGACTAGCTGCATTCCGAGGGTTCTAGGTGTATTGTTAAGAAGACCTGCAGCAGTGTTGGTATCAGCTGCCTATACTCTGTATCGTGGCCCCTAACATGCACAGGAGGCCATAGGGTGTGCCGCATGAAAGTATAGGATTCGAAGAATTCTTCATCAGTCTCGTCAAAGAGCATGAGCTAGTCCTAAAAATGAAAAGGGGGGGCCCTCGGCCCCCCCGCACGCATGGCGGCGCGGCGACCGTCGCCCCCCTCTTCCCCCTTGAGGTCATTCGGCGGTGGGGGCGTGCCCTGAGGGGGTGCGGCCCACCGCCGATTGGCCGGCGGCCCTCCTGACCCGGATTCAATTTAGTGGGTCCGGGTCAGGGGGGACGGGCGATAGGAGGGGCCGACCGGCCCCTCGGGAATAAGAGGTAGGGAGCGCCCAGGAGACCCCCTTGTCCCTGGACGCTCCCTCGCTGAACGTCGTGCCCCGCGTTCGGGGCTTCTTTGTTTTCCCACCCACCATCCCTTGGAACAAAGTTTTGAGCAGTGTTATGTCGGGTTTAATGGTAAGTTTCGAAGGTACGGACCACAGGAGAGAGTGGGCTGTTGGTGTATTTTGTGATGCGTTTGTTTAGGAATTTTTCCCCTTTTAGCAAAATATGTGTGAAGTGAATTGTATTTGAAGCTACGTGTCTTTAGGCCTTTTTTCCCTTTGTAGCTATACGTTGATATTGTCATTTGGCGAAACATGTGTGAAGTGAATTGTATTTTAATGCCATGTGTTGTTAGGCCTTTTTTCCCTTCAAGCTATACGTTGATACTGTTATTTATTAGCCAGTGTAGCTGTCCTTTAGAATTTTTTCCCATAGGTCGTCGTATTTATTAGGTATGGGGCATGCGGTAAGGTCATTATCGGTGAGCACATATTTGAGGTCTGAGGGGGCGGGCATCATCCTATGGAGGTTCCCGCCCAGGGGGAGGGGCCTGCGGGCCACTCCCAGAACTCCAGGGGCAAGGTAATAGGCAAAGGAGCGCGGGTAGGAGTAGTTCACGCTTTCCTTAGGCTGGTAGCCACCCCGCGCGCGTGGACTCATGACGCCACCGGCGCAGAGTAAGGGCCCTCCTTTAGTGGGTAAATGGAGTTTAGGGCGTAGACCGGGCAACTCCCGGGGTAACACTGCGCATGCGCACTTCTAGGGGGGAGGCGCAGCTTGTAGGACTTGACACCGGTAGTGACCCTGCCATATGGCCAGAAATGTACAAAAATCAAGTTTAGGATGTTTAGTTTAAGCTAGGAACAACATGTATTAGAGTTTTGTTAAGGTCAGGCTCTCAAACTTGTTGATAAGAATTGTATAATTAAATGTCCTGCTGATTTTTGTATTCATTGTTGATTATGCAATTAAAACCTTTTTTAATTTCATACTTTAATAAATACGGCCGGGCGACTAGCGCCCGCCTTCCAAAAAGTAAAACACGTCTCGTGTCCACGTTCCTGGGTGTTGGGTGCCGGATTGGGGGGGAGGCGGCAGCTAGTCGCTGACCATGGTAAAATTCCTCTTTCTCCTCCGGCTTCACCTCCTTGTGTATCCTTTGCTGTCAGAGTCCACCTCACTCCTGCACACAACACCTCCATTTTCGAAGATGTTGTGCATTGCTGATCTCCATATTGATCTTGCAAGACTTGTGCACTGGCCAAAACTAATGTAAAGGTAAGCAACTTTTTCACGATTTTGCTGCTTTTTAGTTTTCATGTTTATATTTGTTTTACATCTTATTTGAAGTTTGCTAACGCAATACACTTTAACCACAATGCGACTTTGCATTTGTGCCTTCATTAAGTCACTTTGCGTGAGCAGCTAAACCTTTTTTTGTCACCGTTAAAACGTGTGTTAATTTGCAAAGCGAATTTTTACATGTGTCACGGCTGCATATTGCAGGTTCCCTTTCCGTTTTCATAATCCTCGCTCCCAGATACATTCTGACGGCTGCTTTTAAATACACGGTCCATAATCTTGTTTTAGATTGCAGACCATTCATTAAATGTTGGGGTTAAAGGATGCTGTAGCTGCAGGCGATTTTTGAATATTTTTGAGTCGTAGTAATGTATGCTATTATCTATTTTATAGTGTCATCATTGGAAAATAGTTTGCCTGTCCTTGGTGGATCATTGGTTTTCTAGTGATGGTATAACGACACAATGTATTTCAGCATAACAGGAGACGCCACTCGTTTGAAAAACAGGGTATTTTACAAGGCGTACTGCTTTTTTAGAAAAACAAAGTCAACAACAGACAGTATTATCAAAAGAAGTACTTTAGCAAAACGTACAACACAATGTCTCTGCCTCAGTGCCTGCTGTGGAATAAGCTGTTTTGGTAGTAGGGCTGCATTTAGGTATAAAAGCGGTGCAACGCATTTAGGACGTCAACCACTGCATCAAATGTTTTCTTTTTGACTGCAACAAACGTTTACTGAAACAGATGCGCCTGCCCGTGGCAGTTTCCGCTGTTTTGGCTGTGTAGCATTGTGGGAAATGCTGCGAGTTGTGAAGACTTGAGTGGCCACTTTCAAACGTCTCCGCTCGCCCTATGCGTGACCTGAGAATGTCAATTATCTCCAAGCGTTTGGCTCCCCATTGTTCGCCTCGGCGCGTTTCTTACGCCCCCCCCCCTCTCCCCCGTCTAGTCCTTTATCCTAACCCAAGGCCCGACAACACTCTGCCGTAATTCCTCGTGGTCTGAGAAGGCATTGCACACTTGTTTTTGAAAGCAGACAACAGGAAGAACTCGTTCCTTTAGAAGCCCACGGCCTCTCCACAGTGTGAGGGCCTCTAAGAGGGCTGTGCGTGGACGTGAGGCAGCTCATCGTTGAACTTCACCCTGGGTATTGTGGAATTATGAGTTCTCAAAGCCTGTAGACAGGAATTATAATTGGTAGGGACGTGATTCTCTGAGAGTTTGGTTTAGGATAAGGCTTGCTAGGCCAATCAAGAAGGCCTCAGATTAGAGTTGTGGTCTAGTATCAAAGTTATTCATTGGAAACTTCAAGACCGAGGTTCCAAAGCAAGCCTCAGCAGTTGATCCAAAATCTGGACTTTTTAGTTTTTTACACTGTGCTTTAAGTTGCGAATATGTGCAGGAAAAAGTTGCAGTGTACCTGGCTTATTCCATGTTCCACATCAAAGGCACGTTCTCTAATCCGAATTATTTCTAGGACTGTACTGATATTCTACAATAGATCATCTAGATTCTCTAAAATCAGCGTAATCCTAATACTCACAGCCATTATTCCTCTGAATTTCTGATTCACTATATGTTTTTCTCATATTTCCCTTTAGATCACATTCACTGTCAATCATCCCAAACACCCCATGTCACAAGTTTCGTAACTTGCTTTTATTTCCACCTGCATTTCTTACAAGCCTTCATTCAGTCCTTCACTCAGTCGTGTAGCCTACATTTTTGTCAGACATACTCCATACACGCATTCACTGCCAACCCATCCTTCCTCACTCCTTCATCCAGAATTTATAAGATTTGCACACTAATAAATGTACCTTTCCCTTTTTCACATTCCCCTTCCACTTATTATATCCTACACTATCCTGTATGCATACGTTTGGTTACTTTCGTTTGTGAGCTTGTAAAGAGAATGTATTGCTTACTTTTGTATGGTATCCAGTAAACAGAATTTAGAGAGCGATAAATGCATTTGTAGGTCATGGTGAATCCCGCTGTTTGTGAACTTTGCAGTTTTCCACACTCCGCGGATGACGCGGAGTTCCGAAAAATCTGCTCCGCATAGCGGAGATTTTTTCCTCGCTGGCACTCCCCAGTATCAAGTTGGCAAGTACGAGCGAGGGAAATTCACCTCCTGGCGAGATTTTTTCTCGCCCGTGCTCCCCAACATAAAGTTGGCAAGCGCAAGTGAGAAAAATCCACTTCCAGGCGAGATTTTTCAACACGGGCGGTCGGATGATCGCAATGCAGGTGTCGCAGGTGGTCGCAACCGCTCACGTTGAAAAACCTTTCATTCACGTTGAGAAACTTGCACCTTGAGAAGAAAGTCTACCAGAGGGGCAGAAACGTACCACTTGTGTTGATTTTCCTGAGCAGAACACACCCGGTGCTGAAAATCAACGCAAACAAGCGTGACCAAGCATACTCTGCGGCTGGCAGAACGCTGAGCAGTGCGGTGGAGTTTTTTGGTCACTTCGCAGAACTCTGCAAATTTTGCGCAGGCTTGCAAATATAGGCAAAAAGTGAGTTTTTATCATTGATGAAAATGTTTAATGTTCCATAGTGTTTCTGTCACTCAGCACTATCCCTATTGTTTGTATGCATTCTGGCGCCTCATCTTTCATAGCCAGAATCTCTAAAGATGTTTTTAACTTCATTGCTAGTTGTTTCTCTGGCAGGTTTCAATGCTGCCAGTGACAGTGTCCTTAGAGATCATCTTTGAGGCCCAATAGGAGGAGTGACCCATGACGAAAGTCATTCGCAGAGGCAGCCCCCAAGGGGGGCATAAGAGGCCGGCGCCATAACCGACGCCGTGCCCCCGCACCCAGAACCGGTTTTCGTTGGCACCAAAAGCACCTCGGAGTGGAAGACACCCGCCCCTCCCCTACTGCAGCAGACCGAGCGGCGCCTACCCCCCCGGCCAATGGGGTCCCCCGTGACATATGAATGGCCCAATGGGGAGTCCACCCCCGGCAGGGGCAAGGGACGCCAGGGGGGATATAAGCTGACTCCCCCAGGTAGGCTCCCATCGTCAGGAGCGGGGAGCAGCACAGCGCCGGAGGATATCGTTTTGAGGGCTGCGGTGGATCCGGAAGCAGTGGGGGAATCCCTGCCCGCAAGGCGGCGCCCGAAAAAAATCGAGAGCGGCAGCTAGGTGCCCAGATACTTTGCGACTAATGCGCCGACTGATTAAATTGCAGTTGGAGGGCAACATAGACCTGAAAGCACGCCACGTACCAGGAGTTGAAAACGAGGCGGTGGACGCCCTGTCCAGAGCAAGGATGGCAAGATTCAAGGAACTTGCACCCAGCGCGGACCAAAACGTGACACCCTTCCCGGGCCAGCTGTGGGACCTTGGGGTGTTGACCTATCAGAGCTGATTAGACAGGCGCTCACACCAGAAGCAGCCAGGAGATATAGTAAGTACGACGCTATGGTGATGCAAATATGAGGTATACAGTCCCTGGGTGACATCGGGGAGATGAGCAGGCCAGCTAAGGCGTTCATTTAATGGGCCTTCCACACCAACAAATCCAGATCATCGGCACAAGCGCACCTTTCAGCGCTGTCACACTACAGTAAGATAACAACGGGGCACGATCCAGCAATCTCCCACTACATCAAAACAGCGATGAAGGGCTGGAGACGAGCTAAAGGCACAAGAAAGGATAGTAGGCGCCCATTTGACTATTCCAAACTCGGCCTACTGCTAGGAGCACTTCAGGGCACCACAAATGACAGATTTGAACTCATACTCTTCAGGGCGGCGTTTGCGACTGCTTTCTTTGGGGCTTTCTGCATTAGCGAGCTAGTAGCGCCAGCAAGATCAGGAACAGCTAAACATTGCCTGCAGGCAGGAGATGTGGCACCCAAGCCAGGCGAAGATGAGATCTGGCTAAGAAGGTCAAAAACAGATCAGGCCGGAAAAGGGGCATTAGTGACATTGCGATGCATCAAGGACCAGGACTGCTGCACTGTGTGTTGTTTGATGGCCTTTATGGCAGTACGTCCGGCCGGCGAGGGTCCATTGTTCAAACACGTAGATGTCACACACATGAGCAAATTCCAGTTCAGGGCAATTCTGCATTACACACTCAGCATAGCGGGGCTACCCCCGGCGGGTTTTGGGTCCCACTCCTTCAGGATAGGAGCAGCCACAACTGCGGCGCAGCAAGGGATGAGTTAGACTGGAATACAAGTAGTGGGGAGATGGCGGTTGAGGGCATACCGCTCATACGTACGGCCGCAATTGCTGTGAGAGACAGGGCCAGCTGGGGAGACGGTCAGCGGCACGCCCCGGCAGGCCGGCAGTCATATGACATTATTCTTTACTGCCCCCCTTTCACTGACAGGATGAAGACCCCGCTTGGTATGGGTGGTGGGCCACTTATTCGTGAACCGGATGCACACCTGGTGGCGACAAGGGGGCCACAAGCGGGCAGGGCGGCCAGTGAACACCTGCGTGCGATGGTACGGCCACCCAGGAATGCGATGGGACCAACTGCCAGCGACCCTGGCAAACCTACAAGCAGAGGTGGCCAGACGCCCAGACGTATTGATCATAGATCTGTGGGGGAACGATTTGGCCAAACGAGGGAGGAGGACACTGCTCTACAGCATACAGAGGGATCTCACCGAAGTGGCCAAGAGCTTCAGGAGCACCACAATCGTGTGGTCGGAACTGATCAGCAGGAGGGAATGGCGGGGGCGGAATCCCAAAAAGCAGTGGAGAATTCAGAAAGAAACTGAACCTCACCATCAGCAAATTTTGCAGAACAAATGGTCTAGAGTCAATCAGACACGGGCTCATCAACACGGGTCATCCCGAGTTCTACGCACCGAAAGGGGTACACCTGTCGGAGGTAGGAATGAGCATGTTCTGGAGCAACCTCTGGGACGGCATGGTCCTGGCGGGATGCAAGTGAAGCACGCTACGGGAGCAAAGGGGGGAGCCGCAGGAAGACGGAAGCCTCCCTGGTGGCGTGGAGGAGAACGACGGGGAGAATGGTTGGTACAGAGGCACACCGGAGGGCGGTGTGCCGGGACAAGAACCCTTACCTTGGGATGCCTCACGGCTGGGCAAGGGGGACCAAAGTATGGCGGGTAGGACCGCTCACCTTACGATGCCTCACGGCTGGGTGAGTCGGCCTACCAAGAGGGGGTAGCAAACGGAGACGGCACTTGCAACCCAGCCCCCGCCGGTTGGCAGGGCACAACAGGAGTCTGACAGGTAGCGAGTTGGGCCTAACTCCGGGACAGCGGCTACACCCCCCACTCTCACGTGGGACAAAAAAGAAAATCCAACCGAACGAACTGACCAGATAACTCGCAGCGACGAGTAAGCGTGCCAAATGATATGTAATAAGATACTGAGTAGATATACGAGTATTCCTAAATAAAACTGCGGCCAACAAATGACCATCACCAGAAGTGTGTCCGTTGGCTTTATTACAAAGGGGATACAATGTGATACATGCAACTAGGGAGAGTACGGCTGAGTGCGTGGGCTATCACAGAGGCAGCCCCCAAGGGGTCATAAGAGGCCGGCGCCATAACAGACGTCGTGCCCCCGCACTCAGAACCGGTTTTGGTTGGTGCCAAAAGCGCCTCGTAGCGGTAAGACACCCGCCCCTCCCCTACTGCAGCAGACCGAGCGGCGCCAATCCCCCGGCCAATGGGGGCCCCGCGCCATATGAATGGCCCAATGGGGAGGCCACCCCCGGCAGGGGCAAGGGACGCCAGGGGGGATATAAGCTGGCTCCTCCAGGTAGGCTCCCATCGTCAGGAGCGGGGGAGCAGTACAGCGCTGGGGGATATCGTTTTGACCCACCCACCCGTACCCAAGAAACAGCTATGTCGCAGGGCTGAAGAGTAAGCAAAGCATTGGTGTCGGAGACCGACGGGGAGAATGGTTGGTACAGAGGCACACTGGAGGGCGGTGTGCCGGGACTAGGACCATTACCTTGGGATGCCTCTCAGCTGGGCAAGGGGGACCGAAGGACGGCGGGTAGGACTGCTCACCTTACGATGCCTCACGGCTGGGTGAGTCGGCCTACCAAAGAGGGGGTAGCAAACAGAGACGGCGCTCGCAGCCCAGCCTCCGCCGGTTGGCAGGGCACAACAGGAGTCCGACAGGTAGTGAGCTGGGCCTAACTCCGGGACAGCGGCTACACCCCCCACCCTCACGCGGGACAAAAAAGAAAATCCAACGGAACGAAATGACCAGATAACTCTCAGCGACGAGCAAGTGTGCCAAATGATATGTAATAAGATAGTGAGTAGATATACATGTATTCCTAAATAAAACTGCGGCTAACAATTGACCACCACAAGAAGTGTCCGTTGGTTTTATTACAAAGGGGATACAATGTGATACATGCAACTAGGGGGGAGTGGGGCTGAGTGCGTGGGTTATCAATGCCAGAGTCCTCAGTACCACTGTCATCAGGTCTAGTGTGATCGTCATTTTAGCTCCAGGGTACATACACTCTGGGGTGATAGGGGACTCTATAAATCTGCATAACATAGCATACAATTATCACTAGCCACAGTACTACAGTCTATTATTACCCAATAGACCTTTGGCCCCACGTGGATGCATGGGATGGAGCCCCAAAACACAATTGTGCTCTTACACCTGCAGGCCTATAGTTAGATGACTCTCAATAGGAGTCTGCATGATGACACCTGCCTTTTTTCCTGCATATACATGAGAAAGCAAGACACCATTAGAAGTGTATCTATGAGGGACACAGAGAGAAGGAGTGCTGCATTGAAAGAGAAATGCACAGGTAGCAATGAATAAAGACAGACAATGGTAAAATGATAATTTTGTCATCGGTGGAGTACAATGAAGATGGAACAAACAAAAGAAGTTATTGTAGGGAGCCAGTTTGGTAGTGCTTGTTCACTGCCAAGTCAGCTACTCTGGCCAAACAGCTTTGTCTGAACTATGGTAATATAAGTACAACTGTAAGATTCTTATACCTCTTAAATGTGGAGAAACTGGAGGGGCTCTTCAATACAAAAGAGTGAGGTAGAGGTCTCCTGCCACACACAGACACACACACATGCAGACACACAAGCACACACAGAGCCCCTCATGTGTGATACACACACTGCCATACAAAAAGTGCACATACACAAAACACAAACATTGTGTTAAAAGCACTATGTTGAGACTGTTCTTTATCCCTAATGGATGCCTCTCTGAACAGATCTATGCGCTCTAAAAAAAAATCCAAAAAAAAGTCATGACATTTGTTACAAAAATTGAATAAAATACTTGAAGGATGTGTACAATTTGTAAGCATTACACTGACATTACTAGAGCTGAGTGCTGTACTTGCTTCACAGGGCTAACATTTAAATCTCTGCAACAGTACATGGAGTAATATTTGACCTTTCTGACACTGTGATTTTATCAGCCTCACAGGTTCCAGTACAATGACTATGATTCACTCTATAATCAACAAAGGTCTCACTTTCCTTACATTGCCCTTGTTTAATTTTTGGACTGCCTACGTTAATTTTGAAATCATTCCTAGTATTTGTATTACTACATGTTGTAGTATTACATGTTTACATCTACTTTAAAGTGACTGAAATTCACCATGTTTTCACTAGGTACACAATCCATAACTTGGACAACAGTCATGCAAAGCAGAACTCGCACATCAACTGCAATGCTCATGACCTTATCCTTAAATGTAATTATAAACGTTGTAAAACATCTTGAAGATGAGATTAGATACCACATTACCCTTACTTTTTTCACAGAGAAAAGAGAGCTTGTGTTGGTGTTTGATTATATTTGTGCTTTTAGGTGTTATTCATTGCTATAAACATCGGCTCGCCCATCCCCCTGTTTTTAGACCCCCACTTGACAGATCCATGCAAAACATTCTATAAAGAACACAAAGTAGATGTACTTTTTGGGGGACATTTCAAGCAAATTCGTAGATTAGCACCACAATTATTAAGGAAATAAAAATGTCCTTTCATTGGAAACTCTGACCTACCCATAACTACAGAGGAGTTGTCACTGCCTCCCCCCAACTACAGCGGAGCTATCTCTGCCTCCATGTTGAAAGTGCTCTTATAATTAAGCCCGAGTTTCCATAGAGAATGCATTTTTTTTATTTTCTTAATAACTTTGGGGTCTTCTGATGAATCAGCAAAAACCTTTCCAAAAAACTTCCTACATATTTGTTAATTTCTGGAAAGTTTTCTCCTGAATCATCAAGCGGGTGAAATAAAAATGTGGTGTTCCAAAAGTGTGATTTCCCATTTTAATTCCCATAGTTTGTTATGCATTCTGATATAGAAAAAAAGGCAGAGCCGATTTACACCAAACGTGACAGTAAGAGCTTTACCCAATGATTGCTCTTTTATTTTGGTGTAAATCAGGTTTACGCTTTTGAGAAATTACTGTTGAAAAGAAGCTCATGTTGGGCATGAAGGGGATACATTTTACAAAGAAATAGTGACATCTGGGCCATTAAGGATCTGCAGATATCCCAGACTCCCAAAATAAAAATAATAAACCAAAATTATTGACAAGGCAACATTAGGCTACAACATTACGCCCATGTTGGCGAGATCATAAAGGGACACCCCTTGAAATCAAAGCGGCATCCCTTTAGGACCCCCTCAACATGAGGGAATGGCTGTGAACCTGCCAGAAGGCAGACCCACCAATCTTCCCCCTCAGGGGCAAGCTTTACAGTTTGAAGAACACAGCTGCCAAACAGCCAGAGGCAGAATTACCCTGCTCTCTCCATCCCGGAACACCAACGCCAGGGCAGGCTTCACAGACTGAAAGGCCCAGCTCAAAACCTTCCTAAAGTGAAGTCACCACCTTCCCACTGCTACTGGGACATCAACAGAAGGGTCTGGCAGTGAAACTGCCAAAAGGAGGAAACTCCAAGCTCATAACCACCCAAGAACAAAAACACCAGGGAAATCTACTCTGAGTAGATAGCCTGACTCGAAAACCACCAAAGGCTGAACCATCAAATCCCCTCCCCCACCTTGGTGCACCAGTTTCAGGTCAAGTTTCAGGTCCAATGTGCATATTAAATTTCCCCAAAGGATTGGTTGTAGGGACTGGGTCACACCCATCATTCCACCTTCAGCTGTGCACCACGAAAGGCGGCCTGTTAATATTGGCATTCAGGGCCTTGTTGTGAGGACCTGTGGCCATACCGTGCTGTGGAAAGTTAAAGGAAGTACAGAGTTCAGATTATTTTTTGGCATAGACTTCATAACAGCATCTGCATGCATAATCCATGGCATGTTTATTTAGGATACTGGAACTTACTATAAAACATGATATGCACCCATCACCATCTTCTTCTGTTTACGTGCCATGTCCTACACTGTTTAAGTTGTCTGACAAGATTTTCTTCAAAGTAGCTATTCACTACTACTTACAACCAAAATGTGTGCACAGCAACAGTTAGATTTAAAAATAGAATGAGGTGCAAAGAATGCTTTCAATTGAATTTGATAAGAAACACACAGCCTGATTCATCAAAGACCCGTTTTGCGAGTCTTTAATAGCGATTCATAAGGAATCGCTATTAAGGACTTGCAAAACGGGATTCATGTAGAAATTGCATAAAGAAATGCGATTCCTACACATTCCTTATTTGCGATTAGCAAATTGCTAATCGCAAATAAAGAATAACTCCCCATGCATTCCTATGGGCCTACAGGCCCATAGGAATGAATGGGGAGTTATTCCTTATTTGCGATTAGCAATTAGCTAATCGCAAATAAGGTTGCGATTTCAAGGGTGCAGGGGTGTCCACAGGACACCCTGTCGCACCCCTGAAATGTAATCTACATTGGTGTTGCGCACACACATGTCCAAAGGACATGTGTGTGTGTAACATGCAACTTAGAAAAATGCATTTAAATGCATTTTTCTAAGTTTTCGCTATTTACCACGAGGTTTGAGCTCGTGGTAAATAGCGGCCCTAAATAGCGAATTCTTAAATGTTTCATGAATAGCATTTAAGGAATCTCTAATAGAGATTCCTTAAATGCTAATCCTCGCAATCCTCGCAATTTAGCGAATTCTTTATTAGCGATTTTTGCATTTGGGATGATGAATCCTAAATGCAAAAATTGCACTCGCAAAGGGCCAGATTCTCAGAATCTGGCCCTTTTGCGAGCGCATTTCGCTTGATGAATCAGGCTGACAGACATTTGCAGAAAAAAATAACAGCTATAGTGAAGTTAAGGTTACAAAACACAACTTAAAATCCACTGAAATTCGCTATTTATAGCTCGGTAAACTAACAATAATTGTGCCCTCTCGTACACTCTGTTATGACCACATATATTAAGTCACCTATGACATGTTAAATAACAACATTGAGCACATTCCTGATGAAATCTCAAATGAGATATTTGATGATATCACTAGTGTCAGCACTGATGACATAATCCAAGCCATTGCTCCTCATATGACTGTATAAACTGTTAGATCATTTTAAAAAACAAAGTTGATAGTAAAGGGAACACAATCATATGCAGCTTATATTGAGTGCATGTACATCTATTCATTTGTAAATTAGAAATAGTATTTTCCCGAAAACAGTATGGTAAAAGTTATGGTGCACACTTGAGCTACCAGTAAAGTTTTTAATGCAAGCATTACTTCATTTAAACAATGTTAACCTGGAGCGCAACTACTATAAGTTGCAGATGTGCGTTTCAAATAGACTGGCTTCAAACAAAGGCCTGTTGCTGAAAATTTGTGAGAAAAACGAAAGCTTCCTCTTACAATACATTATTCAATTTGGATTTGTGTGTACATGCTGATGTCAAAGCACTGTCATGTAGTATTACAGACACTAGGGAACATTATAAAAACTGTACAACACTTGAAGGAGAGTAGGATATGCTTACTATGGTTACCCCTAGTTTTTTGCTGGTGTTTCTCTGTTTTTTTACTTTAGTTTGGCTGGGGCCCTGCTATCCAGGACCCCAGCCTAGCTGCTTCCTCTCTAAATGATTGCATGTACTTTAGATACACTCCAGATTGGTTACTGGGTTACCCTTGTGAGTTCCTATTATATGGCACCTTAGTTACCAAGGGCATAGGTACCCCAGAGACCAACCAGGGGCTGAAGCATGTATTATGCCACCCCTGGGATGCCTTCCAAAATGGCATCACAGGTCTACTACTGCAGCCCGGGTAAGGTGGTGTATGCACCCCTTACTAAGATATAGGTTAACTATATTTACCTTTAATCTCTGACACATATGAACCTATAAGTCACTCCTATGGCAGGCCTTATCAATCCTGAAGGCAGAGTGCTTGATTTTGTGTGAGAGGGTGCCCATGCATGAGTAGGACCCCTCTGCAGCTTTCGGAATCTATTCTCTGAGGCTGTTCTGTGAGGCAGCTAGACCATACACTCTTAAGTGCATTATAACCTTGCGGTAAATGCTAACTTTGGAATGGCTGCATGGAAACATGTTGTCATTGGTGTCAAACACTTAGGAATCCTACCCCCCCAGCCATTCCTAGCAGCGGGGGTAGAATTCCACCCTTTTAGAGGCAGAGACATGTACACACTGGTCTAACCGGTAATAGTTGATAAGAGCCCTGGCATCACAAAATGGATGCCACAGCCACAGATACGGGTCTGACCTCCTGCTGCTGGATGAAACTCTGGCAGAGGAGGCCTGGACAATAGGTTTCCTGTCACAGGGAGGTGTAACCACCTCCCAGACACGCTTCAGTGTATTGAGGTTGGGTGGGTGCATTCAGAGAATGCTTTTCAGACCTTGATGGGGGCACACTTGGTGTCCCTGTGCATACCCCAGTTCAAACCAGTTGCAGGGGCACTTAGCCCCTGGTCTGGTGTAAAACTACAAAACGGGAATGTGTGTAACCATCCCTCTTCCCGGACCCTCCCATAGGTGGGTCCCCAGAGTATGTCCAAACCCCTTTCTTAGCATAAGTATGGGACCCAAGTCTTTAGGACTTCAGATTACACCTGGACGAAACTCTGCAACATATATCCTGGAACTTCGACATTCTACATGACTAGAAGAAGGAAGAATAACCCTTGGGGTCAAGCAGTGACTACCCTGTTCGAACAGGAACAAAAGAAGCATCTTGCCGGTCTGCATTTCTGAAGCTCCCGCCAGACTCCGAAGAATTTGCAACTCAGGAAATAAATTTCCAGACTTCTCAGAGGCCGACACGAGATCCCAGCAAAGCTGAGATCTGCAGCCCTCACGAGTGACGTGGAACCGGAACTCCTGGACAACGGGTACATTTGCAAGTGTATCAATTTCCCAAGCTTTCCTGAAGTTGTTCATTGGGCTACTTGTAGTTCAAGCCCCAAGCACCATCTGCACCTAAGATAGTGGGCATACACTACATGAGTGTTTCGTGAGCCCGCTTCTAGCATTTCTGCTTGAGACCCCTTTGCGATCCCTGGTCCGTCGACTGGTGGTTCCCCGCGAAGGCAACTCTTCTGTTTCTTGGGCTTTCCTGGGTGCTCCAGATGTGTCTGGACTCCCCACTGAGTGGTGAGTCCCTCAGACCTTGATGGTCTGCACCAAAGCCAATCTTTGCTCTCTGAATGGGTTGCTATTGCCAAGGCTTGTTGGGTCCAATCTGGAAACCAACACTGTAGCACTCTACATTCTTTATGAGAATGCGCAAATTCAGCTCCTGGTTGTTGTTGATGCCGCCAGGTCCTCGTGGCTGAAGAGTCAAGCTTCACCTTCTTCACCTGAAATCACCCAACATCAGTGGGCATCTGCTTATTGCCTTCCTGGTCACTGGCAAGTGACCCAGACTCTGGCCTCTCTGCTTTCAGGTTCTTCTCATCCTTGATCCAGGCTTCGATCCCTCCGCACACTTTCGACTTGGTCGCCAGCAGCACTTTGCTGCAGATCGCCATTGAAATTGATGACAAAACCCAACACCAAAAGGCACCTATGCACCCGGCTTCCCTGGGTGAGATAACTCGAGTACTCCGGTGCTCCTGTGGGTATTGACTCTATAACTGCCTAGTTCTAAAGGGATTTGCTCCAAGTCCTCTTCTAAGTGTCTTTAATCTTTAAAATTCCAACCGCGACTTTCCCCATAGAAGTTAATGGTGATTCGCAGCTGTGTTTAGACACTGCACACGTCCCCTGTGGGTTCCCTGTGTCACTACCTTGGGTGGTTCCTGGTGGCCCCAGTGGGTCTAAAGACTCTAGGCCTTGTATCTATGTCAGTTGTGGGTCTTATACCACTTTCTTAATATATGGTTTGGTACGCCCCTAGGCTCAACGTATATTGTGCTAATTTACTGTGTGCAAAATAAGTTTACTGAATGTACTTTTGCCTCTAGCCTCATAAAGAGACTAGAGGGATGTGTTTAAAATAAATACATATATTTTATATATATACCTAGTGTGGTTCGCCTTTCATTTGGTCATTCATGAGATTATAGACTGGTAAAACAAGCTGCTTTACATTCCTTCAAGACTTAGCCTGAAGGTTGATCGCCACAGCTACCACTAGGATAGCTTTCTATCTAGGTTCTCTTTAAACCTACCATGAATAAGGGTCATTTGGACTGGTGCAAGGTGCCCACTAGAATAGTAGACAGCATATGCCAGGCCAACTTCTCACATTGGTGTGCAGCGTGTGGGATTCCAGCTTGCCATTGTTTTACCAGATAATCTCAAGTGATTGATCATTCGAAACCACTAAAGGTACCAGAGGTACATATAATACAAGCTTAAATACAGTAAGTTCTACTGAACTTAGAGTTGTATGTTAAGGGCTTAAGCACACCCTTTCTACAACTCAAGAGAGTTTAGTAGGCAAATAACTAGAGTAGGTAGTGCATACACCACACCTCACTAGTTATGTCTTCAGGGTCAGGAACCAGTGGGTCCCTGCCAGATGTCAGTATGTTACAGACATCCAAGAATGACACATTCCCTTTTTCAGAATTAAGGGCTCTGTGTACTATGAGGAAACTGAAGACAGGCAAGAAAGCCACCACCCAACACCTCAGAGAAGTGTTACTGCTGGATGACCATAGAAAGGCTACAGAGCCTGAAGGGATAGGCAGTTGGGTGGGAATAGCAGAGGAAGAAGGGCCCAGTGGTCTAACCCACAAGGACTCAGACTTTGATGCTGACAAGGCAGGTGACAATGACCTAGACCTGGATAATCCAGCTCCAAATGGAGATGAAGAAGGCAAAGTGGCCCTGTCTTTGTCCCACCAGGAAGAGTTGGAGATGTGCCTAGAAGGCCAAGATCTCCTTCACATGAATTTAACCATTCTGACACATCAGTAGGGGCCTCTGTCTCTTCTCATAGGAGGGACTCCTCCCAGGAGAAGAGAGAAAGACATATGAGACTTGAAGAAGCTCCACTGAGGATAAGGAGACAAAAAAGTCCTTAGAAAGGGAGTCCATAGAGCTTGAAAAAGCTAAACAAAAAAGATGGGACTAGAGTCCCATGGTGGCAGCAACTTCCCTAGTGGTAGGGAAAGGTCTTATGACCATAGAGACTTAAACAAGATTGTCCCTCACTGTCAGAGAAGAGGAAGCTGATGATTACACAGTCCTGAAGAGTACTGTAATAGATGGGTTTGGCCTGATCACTGATCAGTATGGAATACAGTTCAGAGATACCCACAGGATACAGACTCAGGACTGGGTTGACTTTGTTGATTGTGCTACTAAGGCTCTGGAGGGCTGGTTACTGGGCAGTAAAGTGTGTGATTACACATGATTATACAACTTGATTATGAGGGAGCAGATCCTTAATAATTGTCAGAATCAGCTGTTGCATCAGCACCTGGTAGACTCTGATCTGACCTTTCCCCAAGAACTGGGAAAGAAGGCAGACAAATGGGTCAGAACCAGGGTGAAGCAGAAGGTACAGAACCAAGGTGGTGACCAGAAGAAGCAAGATCCTAATAAGGGTGGGGAGAAGGGTAAAGATCAGAAGTCTTCACAAGACTCTCAAAAATGTTCTAATGGTGGGGATTCCGAATCTTCCAAAAAGGAAAGACCAAAAGAAACCATGGTGTAAAGTCTGGAAGCAGAACAGCCATTGGACTAGTGATTGCACTGGGAATAAAGATTCAACTCCGGCCACCATTGCCCCTAAGGCAACTGTTCTCCCTAGTTCAGCTCCAAGTGGTGGTACTCAGCAGAAGGGTGTAGTAAGGTTAACCCTGGGTACTGAGATGGGCTCTGGCCTAATCAGAGAGCCAACTCAGGCTGTTCTGATCTGTGATGGAGACATGGATATGTCCTCCTGTGTGAGTCCCAGTATGTTGGGCAAATACAGATAGGAGCCTTTGATAAATGGAAAAGAGGCTATGGCCTACAGGGTCTCAGGAGCTAGTGTCACAAAGGTGACACAAGACCTTGTGGACCCTGGACAGATCATACTTGGTGAACTTTACCAAGTGACCAACGCTAGCAATGTCAGGACCTACCATGCCCTGGCAGTTCTTAATTTCTCCTGGGGAGGGGTAACTGGCCTCAAGAAAGTTGTGGTAAGTGCAGACCTCCCTGTAGGATGCTTGCTTGGAAATGATTTAGAGACTTCCGCCTGGTCTGAAGTGGAGTTAAGGACCCATGCAGAAATGTTAGGGATCTCTGCACATGTGTTTGCTGTGACTAGGTCACAGGCCAAAATGTCTAACACTGAAAAGGCCCTGGATTCTGGAATAATGGACCAGGTGCCTTCCGAGAAAAGGAGCAGTGGGGTTAAGGCAGTGCCTTCCCCTCTGACTAAGAGTGATGATCAGTCTCTTGAGGGAGATGATTGTGCTCCTGAAAAAGGAACTGTCCCAAAGGAGCTTGAGCCTGATGAGTAATGGCGGACAGGGGGCCCTGCCAGGGCAGATCTGAGTCAGGAGCAGCTGTTTTTCTCTTGAACCCCTCAGACAGTAGCTTCTGTTGAGGCTGCTGGGAATGCTAGTGGCAACCATAAGATTTATTGGGATGATGGACTCCTGCAGTCAGAGATTAGAGACCCCAATCCTGGTGCAGCCAGGAGGTTGGTTATACCTTTGAAATTCAGGAGCTTCCTATTGACACTAGCCCATGATATTCCTTTATCAGGACCCCTGGGCCAAAACAAGACTTGGGACAGAATTGTCATTCACTTTCATTGGCCTCACATGTATGAAGACACAAAGGAGTTTTGTCACTCATGTGTCACCTATCAAGCCAGTGACAAAGCAGGTGGTACAACAAAGGCCCCCCTGATACCACTAACTGTGTTGGGTGTTCCCTTTGAGAGGGTGGGGAATGACATTGTTGGACCAATGGATGCTCAGACAGCATCTGGGCCCAGGTTTATCCTAGTGGTGGTAGACCATGCCACTAGGTGCCCAGAGACTATTCGCCTTAGGGCCACTACAGCACCTGTTGTGGCAAGAGCCCTCTTGGGAGTGGTCTCAAAAGTGGGTTTCCCTAAGGAGGTAGTATCTGACAGTGGTGCAAACTTTATGTCTAGCTACGTGACTGCAATGTGGAAGGAGTATGGAGTAAATTATAAATTTACCACACCCTATCACCCACAATCTTTTAGTTGAAAGGTTCAACAACACCTTCAAAGGTATGATCAAGGGTCTTCCAGAAAAGCTTAGGCGGAGATGGGACATTCGACTACCCTGCCTTTTTTTGCATACAGGGAGGTTCCTCAGAAGGGGGTTGGCTACAGCCCTTTTGAACTTCTGTTTCAGCATCCTGTAAGAGGCCCATTGTGTCTGGTGAAGGAGGGATGTGAGTTATCTTCTAAACCCCCTAAACAGGACATAGTGGACTATGTACTTGGTCTCTGCTCCAGGATGGCTGAGTATATGAAAAAGGCAACTAAACACCTTGAGCTAGCCCGGAATTACAGAAGGCTAGCATGACCAAAAGGCTGTACTGACTGTTTACCAGCCATGACAGAAAGTGTGGGTGTTGGAGCTTGTGTCCCCAGCAGCTCTCCAAGACAAGGGGAGTGGACCCCACACTATTGTTGAACAGAAGGGAGAGGTTACCTATTTGGTAGATCTTGGGAGTCCCAGGAGCCCCCATAGGGTGCTTCATGTCAACAGACTGAAACCATATGTTGACAGGGCAGACATGGGCTTGCTCATGGCTACTGATGAGGGACAGGAGGAAGAGAGTGATCCACTCCCTGACCTGCTCTCACAGAACCCTGATGATGGGTCAGTAGATGGTGTAGCCTTGGCAGGCAGCATCGCTGACCAGCAGCAAACTGATTGCACAAAGGTACTCAATCACTTCAGATATATGTTTTCTCTGACTCCAAGTCAGACTACCTGGTGCACTCGCACTCATGAGGCAGACACTGGGGACAGTCTAAACAGTGACAAAGCACAGCACAATCAAGTATACCACTGACTATTCCCAGTCAGATTCATAAATGTTTAATACAAGGAACAAATGCAGAAATGTAACACTTTGTTCAGCACATAGATCTTCACCACTGTTGCTATGTTGTTACAGCAATGGCACAGCCAACACGTGTTTTGTCGCCAATGCATTTGTTCCTTGTATAAAAAATGTATGACTCTGACTGGGAATAGTCAGTTGTATACTTGATTGTGCTGTGCTCTGTCACTGTTTATACTGTTTATATATATAGATGATTCTTTATATATTATTTTAGCACTGCGGTTGGCACGGTGCAAAGACATTGAGAATGCCTTAAAGACATTGCAATCAGTGAAAGTAAACCCGGCTTCCCTGGGTGAGGTAAATCGAGTACTCCCGTGCTCCCGGGGGTATTGATTCTAGAACTGCCTAGTTCTAAAGGGGTTTGCTATAAGTCCTCTTTTAAGTGTCCTTTATCTTTAAAATTCCAACCGCGACTTTCCCCATAGTAGTTAATGGTGATTCGCTGCTGTGTTTAGACACTGCACGCATCCCCCATGGGTCCCCTATGTCACTACCTTGGGTGGTTCCTGGTGGCCCCAGCGGTTCTAAAGGCTCTAGGCCATATATCTATGTCAGTTGTGTTTCTTATACCACTTTTTTAATATATGGTTTGATACGCCTCTAGGGCTCAATGTATATTGTGCTAATATACTGTGTACTAAATAAGTTTACTGAATGTACTTTTGCCTCTAGCCTCATAAAGATACTAGAGGCGATGTGTTTAGAATAAATACATATATTTTATATAAATACCTGGTGTGGTACTCCTTTCATTTGGTAATGCATGAGATTATAGACTCGTAAAACAACCTGCTTGACATTCCTTCAAGACTTAGCCTGAAGGCTGCTCTCCACAGCTACCACTAGGATATTTTTCTATATAGGTTTTCTTTAAACCTACCATCAATGAGGGTCGTTTGGACTGGTGCAAGGTGTCCACTAGAATAGTGGACAGCATATGCCAGGCCAACTTCTCACAACACTGATGAGTTTAATGACAGACTACTGCTAGTATAACAACTACATGGTTCAGCCTGCATGTTAGAATGCTTTACTGCCAAGGCTGAGAAAGTTATTTAGGATCTCATAGAAAAGATGTCCTCGTTTGAGCTTTTTCGAACACTGACCATCATTTCCACTTCTTTTTGTTCATTTCCAGAGGAAAACTGTAAGTTTTATAACTTTGATTCCATCAAAGTGTCTATAGGTATGCCATGTGTTTTTCATAAATACTAAGGGCTGGATTCTGATGCGGTAAGGAAAGCATTCCCACCTAGGACCCAATTACGATGCAGTATGAAAGGCCTCCTAACAGCATTTGCTCCTTCCGAATCGGATCTGCAACATGTCTTCCTGACTGAGGGCCAGATTACGGTGCGGTTAGGAACATAGGCTCCCATAGAAGTCAATGAGAGTCCAACCAAATCATATCTGGAAGCATCCGGATGCATCATACTCATTCGGTCGGACTCTCCCGATCCCAGTCGGTTGGAACCCATTTCAAAATCGATTCGATCGGGAAGGGTTCCTAACCGCATCAGAATCGGGCCCATAATGTTAGCTCTCTAGTTGTCATTAGTAGGCCTGGGTGGTGAATTCTGTTCCGCTTGTGGAATTTGCGGAATTTGTGTAATTTCGCGTTCCGCACAGAACGCGAAATTACCCAAAATTCTGCGTTCCGCGACTTTGTGACATTTTTTGCTTGTTCGCGTTCTCAAATGCGTGTTTGCAAGATATTTCCCCCGAGCATGCAAACAGCTATTGCGAACAGTAAAAAAGCATCGCGAACAAACAATTCTGCGTGCTCGCGGAATTTCTGCCTGTTCGCGGGGATTTTTTACTGTTTTGCTGAGATTTGCGTAATGCGATTACGCAAATTCCGCCCACCCCTAGTCATTAGACTACTGTGGAGATCTGCAGTAGAACACTGAGGAATCAATTGACAAACTGCTATTGGATATACATGTTTTACTCTGATATCAGACTTTATTCTCACATGGCTGAGAGAGATCGTGTGAACTTAAAGAAAATGTGCTCTAATTTTATCTTCTGGAGTACCTACTATAACTTCAATGAGTAAACTGTGAGAGGAAACAGCTTTCCCTTAATCATGGTTCATCAAATCCCAGCATGGTTTTGTGCATGTGCAATCTGAACCTAACCATAATGTCCATGTAACCTTTGGTTTTTTTTTTGTGAATTTTTTAAGAATCCTATTTCTTAACTATAACATACCATGAAACTTTGTTTTTTCAGTGAATTTCTATCGTTTTCACATGTTTTTTCCTAACTATAATATCCTTGTAACCTGGATTTTGAAGTGTACCATAATAAACCTGTAGTGTGTAAAATGCTGAAAAATGTGTGCATATATGTGTTTTTACTTTATGGAAAAGGCGTGACTGTCGGGGTCAACGGCAAAAGTGTGATGTTCTGAATAACCACAAAAACTGAAAAAGGGTCTGAAAGATGTTTTTTTAAGAAACGTAGTACAAAATTATGAGTTTAAGCATGCTTTGAAAGAAGTATGTGTATATAAAAATGTGTAGGGCAAGGCTCAGAATGGATTTTTTAAAAATTATTTTTGGATGTGTTGGTGGTGATTGAATGCCTTCTTTTCTTTCTGTTTTTGTGACTTATCCGGGGAAGTCGCAAGTACTGACGTCATCGGAATCTCCGGAGTCACAGCAAAAAGATAAAACAGTTTATAGGGATGTTTTTTTTTAAACGCTCTACAAAAACATGACTTTAGAGAATACTGTAAGAAACCCATAGTGTGTAAAATACTGTAGTATGTTTGGATATATGTGTTTTAGACTTTAGGAAAAGGTGCAATCACTGCGACATCCTGAATAATCGTGAAAACGGAAAATAGGTCTTAAAGATGGATATTAAAGAAACTTAGTACAAAAATGAGTTTAAAATGTTTTTAAATAAGTAAATATTTAGTAATATGAGTAGAGTATTGTTCAGAATTGATTTTTTTACATATATTTGGATGTGTTGGTGGTCATTGAATGTCTGCTCTTGTTTTCCGTTTTCACGATGTGTCCATGGGGATCAGGACATTGTCGCAAATATAAAAAATGTTAAAAAAATGCTTATTAATCCACTAAAGAAAATACACGCTTATAAAAATACTACTTAGAGAGCCATTTTAGATACAAAATAAAACTTAAACCCATGTGTGCATGCGTCAGCCAACGCCCATCGGGAGCACTACCTCGGTAGTGATGCGAACATCCGTTGGCCGCCGCTGCCTGCCCGTGCATTCGAATGCCCGCACTGTGGCGGAATTGCCGCCGCTGTAAATGGGTAAAAATCCTTTAAAATTCAATAAAGAAATCATAGGTTATATGGACGTTATAGTTGTGAAATAGAATTTGAAAAACCTTAGAAATTAACTGAAAAAAACAAAGGTTACAGAGACGTTATAGTGAGGATTTAGCATTTAAACAATGCCTTCAAAATTCACTGAAAAAAAAAACAAAGGTTACAGGGGCATTATAGTTAGGAAATAGGATTAAAAGAACTTTAGAAATTCAGTGAAAAAACCAAGGTTACATGTACATTATAGTTAGATTGACATTTCTCTCATACAAAACCAGAGAAATTCTGCAGTGAGAGTTAGCCAACTATATTTTGCGTCACCGCAATGCACTGCTAATGATCTCACATATTACATCAGTCATGACATGGTCTGTGGCTTCACTCATGAGATCACCGATGACATCTCAAATGACATCACTGATGATATATCAAATACCATTTAGATATATAAATTCGCTGAAAAAAACAAAGGTTACAAGTGTTAGAGAAAGGCCCAGATTTCACTCTCACAAAACCAGTGGAATTCAGCAGTTATAGTTACCTGAACCAACTATCACTTACGCTCCCACAGTCCACCGCTTATGAACTCACATATTACATCACTCATGACATGGTCAGTTACATCAACCATAACATCACTGATGATATCGCATATGACATCACTTTTGATATAACCGACAAAACCACTAACACATCCACTCACACATCCACACAACCACGTATATAACCACTCACATTACCACTCTTTGATCTACAAAGCCACTCACTCACCCATTCACCTACCCATACAGCCACCCAAGCACCCACTCACATACCCTTGCAATCTCAAATGAGTACTCATTCACCTATACAGGCCCTCAAATAGACACTTACTCTCCAATACAGAAACTCTCACAACCAATCAATTAAGCAAATGCACACTCAAACAGCCATTCAGTCGCCCATACAGCTACTTACAAATAATGTCACTCACCCATACAACCACTTAGTCACCCATACAGCTATTCATTTATCCACTCACAGACCCATACAGCCACTCCCTGACCCACACAGCTACTCATACACCCACTCATTCACCAATACAGATACTCACATGCCCACTCGTTCATCCATAGAGTGACTTACACACCCACTCACTCACCCATCTGCCATTCACTCACCCATACAGCCAATCTCACCAATTCACTCACAAATGCAGCCAGTGACACAGCCACTCCCACACTCATACATTTACTCATACACACACACTTATTCACCCATGTAGGTATTCACAGACCAAATTATTCACCCAAACAGCCACTCACACACCCACTCATACACATATACAGCCACTCAGACATCCACTCACATAAGTATACACCCAGTCACTCAGGTACTCTCATAATATATGTTAGAAAAGTGTCACTAATTAGTACACACCGAGAGCAATTTAACCCCACGCCGCACAGCCCACCAGCTGTAGGCGCGTCTCTGCACCAGCCCCACAGGTCCGTTCCTGACCTCGGTGCCCCCTCGCTGCTGCTCGTTTTTTCCTCCCACTGTTGCCCTCTTGTTTGCCCTCTTGTTTGCCATCTCGCAATTGTATTGTTTTTAGTGTTTTCCTCTGTCAGTAGTTATTAGCGTTTTTGTCATTACTGTAACCCTGCTGTAACCCCCCCGCTCCCCGCTTCCCACCGCTGCTCCCTCGCGGCCCCACCCCCTTAGTTTTTTGTATCCCCATTGGCCGCCCCGCTCCCGCCTCCCAGCTGCTCCTCCCTCCCACTTGGCCTCAAATGGAGCCCGTGCGGTGTGAGCGAGTGTGACCTGACCCCAGGACACCCCCACGACGCACGGCACACCAGCTGTAGGCGCATCTCTGCACCAGCACCACAGGTCCGTCCCTGACCTTGGTGCCCCCTTGCTGCTGCTCGTTTTTTCCTCCCGCTGTTGCCCTCTTGTTTGCCCTCTTGTTTGCCATCTCGCAATTGTATTGTTTTTAGTGTTTTCCTCTGTCAGTAGTTATTAGCATTTTTGTCATTACTGTAACCCTGGTGTAACCCCCCCCGCTCCCTGCTTCCCGCCGCAGCTCCCTCGCGGCCCTACCCCCTTTGTTTTGTGTATCCCCATTTTCTGCCCCTCTCCCGCCTCCCAGCTGCTCCTCCCTCCCACTTGGCCTCAAAAGGAGCCCGCACAATCGGCGGGTCCGCTGCGCGTACGTGCCGATTGTGCGCCGAAGGCACGCCAAAGGCAAGCCCGTCTACGCCCGTCCGCGCCTGGACCGCACCCAGCACCAGGACCCCTGGCCCTGTCGATGCCAGCCCACACGACGGACCTACGACGCCGCCAAACCCGACCGGAACCCCGCCTGCTACCGAGCCACCCCGAAACGCACCCACGGACCCTTCACCTGCCAAGCCTGCAAGTTCACCTGCCTCCAGACCTGCACCGCACCCAAAATACCAGGCACCAGCAATAACCACCTCAAGTGCATCCTGCTCAACACCCGCTCTGTCCACAGGCACGCCGTCGAACTCTGGAACCTGCTCGACACAACATCACCAGACGTCGCCTTCCTCACAGAAACCTGGATGAACGCCTCCTCAGCACCCGACATCGCCATAGCCATCCCGGATGGATACAAGATCAACCGGAGGGATCGCGTCAACCAGACCGTAGGAGGCCTCACTATCGTCCACAGGAACACCATCCGCATCACGACCAACTCCGACGACACCCTCACCACCGCCGAGCACCTCCACTTCCAGATACACACCGACCCCAAGACCACCCTCAGAGGTACTCTCATCTACATACCCCCGGGACCATGCACACAATTCAGCTAAGCCATCGCAGACTTCATCAGCCCGCACGCACTCACCTCCTCCGACTACATCCTCCTAGGGGACCTCAACTTCCACCTGGAGAACAACAAGGACAGCAATACCACCACCCTGCTGGACAACCTTGCCAACGTCGGACTCAAGCAACTGGTCAACACCCCCACCCACTACGCCAGCCACACGCTTGACCCAGTCTTCTCCTCCAGCAAGCACATCTCCTTCAGCCACTTCACCGTACTTCATTGGATTGATCACAGCTGCGTCCACTTCAGCTTCAGGAGAACCACGACCCACCACCACCCGCAACAGGTTCCCCGCAGGAGCTGGAGCAAGATCACCGCCGACCAGCTCACCACCTCCCTCAGCCAGCACCCTCCCGCCAGCGCAACGGACCCCAACGAAGCAGCCCGCATCTTCACACAGTAGCTCACCAACTGCGCCGACGACCTCGCACCACTGAAGAACCCTCCCAGCAGACCCGGCAGTAAGAAAGCCTCGTGGTTCACCAACGAACTCAAAACATCCAAGAAAAACTGCAGCACCCTTGAAAAAGCCTGGCACCACGACCAGACTACAGAAAACATGACTGCCCTCAAGAACGCCACCCGCACACACCACCAGCTGATCCGCACCACCAAAAGGACAACATTCAAAGAACGACTGGACAACAACACCCACAACAGCAAGGAACTCTTCAGCATCGTCAAAGAGCTCTCCAACCCCAGCGCCGGAAACAACTACATCACTCCCTCGCAAGACCTCTGCGACTCACTCGCCTCCTTCTTCCACCGCAAGATCGCCGACATACACAACAGCTTTGGCGCACCATCCACGCACCCAACCACCGAACCATCGCCCCCCACCATCACCCTCTGCGCCTGGATCCCGGTCAGCACCGAAGACACCACCCGCACGATGAACACCATCCACTCGGGATCCCCAACCGACCACTGCCCCCACCACGTCTTCAACAGGGCCGACTCCATCATCGCACCCGAAATCCGGGAAATCATCAACCTCTCCTTCAACACCGCCACCTTCCCGGAGAGCTGGAAGAATGCCGAGCTCAGCGCCCTCCTGAAGAAACCGACAGCGGACCCCACCGACCTCAAGAACTTCCGTCCCATCTCGCTCCTCCCTTTTCCTGCCAAAGTCATCGAGAAGACCGTCAACAAACAGCTCGCCGCCTTCCTCGAGACGAACAGATCCCTCGACCCCTCACAGTCCGGTTTCCGAGCCAACCACAGCACCGAGACCGCACTCATCGCAGCCACCGACAACATCAGATCCCTGCTCGACAACGGGGAAACAGCTGCCCTCATCCTCCTGGACCTCTCTGCAGTGTTCGACACTGTCTGTCACCGCACCCTAATACAGCGCCTCAGCAACATCGGAATCCAAGAGAAGGCACTGGAATGGATCATCTCGTTCCTCGCCGGAAGAACCCAGAGAGTCCGCCTCCTCCCGTTCAGATCCGCGGCCACCAAAACCACTCAGCCTCACCCTCTTCAACGTCTACATGAGCCCCCTCGCAGCCATCGCACGCCAACACAACCTGAACATCATCTCCTACGCCGACGACACCCAGCTGATGCTCTCCCTCACCAACGACCCCGCCACCGCCAGAGCCAACCTGAAACTGAACTCAGACAAGACGGAAGTCCTCATCCTGGGATCATCCCCCTCCGCCTGGGATGACTCCTGGTGGCCCCCGCCCTGGGCACCACCCCCAAACCAATGGACCATGCACGAAACCTGGGCTTTATCCTGGACTCCTCCCTCTCGATGACCAGACAAGTCAACTCCGTCTCGTCATCCTGCTTCAACACCCTGCGCATGCTCCGTAAGATCTTCCGATGGAACCCCACCGCAACCAGGAAGACGGTCACCCAGGCACTCGTCACCAGCCGACTGGACTACGGGAACACCCTCTATGCGGGAACCACTGCCAAACTACAGAAAAGACTCCAGCGCATACAGAACGTCTCCGCACGACTCATCCTGGACATCCCCTGCCACAACCACATCTCCGTCCACCTGAGAGACCTGCACTGGCTCCCCATCAGCAAGAGGATCACGTTCAGACTCCTCACCCATACACACAAGGCTCTCCACAACCTGGGCCCCAAGTACCTCAACAACCGCCTCACCTTCTACACGCCCACCCGCCAGCTGCGATCGACCAGTCTCGCCCTCGCCACCATACCACGCATTCGCCGAGCCACCGCCGGAGGAATATCCTTCTCCTACCTGGCGGCCAAGACATGGAACTCCCTCCCCATCCACCTATGGCTGACCCAGAACCATCTCTCCTTCATGAAGCAACTCAAGACCTGACTTTTCGAGCAGTAACGGACCCCTCCCCCCAGCGCCTTGAGACCCTCCCGGGTGAGTAGCGCGCTATATTAATTTACTTGATTGATTGATTGATTGAACTTTTGTAGTACCATAGTATATATGTTTAACACTAATACATTTTTTTTTTAAACTCACAATCACGGATGATGTAATCAGGGATGTCAATTAGAGGTCTTCAGTGATGTCATCAGTGATGTCAATTGCCATGTCATGCATGATGTACTATATGAGGTCATAACCAGTGCATTGCGGAGGTATAAGCTATAGTTAAGTTAGGTAACTATAACTTCTGAGTTTCCCTGGTTTTGTACAAGTGAAATCTGAGCCTGACTATAACGTCTCTAAAACCTTTGGGTTTTTTTCCTTGAATTTCTAAGGCTTTTTACTTCTAGTTCCTAACTATAACCTCCCTGTAACCTTGTTTCTTTTCAGTGAATTTCTAAGTTTGTTTTAGAGTTAAGTATGATGCCCTCCGCATGGGAGTTGGACACAGTGCCTGGCATAGTGCTGCCCACATGTAAAGCTTGTTTCTCCTGTCCCCTTCTCCTTGCCATTCATTGTCAAAGTTCATGTACCTGCTCCCTCATTGCAGCCCTGTGTGGCCTTTTTTCTGCCACTGCCCTTCCAGTCAGCCTTAAACAATTAGCTTGCTGCTCCATTCACCTCCTCCGTACCCTCTGGTTTCTGAGTCCATGCACCAACCCTCTCCCTCCTGCCCTGCAAGGTCCAATGTATTGCCACTGCCTTCCATTTAGATTTATATCCTTGCCCACTCCTGCATACCTCTGGCCCTGTAATGTCAGTTTTTAGTGCCCCTGCCCATCTCCCTACTGCCTCTATTATCCTAGTCCATGTCTCTACCCCAATCCTCCTCACCTCCATGATCCAATGTACCTTACTGGCCAACATTTTGGTAAGAGGGAGAATTAGAAAAAGTAAACCAGGTTAATAGATTTTGCCTATTGACTTACATTGAAAAAGAGGAGATTTTAGGAAGAAGACAGATAAAATAAAGTCCTTTTGGACTGAAGAACATTAGGAGTCTCCTGTCTGAATCAGGACTTTTGGCATGTATATTTGTACTGCCACTGCCTCTTCTTTCTTCCCTCAAAGGTATTTTATTGCCACAGCCGAACTTGGTTGGTTTGTTGCCCCTTCCCCCTTTCCTCCTGCCCTCCATCATCTGTTGTGCTTCCACTGCCCCTTCCACCTGCCCAACATCATCAACTTGTTGCCTCTGTACTCTCCTCCATGAGTGGGTCTAATTCCCATAGCAATTGTAACTAGTGCTCTAAATGCTGAAATGAGGAGGTAAATTCCTATAGCAGGTTTAAATAATTTGCTATCTTTATGTTTTTTATCCAGTTGATCGCTTGATTATATGTTGCACTTCAGGGAGAGGATGTGGCATTATGGCCAGAGCTGCAGACTTTTCAACTGGAGAACCAGGTTCGAGTTTATGAATTAGATCAGCTTCCTGTGATTCTGGGGAAATCACTTCATCTCCCCATTCCTAAAACCGACATTAATCTGTGCTTGTGCATGTAAAGCATTCCAATACCTTCACTTCAAGTTTGTGCTGTATAAAACTGCAAAAAACAAAAAATATAAGTGTTTTGCACACTTCTGTCATTGGACTGTACTGGGTTACATGTGGGTGATATTTGTACATTTGGGCTCTTTATTCTCTCGTGACCATCTTGGAAACCTATATGTAATTAAACTCCCTAATTTCCACATTTACTGCAATATTCTCAGAAGAAAATATTATTAATTTTCCACTTCGATTCCATTTGTATGTGCCACACTTTTGGCATGCATTCAGAATGTTAGTACTCTTGTTGCTCATTAGAACACTTTAGTAAAGCTGCTGATCACTAGGGAGTTAACAGGCAGTCTGTTGCTGGTGTTGAAATTGCAAGTTTCAGTCTGCATGTCCGAATGTTTTAATGAAATAAAAGAGGAAGATATTTGAGAACTCACTTAAAACATGTCCTAATTTTTCTTTCTACAGCACTAACCCTAACTTTTATGACAAACTGACCCCCCTCCTTTTGTTCCTTTCTAAAATAAATATTTTAGCTTTAACTAATTTGATTCAATCAACATGGCTTCATGTGTGCCATACTTCTGTCACAAGTAAAACTACTATCACTTTAGTTGTTCTTTAGAACACTCTGAGAGGCTGCAGTAGAACACATGGGAATAAACTCACAGGCTGCTCCTGTTGGAAGTATATGATTTTTTAGACTGTCAGACTTCAGTCTCATATGACTGAGAAACATAGTGTGAATTTACAACAAATATGTTCTAATTTTAGCTTCTGGAACACCTTCCATAACCTCTATTGCAAATCACGAGAAAACTGTTTTCTCTCAAGCATGATTCATGAAATCTCAGTAGACATTTCTATTCACAGGGTAAAATTCCCTTAGAACACACCACCATTTCTAAAATTCATAAAGTATCATCAACAAATGATTTATAGTGTGACTAAAATCTATTATCACCCTTTTTAGGTTCTATTTTTTGTGACCCTCAAAACCTGCCATCTACTGTAATGCATTTCAAAGAGGTGCTATCAAGTGTATTGGTCCCAAGATGGCTGCCAACACTTCCTGGTTCACATGCCGGCAGCCAATTAGACGCCACCATAAGATCTGTGCTTAGGGACCGCCCATATATTCAATTTTGATTTTCCTTAAATATCTCCAAAACTACTGAATGGATTTACACCAAATAACAAAAAAGGCTTTTTTCTGGACCCAGAGCTAGCTTCCTGCCAAATTGACCCCCCCTTTTTTCTCAGCCCCTGCATGACCGATCACCCCAAAACTTTCCACGCACAACTAGAATCAGTATGACAAATTTTTTTAGGAAACTTTTGTAAAGCTTTGTCAAATGGAGCTAAAGTAATAAGCAAATCAAAAAAAGCAAATCCTATGGAAATTATGGGGATTATAACGAGTTTGCAGGGGCAGCGCCAGCCCGCAGCGGTTGCTGTCAGGAGAATGTCACCAAGCCTGTGGCATCCTGACTGCTGCATTACAACATTACTGCAGAGCTGGCGGTGTTGCGGCAGCACAGCCAAGATGGTGGCACGCTTTTGTTCAAGGAGAGAGCCTTAAGCCAGTGCTGGCCACACTGCTGCTCCACCAGCAAGTCATGCACATGTTGTGCATGGCTAACAGTGCATGCACCAACATTGGTGGCTTATGGGGCACATGTGCCCCGGCCACAAGCCACATAGGCTTGTTTGACGTGGGGCACTTTTCCAATAGAACTTTTCATGGCGTTTTTTCCTGCCATGAAAATGTCTGTGGAAAGGCAGGTTATAATACCCACGGCAGTTCTGACTGCCGCTAGCTACGCCTCCATGTATCCAGAGATGTTTGAGATCGCAGTGTTCTTGTGGCTTTCTTGCTATGGTCCCCACAATCACATTGTAATCCGGCTGTCGGGCCACTATATATATATATATATATATATATATATATATATATATATATATATATATATATATATATATATATCCTTCACCAAAACAGATAATAATGTCTGCACTCGTCCATTTGCTGAAGTATGGGTTTTTTATTCAAGAGACTCAAGGAGCCCCATCCACCTACGCGTTTCGACCGCAGGTCTTGATCACAGTGTTACCACTTGTCCATTTTCTATTTTCTCTATTTATACATTTACTCCCCATTAACTTATAATGAAGCATCCTGGAAGATGTAGTTTAACAAAACATTCTGAAAAATTTTTTTTTGAAACGTTGCATTAGAATACATTAAATTCATCACTTTTAAGTTATTTTTCAAAAAGTATTAGAGGGAAGGGACAGTCTTTCAAGGAGATTACGAGAGTCTGCTTTTACGCATGGAAAAATTCCATCTAACTTATGTGTAAGTTATGCCGACACATAGTTCATCATTTACCAAATCGTTTGGATGTAATGTCTATGTAGTGATAGTTCATTCATTGGAGCAGTGCCATTTAACTCCTCATCGACGGTTCTGTCCTCAAATATATTTCATATAGGGCTCAGTGCCCAAATAGTTATATTCAAAAAGTGATTTTCATAATAGTCTGCTTATTATAAGAAGTCAAGACATCTCATTTATATTTGAGTCCCCATTAATCCAAAAGTCATTAGAGATGTACGTACATCTCATCATCCATATTTAATCCTCTCGGCGTCTTAGTTTGAAAACGTATGATTAGACGAGACTCTAATCTCCTCAATTGCAGTTTTCGGTAACCTCCTCTTTCATTGGGAAGTATCATCGCTATACCACTATAGCGTATGTCTTTCCATGATTTAGTAAATGCTGACCTTGAAAAAATGCAAAAAACTAAACACAAAGGAAGAAATGAAAATATGTCAATTTTGGAAAGAAAGGCACTGCGATCTTTAATGGAAAACGAATCACTTGAAATTAAACCAGCCGACAAGGGTGGAAATATAGACCATGTCCAACAAACTAAAAAAATAAAAGGCAGTGTATGTGACAATTGTTGTATAAATAAGTATACATAAGACTTAGTCATTGTATGAGTGAGATATGGATAACTGTTTACTTGTAATAGTGATTTTATAACACACTAAGTATGAGTTACTATCTATATGAATAAACAAAGCGGTGTTTGTGTAAGTGTGTAGCTCACTAAATATAAGTATGATAAATTATTTGCATACGTTTTTAGGATGTCTGCATAAGTGAATAGGATAAGTGCTGGCCTGTAATGTTGATGTAGGTGTATAAGTATATTTCATAGTGTTCTATTGATCTTTGTTAGCATGTATGAGTGAATCTATAAGTAAGTGTTAAGATGTGTATGTAGATCTAGTAATCACTGAGTGGGTTTTTAGAGACTCGTACTGGTGTGTCAATGGTTTCA
Source organism: Lissotriton helveticus (assembly GCF_964261635.1). NCBI lineage: Eukaryota > Metazoa > Chordata > Amphibia > Caudata > Salamandridae > Lissotriton > Lissotriton helveticus. The sequence goes on along the minus strand of NC_136063.1, from coordinate 533,925,679 downwards.
AATATGGTACTTCATATTTTATAATGAGTGTTGAAAGGTTATGCTACTGTATGATGAGGTGTATCAGTTTGTCACATGGATGATGTCATCAGTGATGTCACTGACCATGTCATGAATGATGTAATATGTGACATCAGCAGCAGTGGATTGCGGGCGCGCGAGTTATAGTTAGTACAACTAACTATAACAGGGGAATTTCAATGGTTTTGTAAGAGTGAAATGTCCAACTAACTATAACACCCCTGAAACCTGTGGTTTTTTTCAATGAATTTCCGAGGTTTTTTAAATGCTAATTCCTAACTATAACATGTCTGAAACCTATGGTTTTTTTCAGTGAATTTCAAAGGTTTTTAAAATGCTAATTCCTAACTATAACATGTCTGAAACCTATGCTTTTTCAGTGAATTTCAAAGGTTTTTTTAAAATGCTAATTCCTAACTATAACATGTCTGAAAGATATGTTTTTTTCAGTGAATTTTAAAGGTTTTGTAAATGACAATGTTTAAATATATTTAATCTTATATTTATTTTTGTGATACTGATTTACAATTTTTTTTTAATTATTTATTTTTAGATATTTTATTTTTAAAATTACATTACATTGTGTGGCCCCCCTTCTTTTTATTTGTTTTGGGCTCTGGACCCCATCCCCTAGAGCCTGAACCCCAAATCTAAATGTATTCATTTTTGTTTATAGGAATGGGATTCCTATTGAAGGAAATACAAGTTACTTGTATGTATGCTTGGAACTACTTTTCAGGGTCAGTGCTAGGCTAAAAGATGCAACACTGGGTTCTCCCCTGATAACAAAGGAATGAATTGGAATTCATTGTTCGGATGACTTAAGGTGAATATTTTAAAGTTCGAAAACTGCACACTTAGAAGAATTTGCAACTGAAACCAGTCAATGTCAGCCTACGAAAGGAAATTCACTTAGCATGTAAATAGTGTTATTATTACTCTTTCTTACTCAGGGGTGGATCCTGGATCCAGCACTGCTGCATCACCTCTAAACAGTTGAAAGAATGCAAATTACCAAAGACTGGCGGAAGCCCACGTCTCTCTCTTTTTTTTTTTAATATCGCTAGAATGCGCGGATCATACGCACGCCCCGTGATTTTACCCAAAAAAAATACAAAATTGGGGCCCAGGGGGTCCATGTGGAACCATCTGAGCAGACCTAGAGGATCAGGGTGTGTCTACCCTCCCCGTTTCACACTTTAAACTCACATTTCACACGCTTTTTCACCCTCCCTTCTACTGAGACATAAAATGGTTGCCAACAGTTACAAGTTTTGAATGTTGACAAGCACTTGACAGCCAATTAGCATTCAGTATCCGTATTCAATTTATGGGAAGGGGGCCGCGTGGCCCCCCTCCCGTGGTCAATTCCGGGCACCGAGGTACCCACCCCACAGGAATAGCTAATTATATATTATTATTTTACGGAAGAGGGCTGCATAGTCCCCCTACTGAAGCCACTTTAAGGACCGCATTGCCCTGGGATGGCCTTTTTTTAAATGTATTATGACCGTCACCGTTGGGGACCGTGCAAGGGTCTTCAATTCCCCCACTGTCCCGCCGGCTCCCCGCCTCCTGCGGGAGCTGGTGTTCTATCAACATCCAAACTCCATCTGTGTATGTACCACCTAGGAGTTGCCTTCACTTTGCACATGCACGTTTGTAGTATCGCATGCGTGTTAATATTACGTATGCGCACAGTACGTCACACCGTCTGGCTATGTACCCCTAACGTATTTCATTTTATTTGTGCATGCTCAATTACAACATGCCCAATCACAGCTCTCACACCCAGTGACATCATGCTCAACCAATCATCCTTCTGCAAAGCATTTATAACCTTCCAACGTTCTCAAACTTTTCCTATTCCGCAGTCACAGCTATTGATAGTGATCGTATCCACTTCTTCGTAGGTGAGCACTTTTTTAAGAATAATTACATTAATTAATCTGAATGATCTTTGAATACCGCGTGAATACAATTTTTTGTTCGATTTAACAACGTTGTTTTTAAGCACGCTTTCCTACTTTTTTATATCGTTAAAGTTGACTTCGTAACTTCTGTTTCTGTGCAAATCACTTAATCCTACTGCCTTCAATTTTGTTAGTAGTGCGCCAAGTGCTGCTTCCTCCCCATGCAGTGCACATGTAATTGATTAGCCAATATTGTATTTTAGCACGCTCTTCATGTTTTTTAATAACGTGAAACTTGATTTGCTATCTTTAGTTCTGTGCAAGTCACTTAATCCTTCCACGTTTCTTTAATTTGCCAAGCGCCACGTGGCCGTTACTGCAGCAGTGTGCTACGTGCTGTTCATCTTAATGCAATGTAGTTTTTCTCGGGTAAGTAGTGCGTCACGTGCCCCATGCATTTCAAAAGTAATGTTTTCGGCAATGCTGTATTCTAGCACGATTTCCAGCTCCTATACCTCCAATATCTTACCTTGGTAGGCGACGTTTCTAGGCAAATCACTTAATCCTGCCACCTTCAATTTTGTTAGTAGTGCGCCACGTGATGCTTCCTCCCCATGCAGTGCACATGTAATTGATTAGCCAATATTTTATTTTAGCACGCTCTTCCTGTTTTTTAATAACGTGAAACTTGATTTGCTATCTTTAGTTCTGTGCAAGTCTCTTAATCCTGCCACGTTTCTTTAATTTGCCAAGCGCCAAGTGGCCTTTCCTGCAGCAGTGTGCTACGTGCTGTTCATCTTAATGCAATGTCGTTTTTCTCGGGTAAGTAGTGCGTCACGTGTCCCATGCATTTCAAAAGTAATGTTTTCGGCAATGCTGTATTCTAGCACGATTTCCAGCTCCTATACCTCCAATATCTTACCTTGGTAGGCGATGTTTCTAAGCAAATCACTTAATCCTGCCACTTTCAATTTTTTAAGTAGTGCGCCATGTGCTGCTTCCTCCCCATGCACAGCACATGTAAAAGATTGACCAATATTGTATTTTAGCACGCTCTTCATGTTTTTTAATAACCTTCAACTTGATTTGCTATCCTTAGTTCTGTGCAAATCACTTGGGGCCCGATGTAGGTAAATCTCATTTACCGACTCTAGAATATCGGATTTTACTGATTCGGTATTCTAGATTCGGTAAATGAGATTTAGGTAAAAATTTTGTCATTTTTACTGAAACGATATGATTCGGTAATTACCGAATCGGTATTTACCAATTCGGTAATTGTCATTGATTCCTATGGGCCTTGAGGCCCATAGGAATCAATGTCAATTACCGAATCGGTAAATGCCGATTTGGTAAAATTACCGAATTTTCAAGGGGGACAGGGTGTCACTTTGACACCCTGTTGCACCCCTGATTCTGGCTTGTGTGCCATGTGACATACATACATGCCCTAAGGGCATGTATGTGTGTTACATGCCCTAAGGGCATGTATGTGTGTTACATGGCACAGGTTTACATGCACAGATGTGCATGTATACAGGAATTCGTTATTTACCATGAAATAGTGTTTCATGGTAAATAACGAATTCCTAAGGGCCTGTGGCACTGTTTTCAGTGCCACCTACATCTAGATTTACCGATTCGGTAAATTTAACGATTCGGTATGTTACCGAATCGGTAAATTTACTGAATCGGTAAATTTAAGGCCCCCTACATTTCAAAAGCCAAATACCAGACGGTATTTGGTGTCCTACATCGGGCACTTAATCGTGCACATTTCTTTAATTTGCCAAGCGCCATGTGGCTGTTCCCGCAGCAGTGTACTATGTGCTGGTCAACTTAATGCGATGTAGTTTCTCTCGTGTAAGTAGTGCGTCACGTGCCCCATGCATTGCAAAAGTAATGTTTTCGGCAATGCTGTATTTCAGCGCGATTTCCAGCTTTTATACCTCCAATATTTTACCTTGGTAGGCGATGTTTCTGGACAAATCATTTAATCCTGCCGCCTTTAATTTTTTTAAGTAGTGTGCCACGTGCTACTTCCTCCCCATGCACTGCACATGTAATCAATTGGCCAATGTATTTTAGCACGCTCTCCACGTTTTTTAATAACCTTAAACTTTTTTTGTCCTCTTTTCTATCTCATTATACAGATATCTCAACCATGGGACATAGTGGTCGCCACAAGATGTGCATTCCTGCCCATGCACTATACCAGATGGTAGTCAAGCACTCGACAGACCAGATCCACTGACTGTCTACTATATACTATCACCCGAAAATTGCAATGGACCTAATGGAGTTATCAGGTTTGACTTTAACATTTCATGATTGAAAAGCATTCTGAGATAATCATTTGTGTATTTCATGTGTTTGCAGACAGATAACTGCTGTTCTCATGTTTTGGTAGAATTAGTGGGCGTTCTGGTAGCAAGAAAACCAATAAAAACATGTCCTCGCAATTTTATTTGCCTAATATGTCATTTGAAATTGAACAATGTGTGTTATAATTTTTCTTGCTTCTATAAATATTTTTTATAAAATGTAATTCTCCATTGTGATAGTCTTATAGACGTTTGTTTCTGAAACCCATATGTTTCTCATTTAAATGCTTGTTACACATTTTCAGCCAGCACGTGAGATACAAAGTGAAAATGCTGTTTTGAATTTTTTTATTTGAAGATGTGTCTTTCAATTTTTCTTGATGTTTATTTCTTAATTGCTAGATCGTGTAAGACCAAAAAGGGTTCTATCAGATCAAGGCCAGGAGTTTGTAAATGAAGTGAGTGACCAATCTCGGCCTAACATTTGTATAATGCAACGCTATTTACTATTTTGCTTGCCAAATATAACCTCTGATGATTGCTTTTCATCCCCAATCCTATTGAGAACAAATATTTTTATGTACATTTAAATTAATCTTGGACATATGTACAATATATACATGTTTAACTCTTTTTTTCACTTTGCAGAATGTTACATAAATCAGCAGCAAATTGTCGAGGTTGAAGAAAAGTATATGCTCCTGTTCCAGTTGATTACACCGATATCTCAAATATGGCATTTACTAGCTGTCTCAAGCCATGGAGATTCACAAAGTTTTAACGGACAACGTTAAGGTAAATACTCTCAATATGAGTAGTCGACGAAGTTAAAAAGTAACAGATATAAGTACTTGAGGGGTTTTTGCTGTCAGATAATGTCCAAGTCACACTTGTACGAACGAGTCTGATACAGGGTGGATCTCTGTATAACTAATGGATGATTAGGTATTAGAATGGCATACAAAGCTCCCAACCGTCTTACTTTTTCTCTTAAAGGGTTCCAAATTGGGGATGAATATTAGGCTGTGCAGTAGTCAAGTCAAGTCAAGTCAATTAATTTACATAGTGCACTACATACCTAGAGGGTCTCAAGGCGCTTGAGGAAGGGTGGGGAATTACTTGTCGAATATCCAGGTTTTAAGCTGCTTTCTGAAGGCTAGGTGGTTTTGAGTAAGGCCGAGGTGTATGGGGAGGGAGTTCCAGGTTTTAGCCGCTAAGTAGGAGTAGGATCTTCCTCCCATGGTGGTTTTGTTGATGCGTGGAACAGCAGCGAGGGCTTGGTTGGAAGAACGTAACTGGCGGGATGGGGTGTAGAAGGATAGTCGCGTGTTGAGGCATTCGGGTCCAAGTTCGTAGAGTGCTTTGTGTGCGTGGGTGAGGAGGCGGAACGTTATCCTCTTATTGACAGGGAGCCAGTGGAGGTCTTTCAGGTGACCGGAAATTTGGTCTTTACGTGGGATGTCTAGTATGAGTCTGCCTGAAGCGTTTTGGATGCGTTGGAGTTTTTTCTAAAGTTTTGCGGTGGTACCGGCGTACAGGGTGTTTCCGTAGTCCAGGCGGCGAGTAACCAGTGCGTGGGTGACCGTTTTTCTAGTTTCGGTGGGGATCCAGCGAAATGTTTTTTTGAGCATGCGAATAATGTTGAAGCAGGAAGATGAAACGGCGTTGACTTGTCTGGTCATCGAGAGTGAGGAGTCCAGGATGACGCCCAGGTTCCGTGCGTGGTCCTTTGGGATGGGTGCTTTTCCTAGGGCCGCTGGCCACCAAGAGTTGGAAGGGAGGTACCTAAAATGAGGACTTCTGTTTTGTCTGAGTTCAGTTTAAGACGGCTGTGCTTCATTCACTCGGCTACCTCTTTCATCCCTTCATGTAGGTTGGTTTTGGCGGTGTTAGGGTCTTTGGTGAGTGAGAGGATAAGTTGAGTGTCATCGGCGTAGGAGATGATGTTGAGGTCGTGTTGGCGTGCGATGGTCGCGAGGGGACTCATGTATACGTTGAAGAGGGTGGGGCTGAGTGCAGATCCTTGTGGCACGCCGCAGATGACTTCGTGGCTTTTGATTTAAACGGTGGGAGGCGGACTCTTTGAGTTCTTCCGGCAAGGAACGAGGTGATCCAGTCCAGTGCTTTTCCTTGAATTCCGATGTTGTTGAGGCGTTGTATAAGGGTGCTGTGACAGACTGTGTCGAAGGCTGCTGAGAGGTCAAGGAGGATGAGGGCGACTGTGTCTCCGTTGTCCAGTAGTGTTCGAATGTCGTCTGTTGCTGCGATGAGGGCGGTCTCGGTGCTGTGTTTTGCTCGGAAGCCGGACTGTGAGGAGTCGAGGGATTTGTTGGTTTCGAGGAAGGCGGCGAGCTGGTTGTTGACGGCTTTCTCGATGACTTTGGCCGGGAATGGTAGGAGCGAGATGGGGCGGTAGTTTTTGAGTTCGGTGGTGTCTGCTGTGGGTTTTTTCAGAAGGGCGCTGAGTTCGGCGTGTTTCCAGCTTTCCGGGAAGGTGGCGGAGTTGAGGGAGCAGTTGATGACTTCTCGGAGGTGGGGTGCGATGATGGAGTCTGCTTTGTTGAAGATGTGGTGGGGACATGGATCTGTGGGGGATCCTGAGTGGATGGAGTTCATCAGGCGAATGGTGTCCTCAGTGGAGATTGGGTTCCAGTCATAAAGGATGTTCGAGGGGGGTTTAGGTTCGGAGGTAGGTTGGGTGGGTTGGACTCCGGGTTGGTTGTTGAAGCTGTTATGGATGCCGGCGATTTTGTCGTGGAAGAATGAAGCTAGGGTGTCGCAAAGGATTTGAGAGGGAGTGATGTCGTTGGAGTTGACAGTGGGGTTGGTAAACTCTTTGACGATGTTGAATAGTTCCTTGCTGTTGTGGGCATTGTTGTCTAGTCGGACTTTGAATGCGGATTTCTTGGCTGTCCGGATCAGTTGGTGGTGTTTGCGGGTGGCGTTTTTGAAGGAGTCTCTGGTGATATAGTTTGGGTCTTTTTTCCAGGCTTTCTCAAGGGAGCGACAGAGTTTCTTGGAACTCTTGAGGTCATCGTTGAACCAGGGGGCGTTTTTGCTGCCTAGCTTGATTTGATGTTTTTTCAGGGGTGCTAGGTTGTCGGCGCTGTGGGTTAGCCATTGTGTGAGGTTAATGGCTGCTTGGTTAGGGTTCGACGAATGGGCAGGGGGGTTTTGGAGAAGCGATGTGGAGATCTGGTCGATGGTGATTTTGTTCCAGTTTCTTCGCAGAGTAGGTTGAGGGTGGTTGTGGATTGTGGTCTTTTTGTAGTTAAAGTGAACGCAGCTGTGGTCTGTCCAATGGAGAGCTGTGGTGTGATTGAAGGAGATGTGCTTGGTGGAGGTGAAGTTAGGGTCGAGTGTGTGTCCTGCGTAGTGCGTGGGGGTGTTTACTAGTTGTTTTAGTCCGAGGTTGGCTAGATTGTCCAGAAGGGTGGTGGTGTTGCTGTCATTGCTCTTTTCCAGGTGAAAATTGAGGTCTCCCAGTAGAATGTAGTCCTCGGAGGGGAGGGCGTGTGGGGTGATGAAGTCAGTGATGTCTTCACTGAATTGTGTACGGGGTCCTGGTGGCCTGTAGAGGAGGGTGCCTCTGAGTGTGGTCTTGGGGTCGGTGTGGATCTGGAAGTGAAGGTGTTCGGCAGCTGCGAGGTTATCGTCGGAACTGGTCGTGATGCGGATGGTGTTCTTATGGACGATGGCGATGCCTCCTCCTGTATGGTTGATGCGGTCCTTTCGGATGATCTTGTAGCCGTCCGGGATGGCTATGGCAATGTTGGGTGCTGATGAGGCGTTCATCATGTTTCTGTTAGGAAGGCGACGTCTGGAGAAATGGTGTTTAGTAGATTCCAAAGGTCGATGGCGTGTCTGTGGATCGAGCGGGTGTTGAGCAGGATGCATTTTAGGTGGTTAGTGTCGGATGTCTGTTTGGTGTTTGTGGATTTGGTGTGGGTCTTGGTGCAGTCAAACTTGCAGGAGTGGCATGTGAAGGGTCCATGGGTGTGTCCCGGTGTCGCTTGGTGGCAGTTTGGTGGACGGCCGGGGTTGAGGGCAGTGAGGGTTGCGGTGTCATATGTTATGTGGGAGAGCTGGGAATTGCGGGGGCCAGGGGTTCTGGCGCTGGGCGCGGTCCAGGCGCGGACGGGCATAGACGGGCTTACCTTTGGCGCACCTTCGGCGCGGCCGCAGCGCGTGGACGCTGCGCGTTGGAACATCTTGTCATAAATGGAGAGTGGCGGGGGGCGGAGCGTGGGAGGGGCAGCTGGGAGGCGGGGAGCGGGTAGGAGACACGGTCCACGAGTGACCAACAACAAAATGGACGGGGGGGTAAATGAAGCGAAAACACCACCACAGTTAAGATACAAATAAGCAGAGCAATGCAGCACAAAATGTAAACAGCGCAAATCCAAACAAACGATACCAGGCACTATTTAGGCTTCGAGGCGCTTCAGCAATGCAGGCGATGTTGGAGCGCGATATCAGAGGCAGCAGGAGGAGTGGAGCAGTCAGCCAGGGGGTCGAGGAGGGGAGCGTGGAGGAGCGACCGCTATGGAACTAGTCCAGCTGGTCATGAGGTTGATGGTGTTGCTCCACTGGTACTTGGGCCTTCTCATGAAACAGATGGAGCCTATCTCAATATCCCTAACTCTTACCTTACAAAGTTGACCGGATTCTTAGTCTGCAAGTCCTGCCGCATACTTGCAGTATCACACCAGTACTCTTTATTGGGGTCTCCTCTTGAAAGCAGTCTTGCATATCCGTCAAGAAACCAACCAAAGCGGAGTTCAAGTTGTGAACTCTGTTGGCCACAGTGTTTACACAAGGTAAGCAGGGCGTCCTAGATATACAATACCTCCAATCAAATGCATTAGATATAAAAGAGCTTATTTACCAACCCCTTGCGCCACTTTTGCGTCACTTTCAACATGAGAACAGTAACACAAAAGTGGCACAAGAGTTTTGTAAATAAGCCCTAAAAAATATTGTTCTGCATAATGACTTCATCTCTCACCTAATTCTGTCTCATCTGTGAATCATTATAAAGACCTGTTCATCTGTAATATAAATATGACGCAGTAGACACTTCTATACAGACACCGTTTGAATGCAAGCCTATTAGATAAGTGAAATCTATCAGGTACACTGCACACATTAAAAAAATAGAAAATATTGTCAAGTGTTACTTTGACTTGTAATGTGTGACCTCATTTAGTCACATCGATCTAATTTTAAACACTAATTTTCTTTTTTGTTTTGCAGATTAACTACAGTACTTCTATTGGACTCCATTTTATCTGTTGCTTGATATATTGTTTTGTTAAAGTTATGGTTCTACTTATTTAATGTATTGTTATCATTTAGTTATATTTCCAGTTATTTATTGTTCTAATAATAGTTAATAAAATAAATACATACTTCTTTTTTTTGTGGGGGTAACAGTCCACAATATAAATGATATTTATAATTTGAAGTATAATTCTGAGGCAATCTCTTCACCAGATCTTTACCAGAGTGTATAGCTACAACTTACGGTTCCAATTCAAAAGAATAAAAAGTACAACGCCATTAGCAACATAGTGTGATGAACTTATAACCTCTGTGCTCACGTAAGTGTTCCATGAACTGTTACTATAGTAAGAGGCAGAAAGCCATTTGGGGGTAGGGTTAAAAGTTACTGGCTGTACAGAAACCGCTATATTAACCCTGGATCCTCTACATGACAGAAAGGAAAGCAAAGTAAAACAAAACACTGTGTACCAGATTTACAACCCCCTTGTGCCACTTTGGCATCCAACCCCCTACAAAATTACAAGTATGTGGGCCTCAACGACCCCCCTCAAGGTCCGTGAATCACCACCCCCGGAAATTTGTGTATTACGAAGGCAGACTGCGTGGCCCTCCGTCTGGTGACCTCGAGGGCCCTGGAAACTACTATGACCGGCTCCTGCAGTGTCCCGGAGTGCCTACCCCCACTATACTACTATTTGCTTTGACAGAGCGCGACTCTCACGACTCCTGCCCTCCCATAGCAAACATAGTTTGCATTTTGAAAGACAGAGCAGTGAAATCTATTCTCACTTTCAAAATCCAAAGCAGATTGCATTTCCATATACAAATTAGCATCTACCCATGCAAAAAAGCAATACTGGCTCCCGAAGAATGCAAACGTTTATCACACAATGTTGCTAAATAAAACAGCAAATGTGCTTGACTTTTTAATATACTGCCTTATCCTACGTAATGTTATTTTCAATCACGTTCTGATAACCAATTAAAATCATGCTTTTAAAAAACAAAAACATGCACCCTAGTTTTCTGTGTAGAATGTTGTCAAACAATCAATTATTTATTTTCTGTTTCAATTTCACTTTTTCCCCAAACTCCCTTTGTCTATTCTAACATATGCCAAAGGCAGAAATGGAACTACTCCAATCTATTTTGTCCACAGATTAAGAAAACTAGGAAAAAAATGTGAAAAAATCTGTTTCTACTTTTCTCCGAGACTATAGAATGTTGTCCATATTCCACAAAAATCTGCTTTTCAATATACATGGCATCTATAGGAGAGATGCTGTACATTTTACAGATGAAGGGTACAGAGTCTTTCTCATAAACTTTAGACTCTGCATCGGTACTTACTTGTAAGTACTAAAATCTCTCAATAAACAGAAGGGCTATTTTTAGAGCCACCCAACATCTATACACATAAGCTTGATGTATATCTCAAAAATACATGATTCTTTTTTTTCGGCGGCAAAATGCGCGGAACCTACGCGCATCCCGCAGCTTTTTAAAAAAAAGAGAAATACTATCTTACTTTTTTGGCCCTATGGGTCTTTATGTGACCCCCGGAGCAGGCCTAGCGTGTGTCTACCCTTCATATTTTGCACACATATTTCACTGACTTCCTCAGCCTCGCTTCTACCGAGGCACAAAATGGCTGCCAACAGTTCCTGATTTCGAATGTTTACAACCACTTGACAACCAATTAGAATTGAGCTTGTGATCGGGACGGTGCGCTTATCCTACGAGGCCAATCCTCGCACAATCCGCTGATCCTCCACGCCCATAGATATATAAATGACTTTAACCGTAATTTTCAAAGAAACTACTGAACAGATTGACACCAGATATGCCAAAGGCACAAGTCGGAACTGAGGAATACCTCTCTGCCAAATTTGGTGTCATTCCGTTCAGCAATTCGATCTGTAGCCGTGGCTAAAGGTCCTATGGTAAATTGCATGGGGAAAACACGATTTGGGACCCACCTTTTTCTCGTCCCGCTTCACCAATCACCCCCAAACTTTCAGGGAAGGAGCGGAACTGAGCTGGACAAAAGCTTGGAAAATTTCAAGTAGATTCATCAATCGATGCCAAATTTATTGCCAATAAAATGTCGCAGTTTTCCTATGGATAATAGGTCCTAACTATAACTACCTACTGGCAACCGCCAGTAGGTAATATATATATATATATATATATACATATATATATATATATATATATATATATATATATATATATATATATATATATATATATATATATATATATATATATATATATATATATATATTCACTGAAAAAACCATAGGTTATAGACCATATATAGTTAGGAATTAGCATTTACAAAACCTTGAAAATTCACTGAAAAAACCATAGGTTATAGACCATATATAGTTAGGAATTAGCATTTAAAAAACCTTATTTTACTCACACAAAACCATTGAAATTCCATATATAGTTAGTTGCACTAACTATATATTGCGCACCCGCAATCCACTGCTGATGATGTCACATATTACATCATTCATGACATGGTCAGTGACATCACTGATGACATCACTGATGACATCTCAAATGACATCACTGATGACATCACTGATGACATCATCCATTGACTGTGTGTTTCTGTAAAGTTTAAATATGTTTTACATATTGAAAAATGAGTAGATGTAGAAGTGCCTAAATAAAAGATTTAGTAGGTGCGTGACTGACTTTATGAATGAGTAAGTGATTAAATGTGTCTCACTGAGTGCATGGGTTAGTGACTAAACTGTCTTAATTTGTGCATCATTATGTCTGTTGTTCTGTAAAGTGCTGCATGTGTTGATCAGTAGCTATATGAGTAACTATATGGGTTATTGATTGATTGTCCAAGTATTTGTATGGGAGACTGAGTGTGTGTGTGGCTGGCTGGGAGATGTCTGACTCTGTGCAGATCAATGTGTTCTTGTATCAATGATTGTATAAGAGAGTAAGTATGTGTTAGTATATGTTTGAAAATGTAAGGTACTCTATGTTTAACTGTATAGATTAGAAAATGGAAGTGTGATTGATTCTTTACAGGACTGACTAGGTGTGTGAGTAACTCCATGGATCAGTGGCAGAGTGTGAGTGTCTGTATAGGTGTATGAGTGCATATGATAGTGTTGTAAAGATGAGTGATTGTATGTATGAATGATTGTATGGGTGAATGAGTGAATGTGTGTGTAGACGAAGGAATCAGTGAGTGCGTATGTAGTAACTAGTATTGGTGTGTCAATGGTTTAAAAAATTATATTCTGTATTTAACACTGGGTGTAACAGAGGTTATATTAAAGTGTGAGGAGATGCATTGTATTGTCACATGAATGATATCATCAGTGATGTGACCATTGATGTCAAATGAGATGTCATCAGTGATGTCATTTGAGATGTCATCAGTGATGTCATCAGGGATGTCATTTGAGATGTTATCAGTGATGTCATTTGAGATGTCATCAGTGATGTCATCAGTGATGTCATTTGAGATGTCATCAGTGATGTCATCAGTGATGTCACTGACCATGTCATGAATGATGTAATATGTGACATCATCAGCAGTGGATTGCGGGTGCGCAATATATAGTTAGTGCAACTAACTATATATGGAATTTCAATGGTTTTGTGTGAGTAAAATAAGGTTTTTTAAATGCTAATTCCTAACTATATATGGTCTATAACCTATGGTTTTTTCAGTGAATTTTCAAGGTTTTGTAAATGCTAATTCCTAACTATATATGGTCTATAACCTATGGTTTTTTCAGTGAATTTCAATGGTTTTTTAATATCATAAGCTGTCGAATGTCAAGTACGTGGTAAGTGAAAACATTTTCGTGTTTATGCACACTGATCTGCTTTGAATGGTGCCCCCCCCCCTCATTTCTATTAGGAGTACTCTCTCTTTGCAGATAGTGAAAGGTAGTTAACGCAGGCCTTTGCCCCCGTTATAATCCGTCGTGCCTGCTTCTCTCTCCATTTGATTGATTGTTATCCAAGTATTTACTGTTTTAGAATTAGTTCTCTTTGGTTCATTCTCTATTTGCAAACAAACACAGAGTCGCAATACTCTGTTTAGTCTTTGCAGATAACGAAAAACCGTGTAAAAAAAAAGAAAAGGAATCGAGCAAAATCAGTAGGCCACTAATGGGATCTCTTTTTGACCTCGCTAAAATAGAAACATTAGGAACAACCCCTCATGACAAATACAAAACTAGTGAGATGAACTGAACTCCACACAATGATGGCTGCAAAACAGCTCGGCTCCGCCACCCACCCCGCCCAAAATAACGATAAAGAGTGGCTGCCATGATTGGTTGCGGAATGGCCACGACGGAGCTACGAAATGGTGCTGCTCTCATGCTAACCCCAGCTTCAGTCTGAAACATCCAGAAACACTGTAGACTACCAATTCGATCAGTTCCGGTAGCGCCCCAATGTAACCCGGTAGAGAAGAACTAGCCCTCCCCTCTTTGACTGATGGTTCTTGTTGCCTGTCCCTTCTGTTGTCATTTAACAGAACTATTTAGCCTGCTGAAAGGGGTTGTGTTCCGACCGCTGGTTGGTGGAGACATTTTGACTATATTCTGGACCTGCGTTGTCGCGTAATGCGTCATATGACGCGCCGCGTTAGCGCATCCGGAAGTCATCCGGGGCGCGCAGCGCGTAACGTAAGCATAACAAGTCATGTGACTTGTTAATAAAACGTTTCATTGGTTCATTTTACTTTTCTTATTGTAATGATGAAAGGCTTGGTCATATGACCTAAAAATTACGCTTTTCATTACTTCCGAACATTATTTTTTCTTAAATATATGTTATAATGTTCCAGGCTAATGTACTTTCCCGGAAATTTTACAACTGTCCTGCAAGTAAAATATATTCTTTTTTCGAGAAAAAGAGCGTTTCTTCGTCCCATGACGGAGCCGTTGAGCAAAAGAGGGTCGACCTGCTGTCTTAGTCGCCGATACGCCTGAATATGAGATTCTTATCGATCACTTTATGTTGCAGGAATAGAAAACACAACAGCCCTTGACCATTTATCTTTACTGCGTTCCTTCGTATTATACCTTTTACCCTTCATGTAATTGGTCTGCTTTATTTCACTTGCCTTTTAATGATTCTAAAACAGTCACTATTATTAAAAACTTTACCAATGTATATACTACTACCATGTTTTCTTTTAAAAACCTTTATTGTGAAAATTTCATTATACAAATACGAGCCTATAACCACGTGGGCCTGCCACGGAGCAAACTGTAATCGTATATGATGAATAGACATTTACACTGTAGAGGAACGTAACGGGCGGGCCATTAGGTTGCAAGAACTAAGGTGTCTAACAGTTACGGAATCGGTGGACGTACATTTTATAATTAAAATACGACAGGGCCAGTTACAATAAAATTATCTAGATATACATTTGCGGGCAAGTACCATGGGTGACGTTAATTCGAACTTTCAACAGTACAGTAATCAATAACACATCAGAACTTAATATCAATAGGGATGTCGAAATATTCAATCAATTCTCGTCCCCGCCCGCCATGTGCTTCAAAACTGCATACGTATCTCGTGATTTCAAGGTTCTGCAACCAGTACACAACAAGGAGTTACGAGTCCCATTTATTCCGGCGCCATTTTGGGCGAGGACGGGCAGGTCCAGGATATAGTCAAAATGTCTCTACCAACCATCGACTATGATGATGTTCATATGCTGTATTTATTAGAGTAACACTCATCTGTCCACATGAAATTAATTTGCCACAATCTAAACATGTCATTTTAATCTTTCCAAAGTTCTTCTAAATATTTAGGACCGTTTCCCTTGCCTCTGAAGCTCTCAGTGCCACTTCTTTGATGAATGTACTAGCAGGTCAGGGGTTCTCCTCCAAATCTCTCTTTTATGCAGCACTATAATTAATTGGTGCCACCTCTCCATATGACGATGCATGGTATAGTTACCACAACTATATTTTTTTTCGGTTCCTCTGGAGAGTTCATCGTGGCAGATGAAGCGTGTAACGTACAGGGCATTTACCTTTTTTTGCATGTACAGGAAAGGAAAAAAAAATCGAGCGTCCGAGTTCTAAGGTGTCCCAGGGCCATTTTAGTGGACCAGGCCCAAATCCAAAGAACAGGCCGCCATTTTGAGAGTCCTCTTGCAGCCGCCTGTCGCTGTAGCATCAAGAGCAGCCGAAACTCAGCTGAATGGCAACTGAAACGGTAAAGGGGCGCCCCACTACAGCAGACGAGCCTCCACCTAGGAAGGCCCATTCACGCCGGCTCCCCCCCCCTTCGGGCACCCCACGCCGTTATTCGGAGCAGTATTGTAGGATGGCCACACCAGTGCGGCAACTTGCTAGACATCACCTCGGTGGTAACCGAATCTCAACGCCTTGTGGTGTCTTCTATTCAGAAAACATTGTTATGCTGCCTTCGACCTATTCGCCGCAAGTGCGCACACAACTCAACTGCATAGCTTGCTAGACACCACCTCGGTGCCATCCGGATCTTGGAATGTCAGCACCTTTTGGTGTCTTCTCTTCAGAAAATATTGTTGCGCTGCCTTTGGCCCCATTCGCACATCAGTCCGCTACTGACGCCATCTCACAGGCTAATGGGGCGCCCCACGCCGACTTTCAGCATTGTAGAATGACCACACCAGTACAGCAACTTGCTAGACATCACCTCGGTGCCATCCGGATCTCGGCGCCCCACTGCAGATGAAGTGCCTCTCAACTATGAAACCACCACGGTGACATCCGGATCTTGGCGCGTTGTGCTGCCTTCGGCCTATTCGCACATCGGTCCGCTACTGACGCCATCTCACAGGCTAATGGGGCGACCCACGCCGAGTTTCAGCATTGTAGGATGACCACACCAGTACAGCAACTTGCTAGACATCACCTCGGTGCCATCCGAATCTTGGCATCTCAACGCCTAGTGGTATCTTCCATACAAAAAATATTGTTACGCTGCCTTTGGCCCCATTCGCACATCAGTCCGCAACTTAGACATCACCTCGGTGCCATCCGGATCTTGGCATCTCAGCGCCTTGTGGTGTCAGTCAGAAAATATTGTTGCGCTGCCTTTGGCCCCATTCGCACATCAGTCCGCTACTGACACCATCTCACAGGCCAACAGGGCGCCCCACGCCGACTTTTACCATTGTACGATGGCCACACCAGTGCCACAACTTGCTAGACACCACCTCGGTGCCATCCGGATCTTGGCATCTCAGCGCCTTGTGGTGTCTTCAAATCAGAAAATATTGTTGCGCTGCCTTTGGCCCCATTCGCACATCGGTCCGCTACTGACGCCATCTCACAGGCCAACGGGGCGCACCACGCCGACTTTCAACATTGTAGGATGGCCATAGAAGTGCGACAACTTACTAGACACCACCTCGGTGCCATCCGGATCTTGGCGCGTTGTGCTGCCTTCGGCCTATTCGCACATCGGTCCGCTACTGACGCAAACTCACAGGCCAACGGGGCGCCCCACGCCGACTTTCAGCATTGTAGGATGGCCACACCAGTGCACCTTACTAGACACCACCTCGGTGCCATCCGGATCTTGACGCGTAGTGAAGCTGCAGCAGCTGCAAATAAGCTTCAGACAGTGTTACAACCGCTGCTCAGAACTCTCAACTATGACACCACCTCGGTGCCATCCGGATCTTGGCGCGTTGTGCTGCCTTCGACCTATTCGCACATCGGTCCGCTACTGACGCAAACTCACAGGCCAACGGGGCGCCCCACGCCGACTTTCAGCATTGTTGGATGGCCACACCAGTGCGGCAACTTACTAGACACCACCTCGGTGCCATCCGGATCTTGGCGCGTTGTGCTGCCTTCGGCCTATTCGCACATCGGTCCGCTACTGACGCAAACTCACAGGCCAACGGGGCGCCCCATGCCGACTTTCAGCATTGTTGGATGGCCACACCAGTGCGGCAACTTACTAGACACCACCTCGGTGCCATCCGGATCTTGGCGCGTTGTGCTGCCTTCGGCCTATTCGCACATCGGTCCGCTACTGACGCAAACTCACAGGCCAACTTTCAGCATTGTAGGATGGCCACACCAGTGCTGCAACTTGCTGGACACCACCTCGGTGCCATCCGGATCTTGGCGCGTTGTATTGCCTTCGGCCTATTCGCACATCGGTCCGCTACTGACGCCGCCTCACGTGCCAACGTATTTTCTCCGCATTTTATACCCTATGCCGCATAACAGGTCATGTGACTTGTTTATAAAACTTTTCATTGGTTCATTTTACTTTTGGTTTCCTAATGATGGAAGGCTTGATCATATGACCTAAAAACAACACTTTTCATTGGATGAAAACTTTTTTTTTTTCCCAAACGATGAAAGCCCCACCTTGTTTCTGGATGTTTCAGACTAAACTGGCGTCAGCATGAGAGCACCACCATCTCGTAGCTCCGTCGTGGTCATTCTGCGAGCAATCATGGCAGCCGCTCCCCACCAGAAGCCTGCAGGAGTCTGGGCCCCCAAAACTTTTGATGAATTCTCAAGGCGGAGGGGACGCTTTCGAGAATGGGGTCCAAGACCTAGCAGACAAGCGTCCGATTTCCAAGGTGTCCCAGGGCCATTTCAGTGGACCAGGCCCAAAAAGGAAAGAGCCTGCCGCCATTTTGAGAGTCCTGTGACAGCCGCCTATCGCTGCACCGCAAGAGTGGGCGCAACTCAGCTGAATGGCGGCTTTTGACACAGTGGACCAAAAACGGACGGAATGGCAACTGAAACGGTAAAGGGGCGCCCCACTACAACAGATGACACTCCACCTGGAGAGGCCCGTTCACGCCGCCTCCCCCGGGGCGCCCCACGCCGTTATTCGGAGCAGCATTGTAGGATACCAAAACCAGTGCGGCAACTTACTGGACATCACCTTGGTGCCATCGTTCTGCTGCCTTGGAACTATTCGCACAACAGTTTGCTACTGATGACCCACCCCCCGCGACGCCCCACGCCGTTATTTGCTGGGTGGCAACTTACTAGACATCACTTTCGTGTCATCTAGATTTCGGCGCGTTCTGCTGCCTTGGAACTATTCGCACAACAGTTTGCTACTGATGACCCACCCCCCGCGACGCCCCACGCCGGAAATCTGGACGTTGTGCTGCGTTGGGACTATTCGCACAGCCGACCGCTACTTCGTTGTTTTTCCCTAAAAATTTTTATATGTTATTACTATTTTTTTTTTCTTGTATATATTTATAAATTATTAAAGTTTTATAATCTTACTACTTTGTCGGAGTGCTATATATTTTTAATGTGACACATAATTGTAAAAACTTTGATGTACAAAGAGTCATCCCTGGAATCTTCCGCTTCACGCTCGGTCCCCTCCCCAATCACAATACAGGATGGTTTTCAGATAATAGCAACGCTTCTGCTGTGACGGATCTCATCGAGTGTGGGCCTTGATCTACTATAACTCCTTTGAAGAGGGGTGATTCTTTACAGCTGTGGCCATAAACTACATCTGCAGGGCTAGCTGATAGCCTAGGACCGGCCTGGACAATCGGACACAGAGGAAAAGGAGTGTCAGAGGGTGCGGTAGTGAATAGGGCGAAAGGGAGGTGTCGGGCGGGCACAGGGTGTGATTCTCAGGGAAGAGCAGCGCAGATGGGGGGAGGTTTATTACCCATGCATAAGACAGAGAGCGGGGGTGACCACTGCCTGGGTGAGATGCTTGCGAGGGTGGGGAGCCATGCTAAGGATCGACAGCGTGCACAGAGTGGGTCTGGTCAAGGCATCTAAAATGGCTGCCGTGCACGACAAAAGTGTGGCATTTGAAAAAAGACAAGATGGCGCAGACAATGTTTTTCAACACTTCCTGATTTCCTTCGAATCGAACGTTAACAGACGTTGGGGCATATTACCAAAGTTAAGCGATATTTATCCCTAACGATGCATTGCAAAGATTTTTTTACCGTCAGAAATTATCGCAGATAAACCTTGCTATTATCAAGGTTTATCGCAAATACGATAAAAAACGACCGCAATGCATTAATATCGCTGAAAACTCAGCGATATTCATGCATTACCGAGCTAATGCTCTTAGCCATGTTATCCACCTCCCATTGGATAACATGGCTAAGAACTGCTCAGGGCAGCTGTTACTTTTTGGAGATATTCGCGCGTATCTCGAATATTTCCAAAAGTTGATAATAGGAGATAGCGATGTTAGCGACTGTTTCCAGTCGCTAACATCTTGGCATGCCCACTTTGCATGTCATTAGTGATAAATATCACTCACATGCAAAGTGGGGCCCAAGATGGTCGCTATCTCCTACTAGCCGTCGCTAACTGGTGTTAGCAACAGCTAGGTAATACAGATATAATTTTATCTCCGCGAAGCGGAGCGCTGTTACAGATATATATCTTGTTTTTGAACGTTAATTTCTCAAAATGCACTGAAGCACATATATTGAGACCTAGCAAAGGCACATCGGGCTACCAGTCCCTAATATTTTACCAAGTTTCGTGCAAATCCATTCAGCCGTTCGATTATTATTATTATTTTTTTTTTTTGCCCCGCGGGGCCCTTTTAAAACCTCCACATCAAACCTAGGGGGTCAGCGAGGATCTACTATGCCCCCTTATGGTCATTTGCCCCTTCGCTTTGGCCTCCTCTTGTCTCTCGATCCTACCGAGAGACAAGATGGCGGCCGCTACGGACTGTTTGGAATGTTTACAGACACCGGAGAGCCAATCAGCTTCGCTTCGCAAAGCTCCGTAACGCGAAAAGTACGCGAAGCGGTGCGCTGTTACAGATATATATGTTTTTTTGAACGTTAATTTCTCAAAATCCACTGAAGCACATATATTGAGACCTAGCAAAGGCACATCGGGCTACCAGTCCCTACAATTTTGCCAAGTTTCGTGCAAATCCATTCAGCCGTTCGATTATTATTATTATTTTTTTTTTTTGCCCCGCGGGGCCCTTTTAAAACCTCCACATCAAACCTAGGGGGTCAGCGAGGATCTACTATTCCCCCTTATGGTCATTTGCCCCTTCGCTTTGGCCTCCTCTTGTCTCTCGATCCTACCGAGAGACAAGATGGCGGCCGCTACGGACTGTTTGGAATGTTGACAGACGCCGGAGAACCAATCAGCTTCGCTTCACAAAGCTCCGTTGCGCGAAAAGTACGCGTCCTGGAGCGCTGCCCGGTCCGCTGTTACAGATATATATCTTTTTTTAAACGTTAATTTCTCAAAATCCACTGTAGCACATATATTGAGACCTACAAAAGGCACATCGGGCTACCAGTCCCTACAATTTTGCCAAGTTTCGTGCAAATCCATTCAGCCGTTCGGGCTAAAAGTGAGGCCAACCGCCCTATGGAAAACTCAATGTTAAAAACACTTTTTGGGACCCCTCTTTTTTCTCGACCCCCCCTGGACGAACCCCCCCCCAATTTTCAGGGGCTGCTCAGAAACAAAATGTGCCATTTTCCTGAAAATTTCAGCCAATTCCGTCCACAAACTCCAAAGTTATTAGACATAGAATTTTCAAAAAACTAATAGAGAAAAAATCCTAACTATATATACCTACTGGCGACCGCCAGTAGGTAATATATAAATATATATATATATATATATATATATATATATATATATATATATATACACACACACATGAGGAATTGAGACAATCTATGAATGGTCTCTTTGATAGACTCAAATGCAGAGGTTAAAGTAATAGAACATTGACCAATGCAGAGCAGAAATGTGCCTACACCAAGAGGGAATATCTTTACGACCAAAAGCAGTAATAAACACAATACACAACAAAACAAAGGAACTATACCTAGATTGATTACTGGGTTCAATACTTACCATACAACCCTGCGTAGAATACTGCATAGACATTGGCAACTAGTACATAGCGGTCCTGTCATAGGTTCCACATGCACCAACCTCCCATTAATCACATTCCGAAAAGCCAAATCCATGCGCCAGGAATTAGTCTGTAATGCACCATCAATTGCCAAGGGAGCTGGCTGGCTCAAACCGCAAAGAGGGTTCCACAAATGCTTTAAGTGCAAAGCGTGTACACATGGCATAAATACCAGAACCGTCCCTTCACCGCTCAGAAAAACTCCCTGTGAAATCCGAGGAAGTTACACATGCAAAACAGATTTCCCAGTTTATTTCCACGGATGCAAATGTGATAAACAATACGTGGGAAAGTACCATACACCCTATACACGTGCGGATTTTACAACATCTCAGGGCCATCACTCATGATGACCCAGCATATCCGGTAGTGAGACACATGAACACACGACATGGCGGTAAAACTCAAGAACTTGCTGTCTTAGTGATTTAAAAACATCAGAGGAGGGAATAGACAACTGTCACTCAGAAGATTAGAATTAAGGTACATCATTTTACCTGCTTCCAAAATCCCTAACAGGATGAACGCAGATGATGCACTTAATGTACACCTTTGATACTCCAACCGCTTGTCCTGCTTCTTAACCCTCTCCGTAGCGTTAGGTACTCACACTTTAGAAACTTTTTTGATAAGGTTTTAGTGGCACATTTTTTCACAGTTCAATTCAATGCCATTTGTTGCTTTTAGTGTTTTTTGGGGTGGTTTTCATCTCTTCAGATGAATAACATAGGAGATAACGGTTCTGTACCAATTGCCCACTTGGGCTTCACACTACATCCGCTTCTTGCCAACCCGTTAATTGCCAGCCTGTCTGTTGCCCCGCACATAATGAGAGATGGTGGTTTTATTGCTCAATTTACTAATATACACACAGGAACTTATTCCACACACATCTCTTTTCCAATGCATTTGCCGTTATCATTCACAGGCAAGGATAAAAGAGATTTCTCTATTTGACAATGCAAGGTGGGCATCAAAGCGATTATACTCTTCCATGTCTCCTTCAAATGAATGTGAACCCGTAATAGCACTGTAAATACACTGTATAGATGAAGCAATTTCTGTGGGTTTTAAACCCCTTGGACGCTCATGACAAGCTCAGCTCGTCATGACCGTTGGAACGCTTGCACGCTGGGCTAACTACCCGGCTGTGCGAGCGTTCTAAAGAAACGGGTGTCGTCATGACGAGCTCAGCTCGTCATGAGCACACGACCACCGTGGCTCATGACGAGCTAAGCTTGTCATGAGCACGGGGGCGCTGTGCGCGCCCCCCTTCTCCCAGCACAGCGGTGGAATGTGCCCGGCATGCAAGGGGTTAACAACTGTCCAAAAAGAGAGAGTTGCCCAGGTTTAACCAAAAGGGCCTGGGTACTTTAGCACAATAAAAAGTAAGAGTTTTCCTTTTGTGTTGTTCAATCCTACTAAGATTTAAATTGTATTCAAATTAATTACAGTGAACCAAAGGAAAAATATTACAATTAGAAATATAGCAAAACATAAGCAAATCTTATATTCTTCTTATTTTATTATTAGCATCTTTATCAAAATTTAAACAGTATTATATCCCTTTAAAAACATTTTTGAATACATGTGATTAAACACATTCATTTATAAAATCAATCACAAATCTTTAGAAAGTAATGTTTTTCTAGTGCTTCTTACAGCAGTTGTTCACATTTGTTCGAATTAACCTTATATACTTTCTCAATACATTTCACAATATTAAAAACATTGATTTTTATTAAAAACAGATTAACTATGTCCTTTTGTCGACACTTTTTGGTGTGTCTTGTAGATTGTAAACACCTTCTTCAGGACTCACAACATAAAATCGAAATTGTTCTTTCTACCAAACCAATGAATCTAAAAATAATAGATACATACAATTAGATGCTTAGAATACGTGTGCTCACAATTAAATTTTCTTTGGTTCAATGTATACCTGAATCATAAATATATAGCAATGCTACAATAAACCTATTGCTAGAATCCTTTTAAAACACATAGATTGGAAATATTAGTTAAGCTATTGCTAGCCGCTGTATTCTATTATTCTACAGCGGGATCAACCTAATGTTGTGACAACATTCAAATCCATTGCTTACCCTTATTTGGGAATCAAAAGAGAGTTATTGGTGGAACAGTGGATCTATTTCTATCAATCCTTCTGTAAATCTCCGTTAGAGCAAGGAATCCAGGGAGATGATCGGCTGTTGGTAATACCATTGGAAATACTATACTAATGTATCCAATACATTTCGTGTTCAATAATTTTTCCATACTTACATCAATTATATAGCTTCGTTTTCTTATGCTTTTAGGTAAAATGATAGGTTTTTAACAACTGTCACAGTTTATTTGATCATTTACATAATACTAATCTGTTGTGTTGTTAGCACAAGTAGCTTAAACAACAGTTAAATGTGAAGTTTTCACATTTTTTATTGTTTGCACTATCATGGTTGTGAAGCCAATTCTTCTATGTCTTTCAACCGCAGACGGTTGCTGTGACAACCAACTCAATGTGCTTTACAAACTCATTTATATGCAGTAAAATCAGAGATACCTGATGTAGTGAGCAAGGGGGTCCGCCGCCGAAACGCTCCTAGGTCGTCGTTCTGGAATAAAGAATCTTTCTTTGGCAACATTTCCTATGGAGTCAGCGCCTGTTTTTATGGCTATCAGGACTGGTTTAATATATATATATATATATTTATATATATATATACACACACACACACAAACACACACACACACACACACACACACATATATATATTGTGTTGTTTGATTGATAGCGGCCCCGCCTGAGCCGCGAGAGGACCCTGCTGCGTTCTGCAGTCTCGCTGAAGTGTCACCCGGCACTCTAGCCATGAGACAGGGAGTGTCGTTTGTGCGAGGTGAAGAGGCAAGCCAGTAACGGACATACCTGTGCACACCCCACTTGGGTTTTCAACTATTTTGAACACGGTTTGAAACTCGGCTACTCACTGGAGTAATAATTGGACTACATCACCCAGCAGGCCAGAGTCATGGCCACGCCCACTGGGGCAGGGAAGAAAGCGGTGAAATAGTGATGCAGAAAATGCCGGTTTCATTTCCGTGATGTCCGCCATCCTCTGAAGAAGTGCGTTCCACGCACGAAACGCGTCAGGAAAGGACAATGAAGGGACGATTTTTGGTGCCATGTTGTTTGCTGCTGTGCCTGTCCTTGCATGAATAAATGATGGCATACTGAAACTCACCTGGTGTTTGGTCCTCTTACAGCAGGCAAACTTGTGTTGTTTGATTGATAGCGGCCCCGCCTGAGCCGCGAGAGGACCCTGGTGCGTTCTGCAGTCTCGCTCAAGTGTCACCCGGCACTCTGGCCATGAGACAGGGAGTGTCGTTTGTGCGAGGTGAAGAGGCAGCCAGTAACGGACATACCTGTGCACACCCCACTTGGGTTTTCAACTATTTTGAACACGGTTTGAAACTCGGCTACTCACTGGAGTAATAATTGGACTACATCACCCAGCAGGCCAGAGTCATGGCCACGCCCACTGGGGCGGGGAAGAAAGCGGTGAAATAGTGATGCAGAAAATGCCGCTTTCATTTCCGTGATGTCCGCCATCCTCTGAAGAAGTGCGTTCCACGCACGAAACGCGTCAGGAAAGGACAATGAAGGGACGATTTTTGGTGCCATGTTGTTTGCTGCTGTG
Source organism: Lissotriton helveticus (assembly GCF_964261635.1). Classification (NCBI taxonomy): domain Eukaryota; kingdom Metazoa; phylum Chordata; class Amphibia; order Caudata; family Salamandridae; genus Lissotriton; species Lissotriton helveticus. The sequence goes on along the minus strand of NC_136063.1, from coordinate 533,900,491 downwards.
CCTGTCCTCGCATGAATAAATGATGGCATACTGAAACTCACCTGGTGTTTGGTCCTCTTACAGCAGGCAAACTTGTGTTGTTTGATTGATAGCGGCCCCGCCTGAGCCGCGAGAGGACCCTGCTGCGTTCTGCAGTCTCGCTGAAGTGTCACCCGGCACTCTGGCCATGAGACAGGGAGTGTCGTTTGTGCGAGGTGAAGAGGCAAGCCAGTAACGGACATACCTGTGCACACCCCACTTGGGTTTTCAACTATTTTGAACACGGTTTGAAACTCGGCTACTCACTGGAGTAATAATTGGACTACATCACCCAGCAGGCCAGAGTCATGGCCACGCCCACTGGGGCGGGGAAGAAAGCGGTGAAATAGTGATGCAGAAAATGCCGGTTTCATTTCCGTGATGTCCGCCATCCTCTGAAGAAGTGCGTTCCACGCACGAAACGCGTCAGGAAAGGACAATGAAGGGACGATTTTTGGTGCCATGTTGTTTGCTGCTGTGCCTGTCCTCGCATGAATAAATGATGGCATACTGAAACTCACCTGGTGTTTGGTCCTCTTACAGCAGGCAAACTTGTGTTGTTTGATTGATAGCGGCCCCGCCTGAGCCGCGAGAGGACCCTGCTGCGTTCTGCAGTCTCGCTGAAGTGTCACCTGGCACTCTGGCCATGAGACAGGGAGTGTCGTTTGTGCGAGGTGAAGAGGCAAGCCAGTAACGGACATACCTGTGCACACCCCACTTGGGTTTTCAACTATTTTGAACACGGTTTGAAACTCGGCTACTCACTGGAGTAATAATTGGACTACATCACCCAGCAGGCCAAAGTCATGGCCACGCCCACTGGGGCGGGGAAGAAAGCGGTGAAATAGTGATGCAGAAAATGCCGGTTTCATTTCCGTGATGTCCGCCATCCTCTGAAGAAGTGCGTTCCACGCACGAAACGCGTCAGGAAAGGACAATGAAGGGACGATTTTTGGTGCCATGTTGTTTGCTGCTGTGCCTGTCCTCGCATGAATAAATGATGGCATACTGAAACTCACCTGGTGTTTGGTCCTCTTACAGCAGGCAAACTTGTGTTGTTTGATATATATATATATATATATATATATATATATATATATATATATATATATATATATATATATATATATATATATATATATATATACACCCCATCAATAACCTAACGGAGAAGCAAATCCATTAAGGATTTGATTGTACAGAGCCATATGGAGAAGAAAAAATCATGGCTAGAAACCAAGGGAGGTTTTCAGAAATGTGGAAAATGTAAGGCCTGCAGATATAGCACAAATGTGAAGGAGGTCGTACTCAGTAGGGTAAACAAAAGGTGGAAGATAAACAAAAAAATCCTTTGCACCACAGACTTTGTAATCTACGTAGTAACATGCCCCTGTGGAAAATGGTACATTGGGTCGACCACCTTCCCGGTAAAAAAGAGAATCCTGGAGCATTGGCGTGCCATTACCAATAAGGATTTTTCATACAGCACAGCCAAGCACTTCCACACCCACCATCGGGGGGACTGGACAAAGGCAAAATTCTTTGCCCTTGATTCAATTCCCAAACATGTAAGGGGTGGAGATAGAGTGACAGCACTACATAGAGCAGAGTCCAAGTTCATCCTACAGGCAGGCAGTATCGTTCCTATGAGGATGAACGTGGATGAAGAAATGTACGTTCATTTATGATATGCTTTCTGACCTTAGAGCCTCCCCATTCTTCTTTAGGAACTCTGAATCCATGATTATGTGATTTTAACCTTTCAATTTTCACTGTATATAAACATGTATTTGTGTGTATAAATGCAAGCACCATGACTACTTGGAGGACCGAGAGCTACAATTAGAATTATGAAATCGAGAACAGACTGTATGCTTTATAATTGACTAAACCATAATGGCTACTTCAGATTGGCAGAAATGTAACCACCTTCTCTTCTCTTTTCTGTATCTCTTATAGGGCACAATGAGGAAGATGTTATCAATGCTCCTGTGCAAGGTTTTGCTGGCAAGATGCTGTTATTAAAGAAGAGAGCCTAAGTACAGTGTTCGAGTGGTTCCTACCGAAAAGTTGGATTCTGCAATTGAATTTATTTGTCAACGGCCAAGTCCAAGGTCATGGAGGGAACCCACTACTCCGGTGGGTCCGTATGCGGCATCCTAAGAAGGGGCGGCATCATTACGGGACGAAAGGTGGACTCCTAAGCAGAGAGGAGTTTACCAGAGCTCTAACGGCATTTAGAAAGCAGGGCAAGAACTTACACGAGTGCAAGCATCAACAATTACGGATATTAAGACAATGAGAAATCACCCACTGAGGTAGAAATTAAAGTGGACTTCAACTCCCAAGATGCTTGTAGCCACGCCCATCGGGGCGGGAGTGAAAGAATTGCATAAATGAAGTTACGCTTTACATACGGTTTCTCCATGTCTCCGAAAAGCCACTGAGGAAAGGACATTCTGTCCTGAAACGCGTCTGGCACAATGAGGAAGATGTTATCAATGCTCCTGTGCAAGGTTTTGCTGGCAAGATGCTGTTATTAAAGAAGAGAGCCTAAGTACAGTGTTCGAGTGGTTCCTACCGAAAAGTTGGATTCTGCAATTGAATTTATTTGTCAACGGCCAAGTCCAAGGTCATGGAGGGAACCCACTACTCCAGTGGGTCCGTATGCGGCATCCTAAGAAGGGGCGGCATCATTACGGGACGAACAGTGGACTCCTAAGCAGAGAGGAGTTTACCAGAGCTCTAACGGCAACTAGAAAGCAGGGCAAGAACTTACACGAGTGCAAGCATCAACAATTACGGATATTAAGACAATGAGAAATCACCCACTGAGGTAGAAATTAAAGCGGACTTCAACTCCCAAGATGCTTGAAGCCACGCCCATCGGGGCGGGAGTGAAAGAATTGCATAAATGAAGTTACGCTTTACATACGGTTTCTCCATGTCTCCGAAAAGCCACTGAGGAAAGGACATTCTGTCCTGAAACGCGTCTGGCACGATGAGGAAGATGTTATCAATGCTCCTGTGCAAGTTTTGCTGGCAAGATGCTGTTATTAAAGAAGAGAGCCTAAGTACGAGTGGTTCCTACCGAAAAGTTGGATTCTGCAATTGAATTTATATATATATATATATATATATCTATATATATATATATATATATATATATATATATATATATATATATCTACATATATAGCACCGGGGCTCTCAACGCGACCCAGGCAGGCCGCCGAAACAATCCAAAAAAGTTTCCTGCTATGTGACAAGAGCCACCAAACAGGTAATAAGTAGCCACACATTTATTGTTGTTGCAGGGAGCATCTAGGAACATCTTCACATAGCAGGCAATTTTTTTGGTTTTATATATATATATATATATATATATATATATATATATATATATATATATATATATATATATATAGAGGTTCAATTTAAATTTATTTTATTTTATTTATTTTACATTTAATATTCTTTATTTTATTTAATTTCATTTAATGTCTTTCATTTTAACTGGTTAAAAATCATGTATTGGGATCAAGAGAATATTTCATATAAGTTGTTTTTACTACATGAACCACAATGCCCCAGCAAATAAACACAGGATATGACATCATGTTGTGTTAAAAAGAGGAAGTATCAAGGGGGCGGCACAGTGAACAAGTTCTAAGTTTAGAACGAAATGCGTAGGTGTGTTTGTTTGTAAAATAAAAAACTCTGAATTGAACGAACTAAATTGCTGTGGTGCGACCCGTTGCTTTCTGCAAGGAAGTGTGGTGAATAAATATATATATTATATATCACCTTCAACTCTCCTCCAACTTACTGGTAACCAGCAAGGAAGACAGCACTCACGGGGGCCGGTTCCAATAATTTATTTAAACAGAACACTCGCACATAACCAACAGACGCGTTTCGGCAACGGCCTTCATCTAAGTTTACCAAAAATGCCGGAATCCATGTTATTTAAACACATCACTTCCTGCAACACCACAAAGGAGGGACTATCGCTATATCATGACATCCCATTCAAAAGCACAGCATATGAGCGCCATTTTGAAATGTCCACTATGCATAGATACACATCAATAAGCATCGTATTTTACATAAATAATAAATCCAACAAACACGATGTTGAATTCCTGAGCATCGCTACACACATAAGGAAAATAAATAAGCTACAATCTTGTGGTGCAACTCAAATTCATAATGCCCTAGATGGGCACATGTACCAAAATGTCTCTCCCTTCCTAAATTCATTGTGCTCGCTTGAATTCATCACGCCCTGAATGGGCCAAATAATCGTCACCAAATTATGATGAAAGGTGTTGCGAATCCTGAAAATTAATAAATCCAACATGTCAAAAACAGCATATCTACAATATATACAATATATACATTATATACAAATTGGCACTTTCTGATTCTCTTAACATCAAGAGAGAAAAATAGAAGAAAATAATAAAGTTGAGAAGAAAATCGAGAAAAAAGTAGAAAAGAAATAGTTAAGAAAAGTAGTAAGCAAAAGCAGAGAAGGAGAAAAATTTGAGAAATTGGGAAATTTAGAAAATTTAAAGACTTAGATAGAGGCCAAAGTAAAAGAAGAAGAAATTAGGGGAAGTGCCTCCTATAAACGCTATCCTTTCAGTATACACAGGCTAATCATATGAACAAGTACATCATTCTCCCAAATGAATGGCAAGCTCTTCACTGCTATTGAGGCTCTGTGGTGCCTTTGTCTGGAGATCAATTATAAACCATGACTCCAGCCTCCTTAGCCTCAGAATCCTATCACCCCCTCAGGGATTGCTCGGCACATGGTCAAGGTAAAAGTAGCTTAACAGATCCCAGTTGCGTTGATGTTTCTTGTCTAAATGCTGCACAACTGGGTCTCATCCCCATTCGCTATTGTCCGCATATGTACTAATATCCTGATTTTAGTAGCGTGAATCGTGCTGCCTACGTAACGTAGGCCGCACGGACATGTGAGACAATACACCGTATATGGGTTGTACAAGTGATGAACTTCCTGATACGCCTACGGATACCTACAGATGGAATTACATACGTAAGGACCCTCTTGCTTCCCCTGCAGGCTTTGCACTTTGCACTTCCCACAGGGAAAGAACCCTTTAATTGAGCCAAAGGCAGATTTGGGAGTATCAGTAAGATGACTATGGACAAGGTCGTTTTTCAACGACCTTGCTTTCCTGAACATGACCAGGGGGTTAGATGGAAATATATATATATATATATATATATGTAAAGCTTCATCGCTTGTTTCCAGCAGCTTGATCTTCATCTTTCACATGCAGATACGGACACGGACCACATAAATCTGATGCCAATTATTTTATTTGTGCTATCTCTGTCGCCATAACGTTTCGGCTCCGAGGAGCCTTGTTCACATGACAACTTGAGTAATTTCACCGCCATCTTTTAAAGTGCCTGTGCATTGAGTAACACTGGTCACATGACATAGAAATAAAAGACAGATTACATAAGTTTTAACAATTAATAGCAATGCTAAAACATTAGTGGCTGTATCCAATTTACCTTGCGGAAAATAATACACTTTTCAACATTCACTTCACAGTGCAAAATAGCCAATAAATTGTGCAAAGTTGCAAATATGTGCAAATAATGTGCAAAGTATTGCTATAGCTGCCGGGGCTAAATAAGGCATCAGTCCATTTAATATGCTCAAGTATTCTAAATAATATTTATGTATCCTGCAGTGCTAAGTATAAATATACAAAACATTACAGACAGGCATTTCAGGTTAAACTCCCGATTCGCATAGACCAGTGGTAGCATTACGCTATAATAGCTAAGCTAAACCCTCAGTCCACAATCACTAGCGAGAGCATAGACCCCGTAAAGCAGCAAATATATGCAAAATAGAAATGTCAACATATCTAATACCCGCATCTTCTGGATTCATTAGGCACAAAAATCATCATGGGATAAATCCCCATAGTAGATAATGTTTCAATCTTACTAATTTCATAGAAATACTATTTAACATGAACAACGACCCTAATCAATATGTGCAAAAACCTATTAAAGTGCAAAGTGTGATTTAAAAATATATAATATCATAATCATGTGTAGACTGAGCCCAGTAATACCGGTCCAACATTTCAAGACTGTTGTTAACTTACAATAGGCCTGAATTGACAACAATCATTGCTAATCCAAAATCAATGAAATTCTACATCCTGATAAATAGGAACTAATGAAGATATTATTGATTGTACTCGTGACTAGGATATATTAAAATGAGGAGTCATAAGGATACAATGTAGGGCATAGCAATACAGAGACTAACATTCTCAACTCCAGATAAGGTCATTGCATACTCTACTGCCAACTGGGGGTGCAATCCTAGTGTTCTATTGCACTCTTGACAATCATATGCCTGGAAGCTTACTACAGTAGGAGAATTGGATTATTATAAATTTATATATTAAAACAATAAATAAATATCACAAAGTTAAGACCACTCTAAGATATTACCTACTGAAATAGAAAATTACAGCATAGACTGAAAAAAAGCAAGTCCATAAATTTGCTAATATAGACTAGTATGTAAGTCTTCTGTTAAATTAAGGCCCCCTGGCTATTTGGTGTCAAGCTGCAATATATACTTGGTTTCTTACTTACTTAGTTTGGATTCTCTGTTGCCCCCCAGACTGCATCAATGACATCAAATTTTAGACCTTTGCTGTCACTTTGATGGCACTCCCTAAAGTGCCTAGCCACTGGGTAAGTATTGTCCTGGTTAACAATGGCTCTCAGATGCTGTAGGATGCGCTTATGAACTGCGTGTTTGGTGTTTCCTACATATCTTAGTGAACAAGGGCCCTCTAGGATATAGATGCATACTCGGTCTTACAGGTAAGTACCTTACTGATCCGATGTTCCTTTTTGCTAAATCCATCTGTATATGTCTTTTTGTTAACCCCATGGGTGCAAGATTTACAGGGCCTACATTTAAAAAAGTCACTATTGATTTGCAGCCAGGTAGTTTATTCATTCACTTCCGGGCTGGTGTTAACCAACCTATCCCTTATCGAGGGATAGAGGCTTTTTTGGGGAGTGTGCTACCAATGACAGGGTAATTCAAGATTGTTGGACAATTGTTATTAATAATCTGACGTAGCTCCTTGTGTTGTCTGTTGTACCCTATTATGATCCTGAATGGATCTGATTGAGATACAGGTTGACTGCTGACCCAAATACTGTCAGGTGGGGCAGGAGTGATAGACAGTACCTTGGTGTCATATTTGTTGAGTAATTCTTGTCGACTGACTAGCATTGATTTGGTTATTGCTGTCTCGATGACCTGATTAGTGTGACCCCGTTCTAGGAACCTGATCTTACTGGCTTCCTGGGCTAGGTGCAAATCACTGTCATTACTGCACACCCTTCTCAGGCGAAGCATTTCACCATAGGGTATACTCATAATCAAATGAGATGGGTATGCACTGCCTGCGTGGAGGATGGTGTATATATATATATATATATATATATATATATATATATATATATATATATATATATATATATATATATATATATATATATATCACTGAAAAAACCATAGGTTATAGACCATATATAGTTAGGAATTAGCATTTAAAAAACCTTATTTTACTCACACAAAACCATTGAAATTCCATATATAGTTAGTTGCACTAACTATATATCGCGCACCCGCAATCCACTGCTGATGATGTCACATATTACATCATTCATGACATGGTCAGTGACATCACTGATGACATCACTGATGACATCTCAAATGACATCACTGATGACATCTCACTTGACATCAATGATCACATCACTGATGATATCATTCATGTGATAATACAATGCATCTCCTCACACTGTAATATAACCTCCGTTACACCCAGTGTTAAATAGAGAGTATCATTTTTGAAACCATTGACACACCAATACTAGTTACTACATACGCACTCACTGATTCCTATGTCTACACACACATTCACTTCATACAATCATTCATACATACAATCACTCATCTTTACAACACTATCATATGCACTCATACACCTATACAGACACTCACACTCTGCCACTCATCCATGGAGTTACTCACACACCTAGTCAGTCCTGAAAAGAATCAATCACACTTCCATTTTCTCATCTATACAGTTAAACACAGAACACCTTACATTTTTGAAACATATACTAACACATAGTTACTCTCTTATAGAATCACTGATACAAGTACACATTGATCTGCACAGAGTCACACACCTCCCAGCCAGCCATACACACACTCAGTCTCCCATACAAATACTTGTGCAACCAATCAATAACCCATATAGCTACTTATATAGCTACTGATCAACACATGCAGCAGCTTGCACAACAACAGACATACTGATGCACACTTTCAGACAGTTTAGTCACTAACCCGTGCACTCAGTAAGACGCATTTAATCACTCACTCATACAGTCAATCACGCACCTACTAAAACCTTCATTCAGACACTTATACATCCACTCATTCTTCAATATGTAAAACATATTTAAACTTTACAGAAACACATAATCACTGGATGTTGTCATCAGTGATGTCATCAGTGATGTCACTGACCATGTCATGAATGATGTAATATGTGACATCATCAGCAGTGGATTGCGGGTGCGCGATATATAGTTAGTGCAACTAACTATATATGGAATTTCAATGGTTTTGTGTGAGTAAAATAAGGTTTTTTAAATGCTAATTCCTAACTATATATGGTCTATAACCTATGGTTTTTTCAGTGAATTTTCAAGGTTTTGTAAATGCTAATTCCTAACTATATATGGTCTATAACCTATGGTTTTTTCAGTGAATTTCATTGGTTTTTTAACAGCTAATATCTGTAGCTGTAAAATGTATTCTTCTTTAAATCCAAAAATATATTTTATATGTTTATGAATAATTTTTTTTTTAAATATTTTTTTTCTTCGTTCCCGCTTCGCGAATCGGGAAGCTTCCCGTTAGCTGACCTTGATGCCGCGAAATAGACCGCGAGCCGGTAAACGTTTCTTTACCACAAGTGCCGCGTTAGAAAACAACATCGTGACGCCTCCCGTCCGCATGACGTTTCACGTTGTCGCGTGATACGTCATATGACGTGCTACGTTAGCGAACTGGTACGCGAAGCGAGTCGCAAAGCGCAGGTTTCTGGAAGCAAACCGGGAGGCCCTGCAAAGCGCTTAACGTAAACACAGCAAGTCATGTGACTTGGTAATAACACTTTTCATTGGTTCATTTCACTTTTGGTTTCCTAATGATGTAAGACTAGGTCATATAATCTAAAATGAACACTTTTGATTGGTTGAGAACTCTTGTTTTTCCCAAATGATGAAAATCCCTCCTTCTTTCCTCACTGTGACTTTCATCATTGTGAGAGAAAGACCCTTTGTGATCACTGAGCAATGGCTTCTTTAGTAGCTTCAGCTGGTGCTTCCCCACCACCTCCACCACCTCCAAGGAAGAGAGGACCACCTGCTCAAGTTATAATTCAACAAGAAGAAGAAGAAGAGGAACAGGAGGACGAGCACGAAGAGAGGCAGTTTTTGCCTGAGCAGCCCAGGACGTCTCACCGGAAAGAAAACTTCATTTGGCAATTTTTTAAAATTCCCAAAGGTCAGAAAAAAGTAAATGCAAGATACGTAACTTGCCTTATATGTCAAGATAGACTGTCCAGAGGGACCGACAAAAAATACAGTTTCGGAAACTACACAATGCATCGCCATATGACTAGGTGGCATCCTAACAACTACAGTGCTGCACAGTTTCGGAACGACCTAGATAATCTCCCTATTATGGCCAGAAGATCTGTTGTACCGGAAGTAACGGGACCAGAGGGCAGGGAGATGGTGCCAAATATACAAATGAGATTTGGTGATGTAAAACACATCTGCGCATTTTGCGATGGATTCATTTCCCACGGAGAAAGAAGCATCACTCTGCTCAACAGAGCTATTGACTATCATATGCAAGTTTGTCCGAAACGCCCAAAATAATAAATACTTCTTTTTTTTGTTTTGTTGCTCCTGTTGAGCCCTTTACAATGAATCGTTTTCATTGCCCCCTCCAAGAAAAACCCCAAAAAATATAAAACTGTTCCGAAAAATTCAAAAACAGTAAAAAAATGTTCAGAAAAATAAAAAAAAAAGTTCTTTTCAGAACTACCTCCCCGTTATTAAAAAATTGGTACAATATTTGGAACTGTGCCAACCTCTATTTCTCTTAGTTCGCTTCCCAGTTCGCTCGCGGGTACGCGAACCGGAAGCGACCCAAAAACAGTAAGTATAAGGGAAGGAAACAGACACTTATGTTAAAAGAAAGACAGCTATAAGGGAGTAAACTAGAGATACCATTACCCGTAATCCACTGCTGATGATGTCACATATTACATCATTCATGACATGCTCAGTGACATCATCAGCAGAGGATTGCGGGTTTTTTGGCAACATGCCTTATCCACGGTTTAATAACGCTGCCTTTTGCTTTATATAAGTTTTCAAATTGTATGAAATATATACCAATAGGTCGTTATGAACCTTTAGGTAGTGCTTTTCTTCATGAGGTCTGGTCGCTTCCATACACATACAGATGTTTCAAAGATGATCAAGAAGTTTATCTGAATGGAGAGGAATGCACTGAGACGCCAGATCATTCACTAATGTGTAGGCACATACATTTACACGGTTCATGCAACAAACACCGACCAAATATGGCTTGCGTGTTGCAAGGCACGCCAGTTCCTGCTATCATCCCCACGTTCAAGTTGTTGGAAAATGGTAGTTATTTGATGCTCAATAATGAAGATTGTTCTGAGTTAATTAAAAGTATTCCTTTTATCGTAACAGTAAGTGAACGGGTTATTTGCTGCAGAAATGTTCTATTTCCTCCCACACATGAACATAGGGAGTTTTCAATCTGGCCACAAATACCAACCTTGAGACACGTTTCAACGGCATGGCAAGAATAAGAGCTCTTTTGTCTCAGAGAGAGGTGGCCTTGAGTTCGGCCCGTGAAACTTTCGTACTTCACATAGCGAACACCCATACAGAGGTGCAAAACCTTTTTCAATTAACATTTGCCTTTCAATTTCAGCAACATGTTTCCGACTATCTGTAACGCATCCTCCACAAAGTCCCTGGTGCACTTTTTTAAAGTTGTTACCAGTGGTCTCGTGACTTCATTTGAGAAAATCTTTGGAGTCATCCCTTCTTCCTTTCATTGTATTTTCTGCACTCTGGTTCGTGGATTGGCATTTTTACTTGCATTACCAGCGGACGCTCTTGTGCTTTTTTACATTTTTAAATATGGATGTCCCTCCTATGCAACCTCCGACCCTGCAGCTGCTGACACTGTTCCGCAATCGCATGCTAGAATATTATGGCACAATGCCGTTGGCGATATTAAGCACGGCATATGGATTATCTTTTCGGTTCTCCTACTTCACCTGTGTCCAGCCTGTATTTCACTGCCTGACCTGTGATTTCGATTGGGCCATTGATTTGTGTCTCTGCGGACCGGTTTCTCCTGACGTCGACTTTAATCAGCTGATGACTCCTATCATTACTCACGAGTTGGTTTGTCCTGGCGAAAGGATTATGGCTGTGGCATTGATGCATGGACTACTTGGTCCCTGGAATTTACTGGCGGCAGCACAGTCTTTCTTGGAACAGAGCTTTCTTGAAAACCCACCGAGCTGTCCTCTGATGGTGATAGAGGATCCGGTGCTGGGAGAGCACGTATGTTCTTTTCCGCTTTTAAATTGGATGGCTGAACTGTTTTCGGATGAAGACGGTGACTTCCTATTGGAGGCTGTTGCAGCTTATTTTGCATACACAGTTATGTCATAGACCTTTTTCATGTTTGATATGCTGAGTACTAGCATTTCATTGACAATTCATTGACTTATTTGTCAAGTTTTTATTATTTACCTTGCCTATTGGCTTAAGACTCGATAAAGTACTTGGCTGTTTTATTTTTCTTTAGCATTAAATTTTCCTAGTTTTTAATGCTTTACCTTGCGGACCGTCCACATATAAACTTGCAATCTGCTCTCATGAGATGGCACTTCTATTATCTTATTCAGTTCGTTTCCGTATCATGAGGAGGTGTCATCTAGGTCCTGGATATCTTTACACCGTGTTAAGTTAGCATGGGCTCATTACCGGTTTAAACGCCATTTTTCCTTTTTTGCAACTTCTGCACACGACACTTAGTTGTTGCTTTAGCTTTCCACCTAGTAGTTCATCGTGGTTTACATGAGAATAATATGTTATTGGTCTACTATCTGCTTTACTTGTTAAACTATATCTGTACAGCGACTGCTAAAGTTTCAAGAACAACACGATACAGAATTGTTATGAGGTCTGATCTCCACGACTTCATACTCATAACATAAGTGCAACTTCTGCCAATTCTGGGCATGAGGCGGGTTTTATATTGCTTTGCCGAACACACATACACAACCGTTGATACGGTTCACATGAAGAGAGAGCTGGTGTATGCTGATGTGATTCCTTCAAATCTAAGACACTAAAGTATGGGCACGCCCTAAACCAACACAAAGAGACCTTCTTAGCAAATAATATAATATGTGTATTAGGGAGGGTGAGATATAAGCAGCCGCGGGCCGTGGAGGGAGTTACGATGGGGCAGGAAGGCGGGGAGGGGGAGAAGCAGGGTGGAGCCCTCTCTACCTTGCCCCTCCCCCTCCCCGCCTCCCTGCCCCACCGTAACTCCCTCCACGGCCCGCGGCTGCTTATAAGTGTTGCTAACTCTTATTCATTTACAGCATGTTAACATACTGTCACCATTCGCTTTTTATGTACTAGTAACTATGCTGGTAATTTTGCTACTGATAATATGTGTACTTGTATTCTCCACCCTGCTTCTCCCCCTCCCCGCCTCCCTGCCTCACCGTAACTCCCTCCACGGCCCGCGGCTGCTTATAAGTGTTGCTAACTCTTATTCATTTACAGCATGTTAACATACTATCACCATTCACTTTTTATGTACTAGTAACTATGCTGGTAATTTTGCTACTGATAATATGTGTACTTTTATTATCTAAGGTACTACGCCTGAGAAGACGGCATTAGTAAATAAACATTTCAAATACACATCTGTTCTTCTTAACTCCATGTTCTGGTTTCTAAGAAATCTATAACGACCGACTGTTCATGAGTTCCACGTATCCTGAGGTACTATAAGTTCATATTCTGGATTGTCTAAACATTGAGAGTTTGTTATATCCAATGTGACACTGTACCTAGCTTGCTAAATAGTTTTTGATTACTAACGTGAGTTTTGGGACACCCTAATTCGCCGAGGTTCCAATCCTCTGTCCACAGTTCTGTGTGAGAACAGAAACCCTGCGACAGGGGCACCCCCGACCCTTGCTGGAGCTTCATCACACTTGCGATACAACTCCAGCAATGCATTCGCCGAGGTTCCAATCCTCTGTCCACAGTTCTGTGTGAGAACAGAAACCCTGCGACAGGGGCACCCCCGACCCTTGCTGGAGCTTCATCACACTTGCGATACAACTCCAGCAATGCGCCACCTTTACGGCACAGATACATCACGCATCTGTGCTGTTTTTGCCCCATGATGCGCCGCATTGTAAATGCAGCACACCATAGGTGACGGAACAGCGGCACAGAATGACTAACACATCCCTGGTGATGCGCCAGTCATCATAAATGTATCCCTATGCTTCTTATCTTGTTAGAGATGAACCGCCATATGTATCATCAAAATTATTTGCATTTCCTAAATAGCGAACTTTAAGGAATAAATAGCGATTCTTTACCATTCCTAGTTTGCGATGAGCTATTTGCTAATTAGCCGAATGTAGCCCAATGAAGCCCAATGTAGCCCAATGTAGCCCAAAGATGGCCGCCAGACACACAAAAAAACAAATGTAGCCCAAATATCAGCCAGATGTAGCCCAACTATAGCCCAGTGACAGAATGACCAATCAGCTTCGCAAACCTCCGTTACGCAAAGCGGAGCGCTGTTACAGATATATATCTTTTTTTGAACGTTAATTTCTCAAAATCCACTGGAGCACATATATTGAGACCTAGCAAAGGCACATCGGGCTACCAGTCCCTAATATTTTGCCAAGTTTCGTGCAAATCCATTCAGCCGTTCAATTATTATTATTATTATTTTTTTTTGCCCCGCGGGGCCCTTTTAAAACCTCCACATCAAACCTAGGGGGTCAGCGAGGATCTACTATTCCCCCTTATGGTCATTTGCCCCTTCGCTTTCGCCTCCCCTTGTCTCTCGATCCTACCGAGAGACAAGATGGCGGCCGCTACGGACTGTTTGGAATGTTGACAGACGCCGGAGAACCAATCAGCTTCGCTTCACAAAGCTCCGTTGCGCGAAAAGTACGCGTAGCGGAGCGCTGCCCAGTCCGCGGTTACAGATATATATCTTTTTTTGAACCTTAATTTCTCAAAATCCACTTAAGCACATATATTTAGACCTACAAAAGGCACATCGGGCTACCAGTCCCTACAATTTTGCCAAGTTTCGTGCAAATCCATTCAGCCGTTCGGGCTAAAAGTGAGGCCAACCGCCCTATGGAAATTAACATAGGAAAAACACGTTTTGGGACCCCCCTTTTTTCTCGGCCCCCCCTTGATGAACCCCCCCAAAATTTTCAGGGGCTGCTCAGAAACAAAATGTGCCATTTTCCTGAAAATTTCAGCCAATTCCGTCCACAAACGCCAAAGTTATTAGACATAGAATTTTCAAAAAACCCATAGAGAAAAAATCCTAACTATATATACCTACTGGCGACCGCCAGTAGGTAATATATATATAAATATATATATATATTCACTGAAAAAACCATAGGTTATAGACCATATATAGTTAGGAATTAGCATTTACAAAACCTTATTTTACTCACACAAAACCATTGAAATTCGCATATATAGTTAGTTGCACTAACTATATATCGCGCACCCGCAATCCACTGCTGATCATGTCATATATTACATCATTCATGACATGGTCAGTGACATCACTGATGACATCACTGATGAGATCTCAAATGACATCACTGATGACACCACTGATGACATCTCAAATGACATCACTGATGACATCACTGATGACATCTCAAATGACCTCACTGATGACATCACTGATGACATCATTCAGTGACTGTGTGTTTCTGTAAAGTTTAAATATGTCTTACATATTGAAGAATGAGTGGATGTATAAGTGTCTGGATGAAGGATTTAGTAGGTGCATGACTGACTGTATGAGTGAGTGATTAAATGTGTCTCACTGAGTGCATGGGTTAGTGACTAAACTGTCTTAATTTGTGCATAATTATGTCTGTTGTTCTGTAAACCGCTGCATGTGTTGATCAGTAGCTATATGAGTAACTATATGGGTTATTGATTGGTTGCCCAAGTATTTGTATGGGAGACTGAGTGTGTGTGTGGGTGGCTGGGAGGTGTATGACTCTGTGCATAGATGTGTGAGCAGTTGATTCACTAGATGTATGGGTTTAAAAGTGCATATGGAAACAGCTGTATGGGCGGTTGACTGTGTGCATGAGCGTATTGGTGAGTGAATGGATATCTCAGTGCTACATGTCAAAGTAAGTGCATATGTAAAACACAGTACATGTGAGAGTTGACATATATAAATAACTGTGCATAAGAGCCAGTGAATGTGTGAGTGGCTGTATGGATCATTGTGAACTTATATCAGGGATTGTATAAGAGAGTAAATATGTGTTAGTATATGTTTGAATAAGTAAAGTGTGTATAACTGTATAGTTGAGGAAATGGAGGTGTGATTGATTCTTCGCATGACTGACTAGGTGTGTGAGTAACTCCATGGATGAGTGACAGTGTGTGAGTGTTTGTTTACACTGAGTGTATCTAAGGTTATATTAGAGTCTGAAGAGGTTCATCGTATTATCACATGAATGATGTCATCAGTGATGTGATCAGTAATGTCAAATGAGATGTCATCAGTGATGTCATCAGTGATGTCATTTGAGATGTCATCAGTGATGTCATCAGTGATGTCATCAGTGATGTCATTTGGGATGTCATCAGTGATGTCATCAGTGATGTCATTTGAGATGTCATCAGTGATGTCATCAGTGATGTCATTTGAGATGTCATCAGTGATGTCATCAGTGATGTCATCAGTGATGTCATCAGTGATGTCACTGACCATGTCATGAATGATGTAATATATGACATGATCAGCAGTGATTGCGGGTGCGCGATATATAGTTAGTGCAACTAACTATATATGCGAATTTCAATGGTTTTGTGTGAGTAAAATAAGGTTTTGTAAATGCTAATTCCTAACTATATATGGTCTATAACCGATGTTTTTTTCAGTGAATTTCAATGGTTTTATAATAGCAAATATTAAAAGCTGTTAAATGTATTCTTTTTTTAAAGGAAAAATATATTTTATATGTATTTAATATAATTTTTTTATGTATATATATTTTAAAAAATATTTTTTTTTTGTTTCGTGACCCAGTCCGCGAACCGGTAAACGTTCCGTTAGCGCAACTGCCGCGTTAGAAAACAACATCGTGATGCGTCGCGTAAGCGCGACGAATCGCATTGCCGCGTAATGTGTCTTATGACGCGCCGCGTTAGCGCACCCGGAAGTGCTCCACAGCGCGAACCGAGGCGTGAAGCGCAGCTCCCCGGAAGCGATCCGGGGCGCGTCGCGTAAGCGCGACGTATCGCGTTGCCGCGTAATGCGTCTTATGATGCGCCGCGTTAGCGCACCCGGAAGTGCTCCTCAGCGTGAACCGAGGCGTGAAGCGCAGCTCCCCGGAAGCGATCCGGGGCGCATCGCGTAAGCGCGACGTATCGCGTTGCCGCGTAATGCATCTTATGACGCGCCGCGTTAGCGCACCCGGAAGTGCTCCGGAGCGCGAACCGAGGCGCGAAGCGCAGCTCCCCGGAAGCGATCCGGGGCGCGGCGCGGAGCGTGTAACATAAACGTAACAGGTCATGTGACTTGTTAATAAAACTTTCTATTGGTTCATTTCACTTTTGGTATCCTAATGATGTAAGGCTAGGTCATGTGACCTGAAAATAACACTTTTCATTGGTTTATTACATTTTTTTTTCACAAATGATGAAAGCCCCCACCTTTTTTCCTCACTCTGACTTTCATCTTTGTGAGAGGAAGACCTACTTTCCATATTTTCTAAAATGGCAAGTGTCGTAGCTGCAGCTGCTGGAGCCAATCCACCACCACCACCACCACCAAAAAAGGACGGACCACCTCCTCAGGTCATCCTTAATCAAGAGGAGGAAGAAGAGGAAGAAGAGGAAGAGGAGCAAGAGAGGAGGCACTTTTTGCCTGAAGAGCCAAGGAGGTCCCATGTGAAGGATAATTATATCTGGCAATTCTACACATTTCCCCGGGGCCAAAAAAAAGTAAATGCCCGCTACGTCACATGTCTGATCTGTGACAAATTTCTGTCCAGAGGGACTGATAAAAAGTACAGCTTCGGGAATTACACCATGCATCGGCACATGGAGAGGTGGCACCCTATAAATTATAGGGCTGCGCAGGTACGTGACCTGCAGGAAAACCCCCCTCCTGTGGCCAGTACATCAACCAAACAGGCAGTGACGGGACCAGAGGCGAGGGAGACGGTCCCAAACATCCAGATGAACTTCGGGGACCTGAAGCAAGTCTGCATTTTTTGCGGCAAATTAATTTGCTATGGGGAGAGAAGCATAAATCTAATCAACAGAGCTTTTGAAAATCATAAATGTACAAAACGCCCCAGAAAGTAAATTATCTTTTTTTTTGTTGCTCCTGTTGAGCCCTTTATAATGAATCATTTTCGTTTCCCCCCCCAAAAAAACAAAAAAATATAAAACCGTTCAAAAAATACAAAAAAGTAAAAAAATGTTCAGAAAAATAGTAAAAAACAATAAAAAAAAAGTTCTTTTCAGAACTACCTCCCATTTATAAAAAATTGCTAGAATGTTTAGCACTCTGGCAACCTCTATTTCTTTTGATTTGCTTCCCGGTTCGCGCGCCGGTACGCGAACCGGAAGCGAAACAGATTTTTCTTTTTTTTTTAAAAAGGAAGAGTGAGTATAAGGGAAGGAAACAGAGAGTAATGTTAAAAGAAAGACAGCTAGAGGGAGTAACACAGAGATACTGTTTAATAGATCTATTTACCAAAGAAAAGATGTAAGAGGGTATAATTGAGAAAAACAAAATAGATAAGGAAGTGAAAGAAAAAAAGGAGAGTAGAAGAATAATAAACAAGAGTTTCTTGGAGAATGTGAATGAATGTTCAAATTAAGAAGAAAAACAGTAAAAGATGTGGAATGAGAGGTAGGGATAGAACCGGACTAAAAGAACAACCCTGAGGGAAAGTGTTAAGAAAACAGTGAGCGAAAGTAAATAGGAATAAAACAAGATGTATGATAGTGACTAAGGTTAAAACATGTGGAATAACAGAGAGAAAAAACAGAAAAGAAGAAGTGACAGAAAAGGAATAATTGAAACAGCAAAGAAATGTAAATAACATAGTGTGCTTGAACTACAGGGAGAAAGCATAATGAACAAGTAGTGAAAGAGTGATGAGTCAGAGACAGTGAGAGTAATAGAGACGGAGTGAGTGAACAGGAGTGAGGAACTATGAGAACAGAGGGACTGAGAAAAGGAGTGGAAGGAGTAGAGTAAGTAAGTAATAGAAAAAGGAATGAGGGAAGTAGCAAAGGCAGGAAACTGAGGGTTAAAGAAATGAAGCAGTGGAACTAATAGAAGTTAAATGTGATAGAGATGTAACGGAAAGAGTACAAAACACTTACCTTATAATTGTCGTTAACTTAGTCACTTGTTATTTTTATACTTTCAATCTGTGAAAGAAAGAACAAAAATTTGAAAAATATTAAAACATGTATTTAAAAATTAGAAAAGACAAGGAAAAAGATTGAAAATCATCCAATTTTACAAAGAAATAAAGTTAGAGATAAACATGCAGAAAGAAAAAGAAAGAAACGGTGATAGACAAACAGAGACAAAAAGAAATTGTAATAGAGTAAATTACTAGGAGAAAAAAAGGAAGATACTTTCAGTGACAGAAAAGAAGGATAGAAGAGAAAACTAAATTGAAGTTGTGTAAGCTACTAAAAGAAAGTGAGTAAGGTAAACTATATAAGGAAAGGGTGAATAAGGAAAAGAGAGTGAGGGAGAGAGGAGACAGAGGAAGTGAAGGAAAGAGTGTCAGATACAGACTGAGTGAGGCAACAAAGAAAGATAAATGAGTGAGGGTGAGTTATACTAACTGATTGCACCAAAAAAGGAGAACCCAAAAATATTTAATTTAGAAAACAAAGGGAGGAAAGATGGAAAAGACAAGCGAAGCAGAGGGTCTAAAAACTGGAAAATGGTGCAAGGGAGAAAAGAAAAAAGCAGAGTTGGAATAGGGAAACAAAGGTTGAAAGATAAGTGGAGTTAGAGAACAATGGTGAAAGAGAATAAAACAAAAGGCAATGTGAGTATGTAAAGAGGATTGATAGAAGGTAGTAAAAGACGAGTGAGCATGAGACAAGACGAGTACAAATTAAAATTCACAATACAAAGTACAGAATTAATTATACATGTTAAATGGTTTATTTTTGCTGTTCTCAGAATATATCAAATTTCACTAAAAACAGTGAGTTGAAGGTATTCATCATATAACAGCGGGAAAAAAAAAACACAATCAA
This sequence comes from Lissotriton helveticus, assembly GCF_964261635.1. Lineage (NCBI taxonomy): Eukaryota > Metazoa > Chordata > Amphibia > Caudata > Salamandridae > Lissotriton > Lissotriton helveticus. The sequence continues at coordinate 533,880,664 of NC_136063.1, read as the reverse complement.
AATGATTGTGTTTAAAAAAAACATATAACATAACCAATCAGAAATCAGAACTCCTCAAAAGTAACTTACTTTCCATGACGTCGAAGGATGTCCTATGAACAGCTTATACTCTGTTGTGCTGTTATTATTTTCTGCCCGCCACTTTCTGAAAGAAAAGCTCCATCGTTTTGACAAATATGTTACATACAATAAATGACTTCTCGCTCTCTACCACACTTCTCCTCAAAGCCAAATAGTGTAAGAGCCATTTATAACTCTTGGAATTCTTCTAAGCAAACCCCGTCATTTTCTTTTTCCACAACTTTCAGAAAGAAAACGTCCAAGATCACTTTCATAATCCTGTACTAGTAATATCTCACCCTTCTTGCTCACTCATGTTCCACATTTCCTATGACACTGATACTTCTTACTATGAGGCACACTTACACTACCTCTATGACTACTACAATTATCTAATTCTCTTGATCACTGTTAATCACAAAGCAATTTAAAACAGTACATAAAATTATATCAAATCCTAGAATCATTATAGGCCAGTTACCTACCCTAAATTCTCTCTTCTGAAAACACAAAGTAAGAATATTTTAAGTCAAAAGGCAACATTGTTTCATAGTCAAATGGGAATCATTTCCGAAACACCAGCTTTTTTTACATTTTAAATAAGCTGTGTAATAAGTGGATGTTGTCAAAGGACCATCATGTCATATAATAGCTGCAGTTACAAATGTTCTTCCTAAAATCAATGACTGTGTAGCCACAACATTTGTAATTAAAGTTGAAAACTTACTTTCATCAGGTTTATGTAGTTGGAATTTTAAAATGACATTATAACCAAAAGTTTGTACAAATAATGTGGACAGCATTGCAGACTTACATTACCTCTACTCCATGTTTTGATTGGCTGCTTGAATTAGCTTATTAAAAGAAACAGTTTTTCTGAACTCATTCAAAGTGCAGTTATTTTTCCATGACGTCAAGTGTTATGGTAAGAACACCGTTTGCTTTGGGAAATACTCTGTTGTCCTTTAACTAATCCGTGCCCACCACTTTCTGTAAGAAAACCTTCTTTTTTTTCAGGAACTACTTAAAACTCAAAAACAACTTTTCACTCTGTACTACACTTATCCTCAAGGCCAAATAGTGTGGGAGCCATTAGAACCTCTTGAAATTCCTCAGAGCAAATCCCGAGATTCCTTCCCTAAAATTTTGGTTGTAAAAACACCAGGTAAGAACTTTTAAGGTCAAAAGGCAATCTTTTTTTTAAAGTTAAAACAGAATCATTGCAGAATGACCAGCCGTTTCCAGACTTCAAATAAGCTGTGTAATATCCTGATGTTGTTGAAGGACCGTCATGATATATAATTGCTGCAGTTACAAAAGTCCTTCCTGATATTGACAACTGCGAAGCCACAACATTTTGAATTAAAGTTGTCAATTTTGTTCCATCAGGCCTACATCGTTGGAACATTAAAATGACATACTGGCCATATCTTCATATAAATAATGTGGACAGCATTGCAGACTTACATTGGCTACACTCCATGTTTTGATCGGCTGCTTTTACTAGCTTATTAAAGGACACTGATTTACTGTCTGGCAAAGTTAAATATATAAATCTTTCTGAGTCTACACTAGTAGTACTTGATACCCTACAGTTCTCGCAGTCATGCTGCCATTGATAAGAAAGGCCAAACAGATGATCTACCTCTACACCTTCATCTTGCAATACATCAAGCATATACATTAAAAACTCCTGACAATCTTGCTGAATATTTTGAGAGAATTGCGTTTGACCTGAACATTTGTCTAACAGATTTCGAATTTCAGACACACTTTCTATTTTTGTTCTATCAGTGCTACATTTCTCTAACACAGAATTCAACAAACAGCAAAAACTTTGATCCGAATTGATCACAATCTGTTCTTTTAAAGTTTCTAGAGAAAAGACAACATTAACTTCATTAGCATAGCAGTTGACACCAGAACTATTTTCAAATTGAAAACCAACAACATCTTCAATAGAATCCATTTTCTTTCTGCTTATAATTTCGGGTTCATCGACTTTTCGTCTTTTTGCTACATCCTCCCTACTATTGGTCACATTTCTTCATTTCCGGCCTACCACACGTTTCTCAAACAAAGGATATTGAGGCAAATGTGGCGCATACTCTCTTCTTAACCTATTGTATTCCTTAACACAATCTAGATCCGCACAAATGTTTGTGACATCACACTCAATCAAGTACAATCCCGATAAAGTTCTGACTCGTGACAATGCCACATATGCCATACCCTCCTTGAACACAGAACTGCCAATATTCACCAATGCACTGTCTACACTTAAACCTTGCGATTTATGGATTGTCACCGCATATGCCAAGCAAACAGGAAACTGCTTACGGCGAACATATAAGTCTTTTACAAGCAAAAACCTAGCAGAGCAACGACCAATTAGCTGTACTTCCTCAATGCCATCAAATTTAATTTTAAAAAATTCAATTCCATCTCTATTTCTGTATTTCTCAAAATCAACAACATTACCCATTGATCTATTTACCAGACCTCTTTCAACATGTAAATTCCTTCTCAAAATGATACGGCAATTTAAGCACACATTCAGAGTCTTCTCAAAACCAGCAGTTTTAGATATAGTCTTCTCTAATTAATCCAATTTAGATTTCAAATTCTCAGACAAAATAATTGTTGCTCCCATATGCTCTATTCTGTCAATAGCTTCCAGTTTCACAATCTCTTGGTTTTCTAAATTCAACATTTTGTTGTTGAAGATGGCACATTCTGCAAGAGTTGGCATCAAACATATTCCAGATTTCTTCTCAGTAATTTTCCGAAAAATATTCTCTGGCAGAATGTCTTCTTCTGGATACAAATTTGACAGTAATCTGCATGTAAAGCTTCTTTCCCATGCTCGGTCACTTTCCCGATTCTAACATCTTGTAGAATATTCTTGTAATCGTCATCCTTCGCCTGACGCATATTTTCACGCAGCTCAGCATAATTGAAGTTTAACCATATGTTAACGTTGCCAATGCTCCCTAGGCACTTCCTGGTATCTTCATGCGTAAGCAGTTTAAACACTGGTTGTCCTTTCACTGGTGTCAGCTGCAGAAGATCACCGAAAACAATGATGTGTTTGCCACCATATAACACATCATAATCTGTTTTAAGAACTTCCTGCATTCTCAAATGCACAAAGGCAAGCATGACATTGGAAACCATGCTTACTTCGTCAATGATAAGAAGTTTCATCTTCTTCAGGACTCTGGAAACTTCACAACAAGCATCTCCAGATAACTTGTGGTATTGTAATTTGTTATCATGCTCCACTGGCAGCATCAGTAGACGATGTAAAGTAATCCCTTTAATGTTATGTGCTGCCAGCCCAGTCGGAGCGGTGACAACACAAGACAGCGATGACTTGGTCCTTTTCTGCAGATAATATGAAATTGCTTTAATTAGGAAACTTTTTCCAGTTCCTGCTTCTCCACTCACGTACAGTCGGACAGGCTTCAATGACGTACATGAGCACTCTTTCTTCTCATGACTTAATCCATGATCAATTTGGTTTGTAACTTCGTCATATATTTTCCTCTGCTCAACGTTGAGTTGTCTTTCCAAATCTTCTAAGTTAACCGCATTCTCCTGAGCATGTGCCATGGCTCTTTCCACTTCAATCATGGCAGTGGCAGCTTCATTTTCGATAACTGGTCCTCCTAGTGGATCCTGACTCAATGAAACAGAACTCTGACTGTCCTGAGAACTGTCTCTAGCAATCTCGGCTGCAATTGTTGCTTCCTGCTCGATTTCCGCATTCAACATTTCTAGATATTTTGGAAAAACAGGACATTCTATGGTCTCCTTGGCTGCATTGAAAGAGTCTTCGTAACAGAGGAAATCTCCAAGCAGTTCCTCTTCTGCACGCCAAGGCTTGAAAAGTTGCAAAAGAGCTAAATAGAAAAACTCTTTTCTTTCAGGAGATTCGCCACTCAATTTTTGATGATTTACCAATTGGCATTTTCTTTGCTTGACCAGACATTCCTCACTTCCAATTACAGCATACACTCCTTTATCAATATCTTCTTTGATGTTCCTCTTGAATATGTAATTTTGTAGAACCTCATACAGACAAACATTCTCGAGGTGACTGCTTCTATTTGGATAATATGTATCCAACATGTTGGTCTTCAAAATATCTGTACTGTTTGGCTCCTTTTCCGCCAAATACTCAATTTCCCGTACAGGTTTCAGAACTCGATTACGCGTTGCAGCAAGACCAAGACTCGCCCAAATGATACTCCTAGATTTGGCATAGAGACTTGCTGAAGATAACCGGTCAGAACATTCGTAAGCTCCGATTTCTCGATGCAACAACATCTTCAGACTGAAACTGTACAACTTCTTACTGAGGCTCTTTTCATGGGAAATGTCCTCCCACATATCCTTCAATTCTGTCTTTTCTTTTTTTGTGATGTAAGATGTCACATACCGAGCCACAGCCATACAGTTATCAGCCACAAACTGTATATCCATGTATGCATTCCACATGGACAAAATCACTGGGTTGTAGTCGTTGATGTACTTGGACTCTTCGTTTCTTTTCAAATTGTATGTATTTTTGGGTGATTTCCTCGTCACATTATGTCGCAGAGAAGACATCAAACTGTTCACTCTTCCTTTAGATATCACCGATCGTGGAAATCCAAAACGACATTTTGTGTAGATCTTGTCCTTGTTTCTGAATTTACGATGACAGTACTTTCCACAACGATGGCTTTGAAAACGTAAAACTTGTTCTCTTAGGCTTTTGTCTTCCTTTGTCTTTGGAACAGCACATGTAGAATACTGTTCTATGAAACTCATCACTAAGTCATCCGGATCTGTTCCAAATTTGGGTGCATCTTTGATCCATAGCAGCATATGTATATGAGGAGCACCTCTTGCTTGATACTCCTTTCTCCAGAAGAAATCCAACACCTCTCCAAGAGGTGGATTTTTCTTGTTCATGATGAAAGACATCATAGCTTCAAATCTATGATTGAAGTACCTGCATACATTCACTGGATCCAAAGAGCACAGTTCTCTGGGTGTCTTGAATTCGATATTTTCAATGTTTCCATTTGCCTTTCGTAGAAATTCAAGTAAGTCTTCCCAGCCATACTCGGCACAGCTGAGAGTGAGGAACCATGTGGGAGTTCCTAAGTTCCTCAGCATACATTTTAAATCACCATGACAACGGTACCAGTACTCATTAGTACCACGTTGACATGCCATGAGATTAATCAGGTGAGAATCCAAAATACTGTCTTGCACATTGACTTTATCCATAAAGTCCCTTGCCGAGATATTTTGCATCTGTACACCACTTTTCAAGATGTGGTTCACTGCATATGACAGTCCAGACAGATCACTTCCAAACAGTAGATGAAACAAATAGGGAATGCATTGACGAAACCTAGGATCTTCTGCATACAATCGTAAAGTCCGGTATTCAGAAGCAGGAATTTGATCAGGTCGCTCATCATATCTTCCTCCTTGACCTGTTGGAAATAGCTGTGGGAAACACCGAGCTTCCAAACTTTCCTCCCAAACACTAATGGGACTCCCTTTGGCTTGTTTCATTTGAAACAACTCAATAGCATTCCCCATGACTTCCTTGGAATGCAAAGGATGAACACTATAATGTTCATATATTTCTTCATTTTTAGAGGCTTCTACTTTCTCAATTTGTCCAGCACACAAATCGCTGTCCTCTTCTTCACTTACTTCCTCTTCTGCAACACATACATTCTTGTAGTACTCATTGTTTTTCATCAAATACAATGTTGCCTTTTTGACTATCCTAACATCCACTAAATCTTGCCAGATTTTCTTACTCTTTGTCGGAACCCCATTAACTAAGATAACCAGAGGTTCCTCTTCCACTTTCTCTACTCCAATTGTATTAATGTTTTTCTTCAAATCTAGAGGCAAATAAACAACTCTTCCCTTTAATCCTCTCTGTAAATCTGATGGAGGCAATTTCCCTGTCTTTGGCTCCATTCGTACAATAGCCTGAAAGGGATGGACACTTTGAATCAAAATCGATTCATAAGTATTTAAATCCTTCAATTCAGAAGGAATGTCAACCAATTCCAGATTATTATGAACCGCTCTAGCAGGCATCCGGTTTTGATTTAATTTGTTACAACAATAAGTACACACACGTTGATTCGATCCCAAATCAAAACAATTTTCTACCATCAAGTATGTTGCGAAATCCTTCCATTCACTATTATTTTCCCTTTCACTTTTTGCATATAAATCCACTAACTTAGTCTGATTCTTATAATAAGTGCGTCGACAACACACACAAGTGAAATTAGGCCTCTCACTTGATTTCACCTGAAACGTGGCAATTTCCTTCTGAAAATTATCTGTACTGGAAATCTGTACACTCTCTTCCACATTACCTTCTTCTTCTGGGTCAATTTCAACATTCTCCTCTTTACTTGCAAAGTAACAAAACTCAATTTCTTCACAAATATTCTTCACATCTACTTCAGAACCATGCAAAAGAGCACTGCTTAATTGTTTAAGCTTAATTGCTGGACTCTTAGCAAAATACAACATTCTCACTAATTTCCTCACTTTATTATGATGGACTGCTAGCATCCTGAAATGATGAAAAACACTCTGGCATACTCTCCTGGAAAGACAAGCCAGTGAATGACCATGTAAACCTGTCACTTCTCTCACTCTGCATGGATCTAATTCCTGCAACAACTTCATTTTCTGTTTTAAACTTTTCTTATTAAATGTCCGTACAAAATCACAAAGCAAATTGATGGAATCCTGTCGCACACTGCAAATACTACTACACTTCCAGGTGTACACTGGACCCTTAGGACGTCTCCCTAAAACGTCATCACCTAACACCTCTTCTGCCTCTGTTGACACAAGTTTTTCTTTTTCAACTGGACAACCGTCTTTCACCTCATATGCTCGACCACTGGTGTCAACTGCATAAACCAAATCATTGTCCTGGAAGTAACTCTCCTCATTAAAAAATGCCTCACAACTTGAACTATGCATCCATTCTCCTGAAAATACTTCACAAAAATTTGTACGATTAACTATTCTCTTCCATCTACTATTTGTTTTAAATTCATAAATTGCCTTGTTTAGTTTCCTAATTCTATTGATTACCAAAATAAATAACTTTCGCTTCATTTCCAAAGCCTGATCAATAATTTTCTCAAAATTTTTCTTTTTCTTATAAAAAGCCAGTTTCTGTTGACCTTTCTTTACATTTTTCATCAAATTTACAATTATCCTGTTGCGGAACATTCGTCTACGAATGTCCCTAAATTGATTGTGCCTTCTACCGGCACTCACAGAGTTTTTTCCTGCTCTACCACTAACTTTATTAAGGGGCCTTTCCTTCCTGTTTAAATTGACTCTCTTCTTCTGGACTAAAACATGTTCTGTAGTGATACTTTTTTTTCTGGAAATGTTTCTTAGGAAAGATTTCATTGTCTTACCCGGAGCTTTTTTGTTGACTTGACGAGTTTTTATTGTAGAGGACTGCTGCAAGCATGTACTAAGCTGCTGTGTTTGGCGTTTTGTAGCCTTTCTCCTCCTTTGCCTTGAAGGCATTTTTTAATTTTGAAATGATCTGCAGTTGAATCTGTGGTAAAATATAATAAAAAATGTTATTAACGACTATTACCAAACAGTAAATCAATAACTGCCGTCAAAAAATTAACACACTATTTGTCAATTCTACATACAATAATTTTTAGTGCATTGACAAATTTAAAACTCACAAATAGTAGCAAAGAAATGGAATGCTTCTACATTTGACCTGTGCTCTTTTATATGTGAATCTGAACTAATTTTATTAGCATATTTCACTATTTTATTAAAGACACTTCACACAAGCTGTTTTTGAAGTTGTATTTAAATTTAAATAAAACGGTTAACATGGTTACTTTTCATTTCCAGTAACTTCAATTTATTTTTAAAAGTCTTTATAGTTCAATAGGCTCGAGCAGGTCAGCTGCCCATCCTATGTCATACAATTCTGACAAATCGGCATCCTCATCATATTCATCATCATCCACAGGATATAAATCATCCAAGGGATCTACTTCCACTGACGTTTCAATGACAAGTTCAATGATAACATCGAAATCAACAGATTGCTCATTATCACTCATGGTTGATGTTGTCGTTATCTTTAAAGAAAGAGAACAACAATGAGATGTTGCAGAGTAAGAGACAAATCTCAGAGACTATAATAGTAAAATTGTTTAACAAGAGTAACATTTTGCAGATATTATTTAGCCATGTCCAGCGATGCTGAGGAGGTGAGGCCTATGTCCAAGTTTTCAGTGAAAAGGACTCATCTCTTCTTAACCTTGGATAAGCCTCACCGACTCTGTGTCCCCTGCTCATACTTAAATGTAAAGGGGCAGATTTATGTTAACTGGTGCATCCCCAGGGATGCACCAGTTAACGTGCGCCACTGCTCTGCCACCCATGGTGTGCCGCATTTACAATGCGGAGCACCATGGGGCAAAAACAGCACAGATGAGTCACGCATCTGTGCCACAAAAGTGGCGCATTGCAGGAATCACGTCGCAAGCGCGACATGACTCCTGCAATGCACAGGGGCAAGCCACACATTGCATGGTGTGTCACTCCTTATGCCTGTTTCAAACAGGCGTAAGGATTTGATTCAGCAATGCCATAAAGCTGACTTAGTGAAATTTTGTAAATTTCACTGTGTTAGTTTTACAGGGCTTTCATGCAAGTGAACGCCCACCCTGCAACAAAACGCCCACATGAAACCTGACGCAGGTTTCATGTGGCGCAGGACTTTACAGCGTGACACATCTGCCTAGATGCATCAAGTTGTAAATATGTCGCAACATGGCGCATCTTTTGCGCCGCCGCTGCGTCACAAAAGTGACGCAACGGCGGCGCAAAAGAGGCGCACGGCCATCATAAATCTGCCCCATACATTTTAAATGATTGGTTCAGGATGCCGATAAGGTGTGGCCTATCCAGAGGTTTGTTTGAGGTGAGGCCTACTCAGGGTTGCAGATGAAATTTAGGCTTGTTGAAGAGTACAGAGGAGATAATACATGTGCAGGCCTACCAACGAAGTGAGTCATGTCCACTGCACTCTTGAACAAAGGCCAGACCTCCTCTGTCTCCCTGGACAGGCCTAAACCTCATCTGCACAATGTGATTCGTAATGTTAGGAAACACAGGTGATGTAATTGAAAAACGTGCAAATATTTTTGCTCATTTCACAATCACATCACCTGTGTTTCCTCAGCTTAGGTATCTCATTGTGCAGATGTAGACTAGCATATCAAAGAGTACGCAGAAGGTGAGGACTGTATGCAACAACTTTGACACTTACAGAAGCCTCAGCTTCTCCATGCCCCCTACACAGTCCTAAATGTATACAGTTTAAACTGACGGTATCTTGTTGCAGATGAAGTGAGGCCTATCCTGCAACATGGTGCATCTTTTGCACCGCTGCTGCGTCACAAAAGTGACGCAACGGCGGCGCAAAAGAGGCGCACGGCCATCATAAATCTGCCCCTAACATTTTAAAGGATTGGTTCAGGATGCCGATAAGGTGTGGCCTATCCAGAGGTTTGTTTGAGGTGAGGCCTACTCAGGGTTGCAGATGAAATTTAGGCTTGTTGAAGAGTACAGAGGAGATAATACATGTGCAGGCCTACCAACGAAGTGAGTCATGTCCACTGCACTCTTGAACAAAGGCCAGACCTCCTCTGTCTCCCTGGACAGGCTTAAGCCTCATCTGCACAATGTGATTCGTAATGTTAGGAAACACAGGTGATGTAATTGAAAAACGTGCAAATATTTTTGCTCATTTCACAATCACATCACCTGTGTTTCCTCAGCTTAGGTATCTCATTGTGCAGATGTAGACTAGCATATCAAAGAGTACGCAGAAGGTGAGGACTGTATGCAACAACTTTGACACTTACAGAAGCCAAAGCTTCTCCATGCCCCCTACACAGTCCTAAATGTATACAGTTTAAACTGACGGTATCTTGTTGCAGATGAAGTGAGGCCTATCTTGCAACATGGTGCATCTTTTGCACCGCTGCTGCGTCACAAAAGTGACGCAACGGTGGCGCAAAAGAGGCACACGGCCATCATAAATCTGCCCCTAACATTTTAAATGATTGGTTCAGGATGCCGATAAGGTGTGGCCTATGCAGAGGTTTGTTTGAGGTGAGACCTACTCAGGGTTGCAGATGAAATTTAGGCTTGTTGAAGAGTACAGAGGAGATAATACATGTGCAGGCCTACCAACGAAGTGAGTCATGTCCACTGCACTCTTGAACAAAGGCCAGACCTCCTCTGTCTCCCTGGACAGGCCTAAACCTCATCTGCACAATGTGATTCGTAATGTTAGGAAACACAGGTGATATAATTGAAAAACGTGCAAATATTTTTGCTCATTTCACAATCACATCACCTGTATTTCCTCAGCTTAGGTATCTCATTGTGCAGATGTAGTCTAGCATATTCAAGAGTACGCAGAAGATGAGGACTGTATGCAACAGAGCAATGTACATTACTCACCTCCCTTGACACTTACAGAAGCCTCAGTTTCTCTATGCCTCCTACACAGTTCTAAATGTATATCATTATCATCATAGTGACTATGAAACTCTAGCAGTACATATTGTGAAACCTAAATGTCTTAAAGTAACGATTTTTTAACCGACAAACAAGCAAATTATTCTCCCAGATCGATGGTGAGAAGTGATATATTTATTTAAAGAAGCAGACACCTTTTTGTCATTGTCATAAATGTAAAAAGCATTCCTTTTCTTTACGAACCATTTTCATGTCATAATTTGAAAACACAGCACAACTCCTATGTACAAGTACACCCTGTCAGTACTTAAATTTGCCAAGCACACATGCAGGCGTATTTACAAGAGCCTTGCACCACGGAGAAATGACTAAAATTTACCAAGCACTCATGAGGGCTTATTTACAAGGACCTTGCACCACCTTTAAAGTCACTTTTAACATGGGGAAAATGACGTGAATGTAGCTCATAAGCTTTGTAAATTTGCCCCCATGTTGACAATGAAACTCTTGCAGAACATATTGTGAAACCTAAATGACTTCAAGAAACGAGTTTTTAAACCGACAAACAAGCAAATTATTTTCCCATATTTATGGTGGGAAGTGAAATATTCATTTATAGAAGCAGACACCTTTTTGTCCTTCTCATAAATGTAAAAAGCATTTCTTTTTTTTTTAAAACCATTTTCTGATCATAATTTGAAAACACACCACAGCTCCTATCTACAAGCACACCCTGTCAGTACTTAAATTTGCCAAGCACACATGGGGGCGTATTTACAAGGACCTTGCACCACGGGGAAATGACTTAAATTTGCCAAGCACTCATGAGAGCGTATTTACAAGGACCTTGCACCACCTTTAAAGTCACTTTTAACGTGGGGAAAATGACGTGAATGTGACTCATAAGCTTTGTAAATTTGCCCCCATGTTGACTATGAAACTCTTGCAGAACATATTGTGAAACTTAAATGACTTCAAGTAACGTGTTTTTAAACCGACAAACAAGCAAATTATTCTCCCATATTCATGGTGGGAAGTGAAATATTTATTTAAAGAAGCAGACACCATTTTGTCCTTCTCATAAATGTAAAAAGCATTTCTTTTTAAAAAAAAACGATTTTCTGGTCATAATTTGAAAACACAACACAGCTCCTATGTACAAGCACACCCTGTCAGTACTTAAATTTGCCAAGCACACATGGGGGCGTATTTACAAGGACCTTGCATCACGGGGAAAGGACTTAAATTTACAAAGCACTCATGAGGGCGTATTTACAAGGACCTTGCACCACCTTTAAAGTCACTTTTAACGTGGGGAAAATGACGTGAATGTGGCTCATAAGCTTTGTAAATTTGCCCCCATGTTGACTATGAAACTCTTGCAGAACATATTGTGAAACCTTAATGACTTCAAGAAACGTGTTTTTAAACCGGCAAACAAGCAAATTATTCTCCCATATTCATGGTGGAAAGTGAAATATTTATTTAAAGAAGCAGACACCATTTTGACCTTCTCATAAATGTAAAAAGCATTTCTTTTTAAAAAAAAACGATTTTCTGGGCATAATTTGAAAACACAACACAGCTCCTATGTACAAGCACACCCTGTCAGTACTTAAATTTGCCAAGCACACATGGGGGCGTATTTACAAGGACCTTGCACCACGGGGAAATGACTTAAATTTACAAAGCACTCACGAGGGCATATTTACAAGGACCTTGCACCACCTTTAAAGTCACTTTTAACGTGGGGAAAATGACGTGAATGTGGCTCATAAGCTTTGTAAATTTGCCCCCATGTTGACTATGAAACTCTTGAAGAACATATTGTGAAACCTAAATGACTTCAAGAAACGTGTTTTTAAACCGACAAACAAGCAAATTATTCTCCCATATTCAAGGTGGGAAATGAAATATTTATTTAAAGAAGCAAACACCATTTTGTCCTTCTCATAAATGTAAAAAGCATTTCTTTTTTTTAAAAAACGATTTACTGGTCATAATTTGAAAACACAGCACAGCTCTTATGTACAAGCACACTCTGTCAGTACTAATACTTCACATTTTCTCCAATTACAATTTGTCAAAGAAGCAAAATCTTTTTGGAAAATATAATGAATACACTTGACACAAAACAACATTTTAAATGCACAGCTGGCTTCCTTATTTTCTCCATAAACCATACTAGTCTCTATCTAACGTAAATGAATCTTTTCGCACCTTAGCAAATGCTTTTTGAGTTTGAAAACAGTCTCAGGCACACACCAATTTTTCTTTAGCAGAGCAAAGGGTATGATCTTCTGAGTCTGCAACCAGCAATGGCACAGAAATCCTGTAATTCTTCACACATATCCCTCATGTCAGCCAATCAAAACTCTTCGCTCACTTTTTTCAAATGAACACCCTTCCCCCCTCTACCCTTTCTGCCTTTTTTCCATAGCAACTACCTCCTGAAAGACCTCTCACACAACAATGTTTCAACTGAACTCTGAACTCTCAGTACACCTGCTTATCCAGTGCAATGTTACTTAAAATGATTTTTTCTTAACCATTCAAATTACATCTTTCAAAGAACTCATCCATGCACCCTAACTTTCTGTTTTCAGCAATCATAATCCACCAATCACTGATACTGAATCATTAGCACTGAAACTCCACAGTTTTTTTCATAACAAACTCCTACTGTTTCAACTGCCATTTCATTCCCACACTTCATCTGACTGCAGCAGAACATCCTCTCACCATGTTTTCTGTCTGGATTATTGGACATAGTTACATCCACTGGGCTCAAAGGTATGCTGATAATAGAAATTTACACAACCTCAATTTACAAAATGTGGAAATCAACTGGATTGGCCACAGAGGATTAAGATGTCACCAATTGATACCATTGGTGAAAACCTTTTTGCATTTGCCAAACCCTGACCTGTTAATTGTGCACTGTGGAGGAAATGACGTGGGCACTTTGACTGGGGTAGGTCTGGAAATGCTTTTAAAGGACACCTTTGAGCAATTGATGGCACTTTTCCCTCAAACTGCCTTGGTATATTCAAATATATGCCAAAGACAGAAATGGAAGTGGTCCAACCAATTTTGTCCTCAAATTGAGAAATCGAGGAAGCATGTAAATAAGTCTGTTTCAGCTTACATGAGAGACCATGGAATGGGCTCCATCTACAACAATAACTTGCGGTACTACATGCAAGATATATACAGAGGAGATGGAGTTCACTTCTCAGATGAGGGGAATAGAATGTTCATCCTGAATTTAAGACTATGTATTGGTACCTACTTATAAGTACCTAAATCTACCACAGACCCAAAAGCTCTTCTCAGAGCTACCCTAACTATGATCAATCTAAACAAATTTTAAATGTAACTTTTTTAAAAATAATTTTCATGATTTACGCTTTCCGGAGCGCTACCCGGTTCGCGCACTGGACGCTAACAGCGCGAAAATTAATTAAATTTTTTTTGGGACATATATGGGTCTCCTCATCCACCCTCACAAAACCTAGGGGGTCAGGATATGTCTCCCTTGCCCCCTTTTACACAATCCCAGCATTGTTTAGCATCCATCTTGTGTCCAAATTAGACCTTAACGCAAGATGGCGGACTCCCGTTACGCTACCGGTAAGCTACCCGGTTCACGTACCGGGTAACGCTCCTACCGCGAAAAATCGAAACATTTTTTTTTTACATTTTTATGCCCCGCGGGGACCTTCAATAGGCCCCACCTCAATCCTAGGGGGTCAGGTGGGGTCTACCTTGCCCCTTTTTATTCATTTCCCCCTTCGTTTATTTCCACCTCTTGTCTCTCGATCCTACCGAGAGACAAGATGGCGGCCACACCGGACTGTTTAGAATGTTGACAGTCACCGGAGAGCCAATCCGCTTCTCCTCGCAAAGTTCCGTTACGCGTCAGGTACGCGAACCGGGGCGCTAACCGGGATGCTGTCACAGATATATATCTTTTTTTGAACGTTAATTTATCAAAATCCACTGGAGCACATATATTGAGACCTAGCAAAGGCACACCGGGCAAACAATATCTACAATTTTGCCAAGTTTCGTGGAAATCCATTCAGCCGTTCGAGCTAAAAGTGAGTCCAACCGCCCTATGGAAAATTGCATGGGAAAAATGCGTTTTGGGACACCCCTTTTTTCTCGGCCCCCCTTCACGAAACCCCCCAAAATTTTCAGGGGCTGCTCAGAAACATAATGTTCCATTTTCCTGAAAATTTCAACCAATTCCGTCCTCAAACGCCAAAGTTATTCAACATAGAATTTTCAAAAATCCCATAGGAAAAAAATCCTAACTATATATACCTACTGGCGACCGCCAGTAGGTAATATATATCTCTAAGTGGTACAATCATAATATGCTGAGTAGAGACGAACACCTGTTCTTACGCACTAGTTGCCCAATGACTCCTACTTTTTACCACCTCCCAAAACTTCACAAAAATCGTGACTGCCCACCTGGCCGCCCAATTATTTCTTCTATTGGGAGCCTCACAGAGAATATGTCTCGTTTTGTGGACCACACCTTATTTCCTTTAGTGTCTACCCTGGACTCTTATGTGCGAGACACAAAGGACTTCTTGACGAAATTGCAGAACTTGGTGTGGGAACAGGATTATCTTCTGATGGTATTAGACATCACCAGCCTCTACACTATTATTGAACACAATCATGGATTGGAGGCGGTGAAATGGGCACTAGAACAACGCCAACTACGATTCTCTAGACACAATTTAATGACTCTGGAATTCGTAGAATTTTGTCTAAAACATAACATTTTCCTGTTTGAGGAACAATTATATATCCAGAAGTCTGGTACGGCGATGGGTACCTGCTTTGCCCCCAGCTACGCGAACTTGTTCGTGGGCTGGTGGGAGGAGCGGGTACCCAGGAGCTGTATGGTAGGAGGCGAAGAGGGAAAGGTCATCTGTTGGCATCGGTATATCGATGACCTTTTCGTTGTGTGGAAAGGCAACCTTGAAACAGCTCAGGAGTACATCAATGTACTAAATAACAACCAAATTAATCTACAGTTTTCGGGAACAGTAAGTCCGGTGGCAGCGGACTATCTGGACCTGAAAATATATGTAGAAGATGGACACCTCCACACAAACCTCTTTAGGAAACAAACTGCTGGCAATTCCACACTGCATGCCAGCAGTAGCCATCCACCACAACTAATCAACAGTATCCCCTACGGGGAACTGCTGAGACTTCGTAGGAATTGTTCCAAACTATCTGACTTCGAAGCGGCTGCTTCGGAATGCATATCCCGATTTAGAGCTAGGGGGTATGGCGAGAGAATACTGAATAACACTCTCAATAGAGTCAGGAAAATAGAGAGACAGTCCCTTTTGAACAATAACCGTGAACAGGTCAATCGTAGAGGCTTGCCAGGTGATAACAACAAGGGTAAGTTTAGAGTCAATTAACTGTAATTGACTGTTTACTTGACCAATTTATAATGTCTCACTAAATATAGTGGATAGTGACTAAACTGTGTGAATATCTGTATCACTTTGTCAGTTGTTGTGTAAACTGATTCTACAGTTGGTTACTAGCTATGTGAAAGTCTATATTAGTTATTGATTAGTTAACTGAGTATTTGTATGGGAGTGTGAAAGTGTGTCTGGTTCGGTGGGGGGTGTGTGACTGTCCAAAGATGTGTGAATAGTTGATTCAGTAGATATATGAAGTTAAAACTACATGTTCTAACAGTTGTTTGGGTGAGTGAATATCTTTATGGGTGTGGTGATGAGCAAATATATTTCTCAATGGTACAGGTCCAACAAACTAGAAAAATAAAAGGCAGTGTATGTGTCAGTTGTTGTATATAAATAAGTATACATAAGACACAATGATTGTGTGAGAGACTGTATGGATAACTGTATACTTGTAATAATGATTTTATAATTCACTAAGTGTGACTTACTATCTAAATGAATAGAAGAAGTGGTGTTTGTATAAGTGTTTTGCTAAGTAAATATGTAAGTATGATCCATTGTTTGCATAAGTGAGTAGGATGACTTCATATGTGAATAGGATGTGTGCTGTTGTTTAATGTCGATATAGATGTATAAGTATTTTTGATAGTGATCTATTGTTCATTGACAGCATGTATGAGTGAATCCATAGGTAAGTGATTAGATGTGTGTATACATCTATGAATCACTGAGTGGATTTTTAGATACTTGTATTGCTGTGACAATGGATTTAAATATGATACTCTGTATTTTACAAAGAGTGATGAAAAATTGTCATAGTGTATGAAAAGGTGTATTTGATTGTCACGTGGATGATGTCATCAGTGATGTCATCAGTGATGTCATTTGAGATGTCATCAGTGATGTCACTGACCATGTCATGAATGATCTAATATGTGACATCATCAGCAGTGGATTGCGGGTGCACGAAATATAGTTAGTACAACTAACTATATAAGAGCAATTTCAATGGTTTTGTATGAGTAAAATGTCCAGCTAACTATAACACCACTAAAACTTATAGTTTTTTGAGTGAATTTCAAAGGTTTTTTAAAAGCTAATTCCTAACTATATAACTCCTGAAACCTATGGTTTTTTCAGTGAATTTCAAAGGTTTTTTAAATGCTAATTCCTAACTATATAAGGCCTGAAACCTATGGTTTTTTCAGTGAATTTGCAAGGTTTTTTAAATGCTAATTCCTAACTATATAAGGCCTGAAACCTATGGTTTTTTCAGTGAATTTCAAAGGTTTTTTAAATGCTAATTCCTAACTATATAAGGCCTGAAACCTATCGTTTTTTCAGTGAATTTGCAAGGTTTTTTTAAATGCTAATTCCTAACTATATAAGGCCTGAAACCTATGGATTTTTCAGTGAATTTCAAAAGGTTTTTTAAATGCTAATTCCTAACTATATAAGGCCTGAAACCTATGTTTTTTTCAGTGAATTCGCAAGGTTTTTTAAATGCTAATTCCTAACTTTATAAGGCCTGAAACCTATGGTTTTTTCATTGAATTCGCAAGGTTTTTTAAATGCTAATTCTATTAGCAGATAACGTTTTTATATATTAAAACGTTTTTTAAATCTCAAATGCCTGCTTTGCTAACAGAGTTTTTAAGCACAGGCTCTTTTGTCTCTGGTGGCCATCTTGGGAGACTGCATATCAGAATTATTTTTAATGAAATATAAGAGGATTTGAGAAGTCACTCATAATGTGCCCTAATTTTTCTTTCTTCAGCACTAATCATAATTTCTATGGCAAAATGAACCCCCTCATTTTGTTCCTTTGCAAATTAAATGTTTTAAGTGTTAAGATGACTTCAGGTGTGCCATACTTTTGTGATAAGTAAGACTGTTAGCGCTCTAGTTGTTCTTTAGAACATTCTGGGACATTCTGTCATTGGGCTATAGTTGGGCTACATCTGGCTGATATTTGGGCTACATTTGTTTTTTTTTGTCTCTGGTGGCCATCTTTGGGCTACATTGGGCTACATTGGGCTACATTGGACTACATTTGGGCTCTAACATATATATAGCCCAATGTAGCCCAATATATATTTTTTTAAATGTAATTTTCGTAAAAACCACTGGAGCACATATCTTGAGACATAGCAAAGGCACATCGGGCTACCAGTCCCTACAATTTTGCCAAGTTTGGTGGAAAACCATTCAGCCGTTCGGGCTAAAAGTGAGTCCAACCGCCCTATGGAAATTAACACGGGGGATACATGTTTTGGGACCCCCCTTTTATCTCGGCCCCCGCTTGACGAATCCCCCCAAACTTTCAGGGAAGGACCGGAGCGCCACGAGGCAATGTTAAGGAAAATTTCAGGAAGATTCCTCAACCGGCGCCAAAGTTATTCCCAATAGAATGTTGTGATAGGTAATGTATATAAATATATATCACGCAATTCTGTTTGCCTCCAGGATGCATCCAAATATGGACCACTCTGTAGGTGCGTTAAATTTAACTTATTGCATCGTCGCCATTACGCCATTTGGCTCGAACGAGCCTTGATCACATGACATGGCACAGTGGTTTCAGCTTTGTTAGCTTTGTTTAGCAACCATAGACATAGAAGTGTTAATGCTGAACAATACATATTTAGCTTAATTTGCGAATGATCACAGTACAAATATTATTAATAAAATTATCGCTAATACTAAAACCTGGTAGTTGCGAAAAACAATATATAACTATTAAAATAATAAGATATTTAAAACACAATTACATGTTGTTATTTTATCGCATACATTTGCCTACATTGTCAGACCATGCATTAACCTATGTTGAATAGTTGAGTATAATCCTCATGAATTCACATCTGGTCATTTCTTGTGTAATACACTAGCATTGTAAATGTCATGTTGTTATTGACTACAATCTTGACTCTGTTTACTGTGTTTGTATGTCCATGTCTTGTCTTGGTTACCAGTGTGTAAAAGTGCTCTAGTGCAGTGGATAAAGTGCTTAATATGTTTATGTGCAGAGTGCAAATTTTGGATATTTCATATTATCTATTCTCCGTTACTCCAATCTAACTCTCACCTTATTAATGGGGTGATTCTTATAGATTTTACTTTACGTTGTTATTGGTTTCCTGATTTTATGTGCAAACCTATGCTAATAAATACAAAATTCTCCAATATGTACACATCACATTAGATTTGAAATGCAGCTTAAAATTTTTAAATGTTAACCACACAAATATTGGATAAAATCATAAATATAATTAAATCCTTGTAAAAATACTTTCATAAACAGATGTATAGGTCTGCTGTTATGTTTAATCCCCCAGGTTGCATTGAAACTATTTCCGATATATAGCGTGTCTCCAATTTTCTAAGTTTACTTTCTCTATCCCTCCTCGTCTACTGGGGGGGACCGCACCAATGACATAGTAGTTAAGTTCCTGGCTGTTGGAATTATGATGATACCTAAACTGACGTGCAACCAGATATGTGTTGTCTTGGTTGGTTACTGCTTGCATGTGTTGGAGCACCCTTTTGTGTACTTGGAGCTTAGTGTTACCTATATACTGCAAACCACAAGGTCAGAGTAACACGTAAATAGAAGGATCTGTTTTGCACACCAATAGTTTCATGATTTTATGCTCCTTCTCTCTAAAAAGGGTAAAGTAGGTAGTTTTATTAATACCTCGTTGGCATGCTTTGCAGGTTTTGCACCTGTAAAAGCTTTGTGCATCTGCAACCAACTGGTCCCTTCTAGTTTCTGGGCTTGTTTTCACCAGGCTGTCTCTCATGGAAGGAGCCCTGCTGTGAGTAATAGATACCCCATGCGGTAGCAGGGGTCCTATTACTGGAACATTCAAAACTAGGGGCCAATTTTGTTAATGATGCCCTGCAGGATTTTTTGTTGTCTACTGTACCTCATAATTATCCTCAATTCATTGATGTTTTGGTTCTTCCCTGCTGCTGATGTTTCAGAGTGACCTGAAAGATTCAACTGTTAATCTTTGAGCAACTCTTCCCTTGTCTGTATCATTGATTTGGATATTGCCTTGTTGATGATTCCTTTGGAGTACCCACTCTCTAGGAATCTGGATTTGCTGGCTTCCTGTGCTACTCTTAAGTCTGCATTGTTACTTCTGATTCATCTGAGACGCAGGATCTCACCAAATAGAGAGTGCTCTATACAGGAGCTGCTTTCCACCTAAACTTGGGGATTACCCAGAGTTCTCTGCTTCTTTTTTGCATAATTTATGCGTCACTCTATGCCTCAAAAGGTATAGTTTTGGGATTACTGAGAGGTCATCATAGGCCATGCCCCTTTTCTCCACTACTCTGCTAACACACCTTTCAGTGCAATGCTGAGGGGGGTTGAGGTCCCCAAGCAGGAAAGTATCAGGAGGCGCATTTGCAGAATGGTGGGGAAAGGGGTCATGGCCTCTGATGACCTCTCAGTAATCCAGCTGTGTGGGTCTTACTGGAGGTAACAGGAGGGCTAGTGGGTCCCCATGGACCCTCAGGAGCCAAGGAGACTTCAATACCCAACTAGTAGTGCACCAGTAGGCATGTTTGCAGAGTGGTGGATAAAGGAGGCATGACCAACACAAATCTCTCAGCAAACCCACTCTGTGGGACTTGTTGGAGGTGACAGGAAGGGGAGTTATTCCTCAAAGACCCTCAATAGCCAAGGGGACTTCATTACCCAACCAGTAGTGCACCAGGAGGTGTGTTTACAGAGTGGTGGAGAAAGGGGGCATGGCCTACTACCAGGTCTGAGAAATCCTGCTGTTTGAGACTAACTGGAGGTAATAGGAGGTATGGTAGGCCCCAAGGACATCCCCGGGACCAACTACCACTCCTGTTAACACCAGTAAGTCCCACACAACAAGTTTGCTGAGAAGTTGTCAGAGGCCATGCCCCCTTTTACCACCACACAGCAAACGTGTCTCCGGCACACTACTAGTTGGGGATAAAGTTCCCTTGTCTCCATGAGGACCATGGGGGGCAAGAAGCCCTCCTGGTACCTCCTGTAAGTCCTACTAAGTGGAATTCTCAAGAGTTTGTCGGAGGCCCTGCCCCCTTCCTCCAACACTTTGTAAATGCGACCACTACTTTAAAAACCATAGAAATGTACTGAAAAACCCAAAGGTAAAAGGAACATTATAGTTAGGATTTAGCATTTAAAAAGCCTTAGAAATTCACTGAAAAACAACGAAGTTTACAGGGACGTTATAGTTAGCTAATAGAATTTTAAAAACATTAGAAATTCAGTGAAAAGACCAAAGGTTACAGGGACGTTATAGTTAGGCTCACATTTCACTCACACAAAACAAGCTAAATTCAGCAGTTGAAGTAGGCTGAGCTAACTATGACTCATGCTGCTTGCAATGCACTGCTAATGACATCACATATTACATCACTCATGACCTGGTCAGAGACATCACTGATGACATCACTGATGATATCTCAAATGACATCACTGATGACATCATCCACAGAATCTTTGACACACACACTCACACCCCAATGTAACCTTTCATATACCCATCCCAACTTCCACAATACCATTCTCAAAACCATTGACACACCCATACCAGTACTTACATACCCACTCATTGATTCATTAGTCTACTGACACATCCACTCAGTCACCCATACAGCCACCACTCATATAGCACATCACTCACTAATACAGTCACTGATATATCCACTCATATGCCCATACACCTACTCCCTCACCTATAGAGTCAATCACACAGCCATTTACTTATCCATACATTTATACAGACACCCACTCACTTATTAATACAGATACAAACACATACTCACTCAACTATACAGTCACTGACACAAGTACAGACTCACCAATACAGCCACTATAGTAATCACTCACTCACACATAGAGTCACTTATATATACTCCATCACTCACCTATACTGCCTTTCACATATCCAGTTCCTCACCTATATTCCACTGCCATATCCATTCACTCACCGACTCAGCCATACAGTCATTCATACAGCCCCTCACTTATGTACTCACTAACCCATACAGTCACTGTCTCACCCACTCACTCATCCATGCAGGCAGTCACACAGCCTCTAATCCACCCACACATACACTCCCATACCCATCAGGTACTCAGACAACCAATCAGTCATCCATACAGTCACTTACGTACCTACTCACCAATCCATACAGTCACTTAGACACCATCTGACAGACTGATACAGACATTCTCAAAACCTAGTCACTCACCTATACATTCACAGAGACATTTAATCATTTACTTATACATTCAGTCACACACCCACTGAATCATCCATGCAGGCATTCATACACCCACTGATTCATTAATACACCTTGGTATATATATTTAACACTCATAAACATTTTAAAAATAGTCACAAGTCACTGGATGATGTCATCAGTAATGTCATGAGTGATGTAATTTAAGATGTCACCAGTGATGTCATTAGTGATGTCACTGGCCATGTCATGAGTATTGTAATATGTGAGGTCATAAGGAGTGCATTGCAGGAGCACGACTTATAGTTAGCTCAGCTATTCATCACAATCATCCTCCAAAACACTGGCTATGTTCACATGCCTGCAGTGCCATTGAAAAATATTTGAATAGTGTCACATGACCAGGGATACAAAAAAAGTCTGTATTTTATCTCATACTTGAGGAGTTGTTATGATACATCATGATTACATTTTTTTAAAACTATATATATATCATTGTTAGACATGTCTTTCTCAGCAGGTTTATCCCCAGACTGTTTTCTTCTTGGCCTCCTATTCCTGACCCTGTTTTTATTGGTTTTAGGACTCTAGGCACTTTACCACTGCTATTCAATCAGAAAGTACATATGCTCTCCATGTAAGTTGTGTTTATGGATTGTTATTCCCATGATTTGCCTTTTTGACTTACTACGTAGACCCTAGTACAGTTGTGCTCAGGGCCTGTCAGTCAAATGCTGTTAGTGGGCCTGCAGCACTGATTATGCCATCCACACATGCAACGTTTCAAAGAGGTCTCAGACCTGCCACAGCAATGTGTGCATGCTGTCTCTACTGCTGTGTCGACCTGGCAAGTGTACCATCTTACCAGGCCCTCACCTTCCATTTTTGTACATGTAAGATACCCCACAGGTAGCCCAAGGTACCCCTGTGGACATGGTGCAGTGTATGTGAAAGGTAGGATATGTTCTGTAGTGAAATACAGTGTATTTCGTTTTTCACTATGGAAAGGCTATCTGTTACATAGGATAGAATGGGAGTATATTTATAACATCTTATAAGTATAACCTCCCATTAGGACAAGATAGAAAGATGGAGTTTAGTATGCCTGAACTCAGAATATAAAAATGCATCTTTGGGTGAAGATGATTTTTATATTGTTGTGTTTGAAAATACCACTTTTTAGAAAGTGGGCATTTTCTTGCTTAGCCATCCTGTGTGTCTCAGCTGGATTGTGGATTGACTGTCTGGCATTTTAATGACTGGGGATGTGCTTCTCTCAGACAGCCACAGTGGTTGATGTGTGTTCTGTCTCTTCTGAATGAGTCAGGGCTGGGCTGAATACACCTGGGCTGCATTGAAGACAGTGGGGGAGATTATACTGCACCTGAATCGACCTGGGCTACCCTGTACAATGCTGTTGCCACCTCCTGCCAGGAAGCTGGACCAACTAGGACAGAACTGGTCTGCATTGGGCAAAGAGCCTCTCTGCCACAAGAGAACAATGAGAAATTCAATATAAATATTGGGTCCCAGAACTATAGATTACTTCTGGACTCAAGAGGAACCTCTGCCAAGGAAAAGAGCTGGGAAAACTGAAGGAAATCACTGCCCCTTTGTTGTGTGCTGTGTGGGGATGGCCTGCAGTGGCTGTTACTGCCAAGCAGAGGACCCCAAGACTTTGCTGTGTGCTGTATACCCGGCTTGATGTAGAGCTAGCTTCCTGTTCTGAAGTCTCAGGGACACAAAGACTTCATTTCCTCCGACCTCCACCTGGAACTGCTGTTTCAGTTGCCACAAAGGGAAATAGCAACACAGATGTTGGCTACTGACGCCGCGACCTGCAACAAAGCTGTGGACACTGCTTGTGATGTGCATGATACACCTCCCAAACTTGCACCACAGCCCCGATGCCTGCCAATACCACATCATACTGACTCTGATGTCATCACCGAGGCTGCTGCCTGCACTGGAGCTGAGGGCCCCGCTCGTGATGCTCATGACACACTGCCCTGCCTCGCACCACAATCAATAAACAAGGAGGGGCCCCTGAGAAAGCAGATGAAGGGCAAACTAGCAGGGGAATGAAGATTCAAAAACAAAAAGGAAAAGAGTGCCCATAACGGATAATTACGGCCCCTGAGGGTCCTTTTTTACAAAAAAATGCAGTGCCAAACTCACCCAGACGAGAAGCAAATCAAACTGTCCGAAGCCAATTCATTATAAAACACACTTAGTTTTTTTATTTATTCGTTTTTATTAAGGAAATAAATATATGATCTTTAGTCACAGAGGACATGATAACATCAATATTACAACATACACATGACAGTTCAAAAAACGGTCATGTCAAACAATTTTATGTACTTAATTTCATACACCCATTTGTTCCGCCACACATTCAAAAAAACTCATATCTCTCCATGCATTCTAGAATAATTCAATATATCCACAAGTTCCCACATATACTCATACATTTAACATTCATCATCCACATAATATATAACAGTTGCCAGATATTGAATGATGCACTAGGTCCTGAAGGGGTCACTCCGTAGGGAACTGGAGGACTCAAGGTAGAAATGGCAGGACCAACTTTAGGTGCCAACGCGCGTTTCGGTGCTCGGCCGATATACAGGCCACACCTTCTTCAGGGCATACATCGTAAGTGAACAGAACAGGTGCACAACTGCTCACAATCTGCAATACTCGCACCACAGCCCCAACATCACTGACACCAGTGCTTCATCATCGCAGAGCTGATACCTGACGTGGGTGACCTCCCAAAGCCATCGATCCTTCATTGTCGTAAGGAGCCAATGCCTAAACACCACCCCACCGTCACTTCTCTGGCAACAGTAAGGATCCGACGCCTCACCTCCCCTGCATTACAGTAAGCAGCCAAAGCCTCACCTCCCCTGAGGTCTCCAGGAACCCACAATGCCTGGCACCAACGAGGCATAACCACCCCAACACCGTACACCCTTCTTTGTTTTCATCATTTTACCAAGGTACTGTTCCTTGGCTTCCATGTGACCCCGGGACCGACGCCGGGCTCCTCGTAGTCAGTGCTGTACTTTGGGATTTTCAGCTGTCACAACATTGTAATAGCTCCAGGTGGAGTTTATTGTTGCTACATTCTTTATTTTCATCAATAACATATTTTAATGATATCTTGACATATTTATGGTGAAGTTTTGGTCTTGTTTTGTTTAGATAAAGATTCCCTATTTTCCTAAATTGGTGTGGTGTCCATTTGTAGTGTTTTCACTGTGTTCCTGTATGTGTGCACAAATGCTTTACACACTGCCTCTGAGATAAGCCTGTCTGCTCGTGCCATGCTACTAAGTGGGTGAGCCGGGGTTGTTTAAGGGTGTAACTCCGTACCCTGACTAGAAACAAGAGTCCCTACTTGGAGAAAGGTGCAAACCATTGCCAACTAGAGACCCCCATTTCTAACAATTACACAAAAGAAATGACAATGCCCAGCATGGGGTTGAATGCAGTGTTTTTTCTCTCAATTTTTTATATGGATTCAAAAATCGGCCACGATTTTACTCACAGGGCCACAGTGAGCCCTATGAAGGGTTTGCAAATCCACGGATCGGATATAAAAAAAAGTGGGCATTGTTTTGCCCATGAGAGGTCCCTAAGTGTTCCCTCTGTGTGTCCTATGGGCTCAAGACACCTGCATCCTGACCCCTAATCTTCTTTTTCCACACCCTCCAGCTGATGTGACAAAAGATATGGCGGCTGCAGATTTCCTGTGAAGGTGTGGCCAGACAATCAGGACTTTGCTTGGGCACGTGGATCAGCATCTCCCTATATACGTTTTGGATTTCTCGCTTAATGTCTCAAAAACTACTGAACAGATTTACACCAAATTAGAGTAAGCATGATATGCAGACCAAAAACTAGCTTTCTGCCACATTTGGTGTAGTTCTATCCAGCAGTTTGGGCTGCAGGCATGGCTAAAAGTCTATGGGAAATAACATGGGGAAAACGCGTCTTGGGACCTCCCTTCAAGGAACACATCAAAACTTATCAGACAGCAGCTCAAGTGAAAAATTACCTGCTGGCGGATGCCAGTAGATAGTTATGGTTAGGCACTAGTGTACATAGGAAAAGCATTTTTTGTTTTTTCCGCCGTTTGACAAATCTTCATGAAATATTCAAAATTAGTAGTACAGTCGGTTCAGCTGTTGTGTTAAAAGTTTTGGGGTGATTCATCAAGTGGCGGCAGAGAAAACGGGTTCAAAAAAAGCACTTTTCCTAATGCAATTTCCCATAGTAAATTTAGACAAGACTACAGCTCTTTCTGCTGCATGGAATTCCATAAAAATTTGGCAGAAAGGTAGCTTCTGCCGGGAAGGCGACCTTTTTTGTGGATTAGTGGTAAATCCTTTCAGTAGTTTCCAAGACATTCCCGAAAATTCTAATCTGTATATCTAGGTACGAGAATCGTCCAGGAATCCAACAGTCGTCATACTGAAATCTAATTGGTTGCCAACACTTCAAACTAGGAAGTGTTGGCAACCATCTTTGGGCTCGTCTTCAGCCAAGTTCCCAAAAAACACTAGAATAAAAGAAAAGGGGCAGGGTATGAATTTCCTCACCCCTTATCCCTGGTCCAGGGGCCCACCTTGGATATCGCCGGGTTGTAACAGCCTTTAAATAAAATTTCAATGTGAAATCATGATGGAATCACAAATCTGTGGGAAAAATTAACAACAACAAAAACAAGTGAGGTCTCCCCCACTTGTTTACGCTATAGCCCCCAGGTGGGCCGGTTCTTGGGGGCATAAAAAAGAAAAGGAGGGGGGCGCACACAGTGCCCCTTCCTGTGGCTTTTAGCCCAGGGGACCACCACCCCCATGGGTATTTATAAGGGAGGGGGACACAGAGACTCTCCTACATTGGGCTGATTCAGCCCACCTCCCTGGGTCTTTATTTTTAGGATGGAGAGGGGCTGGAAGTACCCCATATTGGGGCTGTTTGAAGCTCCTGGGACCTCCTCCTTTCCAGGGCTCAAATTAAGCATTTAAAGGTGGGTAGTGTGGACTCCCCAAGTACCAGGGACCACCACCCCAAAGGGCCAGCTATTGCTATCTTCTGAGGTGCAAACCCTAGGGAAAAAGCTCTGTGCTTTCTCTTGATGGGAGCAGACATGTCCCCAGGGCCAGCTCCAGCAATGTCCCGGGGTGCCCACCCCTGGGACATTGCAGTTAGCTATGGCTTGGTGGGAGCACCACACCCTCCAAGCCATAGCAAAGAGTATTTTGCTCTCACTTGCACAAAGTGGAGAACACTTTGCTTTTACACACTGGGAGCTGCATGTTAGCAGCTCCCTGTGTATAATAGCAATGCCGGCTTTAGAAGGACAAGGGGAGCCTGCGGGGACCACCTGATCCTTCGGGCTGCCCCGTGGCCCTTAACCTTTAAAAAGTGGTTGCCCTGGGTGGGACCAGGGCACCCACACTACAGGCTGGGTCCTGTGAAATGGGGTCAAGTGGCCCCTCCCTATTTAAAAAAGATAAAAATAAAAAGGGGCATCCCCCAGAGGATGGGGTCCCTAGGAACCAAAAATGGAACATTGAAGTGTGGCCATGCAGCCTCTCTCCCTTAAAATAAAAAAACTAAATAAAAAAACTCTGGCAAGTCACCAGAGGCCACAACCCTTTTGGGCTGGACTGTTCCCATGAGGCACAGGGTCAAGGCTGATTTGCATATAGCCATGTCTGACCTGGGGTGGTGTGGAGTGCAACAAAATGATGGATTTAGGCCCAGATCTCTGTACTGGGGTGAATGTATGACATTGTTCTGCATTCTGTCCATCAATAATTGTTTTTGCACAGCCCCTTCACCACCACTCTGGAAACATGCCTCATAGTGCAGTGGTGGTCAGGGGACTGAGTCCCCTTGGATGCTGAAGGTCCTTGGGGTCCAGGAACCCCTTCTGTTACCTCCAGTAAGTACCAGATAGTGGGACTGCTGAGGAGACTTGAAGGCCACGCCCCCTTTCTCCACCATTCTGCAAATGCACCTCCTGGAATGCTGCTGGTATGCTGCTGGTTGGGAAATGAAGTCCACTTTACTTCTGAGGGCATCAGGACTAAAGTGGACTTCTTCCCTCAACCAGTAGTGCACCAGGAAACATGTTTGCAGAGAGGTGGAGGAAGGGGGTGTGGCCTAGGATGCCCTCTAAGCAATTCAGCTGTGGGGGTGTCACCAGATGAAACAGGAGGGCTAGTTGGCCCCAAAGACCCTAAAGAGTCAAGGGGGTTTCATTACCTTACTAGTACTGCACCAAGAGGTACTTTTGCAGAGTGGTGGCTAAAAAGGGCATGGCCACTGAAAACCTCTCAGAAAATCCAGTCTGTGGGACTTACTGGACGTAACAGGAGGGGTAGTTGGCCCGAGGACTCTCAATGGCCAAGGGGATTGGGGAACATCGTTCCCAATGCAACTTTTACAACGCACTACCATTACGACGTAACTTTTACAACGCAAGTTATTACAACGCATTGCGCTGGGGGGCGCTCTAGGATAGGGAATAGTTTAATTACTTTCCAACACCTTCCCTACTATCCACGGGGATTGGAGTTGGAATAGTAAATTAAACTATTCACTATCCAGCGCCCCCAACGCAAGTTGTTGTAACGACTTGTGTTGAAAAACCTGCGTCATAATGGCATGCGTTGTAAAAGCATGCGTTGAAACGTCATACATCCAGGGGATTTCATCTCCCTACTAGTAGTGCAGCAAGAGGCACACGTGGAGAGTGGTGGAGAAAGGGGCAGTGTTCTCTGACAACATCTCAGCAATCCTACTGTGTGGAATTTACTGGAGGTAATAGGAGGGGTAGTTGGCCCTCAGGTCCTACTTTGGGGGCCTACTACCTCTTCTGTTACCTCCAGTAGGTCCCTTACAGCAGTATTCCTGAGAGTTAGTTGGAGGTTCCACCCCCTTTTTCCACCACTCTGCAAATGTGAGTACTACTGAAAAAACCATAGATATTCACATAAGATACCAAAGGGTAAAGGGACTTTACAGTTAGAAAATTGATTTTGAAAATCCTTAGAAATTCACTTAAAATATCAATAGTTATAGGGTTGTTATAGCGATTAAATACAATTCTAAAAAACCTTTGAAATTCGCAGAAAAAAACAAAGGTTACCGCGACATTATAGTTAGCAAATAGATTTTTAAAAACCTTAGAAATACACTGAAAAAAGGTTACAGGGGCGTTATAGTTAGGCTCAAATTTCACTTGTACAAAACCAGTGCAATTCAGCAGTTATAGTTACCTAAGCTAATTATAACTTTTGCCCCCGCAATGCAATGCTTATGAGCTACATATCACATCACTGAAGCAATCTCTGATGACATCTTGAATGACATCACTGATGACATCATCCACAGAACCACTCACATACCTACACACCTCTATACAACCTAACGTACACCCACTCACACACATGTACATCATCCACTGACATACCCATTTACAGACCTATACCAGTACTCACTCACCTACTCAATCCTCCATAGAGCACCTCACACAACCATTCCTCACCCATACAGCCACTCATACAACCAGTTACTCACCCCTACAGACAGTCACATAACCACATACCAATATATCTGCTCACACACCAAATTATTTACCTACAAAGTCACTCACATACCCACTGACTCACCCGATGAGCCTCTCAACACAGCCACTCACTCGCTGCTACAAACCCTTATACACTTACTTACAGAACCACTTACATACCCATTCACACATCCATACAAGCACTCACACATCACCATACTCACCCATACAGCCATTCACACATGCTCACTTTCCAATACAGTCACTCACATAAGAACTCACTGAAATAAACACCTACTTAAACACCACTCTCTCATCCATACAGCAGCTTACACACCCAGTTCCTCACGCATACAGCCATTCAGATACCCACTCCCTCCCCATACAGTCACTGCATACCCTCTTACCCACATATAGACCCACTTAAACCATCACTCACCTACCCATACAGCCACTGACACACGCACTCACTCAATCAGAACCTCACTCACCCACACAGCTACTCACACAACCCCTTATACACCCATACAGCCACTCACACACCCATACGTACACGGATATATACTGTCACACAGCCACTCACATGATATATATTAAAAGTAGTATTACTCATTAGTAGTACACCTAGTATACTATTTTAACTTTTGTAGTACCTTTGTATGAATGTTTAGCAATCATAAGCTCTTAATAATACTTACACTCACTGGATAGTGTCACAAGTGATGTCATTTGAGATATTATCAGTGATATCACTGACCATGTCATGAGTGATGTAATATGTGAGGCTATAAGCATTGCATTGCGGGGGCACAAGTTATAGTTAGCTCAGATAACTATAACTGCTGAATTTAATTGTGTTTGTATGAGAGGAATTTGTGCTTAACTATAACGTCCCTGTAACCTTTGTTATTTTTCCAGTGAAAAAAATAGTAATATATATATATTACCTACTGGCGGTCACCAGTAGGTATATATAGTTAGGATTTTTTCCCTATGGGATTTTTGAAAATTCTATGTCTAATAACTTTGGTGTTTGTGGACGGAATTGGCTGAAATTTTCTGGAAAATTGAACATTTTGTTTCTGAGCAGCCCCTGAAAATTTGGGGGGGGTTCGTCCAGGGGGGGCCGAGAAAAAAGGGGGGTCCCAAAACGTGTTTTTAACATTGAGTTTTCCATAGGGCGGTTGGCCTCACTTTTAGCCCGAACGGCTGAATGGATTTGCACGAAACTTGGCAAAATTGTAGGGACTGGTAGCCCGATGTGCCTTTTCTAGGTCTCAATATATGTGCTCCAGTGGATTTTGAGAAATTACCGTTTAAAAAAAGATATATATCTGTAAGCGCGCTCCGGGCAGCGCTCCGGTCCGCGGACCTTAAGCGTACCAAAACTTCGCGTAGCTAAGCTGATTGGCTCTCCGGTGTCTGTCAACATTCCAAACAGTCCGGAGCGGCCGCCATCTTGTCTCTCGGTAGGATTAAGAGACAAGAGGAGGCCAAAACAAAGGCGAAAATGACCATAAGGGGGCATACTAGAACCTCCCTGACCCCCTAGTTTTAATGTGGAGGTTTTAAAAGGGCCCCGCGGGGCAAAAAAAACAACAAAAAAAAATTTTTTTTTTTGCGTGGGGAGCGCCCGGTCCGCGAACCGGGAAGCGTTCTGGGCAGCGTACTGCAATGATAAATGAATGATAGACTTTTCAAATGCTGTATGTTAATTGATTGTTGTTTTTGTTGATTATTTTTTATTTTCTTTATTTTTTAAGCATTTTTTTTAATGTGATTGTGTTTCATAATTTATTAAACTTTCTAACATTTCATTGTCAGAAATTTCATAATTATCATGGAATATACATTGTAGTCTCTGAGGTTGTAAAATGTCCTCATTTGCAAGGAGGTTATCTACTGCTTGTACACATTGCAGTAGTTCATTGTCCCAAGTTTCATCGAAAAATTCAATGTCAATTTGATCAATTGTATCAATCAATTCTTGGCTGCTGTCTTGCAGGTCCATTTCAAAAGAAACTTGGTTTTCGCCTTCCATTTTGCCTGAAATTTGAATTAAAAAAATATATATTAGTAGAGATAGGGCAATGTTGGGAATAATTTTAGATAGGCATTTTTTATCAGTGAATTTATCTTTGGGCAGTGTATAGTATCAGAGTGGAAGTAGGAATATAAAAATGTGTATGTGATTTAACGTAAGTAAATTCATAATTATACAAGAGAAGCCTAACTCCATCATTAACTATAACAGAGAAGTCTCTCTAAATCTATAACTACTACAGAGGGATAGTATATATCTATCAGAAAAAGTTTACCATATTAACTTATAGTGCACAATATACTTCAGTTTTAAAAATAAAAACTTACCTTTAGAAAGAAGTTGAAGGAATTAGTGAAAATACTATTGAAATGTACAGCAAGAAGTTGTAGTCAAAATGGCTGTGTTTTCTTCTCTTCCTTTATATATATTCAGGTATATAACCAATGAAATGTCAGGTAAAAAAAATAGAAAATGAAAGTAACATTTTCATTGGTTGTCAATTCCAACACTTCAGATGTGTTTTGTGAAGTAATTTACCTCAGGGTATTTAGAGAGGTCTACAGGCTAAATGACTAAATGGAATTCCAATCAAATTTGTGAAAATGGTAGGGATTGGTATGTAGTATGAGCTAATCTATATTTGGTGAAATTGTCTCCAGTGGCTTTTCTGTGAACTACTTTCCCACCTTTTTTGATGGTGCGCTTCCCAGGGAGCGACCCGGTACGCGAACCGTTGAGCGCCCCGGTTCGCGAACCTTAAGCGTAACGGGAGTCCACCATTTTGTGTTTCAGTCGAATTAAGATACAAGATGGAGGGCAAATAATGTTCAGAATGGGTAGAAGGGGGCACGGTAGACTTATCTTGACCCCCTAGGTTTTGTGAGGGTGGCTGAGGAGGCCCATATGTGCGAAAAAAAAACATTTTTTTTAAAAATTTCGCGAGGTTAGCTTCCGGTTCGCGTACCGGGTAGCGCCCCGGGGAGCGTACTTTGTTGAAAATTAGTGAAAAATGTTAGAGTAAAATAATAATTGTGAGTGATTAGATGTAGGGTAGCTCTGAGAAGAGCTTTTGGGTTTATGGTACATTTAGGTACTTATAAGTAGGTACCAATGCACATTCTTAAATTCAGAGTGAAAACTCTGTTGCCCTCATCTGAGAAGTGAACTCCATCTCCTCTGTAGATATCTTGCATGTAGTAACGCAAGTTATTGTTGTACAGGGAGCCCATTCCATGGTCTCTCATGTAAGCTGAAACAGATTTGTTTACATGCTTCCTCGACTTCTCAATTTGTGGACAAAATTGGTTTGACCACCTCCATTTCTGTCTTTGGCATATATTTGAATATACCAAGGCAGTCTGAGGAAAAAGTGCCATTAATTGCTCAAAGGTGTCCTTTAAAAGCATTTCCAGACCTACACCAGTCAAAGTGCCCAAGTCATTACCTCCACAGTGCACAATTAACAGGTCAGGTTTGGGCAAATGCATAAAGGTTTTCACCAATGGTATCAATTGGTGACATTTTAATCCTCTGTGGCCAAACCACTTAATTTCCACATCTTGTAAATTGAGGTTAGGTAATTTCCTGTTTTCAACGTACCTTTGAGCCCAGTGAATATAACTATGTCCAACAATCCAGACAGAAAACATGGTGAGAGAAGGTTCTCCTGCAGTCAGATGAAGTGTGGCAATGAAATGGCAGTTGAAAAAATGAGAGTTTAAAATGAAAAAAACTGTGGAGTTTCTGTGTTCATGAAGCAGTAACAGTGATTGGTGGATTTTGATTGCTGAAAACAGAAAGTTAGGGTGCACGGATGTGTTCTTTGAAAGATGTATTTTGAATGGTCAATAAAAAATCATTAAATGAAAGAATGCACTGGATATGCAGGTGCACTGAGAGTTCAGAGTTCAATTGCAACAAAGTTGTGTGAACTTGCAAACACCAGAAGTCTTCCAAGAGGTGGTTGCCATGCAGAAAAGACAGAAAGGGCAGAGGGGGGAAGGGTTTTCATTTGAAAAAAAGTGAGGGAAGAGTTTTGATTGGGTGACATGAGAAATATGTCTGAAGAATTACAGCATTTCTGTGCTTTTGATAGCTGCAGACTCTGGAGTGCATACCTTTTGCTCTGCTGAAGACAAATTGGTGTGTTTCTGAGACTGTTTTCAAACTCAAAGTATTTGCTAAGGTGAGAAAATATTTCTTTAATTTAGATAGAGAATAGTGTGCTTTAAGGAGAAAATTATGAATTATGTGGCGCAAATTGATTGTAAATATGCTCCCACCTGTGCATGGAAAATTTTGATTTTGAATGTTTGTGTTACATAGCCATGTTAAAAGTGACCCAACCATGCAGGAAAGGCAATCAAAAAACGCTTTTATGTGTCTTAAGGACATTTTAAGTAATTTTCCCATGTGCAGTGATTTGAAATTATGAATTGAAAATCGTTTTTGAGGTAAAGGAATTGTTTTTAAATTTATGACAAGGACATAATGGTGTATGCTTCTTTATAAGGCAATTGACTGTCCCTGATGCTATTTTTCCCATTTTAATGTAAGACTTTTCTCTGTGGCGCAAATTGCTTGTAAATATGCTCCCACCTGTGCATGGTAATTTTAAATTTTAAATGTTTGTGTTACATAGCCATGTTAAAAGTGACCCAACCATGCTGGAAAGGCAATCAAAAACGCTTTCATGTGTCTTAATGACATTTTAAGTCATTTTCCCATGTGCAGTGTTTTGAAATTATGATTTGAAAATCGTTTTTGGGGTAAAGGAATTGTTTTTAAATTCATGACAAGGACATAATGGTGTATGCTTCTTTATAAGGCAATTGACTGTCCCTGATGTTATTTTTCTCATTTTAGTGTAAGACCTTTCTCTGTGGCGCAAATTGCTTGTAAACATGCTCACACATGTGCATGGAAAATTTAGATTTTGAATGTTTGTGTTACATAGCCATGTTAAAAGTGACCCAACCATGCAGGAAAGGCAATAAAAAAACGCTTTTATGTGTCTTAAGGACATTTTAAGTAATTTTCCCATGTGTAGTGTTTTGAAATTATGATTTGAAAATCGTTTTTGAGGTAAAGGAATGTTGTTAAAATTTATGTGCGCCATATGCCCCCAAATTTCTTTTTCAGGGGTGCAGCAGGGTGTTATTGAGACACCCCTGCAGCTTTGGAAAAATTCCTAATTTGTGATGAGCACATTGTTAATCGCAAATTGCACCTTCATTTATATGAGCCTCCTAGCCCATGGAAATGAATGGGTAATTTGCAATTAGCAATTTTCTCATCGCAAATTTGGAATGGTAAAGAATCGCTATTTATTCCTTAAAATTCGCTTTTTTGGAAATGCAATATAGTTATATGATACATATGGCGGTTGATGTCTAACAAGATAAGAAGCTTAGGCATACATTTATGATGACTGGCGCAATGAAGTAGAAATCACTTACTTCATTGGTAGAGCTTTACATGTATTATCTCTTCTGTATTCTTCATCAAGCGTAACTTTAATCTGCAATCCTGAGTAGGCCTCACTTTAAACAAACCTCTGGATAGGCCACATCTTGTTGTTATCTTGATTTAATCATTTAAAATGCTAGGGACAGATTTATGATAGGTGTATGCCTCTTTTGCGCCACTTAGAAAACATTGTCCATGGGGAAATGACTTAAAATGTCCTTAAGACACATGAATGTGTTTTTTTAAAACGTTTGCAATTTTTTTGGGTCACTTTTAACATGGCTATGTGACTCAAACAGTCAAAATCTAAATTCGCCATGCACAGGTGGGAGCATATTTACAAGGAATGTGCTCCATGGGGAAAGGTCTTATAATGTAATATGGGAAAAATGACATCAGAGACACTGAAATGCCTTATAGAGAAGCATACACCATTATGTCCTTGTCATTAATTTGCAAACCATTACTTTTCCCCAAAAACGATTTTCAAATCATAATTTGAAAACACTGCACATGTGGAAATGACTTAAAATGTCCTTAATTCAAAATGTGCGATTCCTTAAATGCAATGTATCAAACAAAAAATATGTAAAAAATGATATTAAGGATTTGGAAACTACCACCAACTTCTAGTTTGTGGTAATTTGCGAATTCTTTTCAAAAAGCATTTTTTTCCAAAAAACAAAAGGTCCCATATGACGCCCATACATGCCCTTAGGGCATGTAGGTGTGCCATATGCCCCCAAATTTATTTTTCAGGGGTGCAGCAGGGTGTTCTTGAGATACCCCTGCACGCTTGAAAAAATTCCTATTTTGTGATGAGCTAATTGCTAATCGCAAATTGCAACCTTCATTCCTATGAGCCTCCTAGCCCATGGAAATGAATGGGTAATTTGCAATTAGCAATTTGCTCATTGCAAATTAGGAATAGTAAAGAATTCCTATTTATTCCTTAAAATTTGCTATTTAGGAAATGCAAAATAGTTTGATGGTAGATATGGTGGTTGATCTGTAACAAGATAAGAAGCTTAGGGATACATTTATGATGACTGGCGCAATAAAGTGCACATTACTTACTTCATTGGTAGGCCTTTACATGTATTATCTCCTCTGTATTCTTCATCAAGCGTAACTTTAATCTGCAATCCTGAGTAGGCCTCACCTTAAACAAACCTCTGGATAGGCCACACTTTATCGTCATCCTGGATTAATCATTTAAAATGCTAGGGACAGATTTATGATAGGTTTATGCCTCTTTTGTGCCACTGTGCGTCACTTTTATGATGCAGCGGTGGTGCAAAAGATTTGCTATGAGGCGACAACATTACAAATTGATGCATTTAGGCAGATATGTCATGGTGTAAAAAAAACGTACCACATGAAACCGATGCAGCAGTGATGCAAAATATGCACCATGTCGTAAGACAGGCCTCACTTGGGGCCATATGTATCAAGCTAATTAGCATTCGCAAAGATCAAAATTCTACGAATTTTGGCCTTTGCGAATGTTAATTAGACAAATGGTATGTATCAAACAAGTTTGATGCAAAATAAGGAGTAGCAAAATTTGCTATTCCTTATTTTGCAATTGCACTGAAGGATTTGCAAATTTTGTGACTACTTAAATGCAATGTATCAAACAAAAAATATGTAAAAAATGACATTAAGGATTTGGAAACTATTGTGGTAAATTGGTGGTAATTTGTGAATTCTTTTCAAAAAGTTTTTTTTTAAAAAAAACAAAAGGTCCCATATGACGCCAACACATGCCCTTAGGGCATGTATGTGTGCCATATGCCCCCAAATTTCTTTTTCAGGGGTGCAGCAGGGTGTTCTTGAGACACCCCTGCACCCTTGGAAAAATTCCTAATTTGTGATGAGCAAATTGCTAATCGCAAATTAAACCTTCATTCCTATGAGCCTCCTAGCCCATGGAAATGAATGGGTAACTTGCAATTAGCAATTTGCTCATCGCAAATTAGGAATGGTAAAGAATCGCTATTTATTCCTTAAAATTCGCTATTTAGGAAATGCAAAATATTTTGATGATACATATGGCAGTTCATATCTAACAAGATAAGAAGCTTAGGGATAGATTTATGATGACTGGTGCATCACCAGGGATGTGACAGTCATCTTGCGCCGCTGTTCCGCCACCCATGGTGTGCTGCATTTACAATGCGGCGCAGCATGGGGCAAAAACGGCACAGATGCTTGACGCATCTGTGCCGTTAAGGTGGCGCATT
Organism: Lissotriton helveticus; assembly: GCF_964261635.1. Taxonomy (NCBI): domain Eukaryota; kingdom Metazoa; phylum Chordata; class Amphibia; order Caudata; family Salamandridae; genus Lissotriton; species Lissotriton helveticus. The sequence goes on along the minus strand of NC_136063.1, from coordinate 533,842,936 downwards.
GCTGGAGTTGTATCGCAAGTGCGATGCAGCTCCAGCAAGGCTCAGGGGTGCACCATCTCCACAATGTTGCGTCAAGACCTATGCCTGCTTCAAGCAGGTGCAGGGTTTTGACACAGGTTTCTCCTATCTGATTGTAAATGCGGCACACCATGGGTGGCAGAGCAGTGGTGCACGTTAACTGGTTCATGCCTGGGGATGTGCCATTTAACATAAATCTGCCCCTTTACATTTAAGTATGTGCAGGGGACACAGAGTCGGTGAGGCTTATCCAAGGTTAAGAACAGATGAGTCCTGTTCAGTGAAAAATTAGACATAGGCTTCACCTGCTCAACATCGCTGGACATGGCTAAATAATAGCTGCAAAATGTTACTCTTGTTAAACAATTTTACTATTATAATCTGTGAGATTTGTCTCTTACTCTGCAACATCTCATTGTTGTTATCTTTCTTTAAAGATAAAGACAACCTCAACATGAGCGACAATCTGCAATCAGTTGATTTTGACCTCATCATTGAACTTGTAATTGAAACATCAGTGGATGTTGATCCATTGGATGATTTAAATCCTGAGGATGAAGAAGAGCGTGATGAGGATGCAGATTTGTCCGAATTATATGATATAGGATGGGAAGCTGACCTGCTTGAGCCTTTGGAAATATAAACATTTATTTTTAAAATGTATAATTAATAAAAAGTAAAAAGGAAACCGTTTAATTTAAAAATAAAGACACCTTCAAAAGCAGGTTATGTGTAGTGTCTTCAATAAAATATTAAAATATGCTCATAAAATTAGATCAGATTCACATATAAAATAGCATAGGTAACATAAATATAAATGTCATTTCTTTTCTGGTATTTCTGTATTGTAAATTTGCAAACGACTAAAAAATCTTCTAATTAAAATGTCAAGTAGTGTGTTAAGTTTTTTATCACTGTTACTGATTTACTGTTTGGTAATAATGGTTAATAACATTATTTATTATATTTTTCCACAGATTCAACTGCAGATCATTTCAAGATTTCACCATGCCTACAATAGAAAGACAGAGAAAGGCTGCAAAACGTCAAAGACAGCAGGTGAAAAATAATATGCAGCAGTCCTCTAACAAAAAGATTTGTCAAGTCACGAAGAAAGCACCGGGTAAGAGCACAAAACACTTTATAAGAAATATGTGTAATAAAAAAAATATTACTACAGAAAATGTTTCAGTCCATAAAACGAGAAGGAAATCAAATGGAAAAGAAAGGCCAATGAAAAATGTTACTGCTAGAGCAAGAGATAACTCTGTGCATGATAGTAGAAGGAAACAACAGTTTAGGGAGATTCGTAAACGAATGTTCCGGAACAGGATAATTGGCAATTTGTTAAAAAATATTAAGAAAGGTCAACATAAACTAGTTTTTTATAAGACAAAAAAAAAAGTTGAGAAAATTATTGATCAGGCATTTGAAATTAAACGTAAGTTATTTATTTTGATAATCAATAGAATTAGGAAGCTAAACAAGGCAATTTTTGATTTCAAAAGAAATAGTAGATGGAAGAGAATAGTTAATCGTAGTAATTTTTGTGAAGTTTTTTCTGGAGAATGGATGCATAGTTCAAGCTGTGAGGCATTTTTTAATGAGGAGAGTTATTTCCAGGATAATGAATTGGTGCATGCAGTTGACACCAGTGGTCGTGCTTATGAAGTGAAAGATGGTTGTCCAGTTGAAAAAGAAAAACTTGTGACAACAGAGGCAGAAGAGGTGTTAGGTAATGAGGTTTTAGGAAGACGTGCTAAGGGTCCTGTGTACACCTGGAAGTGTAGTAGTATTTGCAGTGTGCGACAGGATTCCATCAATTTGCTTTGTGATTTTGTACGGTCATTTAATAAGAAAAGTTTGAAGCAGAAAATGATGTTGTTGCAAGAATTAGATCCTTGCAGAGTAAGAGAAGTGACAGGTTTGCATGGACATTCACTGGCTTGTCTTTCCAGGAGAGTATGCCAGAGTGTTTTTCATCATTTCAGGATGCTAGCAGTGCATCATAACAAAGTGAGGAAATTAGTTAGAATGTTGTATTATGCTAAGAGTCCAGCAATTATGCTTAAACAATTATGCGCTGCTCTTTTGCATGGTTCTGAAATAGATGTGAAGAATATATGTGAAGAAATTGAGTTTTGTTACTTTGGAAGTAAAGAGGAGAATGTTGAAATTGACCAAGAAGAAGAGGGTCTTGTGGAAGATAGTGTACATGTTTCCAGTACAGATAATTTCCAGAGGGAAATTGCGACGTTTGAGGTGAAATCAAGTGAGAGGCCGAATTTCACTTGTGTGTGTTGTCGACGCACTTATTATAAGAATCAGACTAAGTTAGTGGATTTATATGCAAAAAGTGAAAGGGAAAATAATAGTGAATGGAAGGATTTTGCAACATACTTGATGGTAGAAAATTGTTTTGATTTGGGATTGGATCAACGTGTGTGTACTTATTGTTCTTGCAAATTAAATCAAAACCAGATGCCTGCTAGAGCAGTTCATAATAATCTGGAATTGGTTGAGATTCCTTCTGAATTGAAGGATTTAAATACTTATGAATCTATTTTGATTCAAAGTATCCATCCCTTTCAGGCTATTGTAAGAATGGAGCCAAAGACAGGGAAATTGCCTCCATCAGATTTACAGAGAGGATTAAAGGGAAGAGTTGTTTATTTGCCTCTAGATTTGAAGAAAAACATTAACACAATTGGAGTAGAAAAAGTGGACGAGGAACCTCTGGTTATCTTAGTTAATGGGGTTCCGACAAAGAATAAGAAAATATGGCAAGATTTAGTAGATGTCAGGAAAGTTAAAAAGGCAACATTGTATTTGAAAAAAAATAATAAATACTATAAGAATGTATATGTTGCAGAAGAGGAAGTAAGTGAGGAAGAGGATAGCGATTTGTGTGCTGGTCAAATTGAGAAAGTAGAACCCTCTACTAGTGAAGAAATATATGAACATTATAGTGTTCATCCTTTGCATTCCAAGGAAGTCATGGGGAATGCTATTGAGTTGTTTCAAATGAAACAAGCCAAAGGGAGTCCCATTAGTGTTTGGGAGGAAAGTTTGGAAGCTCGGTGTTTCCCACAGCTTTTTCCAACAGGTCAGGGAGGAAGATATGATGAGCGACCTCATCAAATTCCTGCTTCTGAATACCGGACTTTGCGATTGTATGCAGGAGATGCTAGGTTTCGACAATGCATTCCTTATTTGTTTCATCTCCTGTTTGAAAGCGATCTGTCTGGACTGTCATATGCAGTGAACCACATCTTGAAAAGTGGTATACACATGCAAAACATCTCGGCAGGTGACTTTATGGATAAAGTCAATGTCCAAGACAGTATTTTGGATTCTCACCTGATTAATCTCATGGCGTGTCAGCGTGGTACTAATGAGTACTGGTACCGTCGTCATGGTGATTTAAAATGTATGCTGAGGAACTTAGGTACTCCCACATGGTTCCTCACTCTGAGCTGTGCCGAGTATGGCTGGGAAGACTTACTTCAATTTCTACGAGAGGCAAATGCTAACGTAGATAACATCGAATTCAAGACACCCGGAGAACTGTGCTCTTTGGATCCAGTCAATGTATGTAGGTACTTCAATCATAGATTTGAAGCTATGATGTCTTTCATCATGAATAAGAAGAATCCACCTCTTGGAGAGGTGTTGGATTTCTTCTGGAGAAAAGAGTACCAAGCAAGAGGTGCTCCTCATATACATATGTTGCTGTGGATCAAGGATGCACCTAAATTTGGAACGGATCCAGAAGACTCAGTGATGAGTTTCATCCAACAGTATTCTACGTGTGCTGTTCCAAATGCAAAGGAGAAGAAAAGCCTAAGAGAAAAAGTTCTGCGTTTCCAAAGCCATCGATGTGGAAAGTACTGCCGTCGTAAATTCCGAAACAAGGACAAGTTCTACACTAAATGTCGTTTCGGCTTTCCACGACCGGTGATTTATAAAGGAAGAGTAAACAGTTTGATGTCTTCACTGCGACACAATGTCATGAAGAAATCACCTAAAAACACTTACAATTTGAAGAGGAACGAAGAGTCCAAGTACATCAACGACTACAACCCGGTGATTTTGTCCATGTGGAATGCTAACATGGATATACAGTTTGTGGCTGATAACTGTATGGCTGTGGCTCGGTATGTGACGTCTTACATCACCAAAAAAGAGAAGACAGAGTTGAAGGATATGTGGGAGGACATTTCCCATGAAAAGAGCCTCAGCAAGAAGTTGTACAGTTTCAGTCTGAAGATGTTGTCGCATCGAGAAATCGGAGCGTACGAATGTTCTGACCGGTTGTCTTCAGCAAGTCTCTATGCCAAGTCCAGGAGTATCGTTTGGGCGAGTCTTGGTCTTGCTGCAACGCGTAATCGAGTTCTCAAACCTGTGCGGGAAATTGAGTATTTGGCGGAAAAGGAGCCAAACAGTACCGACATTTTGAAGACAAACATGTTGGATACATATTATCCAAATCGAAGCAGTCACCTCGAGAATGTTTGTCTGTATGAGGTTCTGCAAAATTACATATTCAAGAGGAACATCAAAGAAGATACTGAGAAAGGAGTGTATGCTGTAATAGGAAGTGAGGGATGTCTGGTCAAGCAAAGAAAATGCCACTTGGTAAACCATCGAAAATTGAGTGGCGAATCTCCTGAAAAAAAGGAGTTTTTCTATTTAGCACTTTTGCAACTTTTCAAGCCTTGGCGTGCAGAAGAGGAACTGCTTGGAGATTTCCTCTGTTACGAAGACTCTTTCAATGCCGCCAAGGAGACCATAGAATGTCCTGCTTTTCCCAAATATGTAGAAATGTTGAATGCGGAAATTGAGCAGGAAGCAACGATTGCAGCCGAGATTGCCAGAGACAGTTCTCAGGACAGTCAGAGTTCTGCTTCATTGAGTCAGGATCCACTAGGAGGACCTGTTATTGAAAATGAAGCTGCCACTGCTATGAATGAAGTGGAAAGAGCCATGGCACATGCTCAGGAGGATGCGGTTAACTTAGAAGAGTTGGAAAGACAACTTAACGTTGAGCAGAGGAAAATATATGACGAAGCTACCATGCAAATTGATCATGGATTAAGTCATGATAAGAAAGAGTGCTCATGTACGTCATTGAAGCCTGTCCGACTGTACGTGAGTGGAGAAGCGGGAACTGGAAAAAGTTTCCTCATTAAAGCAATTTCATGCTATTTGCAGGAAAGGACAGAGTCATCGCTGTCTTGTGTTGTCACTGCTCCAACTGGACTGGCAGCACATAATATTAAAGGGATTACTTTACATCGTTTACTGATGCTGCCAGTGGAGCATGACAACAAATTACAATATCACAAGCTATCTGGAGATGCTTGTTTTGAAGTTTCAAGAATCTTGAGGAAAATGAAACTTCTTATCATTGACGAAGTAAGCATGGTTTCCAATGTCATGCTTGCTTTTGTGCATTTGAGGATGCAAGAAGTTCTCAAAACAGAGTATGATGTGTTATTTGGTGGCAAACACATCATTGTTTTCGGAGATCTTTTGCAGCTGACACCAGTGAAAGGGCAACCTGTGTTCAAAATGCTCACGCATGAAGATACCAGGAAGTGCCTAGGCAGCATTGGCAACGTCAATATATGGTTAAACTTCAATTATGCTGAACTGCATGAAAATATGCGTCAGGCGAAGGATGAAGTTTACAAGACTATTCTACAAGATGTTAGAATTGGAAAAGTGACCGAGCATGGGAAAGAAGCTTTACATGCACGATTACTGTCAAATTTATATCCAGAACAAGATGTTGTGCCTGAGAATATTTTTCAGAAAATTACTGAGAAGAAATCTGGAATATGTTTGATGCCAACTCTTGCAGAATGTGCCAAATTTAACAACAAAATGTTGCATTTAGAAAAGCAAGAGATTGTGAAACTGGAAGCTATTGATAGAGTAGAGCATATGGGATCAACAATTATTTTGTCTGAGAATCTGAAAACAAAATTGGATTCATTAGAGAAGAGTATATCTAAAACTGCAGGTTTTGAAAAGACTCTGAATGTGTGCTTGAACTGCCGTATAATTTTAAGAAGGAATTTACATGTTGAAAGAGGTCTGGTAAATGGATCAATGGGTAATGTTGTTGATTTTGTGAAATACAGAAATAGAGATGGAATAGAATTTTTAAAAATTAAATTTGATGGCATTGAGGAAGTACAGCTAATTGCTCGTTGTTCTGCTAGATTTTTGCTTGTAAAAGACTTATATGTTCGCCGTAAGCAGTTTCCTGTTTGCTTGGCATATGCGGTGACAATTCATAAATCGCAAGGTTTAAGCGTAGACAGTGCATTGGTGAATATTGGCAGTTCTGTGTTCAAGGAGGGTATGGCATATGTGGCATTGTCACGAGTTAGAACTTTATCGGGATTGTACTTGATTGAGTGTGATGTCACAAACATTTGTGCGGATCTAGATTGTGTTAAGGAATACAATAGGTTAAGAAGAGAGTATGCGCCACATTTGCCTCAGTATCCTTTGTTTGAGAAACTGTGGTAGGCCGGAAACGAAGAAATGAGAACAATACTGGGGAGATTGTAGCAAAAAGACAAAAAGTCAATGAACCTAAAATTACAAGCAGAAACAAAAAGGATTCTGTTGAAGATGTTGTTGGTTTTCAGTTTGAAAACAGTTCTGGTGTCAACTGCTATGCTAATGTAGTGGTAAATGTTTTATTTTCTCTAAAAAAATGTAAAAGAAGAGATTGTGGTCAATTCTGATCAAAGATTTTGCAGTTTGTTAAATTCTGTGTTAGAGAAATGTACCACTGATAGAAGAAACATAGAAAGTGTGTCTGAAATTCGAAATCTGTTAGACAGATGTTCAGGCCAAACACAATTCTCTCAAAATATTCAGCAAGATTGTCAGGAGTTTTTAATGTATATGCTTGATGTATTAAATGCTGAAGGTGTAGATGTAGATCAGCTGTTTGGGCTTTCTTATCAATGGCAGCATGACTGCGAGAACTGTATGGTATCAAGTACTACTAGTGTAGACTCAGAAAGATTTATATATTTAACTTTGCCAGACAGTAAATCAGTCTCTTTTAATAAGCTAGTAAAAGCAGCTGATCACAACATGGAGTGTAGCCAATGTAAATCTGAAATGATGTCCACATTATTTATACGAACATATGGCCAGTATGTCATTTTAATGTTCCAACGATGTAGGCCTGATGGAACAAAATTGACAACTTTAATTAAAAATTTTGTGGCTTCACAGTTGTCAATATCAGGAAGGACTTTTGTAACTGCAGCAATTATATATCATGACGGTCCTTCAACAACATCAGGACATTACACAGCTTATTTAAAGTCTAGAAATGGCTGGTCATTTTGCAATGATTCTGTTTTAATTTAAAAAAAAAAATTGCCGTATGACCTTAAAAACTCTTACCTGGTGTTTTTAAAACCAAAATTTTAGGGAAAGAATTTCGGGATGTGCTCTGTGGAATTTCAAGAAGTTCTAATGGCTCCTACACAATTTGGCCTTGAGGATAAGTGTAGTTCAGAGACATAACTTCTAACCATAGGACTGGACATTATGGAGAAATACGTGCACTTTGAATGAGTTCAGAAAAACTGTTTCTTTTTATAAACTAATTGAAGCAGCCAATCAAAACATGGAGTAGAGGGAATGTAAGTCTGCAATGCTGTCTACTGTTTTACATTGCTTTGTGATTAAAAGTGATGTAGAGAATTAAATAATTGTAGTAGTCATAGGGGTAGTGTAAGTCTGCTTGTATCAGTGTCATAGGAAAAGTAGAACATGACTGAGCAAGAAGGGGAAGATATTACTATTCCAGGATTGTGAAAATGATCTTCAACATTTTAATTCTGAAAGTTGCGGAAATGCCAAATGACGGGATTGGCTTACAAGAAATCCAAGAGTTATCAATGGCTCTGACAAGATTTGGCCTTGTGGAAAATTGTGGTAGAGAGCAAGAAGTCATTTATTGCATGTAACGTGTTTTTAAAAACGATGGAGATTTTCTTTCAGAAAGTGGCGGGCTGAAAGTAATAACAGCACAAAAGAGTGTAAGCTGTTCATAGGACATCCTTGGACATCATGGAAAGTAAGTTAACTTTAAGGAGTTCTGAATTTTGATTTCTGATGTTGTATGGGTTTTTTAAACACAATCATTTTGATTGTGTTTTTTTTTCCCCGCTGTTACATGATGAATACCTTCAAGTCACTGTTTTTAGTGAATTTTGATACATTCTGAGAACAGCAAAAATAAACCATTTAACATGTATAATTAATTCTGTACTGTTTGCATTTATGATGTATATGTAGAACTGAGTAGGAGGCATGGAGAAGGTGAGGCTTCTGTAAGTGTCAAAGTTGTTGCATGCAGTGCTGCACTTCTGCGTATTCTTTCATATGCTAGACTACATCTGCACAATGAGATACCTAAGCAAAGGAAACGCAAGTGATGTGATTGAGAAATGAGCAAAATAAATTGCACGTATTTCAATTACATCACCTGTGTTTCCTATCATTACGAATCACATTGTGCAGATCAAGTTTAGGTCTGTCCAGGGAAACATAGGAGGTTTCTACTTTGTTGAAGAGTGCAGTGGACATGACTCACTTCATTGGTAGACTTTCACAGATATTATCTCCTCTGTACACTTCAACAAGTGTAAATCTCATCTTGAACTCTGAGTAGGCCTCACCTCAAACAAACCTCTGGATAGGAGACATGTTATCGGAATCCTGAAGTGACACTTTTCTGAAACAAGAGCAATGAAAAAGATGCACCATGTTTTAAGATAGGCCTCACTTCATCTGTATCAAGATACTGTTAGTTTAAAATGTATATCTTTAGGACTGTGTAGGGGACCTGGAGAAGCAGAAGCTTCTGTCAGTGTCAAAGTTGTTGAAAAACTATTTGTCCTTCAATCTTTTCCCTTGTCTTTTGTAATTTTTAAATACATGTTTTAATATTTTTCAAATGTTGGTTCTCTCTTTCACAGATTGAAAGTATAAAAATAAAAAGTGAGTAATTTAACGGCAATTATAAGGTAAATAGTTGTACTCTTTTCGTTACATTTCTATCACATTCACCTACTATTAGATCCACTGCTTCACTTCTTTAACCTTCAGTTTCCTGCCTTTGCTACTTTCCTCATTCCTTTCTCTATTACCTACTTACTCAACTCCTTCCACTCTTTTTCTCAGTCCCTCTGTTCTCATAGTTCCTCAGTCTTGTTCACTCACTCCGTCTCTATTACTCTTAGTGTCTGTGAATTACTTTCCCACCTTTTTTTTTGGACCGCTTCCCGGGAAGTGGCCCGGTTCGCAAACCAGCAGCGTTACGGGAGTCCACCATTTTGTGTTTCGGTCGAATCAAGATACAAGATGGAGGGCAAATAATGTTCAGAATGGGTAGAAGGGGGCACGGTAGATGTATCTTGACCCCCTTGGTTTTCTGAGGGTGGCTGAGGAGGACCATAGTTCTTCACTCTTGTTCACTCTCTCTGTTTCTATTAATGTCACTGTTTCTGACTGATCAAAAAATTTTTTTAAAAAAAAGAACAGTAACTATAAGGGAAGGAAACAGACAGTTATGTTAAAAGAAAGACAGCTATAGGGAGTAAACTAAGGATACTGTTACCCGCAATCCACTGCTGATGATGTTACTGACCATGTCATGAATGATGTAATATGTGACATCATCAGCAGCGGATTGTAGGTAACAGTATCTTTTGTTTACTCCCTAGAGCTGTCTTTCTTTTCACATAACTGTCTGTTTGCTTACCTTATACTTACTGTTCTTTTTTTTAAAAAATATTTTTTTTGGTTAGCTTCCGGTACGCATACCGGGTAGCGCTCCGGGGAGCGAACTAAGAGAAATAGAGGTTGGCAGAGTTCCAAATATTCTACCAATTTTTTTATAACGGGGAGGTAGTTCAGTTTTTTGAAATTTTTTTTACTTTTTTTGTATTTTCTGAACGTTTTTATATTTTTTTGGGGTTTTTTTTGGGGGGGGGGAAACAAAAACGATCCATTGTAAAGGGCTCAACAGGAGCAACAAAAAAAAAAGAATTTAGTATATGTTTGAATAAGTAAGGTATGTATAACTGTATAGTTGAGGAAATGGAGGTGTAATTGATTCTTTGCATGACTGAGTAGGTGTGTGAGTAACTCCATGGATGAGTGACAGTCTGTGAGTGTCTGTTTACACTGAGTGTATCTAAGGTTATTTTAGAGTCTGAAGAAGTTCATCGTATTATCACATGAATGATGTCATCAGTGATGTCATCAGTAATGTCAAATGAGATGTCATCAGTGATGTCATCATTGATGTCATTTGAGATGTCATCAGTGATGTCATCAGTCATGTCATTGAGATGTCATCAGTGATGTCATCAGTGATGTCATTTGAGATGTCATCAGTGATGTCATCAGTCAGCAGTGGATTGCGGGTGCGCGATATATAGTTAGTACAACTAACTATATATGGAATTTCAATGGTTTTGTGTGAGTAAAATAAGGTTTTGTAAATGCTAATCCCTAACTATATATGGTCTATAACCTATGGTTTTTTCAGTGAATTTTCAAGGTTTTGTAAATGCTAATTCCTAACTATATATGGTCTATAACCTATGTTTTTTTCAGTGAATATATATATATATATATATATATATATATATATATATATATATATATATATATATATATTACCTACTGGCGGTCGCCAGTAGGTATATATAGTTAGGATTTTTTCTCTATGGGTTTTTTGAAAATTCTATGTCTAATAACTTTGGCGTTTGTGGACGGAATTGGCTGAAATTTTCAGGAAAATGGCACATTTTGTTTCTGAGCAGCCCCTGAAAATTGGGGGGGGTTCGTCCAGGGGGGGTCGAGAAAAAAGGGGGGTCCCAAAACGTGTTTTTAACATTGAGTTTTCCATAGGGCGGTTGGCCTCACTTTTAGCCCGAACGGCTGAATGGATTTGCACGAAACTTGGCAAAATTGTAGGGACTGGTAGCCCGATGTGCCTTTTGTAGGTCTCAATATATGTGCTACAGTGGATTTTGAGAAATTAACGTTTAAAAAAAGATATATATCTGTAACAGCGGACCGGGCAGCGCTCCAGGACGCGTACTTTTCACGCAACGGAGCTTTGTGAAGCGAAGCTGATTGGTTCTCCGGCGTCTGTCAACATTCCAAACAGTCCGTAGCGGCCGCCATCTTGTCTCTCAGTAGGATCGAGAGACAAGAGGAGGCCAAAGCGAAGGGGCAAATGACCATAAGGGGGAATAGTAGATCCTCGCTGACCCCCTAGGTTTGATGTGGAGGTTTTAAAAGGGCCCTGCGGGGCAAAAAAAATAAATAATAATAATAATCGAACGGCTGAATGGATTTGCACGAAACTTGGCAAAATTGTAGGGACTGGTAGCCCGATGTGCCTTTGCTAGGTCTCAATATATGTGCTTCAGTGGATTTTGAGAAATTAACGTTCAAAAAAAGATATATATCTGTAACAGCGCACCGCTTCGCGTACTTTTCGCGTTACGGAGCTTTGCGAAGCGAAGCTGATTGGCTCTCCGGTGTCTGTAAACATTCCAAACAGTACGTAGCGGCCGCCATCTTGTCTCTCGGTAGGATCGAGAGACAAGAGGAGGCCAAAGCGAAGGGGCAAATGACCATAAGGGGGCATAGTAGATCCTCGCTGACCCCCTAGGTTTGATGTGGAGGTTTTAAAAGGGCCCCGCGGGGCAAAAAAATAATAATAATAATAATAATCGAACGGCTGAATGGATTTGCACGAAACTTGGTAAAATATTAGGGACTGGTAGCCCAATGTGCCTTTGCTAGGTCTCAATATATGTGCTTCAGTGCATTTTGAGAAATTAACGTTCAAAAACAAGATATATATCTGTAACAGCGCTCCGCTTCGCGGAGATAAAATTATATCTGTATTACCTAGCTGTTGCTAACACCAGTTAGCGACGGCTAGTAGGAGATAGCGACCATCTTGTGCCCCACTTTGCATGTGAGTGATATTTATCACTAATGACATGCAAAGTGGGCATGCCAAGATGTTAGCGACTGGAAACAGTCGCTAACATCGCTATCTCCTATTATCAACTTTTGGAAATATTCGAGATAAGCGCGAATATCTCCAAAAAGTAACAGCTGCCCTGAGCAGTTCTTAGCCATGTTATCCAATGGGAGGTGGATAACATGGCTAAGAGCATTAGCTCGGTAATGCATGAATATCGCTGAGTTTTCAGCGATATTAATGCATTGCGGTCGTTTTTTATCGTATTTGCGATAAACCTTGATAATAGCAAGGTTTATCTGCGATAATTTCTGACGGTAAAAAAATCTTTGCAATGCATCGTTAGGGATAAATATCGCTTAACTTTGGTAATATGCCCCAACGTCTGTTAACGTTCGATTCAAAGGAAATCAGGAAGTGTTGAAAAACATTGTCTGCGCCATCTTGTCTTTTTTCAAATGCCACACTTTTGTCGTGCACGGCAGCCATTTTAGATGCCTTGACCAGACCCACTCTGTGCACGCTGTCGATCCTTAGCATGGCTCCCCACCCTCGCAAGCATCTCACCCAGGCAGTGGTCACCCCCGCTCTCTGTCTTATGCATGGGTAATAAACCTCCCCCCATCTGCGCTGCTCTTCCCTGAGAATCACACCCTGTGCCCGCCCGACACCTCCCTTTCGCCCTATTCACTACCGCACCCTCTGACACTCCTTTTCCTCTGTGTCCGATTGTCCAGGCCGGTCCTAGGCTATCAGCTAGCCCTGCAGATGTAGTTTATGGCCACAGCTGTAAAGAATCACCCCTCTTCAAAGGAGTTATAGTAGATCAAGGCCCACACTCGATGAGATCCGTCACAGCAGAAGCGTTGCTATTATCTGAAAACCATCCTGTATTGTGATTGGGGAGGGGACCGAGCGTGAAGCGGAAGATTCCAGGGATGACTCTTTGTACATCAAAGTTTTTACAATTATGTGTCACATTAAAAATATATAGCACTCCGACAAAGTAGTAAGATTATAAAACTTTAATAATTTATAAATATATACAAGAAAACAAAAATAGTAATAACATATAAACATTTTTAGGGAAAAACAACGAAGTAGCGGTCGGCTGTGCGAATAGTCCCAACGCAGCACAATGTCCAGATTTCCGGCGTGGGGCGTCGCGGGGGGTGGGTCATCAGTAGCAAACTGTTGTGCGAATAGTTCCAAGGCAGCAGAACGCGCCGAAATCTAGATTACACGAAAGTGATGTCTAGTAAGTTGCCACCCAGCAAATAACGGCGTGGGGCGTCGCGGGGGGTGGGTCATCAGTAGCAAACTGTTGTGCGAATAGTTCCAAGGCAGCAGAACGATGGCACCAAGGTGATGTCCAGTAAGTTGCCGCACTGGTTTTGGTATCCTACAATGCTGCTCCGAATAACGGCGTGGGGCGCCCCGGGGGAGGCGGCGTGAACGGGCCTCTCCAGGTGGAGTGTCATCTGTTGTAGTGGGGCGCCCCTTTACCGTTTCAGTTGCCATTCCGTCCGTTTTTGGTCCACTGTGTCAAAAGCCGCAATTCAGCTGAGTTGCGCCCACTCTTGCGGTGCAGCGATAGGCGGCTGTCACAGGACTCTCAAAATGGCGGCAGGCTCTTTCCTTTTTGGGCCTGGTCCACTGAAATGGCCCTGGGACACCTTGGAAATCGGACGCTTGTCTGCTAGGTCTTGGACCCCATTCTCGAAAGCGTCCCCTCCGCCTTGAGAATTCATCAAAAGTTTTGGGGGCCCCGACTCCTGCAGGCTTCTGGTGGGGAGCGGCTGCCATGATTGCTCGCGGAATGACCACGACGGAGCTACGAGATGGTGGTGCTCTCATGCTGACGCCAGTTTAATCTGAAACATCCAGAAACAAGGTGGGGCTTTCATCGTTTGGGAAAAAAAAAAAAGTTTTCATCCAATGAAAAGTGTTGTTTTTAGGTCATATGATCAAGCCATCCATCATTAGGAAACCAAAAGTAAAATGAACCAATGAAAAGTTTTATAAACAAGTCACATGACCTGTTATGCGGCATAGGGTATAAAATGCGGAGAAAATACGTTGGCACGTGAGGCGGCGTCAGTAGCGGACCGATGTGCGAATAGGCCGAAGGCAATACAACGCGCCAAGATCCGGATGGCACCGAGGTGGTGTCCAGCAAGTTGCAGCACTGGTGTGGCCATCCTACAATGCTGAAAGTCGGCGTGGGGCGCCCCGTTGGCCTGTGAGTTTGCGTCAGTAGCGGACCGATGTGCGAATAGGCCGAAGGCAGCACAACGCGCCAAGATCCGGATGGCACCGAGGTGGTGTCTAGTAAGTTGCCGCACTGGTGTGGCCATCCAACAATGCTGAAAGTCGGCGTGGGGCGCCCCGTTGGCCTGTGAGATGGCGTCAGTAGCGGACCGATGTGCGAATAGGCCGAAGGCAGCACAACGCGCCAAGATCCGGATGGCACCGAGGTGGTGTCTAGTAAGTTGTCGCACTTCTGTGGCCATCCTACAATGTTGAAAGTCGGCATGGGGCGCCCCGTTGGCCTGTGAGATGGCGTCAGTAGCGGACCGATGTGCGAATGGGGCCAAAGGCAGCGCAACAATATTTTCTGACTGACACCACAAGGCGCTGAGATGCCAAGATCCGGATGGCACCGAGGTGATGTCTAAGTTGCGGACTGATGTGCGAATGGGGCCAAAGGCAGCGTAACAATATTTTTTGTATGGAAGATACCACTAGGCGTTGAGATGCCAAGATTCGGATGGCACCGAGGTGATGTCTAGCAAGTTGCTGTACTGGTGTGGTCATCCTACAATGCTGAAACTCGGCGTGGGTCGCCCCATTAGCCTGTGAGATGGCGTCAGTAGCGGACCGATGTGCGAATAGGCCGAAGGCAGCACAACGCGCCAAGATCCGGATGTCACCGTGGTGGTTTCATAGTTGAGAGGCACTTCATCTGCAGTGGGGCGCCGAGATCCAGATGGCACCGAGTTGATGTCTAGCAAGTTGCTGTACTGGTGTGGTCATTCTACAATGCTGAAAGTCGGCGTGGGGCGCCCCATTAGCCTGTGAGATGTCGTCAGTAGCGGACTGATGTGCGAATGGGGCCAAAGGCAGCGCAACAATATTTTCTGAAGAGAAGACACCAAAAGGTGCTGACATTCCAAGATCCGGATGGCACCGAGGTGGTGTCTAGCAAGCTATGCAGTTGAGTTGTGTGCGCACTTGCGGCGAATAGGTCGAAGGCAGCATAACAATGTTTTTTGAATAGAAGACACCACAAGGCGTTGAGATTCGGTTACCACCGAGGTGATGTCTAGCAAGTTGCCGCACTGGTGTGGCCATCCTACAATACTGCTCCGAATAACGGCGTGGGGTGCCCGAAGGGGGGGGAGCCGGCGTGAATGGGCCTTCCTAGGTGGAGGCTTGTCTGCTGTAGTGGGGCGCCCCTTTACCGTTTCAGTTGCCATTCAGCTGAGTTTCGGCTGCTCTTGATGCTACAGCGACAGGCGGCTGCAAGAGGACTCTCAAAATGGCGGCCTGTTCTTTGGATTTGGGCCTGGTCCACTAAAATGGCCCTGGGACACCTTAGAACTCGGACGCTCGATTTTTTTTTCCTTTCCTGTACATGCAAAAAAAGGTAAATGCCCGGTACGTTACACGCTTCATCTGCCACGATGAACTCTCCAGAGGAACCGAAAAAAAATATAGTTGTGGTAACTATACCATGCATCGTCATATGGAGAGGTGGCACCAATTAATTGTAGTGCTGCATAAAAGAGAGATTTGGAGGAGAACCCCTGACCTGCTAGTACATTCATCAAAGAAGTGGCACTGAGAGCTTCAGAGGCAAGGGAAACGGTCCCAAATATTTAGAAGAACTTTGGAAAGATTAAAATGACATGTTTAGATTGTGGCAAATTAATTTCATGTGGACAGATGAGTGTTACTCTAATAAATACAGCATATGAACATCATCATAGTCGATGGTTGGTAGAGACATTTTGACTATATCCTGGACCTGCCCGTCCTCGCCCAAAATGGCGCCGGAATAAATGGGACTCGTAACTCCTTGTTGTGTACTGGTTGCAGAACCTTGAAATCACGAGATACGTATGCAGTTTTGAAGCACATGGCGGGCGGGGACGAGAATTGATTGACTATTTCGACATCCCTATTGATATTAAGTTCTGATGTGTTATTGATTACTGTACTGTTGAAAGTTCGAATTAACGTCACCCATGGTACTTGCCCGCAAATGTATATCTAGATAATTTTATTGTAACTGGCCCTGTCGTATTTTAATTATAAAATGTACGTCCACCGATTCCGTAACTGTTAGACACCTTAGTTCTTGCAACCTAATGGCCCGCCCGTTACGTTCCTCTACAGTGTAAATGTCTATTCATCATATACGATTACAGTTTGCTCTGTGGCAGGCCCACGTGGTTATAGGCTCGTATTTGTATAATGAAATTTTCACAATAAAGGTTTTTAAAAGAAAACATGGTAGTAGTATATACATTGGTAAAGTTTTTAATAATAGTGACTGTTTTAGAATCATTAAAAGGCAAGTGAAATAAAGCAGACCAATTACATGAAGGGTAAAAGGTATAATACGAAGGAACGCAGTAAAGATAAATGGTCAAGGGCTGTTGTGTTTTCTATTCCTGCAACATAAAGTGATCGATAAGAATCTCATATTCAGGCGTATCGGCGACTAAGACAGCAGGTCGACCCTCTTTTGCTCAACGGCTCCGTCATGGGACGAAGAAACGCTCTTTTTCTCGAAAAAAGAATATATTTTACTTGCAGGACAGTTGTAAAATTTCCGGGAAAGTACATTAGCCTGGAACATTATAACATATATTTAAGAAAAAATAATGTTCGGAAGTAATGAAAAGCGTAATTTTTAGGTCATATGACCAAGCCTTTCATCATTACAATAAGAAAAGTAAAATGAACCAATGAAAAGTTTTATTAACAAGTCACATGACTTGTTATGCTTACGTTACGCGCTGCGCGCCCCGGATGACTTCCGGATGCGCTAACGCGGCGCGTCATATGACGCATTACGCGACAACGCAGGTACAGAATATAGTCAAAATGTCTCCACCAACCAGCGGTCGGAACACAACCCCTTTCAGCAGGCTAAATAGTTCTGTTAAATGACAACAGAAGGGACAGGCAACAAGAACCATCAGTCAAAGAGGGGAGGGCTAGTTCTTCTCTACCGGGTTACATTGGGGCGCTACCGGAACTGATCGAATTGGTAGTCTACAGTGTTTCTGGATGTTTCAGACTGAAGCTGGGGTTATCATGAGAGCAGCACCATTTCGTAGCTCCGTCGTGGTCATTACGCAACCAATCATGGCAGCCGTTCTTTATCGTTATTTTGGGCGGGGTGGGTGGCGGAGCCGAGCTGTTTTGCAGCCATCATTGTGTGGAGTTCAGTTCATCTCACTAGTTTTGTATTTGGCATGAGGGGTTGTTCCTAATGTTTCTATTTTAGCGAGGTCAAAAAGAGATCCCATTAGTGGCCTACTGATTTTGCTCGATTCCTTTTCTTTTTTTTTCACGATTTTTCGTTATCTGCAAAGACTAAACAGAGTATTGCGACTCTGTGTTTGTTTGTAAATAGAGAATGAACCAAAGAGAACTAATTCTAAAACAGTAAATACTTGGATAACAATCAATCAAATGGAGAGAGAAGCAGGCACGACGGATTACAACGGAGGCAAAGGCCTGCGTTAACTACCTTTCACTATCTGCAAAGAGAGAGTACTCCTAATAGAAATGAGGGGGGGGGGCACCATTCAAAGCAGATCAGTGTGCATAAACACGAAAATGTTTTCACTTACCACGTACTTGACATTCGACAGCTTATGATATTTGCTATTAAAAAACCATTGAAATTCACTGAAAAAACCATAGGTTATAGACCATATATAGTTAGGAATTAGCATTTACAAAACCTTGAAAATTCACTGAAAAAACCATAGGTTATAGACCATATATAGTTAGGAATTAGCATTTAAAAAACCTTATTTTACTCACACAAAACCATTGAAATTCCATATATAGTTAGTTGCACTAACTATATATCGCGCACCCGCAATCCACTGCTGATCATGTCACATATTACATCATTCATGACATGGTCAGTGACATCACTGATGACATCACTGATGACATCTCAAATGACATCACTGATGACATCACTGATGACATGTCATTTGACATCATTCTTGTGCTAATACGATAAACCTCTTCAGACTCTAATATAACCTTAGATACACTCAGTGTATACAGACACTCACACACTGCCACTCATCCATGGAGTTACTCACACACCCAGTCAGTCATGCAAAGAAACAATCTCACCTCCATTTCTTCAACTATACAGTTAAACACACCTTACTTATTGAAACATATACTAACACATATTTACTCTCTTATACAATCCCTGATACAAGTTCACAATGATCGATACAACCACTCACTCATTCAGTGGCTCTCATGCACAGTTATTTATATATGCCAACTCTCACATGTACTGTGTTTTACATATGTACTTACTATGACATGTAGCATTGAGATATCCATTCACTCATCAATACACTCATGCACACAGTCAACTGCCCATGTAGCTGTTTCCACATGCACTCTTGAACTCATACACCTAGTGAATAAACTGCTCACACATCTATGCATAGAGTCACACACCTTCCAGCCACCCCCACACAAACTCAATCTCCCATAGAAATACTTGGGCAACCAATTAATAACACATATAGCCTCTCGTATAGCTAATGATCAACACATGCAGCAGTTTACAGAACAACAGACATAATGATGCACAAATTAAGACAGTTTAGTCACTAACCCATGCATTCAGTGAGACACATTTAATCACTCACTCATACAGTCAGTCACGCACCTACTAAATCCTTCATCCAGACACTTATACATCCACTCATTCTTCAATATGTAAGACATATTTTAACTTTACAGAAACATACAGTCACTGGATGTTGTCATCAGTGATGTCATCAGTGATGTCATTTGAGATGTCATCAGTGATGTCATCAGTGATGTCACTGACCATGTCATGAATGATGTAATATGTGACATGATCAGCAGTGGATTGCGGGTGCGCGATATATAGTTAGTGCAACTAACTATATATGGAATTTCAATGGTTTTGTGTGAGTAAAATAAGGTTTTTTAAATGCTAATTCCTAACTATATATGGTCTATAACCTATGGTTTTTTCAGTGAATATATATATATATATATATATATATATATATTACCTACTGGCGGTCGCCAGTAGGTATATATAGTTAGGATTTTTTCTCTATGGGATTTTTGAAAATTCTATGTCTAATAACTTTGGCGTTTGTGGACGGAATTGGCTGAAATTTTCAGGAAAATGGAACAATTTGTTTCTGAGCAGCCCCTGAAAATTTGGGGGGGTTCGTCAAGGGGGGGCCGAGAAAAAAGGGGGGTCCCAAAACGCGTTTTTCCCATGTTAATTTCCATAGGGCGGTTGGCCTCACTTTTAGCCCGAACGGCTGAATGGATTTGCACGAAACTTGGCAAAATTGTAGGGACTGTTAGCCCGATGTGCCTTTGCTAGGTCTCAATATATGTGCTACAGTGGATTTTGAGAAATTAACGTTCATAAAAATATATATATCTGTGACAGCGTCCCGGGTAGCGCTCCGTTTCGCGTACTTTTCGCATTACGGAGCTTTGCAAAGCGAAGCTGATTGGCTCTCCGGTGTCTGTAAACATTCCAAACAGTCCGTAGCGGCCGCCATCTTGTCTCTCGGTAGGATCGAGAGACAAGAGGAGGCCAAAGCGAAGGGGCAAATGACCATAGGGGGGCATAGTAGATCCTCCCTGACCCCCTAGGTTTGATGTGGAGGTTTTAAAAGGGCCCCGCGGGGCAAAAAAAAAAAAAAAAAAAAATCGAACGGCTGAATGGATTTGCATGAAACTTGGCAAAATTGTAGGGACCGGTAGCCCGATGTGCCTTTGCTGGGTCTCAATACATGTGCTCCAGTGGATTTTGAGAAATTAACGTTTAAAAAAAGATATATATCTGTGACAGCGTCCCGGGTAGCTCTCCGTTTCGCGTACTTTTCGCGTTACGGAGCTTTGCGAAGCGAAGCTGATTGGCTCTCCGGTGTCTGTAAACATTCCAAACAGTACGGAGCGGCCGCCATCTTGTCTCTCGGTAGGATCGAGAGACAAGAGGAGGCCAAAGCGAAGGGGCAAATGATCATAAGGGGGCATAGTAGATCCTCCCTGACCCCCTAGGTTTGATGTGGAGGCTTTAAAAAGGCTCCGCGGGGCAAAAAGAAAAAAATAAAAAATTCTTTTTTTTATGTGGGGTGCGCCCGGTTCGCGTAACGGGAAGCGGACTGGGGAGCGTACTACAAGGAAACAAGAATGATTGACTTTTAACTTATTGTATGTTTATAGACTTTTTTTTTCTTTTTTTTCTGCTGAGTGACGTCTCGGCCTATCTCCACGTGATGCAGTCCCTACCATCTCGGCGTTTAAGCCGAGGGGGACCGGTAGTGTGGGAGAGATAACGTCTGTTAACGTTCGATTCAAAGGAAATCAGGAAGTGTTGATAAACATTGTCTGCGCCATCTTGCCTTTTTTCAAATGCCACACTTTTGTCGTGCACTGCAGCCATTTTAGATGCCTTGACCAGACCCACTCTCTGCACGCTGTCGATCCTTAGCATGGCTCCCCACCCTCGCAAGCATCTCCCCCAGGCACTGGTCACCCCCGCTCTCTGTCTTATGCATGGGCAATAAACCTCCCCCCATCTGTGCTGCTCTTCCCTGAGAATCACACCTTGTGCCCGCCCGACACCTCCCTTTCGCCCTATTCACTACCGCACCCTCTGAAACTCCTCTTCCTCTGTGTCCGATTGTCCAGGCTGGTCCCAGGCTATCACCTAGCCCTGCAGATGTAGTTTATGGCCCCAGCTGTAAAGAATCAACCCTCTTCAAAGGAGTTACAGTAGATCAAGGCCCCCTCCCGATGAGATCCGTCACACCACACGCGTTCCTACTATCTGAAAACCATCCTGTATTGTGATTGGGGAGGGGACCGAGCCTGAAGCGGAAGATTCGAGGGATGCCTCTTTGTACATCAAAGTTTTTACAATTATGTGTCACATTAAAAATATATAGCACTCCAACAAAGTAGTAGGATTATAAAACTTTAATAACTTATAAATATATACAACGCAACAAAAACAGTAAAAACATTTAAACATTTTTAGGAAAAAAGAAGCAACAATGGTCAGTAGCTGTGTTTTGTGCGAATAGTCCCAAGGCAGCACAACGTGCTGAGTTCTGGACGGCACCCAGGTGATGTTGCCTGGGTGCCGCACTGGTTTTGGGTATCCTACAATGCAGCTCCGAAAAATGGTGTGGGGCGTCCCGGGGGGTGGCCTCGTCAGTAGCGGTCTGTTGTGCGAATAGTCCCAAGGCAGCAGAACGCGCTGAGATGTGGATGGCACCCAGGTGATGTCCAGTAAGTTGCCGCACTGGTTTTGGTATCCTACAATGCTGCTCCGAATAACGGCGTGGGGCGTCCCGGGGGGTGGCTCGTCAGTAGCGGTCTGTTGTGCGAATAGTCCCAAGGCAGCAGAACGCGCTGAGATGTGGATGGCACCCAGGTGATGTCAAGTAAGTTGCCGCACTGGTTTTGGTATCCTACAATGCTGCTCCGAATAACGGCGTGGGGCGCCCCGGGGGGGGGGTGAGGCGGCATGAACGGGCCTCCCCAGGTGGAGGCTCGTCTGCTGTAGTGGGGCGCCACTTTACCGTTTCAGTTGCCATTCCGCCCGCTTTTGGTACACTGTGCCAAAATCCGCCATTCAGCTGAGTTGCGCCCACTCTTGCGGTGCAGCGATAGGCGGCTGCCACAGGACTTTCAAAATGGCGGCAGGCTCTTTCCTTTTTGGGCCTGGTCCACTGAAATGGCCCTGGGACACCTTGGAAATCGGACGCTTGTCTGCTAGGTCTTGGACCCCATTCTCGAAAGCGTCCCCTCAGCCTTGAAGATTCTACAAAAGTCTTGGGGGCCCCCGACTCCTGCAGGCTTCCGGTGGGGAGCGGCTGCCATGATTGCTCGTGGAATGACCACGACGGAGCCACGAGATGGTGGTGCTTTCATGCTGACGCCAGCTTCAGTCTGAAACATCCAGAAACAAGGTGGGGCTTTCATCGTTTGGGAAAAAAAAAAAGTTTTCATCCAATGAAAAGTGTTATTTTTAGGTCATATGATCAAGCCTTCCATCATTAGGAAACCAAAAGTAAAATGAACCAATGAAAAGTTTTATAAACAAGTCACATGACCTGTTATGCGGCATAGGGTATAAAAAGCGTAGAAAATCCGTTGGCACGTGAGGCGGCGTCAGTAGCGGACCGATGTGCGAATAGGCCGAAGGCAGCACAACGCGCCAAGATCCGGATGGCACCGAGGTGGTGTCCACCAAGTTGCCACACTGGTGTGGCCATCCTACAATGCTGCGCCGAAAGTCGGCGTGGGGTGCCCCGTTGGCCTGTGAGGCGGTGTCAGTAGCGGACCGATGTGCGAATAGGCCGAAGGCAGCACAATGCGCCAAGATCCGGATGGCACCGAGGTGGGGTCCAGCAAGTTGCCGCACTGGTGTGGCCATCCTACAATGCTGCGCCGAAAGTCAGCGTGGGGCGCCCCGTTGGCCTGTGAGTTCGCGTCAGTAGCGGACCGATGTGCGAATAGGCCGAAGGCAGCACAACGCGCCAAGATCCGGATGGCACCGAGGTGGGGTCCAGCAAGTTGCCGCACTGGTGTGGCCATCCTACAATGCTGCGCCGAAAGTCGGCGTGGGGCGCCCCGTTGGCCTGTGAGGCGGCGTCAGTAGCGGACCGATGTGCGAATAGGCCGAAGGCAGCACAACGCGCCAAGATCCGGATGGCACCGAGGTGGGGTCCAGCAAGTTGCCGCACTGGTGTGGCCATCCTACAATGCTGCGCCGAAAGTCGGCGTGGGGTGCCCCGTTGGCCTGTGAGGCGGCGTCAGTAGCGGACCGATGTGCGAATAGGCCGAAGGCAGCACAACGCGCCAAGATCCGGATGGCACCGAGGTGGTGTCCAGCAAGTTGCCGCACTGGTGTGGCCATCCTACAATGCTGCGCCGAAAGTCGGCGTGGGGCGCCCCGTTGGCCTGTGAGGTGGCGTCAGTAGCGGACCGATGTGCGAATAGGGCCAAAGGCAGCGCAACGCGCCAAGATCCGGATGGCACCGAGGTGGGGTCCAGCAAGTTGCCGCACTGGTGTGGCCATCCTACAATGCTGCGCCGAAAGTCGGCGTGGGGCGCCCCGTTGGCCTGTGAGGCGGCGTCAGTCAGTGGGGGCTGTTTGAGGATCTGACTGCATTGGAAAGCAATGTGATGCTGTGCGTCGCCCCCAAGATGAAAGTTCCTCGGCTGCAGTGGGGCACCCCTTGGTGTTTCACTCGCTATGCAGCTGAGTTGCGTGCGCACTTGCGGCGAATAGGCCGAAGGCAGCACAACAATATTTTCGGAATGGAAGACACCACAAGGCGCTGAGATTCGGTTGGCACCGAGGTGGTGTCTAGCAAGTTGCCGCACTGGTGTGGCCATCCTACAATGCTGCTCCGAATAACGGCGTGGGGTGCCCGAAGGGGGGGGGAGGCGGCGTGAACGGGCCTCCCCAGGTGGAGGCTCATCTGCTGTAGTGGGGCGCCCCTTTACCGTTTCAGTTGCCATTCAGCTGAGTTTCGGCCGCTCTTGATGCTACAGCGACAGGCGGCTGCAACAGGACTCTCAAAATTGCGGCCTGTTCTTTGGATTTGGGCCTGGTCCACTAAAATGGCCCTGGGACACCTTAGAACTCGGACGCTCACATTTTTTTTCCTTTCCTCTACATGCAAAAAAGGTAAATGCCCGGTACGTTACCTGCCTCATCTGCCACGATGTACTCTCCAGAGGAACCGAAAAAAAATATAGTTATGGTAATTATACCATGCATCGTCATATGGAGAGGTGGCACCGATTAATTATAGTGCTGCACAAAAGAGAGATTTGGAGGAGAACCCCCGATCTGCCAGTACATTCACCAAAGAAGTGGCACTGACAGCATCAGAGGCAAGGGAAACGGTCCCAAATATTTAGAAGAACTTTGGAAAGATTAAAATGACATGTTTAGATTGTGGCAAATTAATTTCATGTGGACAGATGAGTGTTACTCTAATAAATACAGCATATGAACATCATCATAGTCGATGGTTGGTGGAGACATTTTGACTATATCCTGGACCTGCCCGTCCTCGCCCAAAATGGCGCCGGAATAAATGGGACTCGTAACTCCTTGTTGTGTACTGGTTGCACAACCTTGATATCACGAGATACGTATGCAGTTTTGAAGCACATGGTGGGCGGGGACGAGAATTGATTGAATATTTCGACATCCCTATTGATATTAAGTTCTGATGTGTTATTGATTACTGTACTATTGAAAGTTCGAATTAACGTCACCCATGGTACTTGCCTGCAAAAGTATATCTAGATAATTTTATTGTAACTGGCCCTGTCGTATTTTAATTATAAAATGTACGTCCACCGATTCCGCAACTGTTAGACACCTTAGTTCTTGCAACCTAATGGCCCGCCCGTTACGTTCCTCTACAGTGTAAATGTCTACTCATCATATACGAATACAGTTTGCTCCGTGGCCGGCCCACGTGGTTATAGGCCCGTATTTGTATACTGACATTTTCACAATAAAGGTTTTTAAAAGAAAACATGGTAGTAGTATTTACATTGGTAAAGTTTTTAATAATAGTCACTGTTTTAGAATCAGTAAAAGGCAAGTGAAATAAAGCAGTCCAATTACATGAAGGGTAAAAGGTATAATACGCAGGAACGCAGTAAAGATAAATGGTCAAGGGCTGTTGTGTTTTCTACTCCTGCAACATAAAGTGATCGATAAGAATCTCATATTCAGGCGTATCGGCGACTAAGACAGCAGGTCGACCCTCTTTTGCTCAACGGCTCCGTCATGGGACGAAGAAACGCCCTTTTTCTCGAAAAAGGAATATATTTTACTTGCAGAACAGTTGTAAATTTTCCGGGAAAGTACATTAGCCTGGAACATTATAACATATGTTTAAGAAAAAATAATGTTCGAAAGTAATAAAAATCGTAATTTTTAGGTCATATGACCAAGCCTTTCATCATTAGAATAAGAAAAGTAAATGAACCAGTGAAAAGTTTTATTAACAAGTCACATGACCTGTTATGCTTACGTTACGCGCTGCGCGCCGCGCCCCGGATCGCTTCCGGGAAGCTGTGCTTCACGCACCGGAGCACTTCCGGATGCGCTAACGCGGCGCGTCATATGACGCATTACGCGACAACGCAGGTCCAGAATATAGTCAAAATGTCTCCACCAACCAGCGGTCGGAACACAACCCCTTTCAGCAGGCTAAATAGTTCTGTTAAATGACAACAGAAGGGACAGGCAACAAGAACCATCAGTCAAAGAGAGGGAGGGCAAGTTCTTCTCTACCGGGTCACGTTGGGGCGCTACCGGAACTGATCGAAATGGTAGTCTACAGTGTTTCTGGATGTTTCAGACTGAAGCTGGCGTCAGCATGAGAGCACCACCATCTCGTAGCTCCGTCTTGGCCATTCCACGAGCAATCATGGCAGCCGCTCCCCACCAGAAGCCTGCGGGAGTCGGGGGCCCCCAAGACTTTTGTAGAATCTTCAAGGCTGAGGGGACGCTTTCGAGAATGGAGCCCAAGCCCTAGCAGACAAGCGTCCGAGTTCCAAGGTGTCGCAGGGCCATTTTAGTGGACCACGCCCAAATCTGAAGAGCCGGCCGCCATTTTGAGAGTCCTGTGGCAGCCGCCTATCGCTGCACCGCAAGAGCGGGAGCAACTCAACTACATGGTGAGCGAGACGCTGTAGTCGAAAGAGCGGGCGGCAAACAGCTGAATAGCGGAAGAGGCACAGTGTAGCAAAAGCGGGCGGAATGTCAACTGAAACGGTAAAGGGGCGCCCCACTACAGCGTGTCTTTAGGTGAAACGGATTGTGAGACAAGGTCAAGAATGGAAGAGTCACCAAAAGGCAAAAAGTTCCTCTTGACCCCGGGAGCCGGCCACCTATGTCGGGGGCGATCTCAGGCCACACCAGGGCAACACGACTTGGGGAGGGGGCCGGAGCCAAGCGCCCCTTCCGAGTCCACGCCATCACACCGTCCCTCGGGGGCCTCCGTCAAGCGGTTCAGGGTGGCACCGCATCACATTGTTTTCAAATGCAGTCACGTCCTCAAACAGCCCCCACTTACATTGAGAATAGTGAAGCTGTAGCAAGTGCAAATAAGCTTCAGACAGTGTTACAAGCACTCCTCAAAACTTTGAACTATCAGAGTGCATGAGTTTCATGCTCGATCGATTGAGCTAGCCGGATCGGGCACCAAAAAGTATAAAATAGTTATGTAAATAGTTATTTAATAAAATGTTTTACCCTGTTACTTTGCTGGTGTGTTGTATATATTTGTAATATTTGCATAGAGTTTATCGTTATTTTGGGCGGGGTGGGTGGCGGAGCCGAGCTGTCTTGCAGCCATCATGGTGGGGAGCTCAGTTCATCTCACTAGTTTCGTATTTCTCATGAGGGGTTGTTCCTAATGTTTCTATTTTAGCGAGGTCAAAAAGAGATCCCATTAGTGGCCTACTGATTTTGCTCGATTCCTTTTGTTTTTTTACACGATTTTTCACTATCTGCAAAGACTAAACAGAGTATTGCGACTCTGTGCTTGTTTGTAAATAGAGAATGAACCAAAGAGAACCAATTCTAAAACAGTAAATGCTTGGATAACAATCAATCAAATGGAGAGAGAAGCAGGCACGACGGATTACAACGGGGGCAAAGGCCTGCGTTAACTACCCTTCACTATCTGCAAAGAGAGAGTACTCCTAATAGAAATGAGGGGGAGGGGGGGGCAGCATTCAAAGAAGATCAGTGTGCATAAACACGAAAATGTTTTTACTTACCATGTACTTGACATTCGACAGCTTATGATATTTGCTATTAAAAAACCATTGAAATTCACTGAAAAAACCATAGGTTAGAGACCATATATACTTAGGAATTAGCATTTAAAAAACCATGAAAATTCACCGAAAAAACCATAGGTTATAGACCATATATAGTTAGGAATTAGCATTTAAAAAACCTTATTTTACTCACACAAAACCATTGAAATTCCATATATAGTTAGTTGCACTAACTATATATCGCGCACCCGCAATTCACTGCTGATGATGTCACATATTACATCATTCATGACATGGTCAGTGACATCACTGATGACATCACTGATGACATCTCAAATGACATCACTGATGACAACATCCAGTGACTGTATGTTTCTGTAAAGTTAAAATATGTCTTACATATTGAAGAATGAGTAGATGTATAAGTGTTTGGACGAAGGATTTAGTAGGTGCATGACTGAATGTATGAGTGAGTGATTAAATGTGTCTCACTGAGTGCATGAGTTAGTGACTAAACTGTCTTAATTTGTGCATCATTATGTCTTTTGTTCTGTAAACTGCTGCATGTGTTGATCAGTAGCTATATGAGTAACTATATGGGTTATTGATTGATTGCCCAAGAATTTGTATGGGAGACTGAGTGTGTGTGTGGCTGGCTGGGAGGTGTGTGACTCTGTGCAGATCAATGTGTACTTGTATCAATGATTGTATAAGAGAGTAAGTATGTGTTAGTATATGTTTGAAAATGTAAGGTGCTCTATGTTTAACTGTATAGATTAGAAAATGGAAGTGTGATTGATTCTTTACAGGACTGACTAGGTGTGTAAGTAACTCCATGGATGAGTGGCAGAGTGTGAGTGTCTGTATAGGTGTATGAGTGCATATGATAGTGTTGTAAAGATGAGTGATTGTATGTATGAATGATTGTATGGGTGAATGAGTGAGTGTTTGTGTAAACATAGGAATCAGTGAGTGCGTATGTAGTAACTAGTATTGGTGTGTCAATGGTTTAAAAAATTATACTTTGTATTTAACACTGGGTGTAACAGAGGTTATATGAAAGTGTGAGGAGATGCATTGTATTGTCACATGAATGATATCATCAGTGATGTGACCAATGATGTCAAATGAGATGTCATCAGTGATGTCATCAGTGATGTCATTTGAGATGTCATCAGTGATGTCATTTGAGATGTTATCAGTGATGTCATTTGAGATGTCATCAGTGATGTAATCAGTGATGTCATTTGAGATGTCATCAGTGATGTCATCAGTGATGTCATTTGAGATGTCATCAGTGATGTCATCAGTGATGTCACTGACCATGTCATGAATGATGTAATATGTGACATCATCAGCAGTGAATTGCGGGTGCGCGATATATAGTTAGTGCAACTAACTATATATGGAATTTCAATGGTTTTGTGTGAGTAAAATAAGGTTTTTTAAATGCTAATTCCTAACTATATATGGTCTATAACCTATGGTTTTTTCAGTGAATTTTCAAGGTTTTTTAAATGCTAATTCCTAACTATATATGGTCTCTAACCTATGGTTTTTTCAGTGAATATATATATATATATATATATTATCCACAAAGGGGTCCACACATGAAGACGCACACTACCAGCGGGTGCTCTGCGCAAGGGTCGAACCCAGACTCGTATTTCATTTACTTGCTTCCAAAAGACGCGGCACTCAAGGAAAGTTTCTATTGTTCAAATGATTTTATTGAATCAAGCTCAACCGACGCGTTTCAGCCTCCACGGCTTTGATCACGGTAGGTGAGTCCCTTCTTTGTTGCACGTTTTATACACCCACATGATCTTAGAATATTGCATTGTGGGTGTTGTAGTGCACACATTCTGAAGATATTCTTATCAATTGATTAAAAAAGAAAGAAGAAAAATACATAATGTTTGTACACAGAGTGACATGTCAAATTAGGTTAGGAGTGTTTGGATATAGTACCCTATTCGCTAATCAAAAAATTATTATCCATCATAAAATAATGGTATAGTACACTACTTAATTACACATTGGCATGTTAATATTCTCTATAGTGTAAGGAGACATCAAAAAGTAGCAAGATATAAGAGCAAAGCAAGCGGCTAGAACCCAGAAAAAAGAGGGAAAAGAGAAAGATAAGAAGAAAGAGGAAAAGAGGAAGAGAAAAAGAAGAAGGAAAAAGAGAGGGTTATAGACATTTGTTGTGGCTTGTCAGAACAATACAAACTTTTCATTTTAGATAATTAGGATACATATTTCATTTCTAGATTTTTTTAGTTTTTTAAACTTTTTTTAATTGTTTGTTCATTGTCTATTCAAGGTGAACGGCAAGTTCCTCATCAAAATTCATCCCTCTCGGCATCTTTGTTTTCAAGCGAATGATATATCGGGATTCTAATTGGCGTAGTTTCCTTTTCCGGTTTCCACCACGTTCTTTGGGCAAGATGGTATCAATCCCATAGTATTGCATGGCCCGCCAGTCACGGTTCTGGCATGCAATCATGTGTTTAGCAGTAGCATAGGCAATGTCTTTATTCTTTACTGCTCGAATATGCTCTAGAATGCGCTTCTTTAGGGGGCACACTGTACTGCCAATGTATTTCTGGCCTCATTTGCATTCTATAACATACACAACATACTGTGTTGTGCATGTTATCTTCTTATTCACTTGTCTTGTGTTGCCATTGGGTTCCAAAATTGATTTTGTATTTTTGTCAATCTTACAAGCCTTGCAGGAATTACACTTGGTGAAGCCCTTTCGTTGTTCCTCTAGCCAATTAGCCTGTTCTTTTACCTCAAAGTGGCTGCTTACAAGTATGTCTCTCAAGGATCTTGTTTTCCTATATGTTGTTGTAGGTTTAGCCCCAATTAATTCTCCTATATCTGGGTCTTTGGCAATCAGATGCCAGTGTTTCCGCATTTTACTCATAATAGCGCCACTTTCTTTGCTGTATGTTGTTACAAATCTGGGAATTAATTGGGCCTTCTGTTTTTCTACTTTAGTTTTAGGAATCAAAGTTTCAATCCTTGGTATACAGTCGATTTTTTTCTTGTTTTTCGATAATGTGTGGTCTTGGTATCCTCTTTCCTTAACTCTTTGAATAGTTTCTTGCATTTTCTCTTCCGCATCTTCCGGTTGGGAGCAGTATCGTTTCATACGCATGAGTTCTCCAAAAGGAATGGTATTCAGCAGGGGTTTGGAAGAAATTTTGAAACTGCGCAAAGATATGGACCTAAGATTAGAAAAATATGAGGTGGAAAAAAATGCACGTTTTTGAGAGATGAACAAGATTACCGATTTGGAAGGATTCTCACTTTTGCAAAACGCTTTGAAACACTAAAGAAAAACTATCCATTAGCACCAGCACAAAGGGGAGGCAGTATGAGTGCTAGTGAATCTGATGTTAGCGAAAATGAGCTCCAACTAACTATAACGTGGGAATATATATATATATCGCCCCCGCCAGAAAGGATTCCTGAGCTGCGGCGGTTAAAGCGGTATGGGGACTGGAGGAAGCACAGCTGCACACATGTACTTTTGGTCACACAGACTATGCAGAAATTGTTTTCCCTTCCACTTTTCTCCTGCGATACCTTCCTATGCATTGCTGTGGCATGCTGGACCTTGTAGGCGCCGAACATCAAGCGGACTACAAGAGGTGTATGCTGTGTGAGGTCATCAAAGTGGGAGGAGCAGCGGTCTGTGGGTGAGAAGGCAGGACATATCTTCCTTACTCACACTCATTTCATTCAAGCACATGCACCTGGCGCTGAAGAGGCTAAGAACGCCGAAATGCATCCGCCATAGGATGAGATTGAACTCTCCGTTTTGTGCAGCTCAATAAAGCGCTTCCTATACCCGTTCCTCAGCTGTGGCCTTACTCGTTCTTTGAAGGAGTGGAGTTGATATATATATATATATATATATATATATATTACCTACTGGCGGTCGCCAGTAGGTATATATAGTTAGGATTTTTTCTCTATGGGATTTTTGAAAATTCTATGTCGAATAACTTTGGCGTTTGAGGACGAAATTGGCTGAAATTTTCAGGAAAATGGAACATTTTGTTTCTGAGCAGCCCCTGAAAATTTGGGGGGGGTTCGTCAAGGGGGGGCTGAGAAAAAAGGGGGGTCCCAAAACGCGTTTTTGCCATGTTCATTTCCATAGGGCGGTTGGCCTCACTTTTAGCCCGAACGGCTGAATGGATTTGCACGAAACTTGGCAAAATTGTAGGGACCATTCCATGGTCTCTCATGTAAGTTGAAACAGACTTATTTACATGCTTCCTCGATTTCTCAATTTGTGGACAAAATTGGTTCGACCACCTCCATTTCTGTCTTTGGCATATATTTGAATATACCAAGGCAGTTTGAGGAAAAAGTGCCATCAATTGGTCAAAGGTGTCCTTTAAAAGCATTTCCAGACCTACCCCAGTCAAAGTGCCCAAGTCATTACCTCCACAGTGCACAATTAACAGGTCAGGTTTTGGCAAATGCAAAAAGGTTTTCACCAATGGTATCAATTGGTGACATTTTAATCCTCTGTGGCCAATCCACTTAATTTCCACATTTTGTAAATTGAGGTTAGGTAAATTTCTGTTATCAGCATACCTTTGAGCCCAGTAGCTGTAACTATGTCCAACAATCCAGACAGAAAACATAGTGAGAGAAGGTTCTGCTGCAGTCAGATGAAGTGTGGCAATGAAATGGCAGTTGAAAAAATAAGAGTTTAAAATGAAAAAAGCTGTGGAGTTTCTGTGTTAATGAAGCAGTAGCAGTGATTGGTGGATTTTGATTGCTGAAAACAGAAAGATGTAATTTGAATGGTCAAGAAAAAATCATTTAATGAAAGATTGCACTGGATATGCAGGTGTACTGAGAGTTCAGAGTTCAATTGAAACATTGTTGTGTGAACTTGCAAACATCAGAGGTCTTTCAGGAGGTGGTTGCTATGCAAAAAAGGCAGAAAGGGCAGAGGGGGAAGGGTGTTGATTTGAAAAAAGTGAGGGAAGAGTTTTGATTGGGTGACATGAGAGATATGTGTGATGAATTACAGCATTTCTGTGCTTTTTATGGCTGCAGCCTCTGGAGTGCATACCTTTTGCTCTGCTAAAGACAAATTGGTGTGTGTCTGAGACTGTTTTGAAACTCATAAAGTATTTGCTAAGGTGAGAAAAGATTCATTTAATTTAGATAGAGAATAGTATGCTTTAGGGAGAAAATTATGAAGAAAGTTGTGTATTTAAAATGTTGCTTTGTGTCAAGTGTTTAACAAATAGATTTTGTTTCTTTGAGTTACATAGCCATGTTAAAAGTGACGCAAAAATAGTGCAAGGGTCTTACAAAAATGCTTTCATGTGTCTTAGGGCATTTTAACTCACTTCCCCATGAACGTAGGAATATAATTGCTTTACAAGATGTGTTTAAAAACGTTTTTTGAAATCAATTAGGTTTCTTGATATGTACTGCTAGAGTTTCATAGGTTGCTTGGGGCATATTTACAAGGCTTTTGAGTTCCTTTGATGTAAATTTTTCCCATTTTATTTTAAGACATTTCCTTGTGGTACAAGGTCCTTGTAAATACGCCCCCATGTGTGCTTGGCAAATTTAGATTTTGATTCTTTGAGTTACATAGCCATGTTAAAAGTAACGCAAAAATGATGCAAGGGCCTTAAAAAAACGATTTCATGTGTCTTAGGGCATTTTAAGTCACTTTCCGATGAATGTAGGTATATAATTGCTTTACATTATGTGTTTAAAAACGTTTTTTGAAATCAATTAGATTTGTGTATATGTACTGCTAGAGTTTCCTAGGTTGTTTGGGGCATATTTATAAGGCCTTTGAGCCTCTCTGATGTTATTTTTCCCATTTTAATTTAAGACCTTTCCCCGTGGTGCAAGGTCCTTGTAAATACGCCCCCATCTGTGCTTGGCAAATTTAGATTTTGATTCTTTGAGTTACATAGCCATGTTAAAAGTGACCCAAAAATGGTGCAAGGGCCTTAACAAAACGCTTTCATGTGTCTTAGGGCATTTTAAGTCATTTCCCCTTGAATGTAGGAATATAATTGAATTAGATGATGTGTTTAAAAACGTTTTTTGAAATCAATTAGGTTTCTGGATATGTAGTGCTAGAGTTTCATAGGTTGCTCGGGGCATATTTATAAGGCCTTTAAGTCTCTCTGATGTTATTTTTCCCATTTAAATTTAAGACCTTTCCCCGTGGTGCAAGGTCCTTGTAAATACGCCCCCATCTGTGCTTGGCAAATTTAGATTTTGATTCTTTGAGTTACAAAGCCATGTTAAAAGTGACCCAAAAATGGTGCAAGGGCCTTAACAAAACGCTTTCATGTGTCTTAGGGCATTTTAAGTCATTTCCCCTTGAATGTAGGTATATAATTGAATTAGATGATGTGTTTAAAAACGTTTTTTGAAATCAATTAGGGTTCTTGATATGTAGTGCTACAGTTTCATAGGTTGTTTGGGGTATATTTAAAAGGCATTTGAGTCCCTTTGATGTTATTTTTCCCATTTTAATTAAAGACATTGCCCCGTGGTGGAAGGTCCTTGTAAATACACCCCCATGTGTGCTTGGCAAATTTAGATTTTGATTCTTTGAGTTACATAGCCATTTTCCATACAGTGCTGACCTTCTGCGTAGTCTTTGATATGCTAGACTCCATCTGCACAATGAGATATCTAAGCAAAGGAAACACAGGTGATGTGATTGTGAAATGAGCAAAAGAAATTCCACATTTTTCAATTACATCACCTGTGTTTCCTAACTTTACGAATCACATTGGGCAGATGAGGTTTAGGCCTGTCAACGGACACAGAAGAGGTCTGGCCTTTGTTCAAGAGTGAAGTGGACATGACTCACTTCATTGGTAGGCCTGCACATGTATTATCTCCTCTGTACTCTTCAACAAGCCTAAATTTCATCTGCAACCCTGAGTAGGCCTCACCTCAAACAAACCTCTGGATAGGCCACACCTTATCGTCATCCTGAATCAATCATTTAAAATGTTAGGGACAGATTTATGACAGGTGTGTGCCTCTTTTGCGCCGGTGTGCATCACTTTTGTGACGCAGCGGCGGTGCAAAAGATTTGCTATGTTGCGACATATTTACAACTTGATGCATCTAGGCAGATGTGTCATGCTGTAAAGTCCTGTGCCACATGAAACCAATGCAGCAGTGATGCAAAAGATGCACCATGTTGCAAGACAGGCCTCATTTCATCTCCAACAACATACTGTCCGTTTAAACTGTAAACATTTAGGAATGTGTAGGGGGCATGGAGAAGCTGAATCTTCTGTAAATGTCAAAATTGTTGTATACAGTGCTCAACTTCTGTGTACTCTTTGATATGCTAGACTCCATCTGCACAATGAGATACCTAAGCAAAGGAAACACAGGTGATGTGATTGTGAAATGAGGAAAAGAAATTCCACATTTTTCAATTACATCACCTGTGTTTCCTAACTTTATGAATCACATTGTGCAGATGAGGTTTAGGCCTGTTCACGGACACAGAAGAGGTCTGACCTTTGTTCAAGAGTGCAGTGGACATGACTCACTTCATTGGTAGGCCTGCACATGTATTATCTCCTCTGTATTCTTCAACAAGCCTAAATTTCATCTGCAACCCTGAGTAGGCCTCACCTCAAACAAACCTCTTTTGCGCCGCTGTGCGTCACTTTTGTGACGTAGCGGCGGCGCAAAAGATGCGCTATGTTGCAACATATTTACAACTTGATGCATCTAGGCAGATGTGTCATGCTGTAAAGTCCTGTGCCACATGAAACCTGCATCAGGTTTCATATAGGCGTTTTGTTGCAAGGTGGGCATGAAAGCAGTGAAATTTAGAAGATTTCACTGAGTCAGCTTTATAGCATTGCTGAATCAAATCCTTACGCCTGTTTGAAACAGGCATAAGGAGTGATGCACCATGCAATGTGTGGCTTGCTCCTGTGCATTGCAGTAGACATGTCGCGCTTACAAGGTGATTCCTGCAATGTGCTGCTTTTGCGGCACAGATGCGTGACGTATCTGTGCTGTTTTTGCTCAATGGTGCTCCACATGATGCAACAGCACTGTTTCATCGACAACCCAGTCCTGATGACGATCCCGACTGACGGGGATCGAAACGCCGTCGACCACACAGCTTAAATTCTATGGCGCCCATTATGTTTTGTACTCCTGGAAATTTGACCTATTCTTGTTTTAAGTGATTACTACTTGATCCTTGGAGCCATTACTGTATAAATTTCACTAATTGTCACAACGCGCCAACAACGCTGTTTCACCCCAGCACTTGCACTATCACTATCACCCACTGTATATATTTATGTATATATCACTTTTCACCAAGTGCTACCGGGTTGTCACACGATTTGATCTGTACAGTGCTGCTTAACTGTATTACTATGCAATAGACCCGCCTTGCTCTTAAAGTGGTGAATAATACCCTTTTTCAAAAAACCGCAGAGACTCCTTTCTGTTCATTTCTTGTAATGCATATTGCATACACCTTTGAAACTGTCTTCTAATTGACACCTGTTGGGAATTGTTCTAATTTACCACATTGTAAATGCGGCACACCATGGGTGGCAGAGGAGCGGTGCACGTTAACTGGTGCATCCCTGGGGATGCGCCAGTTAACATAAATCTGCCCCTTTACATTTAAGTATGAGCAGGGGACACAGAGTCAGTGAGGCTTATCCAAGGTTAAGAAGAGATGAGTCCTGTTCACTGAAAATTGGACATAGGCCTCAACTCCTCAGCATCGCTGGACATGGCTAAATAATAGCTGCAAAATGTTACTCTTCTTAAACAATTTTACTATTATAGTCTCTGAGATTTGTCTCTTACTCTGCAACATCTCATTGTTGTTCTCTTTCTTTAAAGATAACGACAACATCAACCATGAGTGATAATGAGCAATCAGTTGATCTCGATCTTATCATTGAACTTGTCATTGAAATGTCAGTGGAATTAGATCCCTTGGATGAGTTAAATCCTGAGGATGATGAAGAACATGATGAGGATGCCGATTTGTCAGAATTGTATGACATAGGGTGGGAAGCTGACCTGCTTGAGCCTATGGAACTATAAACATTTATTTTTAAAAGTTACTGGAAATGAAAAGTAAAAATGTAAACCGTTTCATTTAAAATTAAACACAACTTCAAAAACAGGTTGTGTGTAGTGTCTTTAATAAAATAGTCAAATATGCTCATAAAATTAGTTCAGATTCATATATAAAACAGCACAGGTCAAATGTAGAAGCATTCCATTTCTTTGCTACTATTTGTGAATACTAAATTTGCCAATGCACTAAAAATTATTCTATGTAAAAATGACAAGTAGTGTGTTAAATTTTTGACGACTGTTATTGATTTACTGTTTGCTAATAGTGGTTAATAAAATTTTTTATTATATTTTACGACAGATTCAACTGCAGATCATTTCAAAATTAAAGAATGCCTTCGAAGGACAGAAGGCGAAAGGCTACCAAACATCAAAGACAGCAGCTTAATAAATTGTTGCAGCAGTCCTCTACAATAAAAACTCGTCAAGTCACCAAGAAAGGTCCGGGTAAGACAACGAAATCATTCATAAGAAACATTTGTAGAAAAAAAAGTAGTACTACAGAAAATGTTTTAGTCCAGAAAAAGAGAAGCAATTTAAACGGAAAGGAAAGGTCAATCAGAAATGTTACTGCTAGAGCAGGAGATAACTCTGTGCATGGTAGTAGAAGGAAAAATCCGTTTAGGGACATTCGTAGACGAATGTTCCGCAACAGGATAATTGGCACTTTGTTAAAAAATATTAAGAAAGGTCAACAGAAAGTGGTTTTTTATAAGAGAAAAAAAAAGTTGAGAAAGTTATTGATCAGGCATTTGAAATTAAGCGAAAGTTATTTATTTTGATAATCAATAGAATTAGGAAGCTAAACAAGGCAATTTATGATTTCAAAAGAAATAGTAGATGGAAGAGAACAGTTAATCGTAGTAATTTTTGTGAATGTTTTTCAGGAGAATGGATGCATAGTTCAAGTTGTGAGGCATTTTTTAATGAGGAGAGTTATTTCCAGTATAATGATTTGGTGCATGCAGTTGACACCAGTGGTCGAGCTTATGAGGTGAAAGATGGTTGTCCAGTTGAAAAAGAAAAACTTGTGACAACAGAGGCAGAAGAGGTGTTAGGTAATGAGGTTTTAGGAAGACGTCCTAAGGGACCTGTGTACACCTGGAAGTGTAGTAGTATTTGCAGTGTGCGACAGGATTCCATCAATTTGCTTTGTGATTTTGTACGGACATTGAATAAGAAAAGTTTGAAGCAGAAAATGATGTTGTTGCAAGAATTAGATCCTTGCAGAGTGAGAGAAGTGACAGGTGTGCATGGTCATTCACTGGCTTGTCTTTCCAGGAGAGTATGCCAGAGTGTTTTTCATCATTTCAGGATGCTAGCAGTGCATCATAATAAAGTGAGGAAATAGTTAGAATGTTGTATTATGCTAAGAGTCCAGCAATTATGCTTAAACAATTATGCACTGCTCTTTTGCATGTTTCTGAAATAGATGTGAAGAATATTTGTGAAGAAATTGAGTTTTGTTACTTTGGAAGTAAAGAGGAGAATGTTGAAATTGACCCAGAAGAAGAGGGTAATGTGGAAAATAGTGTACAGGTTTCCAGTACAGATAATTTTCAGAAGGAAATTGCCACGTTTCAGGTGAAATCAAATGAGAGGCCTAATTTCACTTGTGTGTGTTGTCGACGCACTTATTATAAGAATCAGACTAAGTTAGTGGATTTATATGCGAAAAGTGAAAGGGAAAATAATAGTGAATGGAAGGATTTCGCAACATACTTGATGGTAGAAAATTGTTTTGATTTGGGATTGGATCAACGTGTGTGTACTTATTGTTGTAACAAATTAAATCAAAACCGGATGCCTGCTAGAGCGGTTCATAATAATCTGGAATTGGTTGAGATTCCTTCTGAATTGAAGGATTTAAATACTTATGAATCTATTTTGATTCAAAGTATCCAACCCTTTCAGGCTATTGTAAGAATGGAGCCAAAGACAGGGAAATTGCCTCCATCAGATTTACAGAGAGGATTAAAGGGAAGAGTTGTTTATTTGCCTCTAGATTTGAAGAAAAACATTAATACAATTGGAGTAGAAAAAGTGGAAGAGGAACCTCTGGTTATCTTAGTTAATGGGGTTCCGACAAAGAGTAAGAAAATATGGCAAGATTTAGTGGATGTTAGGAAAGTCAAAAAGGCAACATTGTATTTGAAAAAAAACAATAAGTACTATAAGAATGTATATGTTGCAGAAGAGGAAGTAAGTGAAGAAGAGGATATCGATTTGTGTGCTGGTCAAATTGAGAAAGTAGAACCCTCTAAAAGTGAAGAAATATATGAACATTATAGTGTTTATCCTTTGCATTCCAAGGAAGTCATGGGGAATGCTATTGAGTTGTTTCAAATGAAACAAGCCAAAGGGAGTCCCATTAGTGTTTGGGAGGAAAGTTTGGAAGCTCGGTGTTTCCCACAGCTATTTCCAACAGGTCAAGGAGGAAGATATGATGAGCGACCTCATCAAATTCCTGCTTCTGAATACCGGACTTTACGATTGTATGCAGAAGATCCTAGGTTTCGACAATGCATTCCGTATTTGTTTCATCTCCTGTTTGAAAGCGATCTGTCTGGACTCTCATATGCAGTGAACCACATCTTGAAAAGTGGTATACAGATGCAAAACATCTCGGCAAGTGACTTTATGGATAAAGTCAATGTGCAAGACAGTATTTTGGATTCTCACCTGATTAATCTCATGGCGTGTCAGCGTGGTACTAATGAGTACTGGTACCGTCGTCATGGTGATTTAAAATGTATGCTGAGGAACTTAGGAACTCCCACATGGTTCCTCACTCTCAGCTGTGCCGAGTATGGCTGGGAAGACTTACTTGAATTTCTACGAGAGGCAAATGGAAACATTGAAAATATCGAATTCAAGACACCCGGAGAACTGTGCTCTTTGGATCCAGTGAATGTATGCAGGTACTTCAATCATAGATTTGAAGCTATGATGTCTTTCATCATGAACAATAAAAATCCACCTCTTGGAGAGGTGTTGGATTTCTTCTGGAGAAAGGAGTACCAAGCAAGAGGTGCTCCTCATATACATATGCTGCTGTGGATCAAGGATGCACCTAAATTTGGAACAGATCCAGAAGACTTAGTGATGAGTTTCATAGAACAGTATTCTACATGTGCTGTTCCAAACGCAAAGGAAGACAAAAGCCTAAGAGAACAAGTTTTACGCTTCCAAAGCCATCGTTGTGGAAAGTACTGTCGTCGTAAATTCAGAAACAAGGACAAGTTCTACACCAAATGTCGTTTCGCCTTTCCACGACCGGTGATTTCTAAAGGAAGAGTGAACAGTTTGATGTCTTCGCTGCGACATAATGTGATGAAGAAATCACCTAAAAACACATACAATTTGAAAAGGAACGAAGAGTCCAAGTACATCAACGACTACAACCCAGTGATTTTGTCCATGTGGAATGCTAACATGGATATACAGTTTGTGGCTGATAACTGTATGGCTGTGGCTCGGTATGTGACATCTTACATCACCAAAAAAGAAAAGACAGAATTGAAGGATATGTGGGAGGACATTTCCCATGAAAAGAGCCTCAGTAAGAAGTTGTACAGTTTCAGTCTGAAGATGTTGTCACATCGAGAAATCGGAGCTTACGAATGTTCTGACCGGTTGTCTTCAGCAAGTCTCTATGCCAAATCCAGGAGTATCGTTTGGGCGAGTCTTGGTCTTGCTGCAATGCGTAATCGAGTTCTGAAACCTGTGCGGGAAATTGAGTATTTGGCGGAAAAGGAGCCAAACAGTACCGATATTTTGAAGACCAACATGTTGGATACATATTATCCAAATAGAAGCAGTCACCTCGAGAATGTTTGTCTGTATGAGGTTCTACAAAATTACATATTCAAGAGGAACATCAAAGAAGATATTGATAAAGGAGTGTATGCTGTAATTGGAAGTGAGGGATGTCTGGTCAAGCAAAGAAAATGCCACTTGGTAAACCATCGAAAATTGAGTGGCGAATCTCCTGAAAAAAAAGAGTTTTTCTATTTAGCACTTTTGCAACTTTTCAAGCCTTGGCGTGCAGAAGAGGAACTGCTTGGAGATTTCCTCTGTTACGAAGACTCTTTCAATGCCGCCAAGGAGACCATAGAATGTCCTGTTTTTCCCAAATATCTAGAAATGTTGAATGCGGAAATCGAGCAGGAAGCAACGATTGCAGCCGAGATTGCTAGAGACAGTTCTCAGGACAGTCAGAGTTCTGTTTCATTGAGTCAGGATCCACTAGGAGGACCAGTTATCGAAAATGAAGCTGCCACTGCCATGATTGAAGTGGAAAGAGCCATGGCATATGCTCAGGAGGATGCAGTTAACTTAGAAGACTTGGAAAGACAACTCAACGTTGAGCAGAGGAAAATATATGACGAAGTTACCAACCAAATTGATCATGGATTAAGTCATGAGAAGAAAGAGTGCTCATGTACGTCGTTGAAGCCTGTCCGACTGTACGTGAGTGGAGAAGCGGGAACTGGAAAAAGTTTCCTCATTAAAGCAATTTCATGTTATTTGCAGAAAAGTACTGAGTCATCGCTGTCTTGTGTTGTCACCGCTCCAACTGGACTGGCAGCACATAACATTAAAGGTATTACTTTGCATCGTCTACTGATGCTGCCAGTGGAGCATGATAACAAATTACAATACCACAAGTTATCTGGAGATGCTTGTTGTGAAGTTTCAAGAGTCTTGAAGAAAATGAAACTTCTTATCATTGACGAAGTAAGCATGGTTTCCAATCTCATGCTTGCCTTTGTGCATTTGAGAATGCAAGAAGTTCTCAAAACAGAGTATGATGTGTTATTTGGTGGCAAACACATCATTGTTTTCGGTGATCTTCTGCAGCTGACACCAGTGAAAGGACAACCTGTGTTCAAAATGCTCACGCATGAAGATACCAGGAAGTGCCTAGGGAGCATTGGCAACGTTAATATATGGTTAAACTTCAATTATGCTGAACTGCGTGAAAATATGCGTCAGGCGAAGGATGAAGATTACAAGAATATTCTACAAGATGTTAGAATCGGAAAAGTGACCGAGCATGGGAAAGAAGCTTTACATGCACGATTACTGTCAAATTTGTATCCAGAACAAGACATTGTGCCTGAGAATATTTTTCAGAAAATTACTGAGAAGAAATCTGGAATATGTTTGATGCCAACTCTTGCAGAATGTTCCATCTTCAACAACAAAATGTTGCATTTAGAAAACCAAGAGATTGTGAAACGGGAAGCTATTGACAGAGTAGAGCATATGGGATCAACAATTATTTTGTCTGAGAATTTGAAATCAAAATTGGATTCATTAGAGAAGACTATATTTAAAACTGCAGGTTTTGAAAAGACTCTGAATGTGTGCTTAAATTGCCGTATAATTTTAAGAAGGAATTTACATGTTGAAAGAGGTCTGGTAAATGGATCAATGGGTAATGTTGTTGATTTTGTGAAATACAGAAATAGAGATGGAATTGAATTTTTAAAAATTAAATTTGATGGCATTGAG
The DNA here is from genome assembly GCF_964261635.1 of Lissotriton helveticus. Taxonomy (NCBI): domain Eukaryota; kingdom Metazoa; phylum Chordata; class Amphibia; order Caudata; family Salamandridae; genus Lissotriton; species Lissotriton helveticus. Next base: position 533,801,064 of record NC_136063.1, on the reverse strand, counting down.
GAAGTACAGCTAATTGGTCATTGCTCTGCTAGGTTTTTGCTTGTAAAAGACTTATATGTTCGCCGTAAGCAGTTTCCTGTTTGCTTGGCATATGCGGTGACAATCCATAAATCGCAAGGTTTAAGTGTAGACAGTGCATTGGTGAATATTGGCAGTTCTGTGTTCAAGGAGGGTATGGCATATGTGGCATTGTCACGAGTTAGAACTTTATCGGGATTGTACTTGATTGAGTGTGATGTCACAAACATTTGTGCGGATCTAGATTGTGTTAAGGAATACAATAGGTTAAGAAGAGAGTATGTGCCACATTTGCCTCAATATCCATTGTTTGAGAAACGTGTGGTAGGCCGGAAATGAAGAAATGTGACCAATAGTAGAGAGGTTGTAGCAAAAAGACGAAAAGTCGATGAACCAGAAATTATAAGCAGAAAGAAAAAGGATTTTGTTGAAGATGTTGTTGGTTTTCAATTTGAAAACAGTTCTGGTGTCAACTGCTATGCTAATGTAGTGTTATGTTAATGTTTTGTTTTCTCTAGAAAATGTAAAAGAAGAGATTGTGGTCAATTCGGATCAAAGATTTTGCAGTTTGTTGAATTCTGTGTTAGAGAAATGTAGCACTGATAGAACAAAAATAGAAAGTGTGTCTGAAATTCGAAATCTGTTAGACAGATGTTCAGGTCAAACACAATTCTCTCAAAATATTCAGCAAGATTGTCAGGAGTTTTTAATGTATATGCTTGATGTATTGCATGATGAAGGTGTAGATGTAGATCACCTGTTTGGGCTTTCTTATCAATGGCAGCATGACTGCGAGAACTGTAGGGTATCAAGTACTACTACTGTAGACTCAGAAAAATTTATATATTTAACTTTGCCAGACAGTAAATCAGTGTCCTTTAATAAGCTAGTAAAAGCAGCTGATCACAACATGGAGTGTAGCCAATGTAAATATGAAATGTTGTCAACATTATTTATACGAACATATGGCCAGTATGTCATTTTAATGTTCCAACGATGTAGGCCTGATGGAACAAAATTGACAACTTTAATTTAAAATTTTGTGGCTTCGCAGTTGTCAATATCAGGAAGGACTTTTGTAACTGCAGCAATTATATATCATGACGGTCCTTCAACAACATCAGGACATTACACAGCTTATTTAAAGTCTAGAAACAGCTGGTCATTCTGCAATGATTCTGTTTTAACTTTAAAAAAAAATTGCCTTTTGACCTTAAAAATTCTTACCTGGTGTTTTTAAAACCAAAATTTTAGGGAAGGAATCTCAGGATTTGCTCTGAGGAATTTCAAGAGGTTCTAATGGCTCCTACACTATTTGGCCTTGAGGATAAGTGTAGTACAGAGTCAAAAGTTATTTTTGAGTTTTAAATAGTTCCTGGAAAAAAAGAAGGTTTTCTTACAGAAAGTGGTGGGCACGGATTAGTTAAAGGACAACAGAGTATTTCCCAAAGCAAACGCTGTTCTTACCATAACACTTGACGTCATGGAAAAATAACTGCACTTTGAATGAGTTCAGTAAAACTGTTTCTTTTTATAAGCTAATTCAAGCAGCCAATCAAAACATGGAGTAGAGGTAATGTAAGTCTGCAATGCTGTCTAGATTATTTGTCCAAACTTTTGGTTATAATGTCATTTTAAAATTCCAACTATATAAACCTGATGAAAGTAAGTCTTCAACTTTAATTACAAATGTTGTGGCTACACAGTCGTTGATTTTAGGAAGAACATTTGTAACTGCAGCTATTATATGACATGATGGTCCTTTAACAAGATCCGCTTATTACACAGCTTATTGAAAATGTAATAAAAGCTGCTGTTTCGGAAATGATTCCCATTTGACTACGATACAATGTTGCCTTTTTACTTAAAAATATTCTTACTTTCTGTTTTCAGAAAAGAGAATTTAGGGTAGGTAACTGGCCTATAATGATTCTAGGGGTTGATATAATTTTATCTACTGTTTTAAATTGCTTTGTGATTAAAAGTGATGTAGAGAATTAAATAATTGTAGTAGTCATAGAGGTAGTGTAAGTCTGCTTCATAGTAAGCAGCATCAGTGTCATAGGAAATGTAGAACATGAGTGAGCAAGAAGGGTAAGATATTACTAGTACAGGATTGTGAAAGTGATCTTGAACGTTTTCTTTCTGAAAGTTGCGGAAATACAAAATGACGGGATTTGCTTAGAAGAATTCCAAGAGTTATAAATGGCTCTTACACGATTTGGCCTTGTGGAAAAGTGTGGTAGAGAGCGAGAAGTCATTTATTGTATGTAACATATTTGTCAAAACAATGGAGGTTTTCTTTCAGAAAGTGGCGGGCTGAAAATAATAACAGCACAACAGAGTGTAAGCTGTTCATATGACATCCTTCGACGTCATGGAAAGTAAGTTAATTTTAAGGAGTACTGATTTCTGATTGGTAATGTTATATGGGTTTTTTAAACACAATCATTTTGATTGTGTTTTTTTTTCCCCGCTGTTATATGATGAATACCTTCAAGTCACTGTTTTTAGTGAAATTTGATAAATTCTGAGAACAGCAAAAATAAACCATTTAACATGTATAATTAATTCTGTACTTTTTGTATTTATGATATACATTTAGAAATGTGTAGTAGGCATGGAGAAGCTGAGGCTTCTGTAAGTGTCAAAGTTGTTGCATACAGTGCTCACATTCTACGTAGTCTTTCATATGATAGACTACATTTCCACAATGAGATACCTAAGCAAAGGAAACACAGGTGATGTGATTGTGGAATGAGCAAAAAAAATTGCACGTTTTTCAATTACATTACCTGTGTTCCCTAACATTACACATCACATTGTGTAGATAAGGTTTAGGCCTGTTCCAGGAGACAGAGGAGGTCTGACATTTGTTCAAGAGTGCAGTACACATGACTCACTTCGTTGGTAGGCCTGCACATGTATTATCTCCTCTGTACTCTTCAACAAGCCTAAATTTCATCTGCAACACTGAGTAGGACTCACCTGAAAGAAATCTGTGGATAGGCCACACCTTATCAGCATCTAGAAACAATCATTTAAAATGTTAAGGGCAGATTTATGATGGCCGTGCGCCTCTTTTGCGCCGCTGTTACGTCACTTTTGTGACGCAGCAGCAGTGTAAAAGATGCACCATGTTGCAAGATAGGCCTCACTTCATCTCCAGCAAGATACCGTCAGTTTAAAATGTATATAATTAGGACTGTGTAGGGGGCATGCAGAAGCTGAGGCTTCAGTAAGTGTCAAAGTTGTTGCATGCAGTGCTGCACTTCTGCATACTCTTTCATATGCTGGAATACATCTGCACAATGAGATACCTAAGCAAAGGAAACACAAGTGATGTGATTGTGAAATGAGCAAAAGAAATTGCACGTTTTTCAATTACATTACCTGTGTTTCCTAACATTACGAATCACATTGTGCAGATCAAGTTTAGGCCTGTCCAGGGAAACAGAGGAGGTCTGGCCTTTGTTCAAGAGTGAAGTGGACATGACTCACTTCATTGGTAGGCATGGACATGTATTATCTCCTCTGTACTCTTCAACAAGCCTAAATTTCATCTGCAACCCTGAGTAGACCTCACCTGAAACAAACCTCTGGATAGGACACACCTTATTGGCATCCTGAAACAATCATTTAAAATGTTAGGGACAGTTTTATGATGGCTGTGCACCTCTTTTGCGCTGCCATTGCGTCACTTTTGTGAGACAGCAGCAGTGCAAAAGATGGACCATGTTGCAAGATAGGCCTCACTTCATCTGCATCAAGATACTGTTAGTTTAAAATGTATATTTTTAGGACTGTGTAGGGGGCCTGGAGAAGCAGAGGCTTCTGTAAGTGTCAAAGTTGTTGAAAAACTGTTTGTCCTTCAATCTTTTCCCTTGTCTTTTTCTAATTTTTAAATACATGTTTTAATATTTTTCAAATGTTTGTTCTCTCTTTCACAGATTGAAAGTATAAAAATAACAAGTGACTAAGTTAACGACAATTATAAGGTAAATGTTTTGTACTCTTTTCGTTACATTTCTATCACATTTAACTTCTATTAGTTCCACTGCTTCATTTCTTTAACCCTCACTTTCCTGCCTTTGCTACTTCCCTCATTCCTTTCTCTATTACTTACTTACTCTACTCCTTCCACTCCTTTTCTCAGTCCCTCTCTTCTCATAGTTCCTCACTCTTGTTCACTCACTCCGTCTCTATTACTCTCACTGTCTCTGACTGATCACTCTTTCACTACTTGTTCATTATGCTTTCTCTGTGTAGTTGAAGCACACTAAGGGGCATATTATCAACACAGCCAATAAAATTATCGCTGCTTTTATCGGCAGAAAACTGCCGCAAAAGCGGCTTTAGTGGCAGATTTCTGCCGATAAAAGCAGCGAAACTTTTATCGCCTATGTTGATAATATGCCCCTATGTTATTTACATTTCTTTGCTGTTTCAATCATTCCTTTTCTGTTACTTCTTCTTTTCTGCATTCTGTTTTTTCTCTCTGTTATTCCAATGTTTTAATCTTAATTTGATCATTCAGTCACATTCTCTAAGAAACTCTTCTTTGTTATTCTTCTCTTTTTCTTTCACTTCCTTATCTATTTTGTTTTTCACAATTATACCCTCTTCCATCTTTTCTTCGGTAAATAGATCTATTAAACAGTATCTCTGGTTTAGTCCCTATAGCTGTCTTTCTTTTAACATTACTCTCTGTTTACTTCCCTTATACTTACTCTTCTTTTTTTTTTTTTTTTTTGGTTCGCTCCCGGTTCGCGTACCGGCGAGCGAACCGGGAAGCAAACCGAAAGAAATAGAGGTTGCCATAGTGCTAAACATTCTAGCAATTTTTTTATAAAGGGGAGGTAGTTCTGAAAAGAATTTTTTTTTATTATTTTTGTTGTTTTATATTTTTTTTATTATTTTTCTGAACATTTTTTTACTTTTTTTGTATTTTTGAAAAGTTTTATATTTTTTTGTTTTTTTTGGGGGGGGAAACGAAAACGATTCATTGTAAAGGGCTCAACAGGAGCAACAAAAAAAAAGATAATTTATTTTCTGAATCGTCCTGAACAAACATGATTATCAATTGCTAAGTTGATTAAAGTGATGCTACTTTCTCTGTAGCAAATCAACTGACCGCAACGTACGCACACTTGTTTGACTGCCCCAAACCTCATCTGTATATTTGGGACCATCTCCCTCGCCTCTGGTCCCGTCACTTCCTCTACAACTGATCTTCTGGCCACAGAAGGAGGATTATCTTGCAGGTCACGTAGCTGCGCAGCACTGTAGTTGTTAGGATGCCACCTGTCCATATGGCGATGCATTGTATAATTGCCGTAACTATATTTTTTATCTGTCCCTCTGGACAAATCTTTCTTACAGATAAGGCAAGTTACGTACCGGGCATTGACTTTTTTTTGGCCCCGGGGATATTTAAAAAATTGCCAAATAAAGTTTTCTTTGACATGAGACCTCCTGGGCTCCTCAGGCAAAAAATGCCTCTCTTCCAGCTGTTCCTCTTCTTTCTCTTCTTCCTCCTCTTGCTGAATGATAACTTCAGCAGGTGGTCCTCTCTTCCTTGGAGGTGGTGGAGGTGGTGGGGAAGCACCAGCTGAAGCTACTAATGAAGCCATTGCTCAGTGATGACAAAAGGTCTTCCTCTCACAAAGATGAAAGTCAGAGTGAGGAAACAAGGAGGGGTTTTCATCATTTGGGAAAAACAATAGTTCTAAACCAATGAAAAGTGTTACTTTTAGGTCACATGACCTTGTGTTACATCATTAGGAAACCAAAAGTGAAATGAACCAATGAAAAGTGTTATTAACAAGTCACATGACCTGTTGTGTTTACGTTACGCGCTTTGCGCCGCGTCCCGGATCGCTTCCGGGAAGCTGCGCTTCGCGCCTCGCTTCGCGTACCCGTTCACTTCCGGGTACGCTAACGCGGCGCGTCATATGACGTATCACGCGACAACGCGATACATCACGCTGACGCGACGCGTCACAATGTTGTTTTCTAACGCGACAGTTGCGCTAACGGACCGTTTACCGGTTCGCGGACCGGGTCGCGGCACCAAACTGAGCTAACGGGAAGCTGCCCGGGTCGCGGACCGGGAGCGAATACAAAAAAATTATTTAAAAAAAATACATAAAAAATTGTATTAAAAACATATAAAATATATTTTTCGATTTAAAGAAAAATTAATTTTAAAGCTTTTGATATTTGCTATTAAAAAACCATTGATATTCACTGAAAAAACCATAGGTTATAGACCATATATAGTTAGGAATTAGCATTTACAAAACCTTGAAAATTCACTGAAAAAACCATAGGTTATAGACCATATATATAGTTAGGAATTAGCATTTACAAAACCTTGAAAATTCACTGAAAAAACCATAGGTTATAGACCATATATAGTTAGGAATTAGCATTTAAAAAACCTTATTTTACTCACACAAAACCATTGAAATTCCATATATAGTGTAGTGTAGTTCCTATTATCCCAATAGGCTCTGCGCATTGGAATAATACCTTCAATAGTATAGGCCTAGACCAGACGTTAACTAGGTCTACTACTGTCGATATTAGACTTAAAGTTTTGGGTTTGCCAGCTAGCTCAGAGTTCACTAGAAACTTTCTCGAATAGGCAAGGAGGAGTTGAACCTCCCTGTATAGACAAGAAGGGATTTAGTTTCTGACAACCATAGAACATGACAACTTTGCTCTCCCCTAATCAAGAGTGTATCTCTAGAGTCGTGTGAAAACAAAAGACGACTTATTTTACTCAGTCAGTACGTGCATTCTTAGTCTCACCAGATTGTAGAGAAAAGGAAGAGACGGGCGTGTTCAATAAAAGATGTTATTTATTGATCAGTCTCTTTTCTCATACGAGAGAAATGGATCGATATTATTGCAATACTTATGGTTAAGTAAAGTGCATACAATAAAAGCAGAAGTATAAAATAATACTGTAAAAACATTGATATGGTTTCTAAGCCATATGAAGATTTAAAATGAATAAAATGAATACATACACATTTACATTTGACTAATCGTACTCAACTGGTGTTTCTAACTACGCCTACCCCGTGTACCTGACCTAAGTCTAATACGTGGGCGGGAATAGAAAGTTACAGTTTAAGTTAAGTTTGTTTTGCCAAGTGACTGACTAAAGAATTCTCTGTGAGGGGTTATTCAGTTCTGTACCTGGAATCTAGGATGAATGAGGGATGGTATCTCTCGTCTCTGGTCTCGATATTCCAGGCGGCCTGCGAGGGCTACCCGGAAGCGCCGGAGCTGGATTTTCTCAGCAGGAGAAAAGCAGCGTCTCGTTCTCAGCGCGTCAGGAAGGCGGGGCTGCGCCAGCGGGGTCTGCTCTGCTCTGGGCTTCGGCAAGTCTGGCTGCTCCGATCTCGTCACCACCGCGTGTGTTTGCATAGGGCAATATCGGTAATATTTATACCTTTAAGGTGCCGAGATTGACGTAAGGATGGACATAGATACGTCAATAAGGATGTCATACGACCTGGTCGTTAGCACATTCTTTTGCTGAAGTTCTCGGTGAAATCAAAACAATGGCCGCAGGGTTTTTCCCAGGTCTGTCATAGGTTTGATTTGTTTTGAGAACTCCGTATGCCTTATCAGGGGCTGGAGGAATATCGCTTGTCTAATTAGATGGCAAGCGTTATGACCTAATCAGATAACACGTTCCTGTGCCGTAGTGTGGCTTTATCAGATAACGGTTCCTGCATCATGGGGGTTTTCTGCCTCATGGGATGGCTGCTAGTTAACTTGTTAACCAGAATAGGGTCAGGAATAGGGGGATCGATACAGAAACTATAGGAATACATCACACCCACTCCACGCTAACTATGGACATATTTACGAATCTATGCATAGTAAAACATACTGTAGAGTATCGTGTATACCTTACCACCCCAAAATACATAAATGCATTTTGAAATTATCAAATATACGGAAAAACGGTCATATGTAATATATGCACTCAAGCTGCAGAATAATGCTAAAGTAATCACGCATATCTATACATTATCACTAATTTGTATATGAGAATTTACACATGAAATGGCTCTTAATACAGAAAAAAGTTTCGAGACCATTCCATCACAGAATAAAATAATTATGAACATACCAGCGGGCAGCTAATGTCTATAAAGTATCTAAAAATAGAAATTTTAGTTCTCTAAGAATAGTCCTTACTTTAAGCAGAAGATAAGTGTCCCGAAAAATATGTAAAAAATATTTCGGGGCTGCTGAAAAAATTGCTGTCCGTGAACTGGAGGGAAAATTGTTCATGGTATTTTGCTATACTAGTTGAAGGCCAAATTCAGGGAACGCCGTGTGCGAGCTCGCTCAAAAGTCTCTATTTCTGCTCTGGTGAGAACATCATATCATTTAGACTCTCGAAAAAGTTGTCAACAGCTTCCTGGGAGAGTTCCACTAACTCGGAAAAAGGTGTAACCATGCATTCGTGCGCATGATTGTCTCCATTGACGTTTTGAATAGTACTGCTGACAGAAGGTCGTACCTGATCAATGCTGCTTTCATCTTGAACTTCACTACCCCTTAATCGTAGTGGTGAAGCTTCCACGAATGCCGTCATCAGGATTGGTAGCCGTTGTGGGCAGCACAAAGTATGAGCCTTTATTGGACTCAACAATGTTTCTGCATCCATAGGCGCATCTGATTGTAGAGTCAGACAGGTGTCTAACACGCATTCTTCTCGCATAGCAAGCACCGCAATACAGGTAAAACACATCGATGCCACATTGGTCGAAATGAAAGAAACCAAGTCATGTTCAGGTCTCTAAGCCGGGATAGTCCCAGGACTTTTGATATCCGGTCCCGGTATCCAATGGCTAGGATTGTTTCTTCCCTTGTCTCAGGTGTTTTGTCTGTGACATGGTTTGCCATAACGAAATATCAGGACTAAGAATAGGATTCCTGCAATTAGTCCCAAAATGAGGGGAAGTCCGCCAAAAATCGAATGGACGAAATCTGGAAAAATACCCAGTATGGCTTTGAATGGTGTTAATGCCATCGAAAATACTGTCTTAAATACTTTTGAGACTCCACTGGTATCAGAAATATTTAAGATTTCATTCAGGATTTCTGCGAAATGTATGGGGGAATTAGTTGATAATAAGGAATGAATCTCTGCAGTCGTCCTTGCGACTAGGAGATCATACGTTTCTTTTGATGACGTGAGTCTGGTCGGCGTCTGAAGAAGCACTGTTTTCATTCTGCTTAAAGTATCTATTCGAATAGAAGTAATTTTCAAGTTGGGCCATGCCCTTGCCTCCCTGTCTGGAAGGGAGCTGGGGAACAATAAGCGTCCACAGCACTTGACCTTCGCAGTCGTAGTTACGAGATAAGGAGTCCCGGGCATAAGACTACAGCATCTGCGATCTACAATTAGAATGTAACTCCCATTATAGAGTCTTTGAAAGAATGGTTCTATCTCTGTTGCAGGTGCGCCTAGCTGGTGACATGAAAGGTTATTTGAGTTCCCTTCACAGGCTCCATGCAAACTAATTCCATTACACAGAAGTGTACCGCTCAGTGACATCGCACAATTATTGCCACTAAGAAACACTTTCTGTCCTTTATTACTGGCACATGCATGTGAATAGGGCAAGTTCCATGTTGTTTTAATGTACCCCTTTCCCAGTTTTTCGTACATTCCAGCCTGTATATATTTTTGGCAGTATTGAAACCTGAAGGATGATATTGGAATATTAATTATCCCATGTATTATCCATTCACTGACAGGTCGTTCTGACATTGTCACTGGTAATCTCTCAAGTTTCTCAATGCTCAGGATTGTATAATCAGCACCCTTCTGGGCCATACTGATTTGTTTATCAGTAAGGTTAAAGATATTGAATAGTGACGTTGTGTTGATTAAACGCCAAGGCACATAGCCTGAACGCAGATTTTGTAACGTCCAGCCAAGCTGTACAATAGAACGCAATTGAGACTGACCGTGTTGTAACAACAGTAAGTCTTGCGATATTATGTCGATTGCTGAAGACACAATGCTGTCCAGAGAAAGAATTCTGGAGGACAGAGTCATTAACCCATTGTCCACTACAGAAAGTGATTTTTCCAAATTAATACGGTTAATTTCCCGTATTCTTTCTGCTGTCTCAATTTGAGTCACCTTCCAGGCTTCGTTGTATGCTGCATATACAGAGGCTGCTATGAAACGTTTCTGACGCTGTTTGCGCGGTCCCATAATGAAATCACGCAAGTCAGCACCATCAGTAAGTAAAGTTAGGTGTTGCTTAATTTCTGCCAGTGTGGAAGTTTGTAACCATTGAAGGCATAATTTGCCCACACTGTAGGTGGTTATTATCCCTGGGTATTGTCTTTGGGAATATCTAGGGTCTGGCCTGGTCATTTTGAACCCCTGTGTTTTGTTCAGGAATCTATCTTGACAGTTATTAGTATCTGTGGGCCAGATCAACCACTTTTTCCATTCAGGATGTGTTCTGTTTTGGTTTAATACATAATTTACGTCTATCTCCTCATCTGTAGAGCTATTGCTGTTCATTGTTGGTTTTGGAATAGACGGTTTATTTAAGTCTTTGATTTTGGCTAAGCCAAGACAGGTAGTTTGTTGAACAGTGTCATTTAAAAATATAATTTGTTCTGGGATCATGCAGGCTCTAAACAAAGCTTCTATACCCTGTACTTGCCATTCTTTTGTACCCCAAACACTTTTTACTTCAACATTTTTGTCCCAATAATCAAAACCAAAAGTATTCATTTGTTCAAAGAATGAGTCTGAATATATCAATTTCGTGTTTGTTATCATGGTCTTTGTCCCTGTCTTATTTGACAATTTGAAATAAAATGTTTCAGCATTACTTGTGTTAAAACCTGAAAAGTATGAATATTTGTCATAAACGGTTCTTGAGCTTCCTTTTGGAGGGGTTGCACAATGTTCCCATTGATTATAATTTAAAACATTTCTAGGTTGTGCAGATCTATGTAGAAAATGGTTACCATAGTGGTTATAACAGTACATACTATCATAATTTGTCGAACCCTGCAAATAATCATGTTTGGAAAATTTAGCAGACATCACTAAGTCAGACATCATATTATTTATACTTTCAAAGTCCCAATCATCAGCAAATGAGCTCGGTTTTACAAAGTCACTCAACGAGATCTTAATCTGGTGTGGATATTTCAGGATTTCAACCGGACCATATATTTCGTAGTCAGTTTTGTCCCACGCTACCCCACCTGGTATAGGATTGGCTGTGAAGTTGACTGAAGAAAGTTCTCTTTTCTCGACGTGTGAAGATGTGTGTGGTTTGAGGATCAAGTTGATTTTCTGACTTGCTGTGTCCATTTTAGCATATTTTCCCTCAATGAAGCGTCCCAAAGTTAGTACCATGATGAGCCAAAGTATGAGGATAAATGCACCAAAGCCCACCCAAAATTCAATCCATGGAGAAATCAGATATGTTTCTTTCAGTTGTTTCAAAAGTACTTTAACTTTATCTTTAAAGGTTTTTGTTGATGGCTGTGTTTTTGATTCACTTAGGTCTTCAGAGGAATCATCGAAGTTTATGAAGTAGCCGGATGCAGTTCTGTCAATTGTGCCAATTGCTTCAGGATTACTGTTTCTTGCATAGTCGTTTGTTACTTCATTATAGATTGGTGTGTCTCTGCTAAATGTTTTTATTTGGGTTTTCAGAGGTCTAAGTTTCATTGCATTGTTGCATAGTCCTTGTTGTAGTTCTGTAGGCGTTTCGAATGTGATTAGCCTCTTAGATTGAACCTCTGTGTTAGTAGCAAATCTTGGTGTTCTACTACTTCTCGGGAGTCCACTTGGCCTACTATTTGTTATCGGCCACATGATGTGGTTTTACCAGGTCGATGGATACAACTCGGTTCTCCTTTTTACCAGCAAGCGGCGGTAGTACAACTGATCTTGTCCCGTTGACAGACAAGACAGGAACTGTTTTTCTATAAGAAGGCCCAAATTCCTTCTTTACCGCGATCTTTTCTCTGACTAGATCCCCGACTTTTGGAATCCAGACAGGTCTTGCTGGGACAGGTGGTGGTTCTTCAGTGGTTGTTGGCTGCTGTTTCAACTTTATGTTGCTCAGGTCTTTTCTTGTTTCGTTTAAGTCCTTCAAAACAGCCAAACGATCTTTGATATCAAAGCTTTTTTCCTTCACCACTGAAGTCTGACTGTCGAGGTCTAAGACTAACATCCTAGTTCCAAATAATAATTTGTACGGACTGAATCCCTTCAGAGAATTTCTTGGCAAGTTATTTAGACTACGTTGGACACTTATTAGATGTTTGACCCACCCAGCTCCTGAACCTAATATCCTTTCTGTTATAGATAGCTTTATGCCTTGGTTTTTTCTTTACACCATCCCGTATCCCTCAGGAAGGAAGTGAGAAGAGTCCCGCTGTGCTATGCTCATTTGGCCATGTTTCCCCTCAGGCTGGAGGGCTAGAGTGAAAACAATGGTCAAACGTAGCAAGCTTCTAGCGTATATGCCATTTAGACTCGCAAATCTTTGTATAACAGTCCAGACGTCAGCCGAGTGCTGGTGATCTACATTATAAGTGGAAACTAGCCTGTATATGTTAATCGGACGCTTTGCTTTTTACTGTTGATCTTTTCTGGAGTGAAACGACACGGTATTACACCGTTTCTCTCACCACTGCGATTTCTGTTACAATTTGGGCAGTTCTTTACAATCATGGTATGATGCAGGCTCATGCCTGGCCACCAGTACCTTGATTGTAATTCTTCCAGAGAATCTTTTAGTTTGAGGTGTCTGAGACCCTCGCCCATATGTGCGTCTGCTATTAACAAGTTTCTCCTGTCCATGTTGGAATCACTCTATCCCCCACTCCAGGGATTCGAGCAAAAGGGACGGAGTTTGCATCGATTATGTATGTATAATTGAGTGGATAGTTGATCGGTAGCGCCGAGCAGTCGCCTTTTAATGATGTTTTCACCGCCAGCACTGTTTCACCGTCAATATACTTCACTGTACGCTTTTTTCGAGCTACGGAAGCCGATTTAGTTGCTACCACTGTGGCTGTCTCAGCCAATGAATTCCCTGCAACGTGAACGCCATCACGCTGATGACTCAGTGAGTGTATCACGTGAGTCTTTGGTAGTTCTTTTTGTGAAAGAGCTATTTGTTCTCAAAACTATTTTTTGCTTTATTGTTGCATCTGTGTCATCTTTGTAACCGTTTTGAATCCATGTCTGCAAATCGTTGTTATATGATTTGATGCAGTAATATGAATCGGACACTATAAGTGTCGGGAATTCGCGATCCGCATTATCTAGCGCCATTTTCAATGCTATTATTTCAGTCTGTTGTTCTGAATTAGTTTCTACTGAGTGTGTTTTTGTTAATAGAGGTCTTAGTTTACCTCCGCGCCACACTTCTTTTGTAATCTCACATGTGGGGTTGTATGCTTGTTCTCCCCAAACGGAGGGTTGAGCATGTCCGTCTGTATAGATTACACAAGCGTATTGTCGTAAGGGCAGAATGTCGATAGGCAGAGGGAATGTTCTTTCATATTCTAGATTTTTCAATTCCTTTAGTTCTGGATCAAAGTAGTAGTATACTTTGTACGTTGTAATTGAATTCACCCATTGTGTCCATTCCGGATTCAATGTTGTTGTTGGTAAACTACAAGGTGTTGTTAGTGCCTCAAAGGCTGATTCTGCTGTTCTGACTGTGATACGTCTACCGTCTGCTTGATCTTTTTCTCTAGCTATTGCGGTTTGAAATGCATGAACAATGTTTTCTTTAATGCTGAATTTCTTTTCAGCTTCTGTGTACAAGTGTGATTTGAATGCAATTGGTACCTTTTCTCCCTCATTAGAGGTCAGGTATGTGAATCCGCATCTTCCTGGGATGACTCGAATCACAAGATTGCGTGTGTTATCACGTGTTTCTAATTTTGTTTTAATTAACATGTCTGTTTGTAAGGATCTCAAAATTTCTGTGTGTATTTGAGTCCAATTAGTTCTTTTAAAATCTGGTTTTATTAGATCATAAAGGGGTTTGACCCTTTCTGCGTAATTTGCAATGTATGTTCTTCCGAAATTTAGGAAGCCTAGAATTGACTGTAGATTTTTTAGTGTTCTAGGTGCTTGGAGTACGGCACATTTCTCTAGGAAATTGTCAGCCAGGCTTTTGCCTTCACTTGATAATTCGTATCCTAAGAATAGGACTGTTAGATGGGCAATTCTGGATTTTTTAAAGTTGAATTTGTAACCCTCTGCTGCGAACCCAAGTATTATGGTGTTCACTCTCTTCAAGTGAGTATCCAAGTCATCATCTGTTAAGTATATGTCATCGACATAAGATAATGCTTCGTCATCATATGTTTGTAGTAATTCTGTTACTCTCGCTGAGAATACCCCTGGGCTATTCTTGTACCCCTGGGCTAACCGACAGAATTGTTTTTGAGTGCCATTTATTGAGAATGCAGACAAATATCTGCTCTCTGGTGCTATGTTTTGACAAAAGAATCCATTAGAGATATCTAATGTTGTTTTGTATTTTTTGCGCACTATGTTATTCATTAGTGCAGCACTGTGCGAGTTTTGTACTGCAAAAGTTTTGCAACATGAGTTAAGGTGTCGGTAATCCAAAACTAGACGATATGAATTGTCTGGTTTGGAGACCGGAAACAAAGGGTTGTTCATTTGTGAGGTGCAAGTTTCAATCACCCCCTGGTATTCTAATTGATCTAGGATCTCTTTTACCTGTTTTTTAGCTTCTTGCTTAATTGGATACTGCCTTTGTGCAGTAGGTTGTGATTTTAACTGGATTTTGTGAGGAGGAGAGTCCTCATCCCATCCTACATGATTTTTATATAAAGCAGGAGCTTGAGCTACTGCCCACTTTCTGGCAAGTGTGTATTTTTTATGAATTGGGATACGATTTGAGAAGGCAGGCATAATTATTTCTTCGCCATGAGGGCACTCCCTGACAAACTCTGGTGGCCAGTCTTTTTCAGCTAGAAGGATGTCATAGCCCTTGGAGAGATTATCCCAAAATAGTCCCCTTATTTTTCTAGTCTTATCCCCTTCTATACCTGGAGATCTCTGCTGCTGACTGCGAGCAGATTCATGCTTGGATCGCCCCGCTGAATACGAGCGGCGAGCGGTAACTGGAATTATTTTAATTCACTTCCTCCCTATCCCGCCCTCTTGACTCCTCCCCTCACTGGCGGCACCGCCTATATAGGCTCCGCCCATCTTGCCTCGCGCTGTAGACCAAAGCTCTGTGGCAGAGGGCAGAGGTGACTGCGCGCTGAGCGCTAACTTTTAATTTTAAATACCTGGAGATCTCTGCTGCTGACTGCGAGCAGATTCATGCTTGGATCGCCCCGCTGAATACGAGCGGCGAGCGGTAACTGGAATTATTTTAATTCACTTCCTCCCTATCCCGCCCTCTTGACTCCTCCCCTCACTGGCGGCACCGCCTATATAGACGGCCCTTATGCGTCAGCGCAGCGGACGAGCGCAGCGGGCGCGACGTAGTCGCGCCGGAGTCGTGCCAGAGTCCTGCCCGTCTGCGCCCGTCCGCGCCGGCACGGGCCTAGGGCCTAGTCTCTCTGCCCCTAATTATGTCACCTATTCCCGGGATGCTTTATTGCAGCTGCGGGGACCACCTTGTTCCTCTAATGCCATTTTTAACTGTCACAATGCACCTACTGTTTGCCCGACCTGTTTCCTTTCACTTGATTCCTCTGTCTCAAAGTCAGACTATCTGTCTTCTTTCTGTTGGAAAATGTCATCTTTAAACCACAATCCTTCCCTTACTGTGCCTAAATCCTGCCCCACCTGGAAGTTTATTAGTATTAACTGTCGATCTCTCGTGAAGCACAAGAGGGACATTTTTGATATACTGGAGACCGACAGTCCAGCTGCCATGTTTGTCACCGAAACTTGGTTAACGGATAGCTCTGGCCCGGACATCGCCATGGCTCTTCCCGCTGGTTACACCTATGTCGGGCGTAACCGTGTTCTTAAAGATGGTGGGGGAATTGCTATCATTTTCAGGAGAGAATTCTCCTGTAAATGGGATGATCTCGACCTCCCAAATTGTGAGGCGGGTTTGTTCAAGCTCTTACTCTCCCCTCAATTTACCCTAACGGGGACGCTGATCTATCGTCCACCAGGTTCCGCCAGTAACTGGGCTTCCTCTTTCCCAGAATTCATCTCCCCATTTCTGGCGCAATCAACCAACTTTATTATTATTGGCGACTTAAATATTCATTTCAATTCTGAATCGTGTGCCATCGCTGCACGCCTCTTACAGGACCTGGCAGCTTTAGACCTCCATTTGCACAACTTTGATCCCACTCACATAGCGGGCAATCTTTTAGATCCCATTATTTCGAATCTTGTTGGCATCGCCTATCAATCCTCGACACCAGTCACTTGGTCAGATCACTTCGTTGTAGATTTCTCAATTACAATTGAGATGGTAAAACCCTCGATTCATGCTCTCCCTCATAAAGCTAGTAGGAACTGGAAGCATTTAGATATTGACAATCTTAACTTCACTCTTATTAAGGATAAACCTGCGCTTTCCAGTATAGCAACTAAGGACTTACCCATTATCAGACGATGGTTGACAACGGCCTTAGACACCTGTCTTCCAGCGCAAAAAAATAAACCTCAAATTCTTCATCCGCCAGCACCTTGGTTTACGGACGCGCTTCGTCAAGAAAAATCATATTGTAAAAAACTGGAACGCATTTGGCGTTCCAAGTACAACGCTGACCATAAAATAAAATACAAGGCAGCCCTTAAAGCCTATCATTTGTCTTGTGACGCCGCCAGAGCCAATTTTGCCAGTATTTCTATTCTAACGGCACAAAACAGACCTAAGGCGCTCTTTAAAATTGTTAAAGAGCTCTCTGGTGCGTCCACGGCACCTAAAGACCCTTGTCTAGATACTGATCAATGTGAGGTTTTGGCCAATTTTTTCGTTGAAAAAATTGATAAAATCTATGCTACTTTTAATTCTAATTCTGCGGTGTCTACTCACTCCGCTCCAACTGCATGCATCCCCACCCTTGATACTAACTTTGGTTCGTCTTCTGCTTGTCCTCCTCTGCTCGTCTGGGACCCCATTTCTCCTACACTCTTAAAAAAATATCTTCAAGATATTAAATCTGGCTCCCCCCTCGATCCAATGCCCCCACAAGTCTTGAGATCCTTAGATCCAGCTTTGCTTCAAATGATTTTAAAAATTCTGAATGCGTCGTTATCTGAAGCTATTGTCCCCAATGAATGGAAGCATGCTATGGTGGTTCCACTATTAAAAAAGGCCAATGCTGATCCTAATATTCCATCGAACTTCCGCCCCATCTCTTTGCTTTCATGCTTTTCCAAAATTTTGGAGAAACACGTTAATTCATTACTTTCTTCTTATGTTGAAACTTCTAATTTTCTTCACGACTCTCAATCCGGGTTTAGGGCTGGTTTTTCAACTGAAACCACGCTCCTTGGAGTATCGGAATCCATTAGACAAAAGGTGGACAATGGGGAGTCAGTGGCACTCATATTACTTGATTTGAGTGCCGCATTTGACACCGTCTCCCACTCCATCTTGTTGTCCACCTTGAAATCTATGGGTGTCGGTGGCTCGGCCCTGGCCTGGATTGCTAATTTTCTCCTTGATCGCACTTTTCAAGTGTTTTCTCCCACTTCTGCTTCATCCATCCTTCCTTCTAAACACGGTGTTCCACAAGGGTCTATTCTCAGTCCCCTTTTTTTTAATTTATACGTGAGACCCCTGGCCTTTTTGGCAGAGCAGGCAGGTCTCACGATTTACTCCTACGCTGATGACACGCAAGTCATCTATTCACTCTCCGCCAACAAAAATTCTTCTTCCTCGTCTCTTCAAAATGGACTCCGACAAATATCTGCATGGATGCATGATCATAAATTAAAATTAAACGGGGACAAGACGGAATTGCTTCTGTTTGGTCAAGACATTTCGTTATGGGGCCCACAGCACTGGCCTCCGGAGATGGGTCCTCTTCCTACTCCAACTACGAATGCTCGTAATCTTGGAGTCCTCCTCGACAACCAATTGTCCTTTAAGCAGCATGTCGTGAAAGTATCCGCCACCTGTACCAACATCATTAGGTGGCTGAGGAAAATCAGGTGGATGCTGCCTGCTGACACCCTGAGGACGGTAGTCCAGGCGCTTGTCATCTCACGCCTGGACTACGGGAACATCTTACTCTTGGGTGCCAGTAAGGAGGTAACTAGGAAATACCAGGTGGTACAAAATATGGCGGTTCGCCTTATTTGTAACCTTCCTGTTAGAACTTCGACCTCGTCTCACATGCGCAACCTGCATTGGCTGCGTATTGAGAACAGGACTAAATTTAAGGCGTTGTGTCTCATGCACAAAATCTTGACTGGAACAGCCCCCAACTATCTATCTGTTTTAGTGCAGCGTTATGTTCCATCTCGCGCACTCAGGTCCTCTACCCAAAATAAAGTGAAAGTACCGCGAATCAGGAGAGCCAAAATGGGTGGTCGGTCTTTTTCTCTGCTAGCCCCCTCTCTTTGGAACTCCTTACCTTTATTTCTTCGATCGGAAAGGTGTTTTCTGACCTTCCGTAAGGGTATCAAGACCTGGCTATTTGATATGTAAGCTGCTGCCCTTCTGTCTCCTTACCTTGTGTCTACTTTAGCGCCGGGAAACCTCCGGGTAGCTGCGCGCTTAATCAAGTGTAATTATAAATAAATAAATAAATAAATAAAGTTCTTTCATATATTTTGTGAGGTTTGCTAACTCTGGTGTCTGCAGTTTCCACTTGAAGATATTCATTCGTGTCCACTGTCTCCAGAAGATTCATAAGGACTTTGCGAGCTATGCTCACTTCTGCTGCGCTGTCTAGCATTGTCTGAGCCCATTCTCCGCTTTTCAGTTGTGTCCTCAGTATTCTCGGCATTGTTTACTACCTTGATACTGGCTACCTTCTTTTTTGGAAATTGTAGTTTCTTTTTTAGATGAGCAGATTCCTTGTCTTTGGACTTGGCGTGCTCTTCTCTTTGTTCTGATCGTCCTCTTCTTTCCAATTTCTGCGAGGAAGTCTGAAAAGATTGAGAGGGACGTGTATCAATGTCTTGATATCTATCAGGCTTCTTTATATTATCCCTATTTCTAAGGTTGTATCTTTTCCCAGAGGGGTCACTTTGGGGTGACCTGTGTCTTTGGTTCGGAGATTTTTCTCTCCGCCGAGGAGACCTTCCTCTGGACTGGAATTTCTTTTCTTTAGGATTGGATTGTTTGTTTCCATCCCAGCTCTTTTTTTGTGATGTTGAATTATTATTAAAAAATATTTTTTCAGGACTTTCAATCAGTTGTGGTTTTACTGGTATTCCACCTAAACTATCTCTACCTAGTTCCTCATAGGATTTTTCTATGATTCTGGCAATTTCAGCTGGTTGGTCTGCTATATCTGTCTCCTTTAAACTCTGGCGGATCGCCACGTTTGCTGCTTCTCCCTTTATGTTGGCTAATAATATAGCCGAGACCTGCTTGAAGTCTTTCAGTAATTTCATACCAAGAGTTAAAGCGGGTTCTGGACTGTATTCGTCTTGAATTTGTTTTAGCACATCTGGTATTACCGAAATGGATGGAACACCGTGCGTTTTTGTGTAGATGGAAGCAAAGACTGTACCCCAAGTGTCACAGTCCTCCACGTGTGGTGCGATTCCCATTGGAAGACAGATAGTCAGAATCCTGTGTTTTTCCAACGGGGTGGTGTCTGGAAACACCGCCTCTATTTGGGTGATTTTTTTGTGCTAACCAGAATGGTATTTGTTCCCGTTTAGCTGGTACTTTACCTAGGCAGGACTGTATGTTCTGTGGTGTAATTTTATTTGTGTTCCCCTGATGAGAGGTCAGCTGTGGAATTTTAATTGCTGGTTGGATTGTTGAAGTCCGCATTACATATTGGACTAATTGTCTATGTATTTTTATTAATTGTTTTAGTTGTATTAAAAGGTTTGCTGCAGACATCCCATCGATGTCTGGATGTGGTGTGTATCCGGCTAGAACCGGCCACGTTGCTCCTGGTCTACCTAATGGACCGAGCCTGGTGATGTGATTATTATGTTTTAGGGCGCCATTAAATAAGAGCAGATGCTCTTGAAATTTAAGTGGTACTTCCACCTCCTCGAAAGGAGTGTACTCATTAGGAGGGTCCTCTGTTTTGTAATAGTGGAAGACCTTTGTTACAGCATTTGCTGCTGGAAAATGTATCCATGAATAGAATACCTCTGTCTGCCGATATTCGTGTGCCTCAATTACGAATATGACCGTGCCACCTCTAGGTGTCAGTCCATTTTCTATAAGTTTTAAAGTTATAGATTTTCTTGTGTTGACCGCGATGAGTATTATCTCCGGGTCAGCGTCTTGCAGTGCATTATCAGCTGCTGCGAGTTCAGTTGCTATTCTAACTGCCTCTCTTTCTCCTTCATTGTCTGACATTGTACTGTCCAGAAGGTTATTTTGTTTGTTTGCAGATCAGGTTCTTATGGAAACAAAGATTAGATGCACAATATTTTGGAACAGTGTATCCTTCAACGTTGACTAAACCAAGGACCATACATAGGAGTTTCCTCCTGCGAGGTTTGGCGGATATTACCTTTCACCCACTCCAGACGTCTTTGGAGTATTATGGGAAAAAGGGGTCTGAGTGAAAAAGCACGACTGAGTTACTCTAAATGTCTTACGTTAGTTTTATCGCCCATCCAAACGCGTTGGGCGCCATGTAGTGTAGTTCCTATTATCCCAATAGGCTCTGCGCATTGGAATAATACCTTCAATAGTATAGGCCTAGACCAGACGTTAACTAGGTCTACTACTGTCGATATTAGACTTAAAGTTTTGGGTTTGCCAGCTAGCTCAGAGTTCACTAGAAACTTTCTCGAATAGGCAAGGAGGAGTTGAACCTCCCTGGATAGACAAGAAGGGATTTATTTTCTGGCAAACATAGAACATGACAACTTTGCTCTCCCCTAATCAAGAGTGTATCTCTAGAGTCGTGTGAAAACAAAAGACGACTTATTTTACTCAGTCAGTACGTGCATTCTTAGTCTCACCAGATTGTAGAGAAAAGGAAGAGACGGGCGTGTTCATAAAAGATGTTATTTATTGATCAGTCTCTTTTCTCATACAAGAGAAATGGATCGATATTATTGCAATACTTATGGTTAAGTAAAGTGCATACAATAAAAGCAGAAGTATAAAATAATACTGTAAAAACATTGATATGGTTTCTAAGCCATATGAAGATTTAAAATGAATAAAATGAATACATACACATTTACATTTGACTAATCGTACTCAACTGGTGTTTCTAACTACGCCTACCCCGTGTACCTGACCTAAGTCTAATATGTGGGCGGGAATAGAAAGTTACAGTTTAAGTTAAGTTTGTTTTGCCAAGTGACTGACTAAAGAATTCTCTGTGAGGGGTTATTCAGTTCTGTACCTGGAATCTAGGATGAATGAGGGATGGTATCTCTCGTCTCTGGTCTCGATATTCCAGGCGGCCTGCGAGGGCTACCCGGAAGCGCCGGAGCTGGATTTTCTCGGCAGGAGAAAAGCAGCGTCTCGTTCTCAGCGCGTCAGGAAGGCGGGGCTGCGCCAGCGGGGTCTGCTCTGCTCTGGGCTTCGGCAAGTCTGGCTGCTCCGATCTCGTCACCACCGCGTGTGTTTGCATAGGGCAATATCGGTAATATTTATACCTTTAAGGTGCCGAGATTGACGTAAGGATGGACATAGATACGTCAATAAGGATGTCATACAACCTGGTCGTTAGCACATTCTTTTGCTGAAGTTCTCGGTGAAATCAAAACAATGGCCGCAGGGTTTTTCCCAGGTCTGTCATAGGTTTGATTTGTTTTGAGAACTCCGTATGCCTTATCAGGGGCTGGAGGAATATCGCTTGTCTAATTAGATGGCAAGCGTTATGACCTAATCAGATAACACGTTCCTGTGCCGTAATGTGGCTTTATCAGATAACGGTTCCTGCATCATGGGGGTTTTCTGCCTCATGGGATGGCTGCTAGTTAACTTGTTAACCAGAATAGGGTCAGGAATAGGGGGATCGATACAGAACCTATAGGAATACATCACAATAGTTAGTTGCACTAACTATATATCGCGCACCCGCAATCCACTGCTGATGATGTCACATATTACATCATTCATGACATGGTCAGTGACATCACTGATGACATCACTGATGACATCTCAAATGACATCACTGATGACATCACTGATGACATCTCATTTGACATCAATGACCACATCACTGATGATATCATTCATGTGACAATACAATGCATCTCCTCACATTTTAATATAACCTCTGTTACACCCAGTGTTAAATACAGAGTATAATTTTTGAAACCATTGACACACCAATACTAGTTACTACATACGCACTCACTGATTCCTACGTCTACACACACATTCACTCATTCACCCATACAATCATTCATACATACAATCACTCATCTTTACAACACTATCATATGCACTCATACACCTATACAGACACTCACACTCTGCCACTCATCCATGGAGTTACTCACACACCTAGTCAGTCCTGTTAAGAATCAATCACACTTCCATTTTCTAATCTATACAGTTAAACATAGAGCACCTTACATTTTCAAACATATACTAACACATACTTACTCTCTTATACAATCATTGATACAAGTACACATTGATCTGCACAGAGTCACACACCTCCCAGCCAGCCACACACACACTCAGTCTCCCATACAAATACTTGGGCAATCAATCAATAACCCATATAGTTACTCATATACTACTGATCAACACATGCAGCAGTTTACAGAACAACAGACATAATGATGCACAAATTAAGACAGTTTAGTCACTAACCCATGCACTCAGTGAGACACATTTAATCACTCACTCATACATTCAGTCACGCACCTACTAAATCCTTCGTCCAGACACTTATAAATCCACTCATTCTTCAATATGTAAGACATATTTTAACTTTACAGAAACATACAGTCACTGGATGTTGTCATCAGTGATGTCATTTGAGATGTCATCAGTGATGTCATCAGTGATGTCACTGACCATGTCATGAATGATGTAATATGTGACATCATCAGCAGTGGATTGCGGGCGCGCGATATATAGTTAGTGCAACTAACTATATATGGAATTTTAATGGTTTTGTGTGAGTAAAATAAGGTTTTTTAAATGCTAATTCCTAACTATATATGGTCTATAACCTATGGTTTTTTCAGTGAATTTTCAAGGTTTTGTAAATGCTAATTCCTAACTATATATGGTCTAGAACCTATGGTTTTTTCAGTGAATTTTCAAGGTTTTGTAAATGCTAATTCCTAACTATATATGGTCTATAACCTATGGTTTTTTCAGTGGATATATATATATATATATATATATATATATTACCTACTGGCGGTCGCCAGTAGGTATATATAGTTAGGATTTTTTCCCTATGGGATTTTTGAAAATTCTATGTCTAATAACTTTGGCGTTTGTGGACGGAATTGGCTGAAATTTCCTGGAAAATGGAACATTTTGTTTCTGAGCAGCCCTTGGAAATTTGGGGGGGTTTCGTCAAGGGGGGGCCGAGAAAAAAGGGGGGTCCCAAAACGTGTTTTTAACATTGAGTTTTCCATAGGGCGGTTGGCCTCACTTTTAGCCCGAACGGCTGAATGGATTTGCATGAAACTTGGCAAAATTGTAGGGACTGGTAGCCCGATGTGCCTTTTCTAGGTCTCAATATATGTGCTCCAGTGGATTTTGAGAAATTAACGTTTAAAAAAAGATATATATCTGTAAGCGCGCTCTGGGCAGCGCTCCGGTCCGCGGACCTTAAGCGTACCGGAACTTCGCGTAGCTAAGCTGATTGGCTCTCCGGTGTCTGTCAACATTCTAAACAGTCCGGAGCGGCCGCCATCTTGTCTCTCGGTAGGATTGAGAGACAAGAGGAGGCCAAAACAAAGGCGAAAATGACCATAAGGGGGCATACTAGATCCTCCCTGACCCCCTAGGTTTAATGTGGAGGTTTTAAAAGGGCCCCGCGGGGCAAAAAAAACAAAAAAAATTTTTTGGTTTTTTTTTGCGTGGGGAGCGCCCGGTCCGCGAACCGGGAAGCGTTCTGGGCAGCGTACTGCAATGAAAAATGAATGATAGACTTTTCAAATGCTGTATGTTAATTGATTGTTGTTTTTGTTGATTATTTTTTATTTTCTTTATTTTTTAAGCATTTTTTTTTATTGTGATTGTGTTTCATAATTTATTAAACTTTCTAACATTTCATTGTCAGAAATTTCATAATTATCATTGAATATACATTGTAGTCTCTGAGGGTGTAAAATGTCCTCATTTTCAAGGAGGTTATCTACTGCTTGTACACATTGCAGTAGTTCTTTGTCTAAAGTTTCATCGAAAAATTCAATATCATTTTCATCATTGATTTCTTGGCTGCTCTCTTGCAGGACAATTTGAAATTCAACTTTCTGTTCGCCTTCCATTTTGCCTGAAATTTAGATTAAAAAAATATATATTAGTAGAGATAGGGCACTGTTGGGATTAATTTTGGACAGTGTATAGTATCAGAGTGGAAGTAGGAATATAAAAAAGTGTATGTGATTTAACGTAAGTAAATTCATAATTATACAAGAGAAGCCTAACTCCATCCATAACTATAACAGAGAAGTCTATCTAAATCTATAACTACTACAGAGGGATAGTATATAACTATCAGAAAAAGTTTACCATATTAACTTATAGTGCACAATATACTTCAGTTTTAAAAATAAAAACTTACCTTTAGATAGAAGTTGAAGGAATTAGTGAAAATCCTATTGAAATGTACACCAAGAAGTAGTAGTCAAAATGGCTGTGTTTTCTTCTCTTCCTTTATATATATTCAGGTATATAACCAATCAAATGCCAGGTAAAAAAAGTAGAAAATGAAAGTAACATTTTAATTGGTTGTCAATTCCAACACTTCAGATGTGTTTTGTGAAGTAATTTACCTCACGGTATTTAGAGAGGTCTACAGGCTAAATGGCTAAATGGAATTCCAATCAAATTTGTGAAAATGGTAGGGATTGGTATGTAGTATGAGCTAGTCTATATTTGGTGAAATTGTCTCCAGTGGCTTTTCTGTGAACTACTTTCCCACCTTTTTTGATGGTGCGCTTCCCAGGGAGCGACCCAGTGCGCGAACCGTTGAGCGCCCCGGTTCGCGAACCTTAAGCGTAACGGGAGTCCACCATTTTGTGTTTCGGTCGAATTAAGATACAGGATGGAGGGCAAATAATGTTCAGAATGGGTGGAAGGGGGCACGGTAGACTTATCTTGACCCCCTAGGTTTTGTGAGGGTGGCTGAGGAGGCCCATATGTGCGAAAAAAATACATTTTTTTTTTACATTTCGCGAGGTTAGCTCCCGGTTCGCGTACCGGGTAGCGCCCCAGGGAGCGTACTTTGTTGAAAATTAGTGAAAAATGTTAGAGTAAAATAATAATTGTGAGTGATCAGATGTAGGGTAGCTCTGAGAAGAGCTTTTGGGTTTATGGTACATTTAGGTACTTATAAGTAGGTACCAATGCACATTCTTAAATTCAGAGTGAAAATTCTGTTGCCCTCATCTGAGAAGTGAACTCCATCTCCTCTGTAGATATCTTGCATGTAGTAACGCAAGTTATTGTTGTACAGGGAGCCCATTCCATGGTCTCTCATGTAAGCTGAAACAGATTTGTTTACATGCTTCCTCGACTTCTCAATTTGTGGACAAAATTGGTTTGACCACCTCCATTTCTGTCTTTGGCATATATTTGAATATACCAAGGCAGTCTGAGGAAAAAGTGCCATTAATTGCTCAAAGGTGTCCTTTAAAAGCATTTCCAGACCTACACCAGTCAAAGTGCCCAAGTCATTACCTCCACAGTGCACAATTAACAGGTCAGGTTTGGGCAAATGCATAAAGGTTTTCACCAATGGTATCAATTGGTGACATTTTAATCCTTTGTGGCCAAACCACTTAATTTCCACATCTTGTAAATTGAGGTTAGGTAAATTCCTGTTTTCAGTGTACCTTTGAGCCCAGTGAATATAACTATGTCCAACAATCCAGACAGAAAACATGGTGAGAGAAGGTTCTCCTGCAGTCAGATGAAGTGTGGCAATGAAATGGCAGTTGAAAAAATGAGAGTTTAAAATGAAAAAAACTGTGGAGTTTCTGTGTTCATGAAGCAGTAACAGTGATTGGTGGATTTTGATTGCTGAAAACAGAAAGTTAGGGTGCACGGATGAGTTATTTGAAAGATGTATTTTGAATGGTCAATAAAAAATCATTAAATGAAAGAATGCACTGGATATGCAGGTGCACTGAGAGTTCAGAGTTCAATTGCAACATTGTTGTGTGAACTTGCAAACACCAGAAGTCTTCCAAGAGGTGGTTGCTATGCAGAAAAGGCATGAAATGGCAGAGGGGGGAAGGGTTTTCATTTGAAAAAAAGTGAGGGAAGAGTTTTGATTGGGTGACATGAGAGATATGTGTGAAGAATTACAGCATTTCTGTGCTTTTGATAGCTGCAGACTCTGGAGTGCATACCTTTTGCTCTGCTGAAGACAAATTGGTGTGTTTCTGAGACTGTTTTCAAACTCAAAGTATTTGCTAAGGTGAGAAAATATTTCTTTAATTTAGATAGAGAATAGTGTGCTTTAAGGAGAAAATTATGAATTATGTGGCGCAAATTGCTTGTAAATATGCTCCCACCTGTGCAAGGAAAATTTAGATTTTTAATGTTTGTGTTACATAGCCATGTTAAAAGTGATACAAACATGCTGCAAATGCAATTAAAAAACGCTTTTATGTGTCTTAAGGACATTTTAAGTAATTTTCCCATGTGCAGTGTTTTGAAATTATGATTTGAAAATCGTTTTTGGGGAAAAGGAATTGTTTTTAAATTTATGACAAGGACATAATGGTGTATGCTTCTTTATAAGGCAATTGACTGTCCCTGATGTTATTTTTCCCATTTTAATGTAAGACCTTTCTCTGTGGCGCAAATTGCTTGTAAATATGCTCCCACCTGTGCATGGCAAATTTAGATTTTAAATGTTTGTGTTACATAGCCATGTTAAAAGTGACCCAACCATGCTGGAAAGGCAATAAAAAAACACGTTCATGTGTCTTAAGGACATTTTAAGTAATTTCCCTGTGGGCAGTGTTTTCAAATTATGAATTGAAAATCGTTTTTGAGGTAAAGGAATGTTGTTAAAATTTATGTGCGCCATATGCCCCCAAATTTCTTTTTCAGGGGTGCGGCAGGGTGTTATTGAGACACCCCTACACCTTTGGAAAAATTCCTAATTTGCGATGAGCTAATTGCTAATTGCAAATTGCACCTTCTTTCATATGGGCATCCTGGCGCATGGAAATGAATGGGTAATTTGCAATTAGCAATTTGCTCATCGCAAATTTGGAATGGTAAAGAATCGCTATTTATTCCTTAAAATTCGCTATTTTGGAAATGCAAAATAGTTATATGATACATATGGCGGTTGATGTCTAACAAGATAAGAAGCTTAGGGATAGATTTATGATGACTGGCGCAATGAAGTGGACATCACTTACTTCATTGGTAGAGCTTTACATGTATTATGTCCTCTGTATTCTTCATCAAGCGTAACTTTAATCTGCAATCCTGAGTAGGCCTCACCTTAAACAAACCTCTGGATAGGCCACATCTTATCGTCATCCTGAATTAATCATTTAAAATGCTAGGGACATATTTATGATAGGTGTATGCCTCTTTTGCGCCACTTACAAAACACTGTCCATGGGGAAATGACTTAAAATGTCCTTAAGACACATGAATGTGTTTTTTTAAAGCGTTTGCAATTTTTTTGGGTCACTTTTAACATGGCTATGTGACTCAAACAGTCAAAATCTAAATTCACCATGCACAGGTGGGAGCATATTTACAAGGAATGTGCTCCATGGGGAAAGGTCTTATAATGTAATATGGGAAAAATGACATCAGAGACACTGAAATGCCTTATAGAGAAGCATACACCATTATGTCCTTGTCATAAATTTGCAAACCATTACTTTTCCCCAAAAACGATTTTCAAATCATAATTTGAAAACACTGCACATGTGGAAATGACTTAAAATGTCCTTAATTCAAAATTTGCTATTCCGTATTTTGCGATTGCACTGAAGGATTTGCAAATTTTGCGATTCCTTAAATGCAATGTATCAAACAAAAAATATGTAAAAAATGACATTAAGGATTTGGAAACTACCACCAACTTCTAGTTGGTGGTAATTTGCGAATTCTTTTCAAAAAGCATTTTTTTCCAAAAAACAAAAGGTGCCATATGACGCCCATACATGCCCTTAGGGCATGTATGGGTGCCATATGCCCCCAAATTTTCTTTTTCAGGGGTGCAGCAGGGTGTTCTTGAGATACCCCTGCACCCTTGAAAAAAATCCTATTTTGTGATGAGCTAATTGCTAATCGCAAATTGCACCTTCATTCCTATGAGCCTCCTAGCCCATGGAAATGAATGGGTAATTTGCAATTAGCAAATTGCTCATTGCAAATTAGGAATGGTAAAGAATTGCTATTTATTCCTTAAAATTCGCTATTTAGGAAATGCAAAATAGTTTGATGGTACATATGGTGGTTCATCTGTAACAAGATAAGAAGCTTAGGGATACATTTATGATGACTGGCGAAATAAAGTGCAAATCACTTACTTCATTGGTAGGCCTTTACATGTATTATCTCTTCTGTATTCTTCATCAAGCGTAACTTTAATCTGCAATCCTGAGTAGGGCTCACCTTAAACAAACCTTTGGATAGGCCACACCTTATTGTCATCCTGGTTAATCATTTAAAATGCTAGGGACAGATTTATGATAGGTGTATGCCTCTTTTGTGCCACTGTGCGTCACTTTTATGATGCAGCGGCGGTGCTAATTTGCAATTAGCAATTTGCTCATTGCAAATTAGGAATGGTAAAGAATTGCTATTTATTCCTTAAAATTTGCTATTTAGGAAATGCAAAATAGTTTGATGGTACATATGGTGGTTCATCTGTAACAAGATAAGAAGCTTAGGGATACATTTATGATGACTGGCGCAATAAAGTGCACATTACTTACTTCATTGGTAGGCCTTTACATGTATTATCTCCTCTGTATTCTTCATCAAGCGTAACTTTAATCTGCAATCCTGAGTAGGCCTCACCTTAAACAAACCTCTGGATAGGCCACACCTTATCGTCATCCTGGATTAATCATTTAAAATGCTAGGGACAGATTTATGATAGGTGTATGCTTCTTTTGTGCCACTGTGCGTCACTTTTATGATGCAGCAGCGGTGCAAAATATTTGCTATGAGGCGACAAAATTACAAATTGATGCATTTAGGCAGATATGTCATGGTGTAAAAAAAACGTACCACATGAAACCGATGCAGCAGTGATGCAAAAGATGCACCATGTCGTAAGACAGGCCTCACTTGGGGCCATATGTATCAAGCTAATTAGCATTCGCAAAGATCAAAATTCTACGAATTTCGGCCTTTGCGAATGTTAATTAGACAAATGGTATGTATCAAACAAGTTTGATGCAAAATAAGGAGTAGCAAAATTTGCTATTCCTTATTTTGCAATTGCACTGAAGGATTTGCAAATTTTGTGATTACTTAAATGCAATGTATCAAACAAAAAATATGTAAAAAAATGACATTAAGGATTTGGAAACTACCACCAACTTCTAGTTGGTGGTAATTTGTGAATTCTTTTCAAAAAGCTTTTTTTCCAAAAAACAAAAGGTCCCATATGATGCCCATACATGCCCTTAGGGCATGTATGTGCGCCATATGCCCCCAAATTTCTTTTTCAGGGGGTGCAGCAGGGTGTTCTTGAGACACCCCTGCACCCTTGGAAAAATTCCTAATTTGCGATGAGCAAATTGCTAATCGCAAATTGCAGCTTCATTCCTATTGGCCTCCTGCTGCATGGAAATGAATGGGTAATTTGTAATTAGCAAATAGGTCATCGCAAACTAGGAATGGTAATGAATCGCTATTTATTCCTTAAAGTTCGCTATTTAGGAAATGGAAAAAACTTTGATGATACATATGGCGGTTCATCTCCAACAAGATAAGAAGCTTAGGGATAGATTTATGATGACTGGTGCATCACCAGGGATGTGTCAGTCATCCTGCGCCGCTGTTCCGCCACCCATGGTGTGCTGCATTTACAATGCGGGGCATCATGGGGCAAAAATGGCACAGATGCGTGACGTATCTGTGCTGTAAAGGTAGTGATTGCTGGAGTTGTATCGCAAGTGCGATGCAGCTCAAGCAAGGCTCAGGGGTGCCCCATCTCCACAATGTTGCGTCAAGACCTATGCCTGCTTAAAGCAGGTGCAGGGTTTTGACGAAGCTTTCTCCTATCTAATTGTAAATACGGCACAACATGGGTGGCAGAGTAGTGGTGCACGTTAACTGGTGCATGCCTGGGGATGTGCCATTTAACATAAATCTGCCCCTTTACATTTAAGTATGTGCAGGACACACAGAGTCGGTGAGGCTTATCCAAGGTTAAGAAGAGATGAGTCCTGTTCACTGAAAATTTAGACATAGTCTTCACCTGCTCAGCATTGCTGGACATGGCTAAATAATAGCTGCAAAATATTACTCTTGTTAAACAATTTTACTATTATAATCTCTGAGATTTGTCTCTTACTCTGCAACATCTCATTGTTGTTATCTTTCTTTAAAGATAAAGACAACATCAACATGAGCGACAATCTGCAATCAGTTGATTTTGACCTCATCATTGAACTTGTAATTGAAACATCAGTGGATGTTGATCCTTTGGATGATTTAAATCCTGAGGATGAAGAAGAGCGTGATGAGGATGCAGATTTATCCGAATTATATGACATAGGGTGGGAAGCTGACCTGCTTGAGCCTATGGAAATATAAACATTTATTTTTAAAATTTATAATTAATAAAAAGTAAAAATGTAAACCGTTTAATTTAAAAATAAAGACACCTTCAAAAACAGGTTATGTGTAGTGTCTTCAATAAAATATTAAAATATGCTCATAAAATTAGATCAGATTCACATATAAAATAGCACAGGTAACATAAATATAAATGTCATTTCTTTTCTGCTATTTCTGTATTGTAAATTTGCCAACGACTAAAAAATCTTCTAATTAAAATGTCAAGTAGTGTGTTAAGTTTTTGATCACTGTTATTGATTTACTGTTTGGTAATAATGGTTAATAACATTTTTTATTATATTTTACCACAGATTCAACTGCAGATCATTTCAAGATTTCACCATGCCAACAATAGAAAGACAGAGAAAGGCTGCAAAACGTCAAAGACAGCAGGTGAAAGAAAATAAGCAGCAGTCCTCTAACAAAAAGATTTGTCAAGTCACGAAGAAAGCACCGGGTAAGAGCACAAAATATTTCATAAGAAATATGTGTAGTAAAAAACAATATTACTACAGAAAATGTTTCAGTCCATAAAACGAGAAGGAATTCAAATGGAAAGGAAAGGCCAATCAAAAATGTTACTGCTAGAGCAAGAGATAACTCTGTGCATGATAGTAGAAGGAAACAACAGTTTAGGGAGATTCGTAAACGAATGTTCCGCAACAGGATAATTGGCAATTTGTTAAAAAATATTAAGAAAGGTCAACAGAAACTGGTTTTTTATAAGAGAAAAAAAAAAGTTGAGAAAGTTATTGATCAGGCATTTGAAATTAAACGTAAGTTATTTATTTTGATAATCAATAGAATTAGGAAGCTAAACAAGGCAATTTATGATTTCAAAAGAAATAGTAGATGGAAGAGAATAGTTAATCGTAGTAATTTTTGTGAAGTTTTTTCTGGAGAATGGATGCATAGTTCAAGCTGTGA
Organism: Lissotriton helveticus; assembly: GCF_964261635.1. Taxonomy (NCBI): domain Eukaryota; kingdom Metazoa; phylum Chordata; class Amphibia; order Caudata; family Salamandridae; genus Lissotriton; species Lissotriton helveticus. Next base: position 533,768,977 of record NC_136063.1, on the reverse strand, counting down.
GGCATTTTTTAATGAGGAGAGTTATTTCCAGGATAATGATTTGGTGCATGCAGTTGACACCAGTGGTCGTGCTTATGAAGTGAAAGATGGTTGTCCAGTTGAAAAAGAAAAACTTGTGACAACAGAGACAGAAGAGGTGTTAGGTAATGAGGTTTTAGGAAGACGTGCTAAGGGTCCTGTCTACACCTGGAAGTGTAGTAGTATTTGTAGTGTGCGACAGGATTCCATCAATTTGCTTTGTGATTTTGTACGGTCATTTAATAAGCAAAGTTTGAAGCAGAAAATAAGGTTGTTGCAAGAATTAGATCCTTGCAGAGTGAGAGAAGTGACCGGTTTGCATGGTCATTCACTGGCTTGTCTTTCCAGGAGAGTATGCCAGAGTGTTTTTCATCATTTCAGGATGCTAGCAGTGCATCATAATAAAGTGAGGAAATTAGTTAGAATGTTGTATTATGCTAAGAGTCCAGCAATTATGCTTAAACAATTATGCGCTGCTCTTTTGCATGGTTCTGAAGTAGATGTGAAGAATATTTGTGAAGAAATTGAGTTTTGTTACTTTGGAAGTAAAGAGGAGAATGTTGAAATTGACCAAGAAGAAGAGGGTAATGTGGAAGATAGTGTACAGGTTTCCAGTACAGATAATTTCCAGAGGGAAATTGCCACGTTTGAGGTGAAATCAAGTGAGAGGCCAAATTTCACTTGTGTGTGTTGTCGACGCACTTATTATAAGAATCAGACTAAGTTAGTGGATTTATATGCAAAAAGTGAAAGGGAAAATAATAGTGAATGGAAGGATTTCGCAACATACTTGATGGTAGAAAATTGTATTGATTTGGGATTGGATCAACGTGTGTGTACTTATTGTTGTTGCAAATTAAATCAAAACCAGATGCCTGCTAGAGCAGTTCATAATAATCTGGAATTGGTTGAGATTCCTTCTGAATTGAAGGATTTAAATACTTATGAATCTGTTTTGATTCAAAGTATCCATCCCTTTCAGGCTATTGTAAGAATGGAGCCAAAGACAGGGAAATTGCCTCCATCAGATTTACAGAGAGGATTAAAGGGAAGAGTTGTTTATTTGCCTCTAGATTTGAAGAAAAACATTAACACAATTGGAGTAGAAAAAGTGGAAGAGGAACCTCTGGTTATCTTAGTTAATGGGGTTCCGACAAAGAATAAGAAAATATGGCAAGATTTAGTAGATGTTAGGAAAGTTAAAAAGGCAACATTGTATTTGAAAAAAAATAATAAATACTATAAGAATGTATATGTTGCAGAAGAGGAAGTAAGTGAGGAAGAGGATAGCGATTTGTGTGCTGGTCAAATTGAGAAAGTAGAACCCTCTACTAGTGAAGAAATATATGAACATTATAGTGTTCATCCTTTGCATTCCAAGGAAGTCATGGGGAATGCTATTGAGTTGTTTCAAATGAAACAAGCCAAAGGGAGTCCCATTAGTGTTTGGGAGGAAAGTTTGGAAGCTCGGTGTTTCCCACAGCTTTTTCCAACAGGTCAGGGAGGAAGATATGATGAGCGACCTCATCAAATTCCTGCTTCTGAATACCGGACTTTGCGATTGTATGCAGGAGATGCTAGGTTTCGACAATGCATTCCTTATTTGTTTCATCTCCTGTTTGAAAGCGATCTGTCTGGACTGTCATATGCAGTGAACCACATCTTGAAAAGTGGTATACACATGCAAAACATCTCGGCAAGTGACTTTATGGATAAAGTCAATGTCCAAGACAGTATTTTGGATTCTCACCTGATTAATCTCATGGCGTGTCAGCGTGGTACTAATGAGTACTGGTACCGTCGTCATGGTGATTTAAAATGTATGCTGAGGAACTTAGGTACTCCCACATGGTTCCTCACTCTGAGCTGTGCCGAGTATGGCTGGGAAGACTTACTTGAATTTCTACGAGAGGCAAATGCTAACGTAGATAACATCGAATTCAAGACACCCGGAGAACTGTGCTCTTTGGATCCAGTCAATGTATGTAGGTACTTCAATCATAGATTTGAAGCTATGATGTCTTTCATCATGAATAAGAAGAATCCACCTCTTGGAGAGGTGTTGGATTTCTTCTGGAGAAAGGAGTACCAAGCAAGAGGTGCTCCTCATATACATATGTTGCTGTGGATCAAGGATGCACCTAAATTTGGAACGGATCCAGAAGACTCAGTGATGAGTTTCATCCAACAGTATTCTACGTGTGCTGTTCCAAACGCAAAGGAGAAGAAAAGCCTAAGAGAAAAAGTTCTGCGTTTCCAAAGCCATCGATGTGGAAAGTACTGCCGTCGTAAATTCCGAAACAAGGACAAGTTCTACACCAAATGTCGTTTCGGCTTTCCACGACCGGTGATTTCTAAAGGAAGAGTAAACAGTTTGATGTCTTCGCTGCGACACAATGTCATGAAGAAATCACCTAAAAACACATACAATTTGAAGAGGAACGAAGAGTCCAAGTACATCAATGACTACAACCCGGTGATTTTGTCCATGTGGAATGCTAACATGGATATACAGTTTGTGGCTGATAATTGTATGGCTGTGGCTCGGTATGTGACGTCTTACATCACCAAAAAAGAGAAGGCAGAATTGAAGGATATGTGGGAGGACATTTCCCATGAAAAGAGCCTCAGCAAGAAGTTGTACAGTTTCAGTCTGAAGATGTTGTCGCATCGAGAAATCGGAGCGTACGAATGTTCTGACCGGTTGTCTTCAGCAAGTCTCTATGCCAAGTCCAGGAGTATCGTTTGGGCGAGTCTTGGTCTTGCTGCAACGCGTAATCGAGTTCTCAAACCTGTCCGGGAAATTGAGTATTTGGCGGAAAAGGAGCCAAACAGTACCGACATTTTGAAGACCAACATGTTGGATACATATTATCCAAATCGAAGCATTCACCTTGAGAATGTTTGTCTGTATGAGGTTCTTCAAAATTACATATTCAAGAGGAACATCAAAGAAGATACTGAGAAAGGAGTGTATGCTGTAATAGGAAGTGAGGGATGTCTGGTCAAGCAAAGAAAATGCCACTTGGTAAACCATCGAAAATTGAGTGGCGAATCTCCTGAAAAAAAGGAGTTTTTCTATTTAGCACTTTTGCAACTTTTCAAGCCTTGGCGTGCAGAAGAGGAACTGCTTGGAGATTTTCTCTGTTACGAAGACTCTTTCAATGCCGCCAAGGAGACCATAGAATGTCCTGTTTTTCCCAAATATGTAGAAATGTTGAATGCGGAAATTGAGCAGGAAGCAACGATTGCAGCCGAGATTGCCAGAGACAGTTCTCAGGACAGTCAGAGTTCTGCTTCATTGAGTCAGGATCCACTAGGAGGACCTGTTATCGAAAATGAAGCTGCCACTGCTATGAATGAAGTGGAAAGAGCCATGGCACATGCTCAGGAGGATGCGGTTAACTTAGAAGAGTTGGAAAGACAACTCAACGTTGAGCAGAGGAAAATATATGATGAAGTTACCATGCAAATTGATCATGGATTAAGTCATGATAAGAAAGAGTGCTCATGTACGTCGTTGAAGCCTGTCCGACTGTACGTGAGTGGAGAAGCGGGAACTGGAAAAAGTTTCCTCATTAAAGCAATTTCATGCTATTTGCAGGAAAGGACAGAGTCATCGCTGTCTTGTGTTGTCACTGCTCCAACTGGACTGGCAGCACATAATATTAAAGGGATTACTTTACATCGTTTACTGATGCTGCCAGTGGAGCATGACAACAAATTACAATATCACAAGCTATCTGGAGATGCTTGTTTTGAAGTTTCAAGAATCTTGAGAAAAATGAAACTTCTTATCATTGACGAAGTAAGCATGGTTTCCAATGTCATGCTTGCCTTTGTGCATTTGAGAATGCAAGAAGTTCTCAAAACAGAGTATGATGTGTTATTTGGTGGCAAACACATCATTGTTTTTGGAGATCTTCTGCAGCTGACACCAGTGAAAGGGCAACCTGTGTTCAAAATGCTCACGCATGAAGATACCAGGAAGTGCCTAGGCAGCATTGGCAACGTCAATATATGGTTAAACTTCAATTATGCTGAACTGCATGAAAATATGCGTCAGGCGAAGGATGAAGTTTACAAGACTATTCTACAAGATGTTAGAATTGGAAAAGTGACCGAGCATGGGAAAGAAGCTTTACATGCACGATTACTGTCAAATTTATATCCAGAACAAGATGTTGTGCCTGAGAATATTTTTCAGAAAATTACTGAGAAGAAATCTGGAATATGTTTGATGCCAACTCTTGCAGAATGTGCCAAATTTAACAACAAAATGTTGCATTTAGAAAAGCAAGAGATTGTGAAACTGGAAGCTATTGACAGAGTAGAGCATATGGGATCAACAATTATTTTGTCTGAGAATCTGAAAACAAAATTGGATTCATTAGAGAAGAGTATATCTAAAACTGCAGGTTTTGAAAAGACTCTGAATGTGTGCTTGAACTGCCGTATAATTTTAAGAAGGAATTTACATGTTGAAAGAGGTCTGGTAAATGGATCAATGGGTAATGTTGTTGATTTTGTGAAATACAGAAATAGAGATGGAATTGAATTTTTAAAAATTAAATTTGATGGCATTGAGGAAGTACAGCTAATTGCTCGTTGTTCTGCTAGATTTTTGCTTGTAAAAGACTTATATGTTCGCCGTAAGCAGTTTTCTGTTTGCTTGGCATATGCGGTGACAATCCATAAATCGCAAGGTTTAAGTGTAGACAGTGCATTGGTGAATATTGGCAGTTCTGTGTTCAAGGAGGGTATGGCATATGTGGCATTGTCACGAGTTAGAACTTTATCGGGATTGTACTTGATTGAGTGTGATGTCACAAACATTTGTGCTGATCTAGATTGTGTTAAGGAATACAATAGGTTAAGAAGAGAGTATGCGCCACATTTGCCTCAGTATCCTTTGTTTGAGAAACGTGTGGTAGGCCGGAAACGAAGAAATGTGACCAATACTGGGGAGGTTGTAGCAAAAAGACGAAAAGTCGATGAACCTAAAATTACAAGCAGAAACAAAAAGGATTCTGTTGAAGATGTTGTTGGTTTTCAATTTGAAAACAGTTCTGGTGTCAACTGCTATGCTAATGTAGTGGTTAATGTTTTGTTTTCTCTAGAAAATGTAAAAGAAGAGATTGTGGTCAATTCTGATCAAAGATTTTGTAGTTTGTTAAATTCTGTGTTAGAGAAATGTAGCACTGATAGAAGAAACATAGAAAGTGTGTCTGAAATTCGAAATCTGTTAGACAGATGTTCAGGCCAAACACAATTCTCTCAAAATATTCAGCAAGATTGTCAGGAGTTTTTAATGTATATGCTTGATGTATTACATGCTGAAGGTGTAGATGTAGATCAGCTGTTTGGGCTTTCTTATCAATGGCAGCATGACTGCGAGAACTCTATGGTATCAAGTACTACTAGTGTAGACTCAGAAAGATTTATATATTTAACTTTGCCAGACAGTAAATCAGTCTCCTTTAATAAGCTAGTAAAAGCAGCTGATCACAACATGGAGTGTAGCCAATGTAAATCTGAAATGATGTCCACATTATTTATACGAACATATGGCCAGTATGTCATTTTAATGTTCCAACGATGTAGGCCTGATGGAACAAAATTGACAACTTTAATTAAAAATTTTGTAGCTTCGCAGTTGTCAATATCAGGAAGGACTTTTGTAACTGCAGCAATTATATATCATGACGGCCCTTCAATAACATCAGGACATTACACAGCTTATTTAAAGTCTAGAAATGGCTGGTCATTCTGCAATGATTCTGTTTTAATTTTCAAAAAAAAATTGCTGTATGACCTTAAAAACTCTTACCTGGTGTTTTTAAAACCAACATTTTAGGGAAATAATCTCGGGATGTGCTCTGTGGAATTTCAAGAAGTTCTAATGGCTCCTACACAATTTGGCCTTGAGGATAAGTGTAGTTCAGAGACATAACTTCTAACCATAGGACTGGACGTCATGGAGAAATACGTGCACTTTGAATGAGTTCAGAAAAACTGTTTCTTTTTATAAGCTAATTGAAGCAGCCAATCAAAACATGGAGTAGAGGGAATGTAAGTCTGCAATGCTGTCTACTGTTTTACATTGCTTTGTGATTAAAAGTGATGTAGAGAATTAAATAATTGTAGTAGTCATAGAGGTAGTGTAAGTCTGCTTCATAGTAAGCAGTATCAGTGTCATAGGAAATGTAGAACATGACTGAGCAAGAAGGGGAAGATATTACTATTCCAGGATTGTGAAAATGATCTTCAACATTTTAATTCTGAAAGTTGCGGAAATGCCAAATGACGGGATTGGCTTACAAGAAATCCAAGAGTTATAAATGGCTCTGACCAGATTTGGCCTTGTGGAAACTTGTGGTAGAGAGCAAGAAGTCATTTATTGCATGTAACGTGTTTTTAAAAACGATGGAGATTTTCTTTCAGAAAGTGGCGGGCTGAAAGTAATAACAGCACAAAAGAGTGTAAGCTGTTCATAGGACATCCTTGGACGTCATGGAAAGTAAGTTAACTTTAAGGAGTTCTGAATTTTGATTTCTTATGTTGTATGGGTTTTTTAAACACAATCATTTTGATTGTGTTTTTTTTTCCCCGCTGTTATATGATGAATACCTTCAAGTCACTGTTTTTAGTGAATTTTGATACATTCTGAGAACAGCAAAAATAAACCATTTAACATGTATAATTAATTCTGTACTGTTTGCATTTATGATGTATATGTAGAACTGTGTAGGAGGCATGGAGAAGGTGAGGCTTCTGTAAGTGTCAAAGTTGTTGCATGCAGTGCTGCACTTCTGCGTATTCTTTCATATGCTAGACTACATCTGCACAATGAGATACCTAAGCAAGGGAAACACAAGTGATGTGATTGTGAAATGAGCAAAATAAATTGCACGTATTTCAATTACATCACCTGTGTTTCCTATCATTACGAATCACATTGTGCAGATCAAGTTTAGGTTTGTCCAGGGAAACATAGGAGGTTTGGACTTTGTTGAAGAGTGCAGTGGACATGACTCACTTCATTGGTAGACCTTCACATGTATTATCTCCTCTGTACTCTTCAACAAGTGTAAATCTCATCTGCAACCCTGAGTAGGCCTCACCTCAAACAAACCTCTGGATAGTAGACATCTTATTGGCATCCTGAAGCAATTATTTAAAATTTTAGTGTCTTGCGACACTTTTCTGAAACAACAGCAATGCAAAAGATGCACCATGTTTTAAGATAGGCCTCACTTCATCTGCATCAAGATACTGTTAGTTTAAAATGTATATCTTTAGGACTGTGTAGAGGGCCTGGAGAAGCAGAAGCTTCTGTAAGTGTCAAAGTTGTTGAAAAACTGTTTGTCCTTCAATCTTTTCCCTTGTCTTTTCTAATTTTTAAATACATGTTTTAATATTTTTCAAATGTTTGTTCTCTCTTTCACAGATTGAAAGTATAAAAACAAAAAGTGAGTAATTTAACGACAATTATAAGGTAAATATTTTGTACTCTTTTCGTTACATTTCTATCACATTTAACTACTATTAGTTCCACTGCTTCATTTCTTTAACCCTCAGTTTCCTGCCTTTGCTACTTCCCTCATTCCTTTCTCTATTACCTACTTACTCAACTCCTTCCACTCTTTTTCTCAGTCCCTCTCTTCTCATAGTTCCTCACTCTTGTTCACTCACTCCGTCTCTATTACTCTTAGTGTCTTTGACTGATCACTCTATCACTACTTGTTCATAATGCTTTCTCTGTGTAGTTGAAGCACACTAAGGGGAATATTATGAACACAGCCAATAAAATTATTGCTCTTTTTATTGGCAGAAAACTGGTGCAAAAGTGGTTTTAGCTGCAGCTTTCTGCCACAAAAGCAGCTTTAGCGACACATTTCTGCCAATAAAAGCTGCAAAACTTTTATTGCCTATGTTGATGATATGGCTCTATGTTACTTACATTTCTTTGCTGTTTCAATTAATCTTTTTCTGTTATTTTTTGTTTTCTGTTTTCTATTTTTTCTCTCTGTTATTCCTCATGTTTTAATCTTATTTTGAACATTCACTCACATTCTCCAAGAAACTCTTCTTTGTTAATGTTATACTCTCTTTTTTTTTCTTTCACTTCGTTATCTATTTTGTTTTTCACAATTATACCCTCTTCTGTCTTTTCTTCGGTAAATAGATCTATTAAACAGTATCTCTTCTTTACTCCCTATAGCTGTCTTTCTTTTAACATCACTCTCTGTTTACTTTCCTTATACTTACACTTTTTTTTTTTTTGGTTAGCTCCCGGTCCGCGTACCGGGAAGCTAACCCGGGAGCGAACCAAAAGAAATAGAGCTTGCCAGAGTGCTAAACATTCTAGCAATTTTTTTTGAAAGGGAAGGTAGTTCTGAAAAGAACTTTTTTTTATATATTTTTGTTGTTTTATATTTTTTGAACATTTTTTGAACATTTTTTGTTTTTTTTGTATTTTTTGAACGATTTTATATTTTTTTTGGTTTTTTTGGGGGGGGGGGAACAACAAAAAACAGGTGTTGAAAAGGGCTCAACAGGAGCAAAAAAAAATTACTGGGGGCGGTTAGGGCAATCATGGTGTTCATACGCCAGGTTGAGTGCATTGATGCTCATGTTGCCACAAGCTAATAATGCACGACAGTGCATACATAAGTGAATCATGTGCCCAAAATTTTCTTGAATATTTGGCACAGTTTCCCGTGCCTCTTCTGGTGTTAGAGAAATCGGTATTGTTGGTCTGGCCACAGGAGTTGGTCTTGGATTGTCCTGCATATCCCTTATTTCCGCCCGGCTGTAATTTAGTGGATGCTTCCTTGTCATGTGCCTGTGCATTGTGTGATTTCCATAGCTATATTTTTTGTCCGTCCCTCTGGACAATTGTTCTTTGCATATGCGGCAGGTGACATACCTCGCATTGACTTTTTTTTGGCCAGGAGGGATCGAATAAAACTGCCAGATGAAACTGGCTTTCTTTCTGGAAACCCGGGGCAACTCTTCTAAGAACTGTGGTTCTTCTCCCTCCTCATCCATTTCTTCATCTTCCTCCTCAGTGTTGGTAATGACCTGGGGAGGTGGTCCTCTCTTCCCATGAGGAGGTGGAGGTGGTGGTGGGGGTGCACCAGCTGAAGCAACCAATGAAGCCATTTTCCAACAAGCAAAATAGGTCTTCCTCTCACAATGATGAAAGTCAGAGTGAGGAAAGAAGGAGGGGTTTTCATCATTTGGGAAAAACAATACTTCTCAACCAATGAAAAGTGTTATTTTTAGGTCACCTGACCTAGCCTTACATCATTATGAAACCAAAAGTGAAATGAACCAATGAAAAGTTTTATTAACAAGTCACATGACCTCTCACGCTCATGTTACGCGCTGCGGAACGCGCCCCGGTTAGCTTCCGGGTCGCTGAGCTTCGCGCCTCGGTCCGCGCCCCGGGACACTTCCGGGTGCGCTAACGCGGTACGTCACAAGACGCATTACGCGGCAACGCGATACGTCGCGCTTTCGCGACGCGCCCTGGTTAGCTTCCGGGTCGCTGAGCTTCGCGCCTCGGTCCGCGCCCCGGGGCACTTCCGGGTGCGCTAACGCAGTACGTCATAAGACGCATTACGCGGCAACGCGATACCGTCACTAAGTTGATTTTTTACCGGTTCGCGGACCGGGTCGCAGCATCAAATTGAGCTAACGGGAAGCTTCCCGGTTCGCGGACCGGGAGCGAAACAAAAAAAATATTTAAAAAAAATTATTAATAAACATATAAAATATATTTTTGGATTTAAATAAGAATACATTTTACAGCTATAGATATTTGCTATTAAAAAACCATTGAAATTCACTGAAAAAACCATAGGTTATAAACCATATATAGTTAGGAATTAGCATTTACAAAACCTTGAAAATTCACTGAAAAAACCATAGGTTATAGACCATATATAGTTAGGAATTAGCATTTAAAAAACCTTATTTTACTCACACAAAACCAATGAAATTCCATATATAGTTAGTTGTACTAACTATATATCACGCACCCGCAATCCACTGCTGATGATGTCACATATTACATCATTCATGACATGGTCAGTGACATCACTGATGACATCACTGATGACATCTCAAATGACATCACTGATGACATCACTGATGACATCTCAAATGACATCACTGATGACATCACTGATGACATCTCAAATGACATCACTGATGACAACACTGATGACATCTCATTTGACATTACTGATCACATCACTGATGACATCATTCATGTGATAATACGATGAACCTCTTCAGACTCTAATATAACCTTAGATACACTCAGTGTAAACAGACACTCACAGACTGTCACTCATCCATGGAGTTACTTACACACCTAGTCAGTCATGCAAAGAATCAATCACACCTCCATTTTCACAACTATACAGTTATACACATCTTACTTATTCAAACATATACTAAAAATTATTTACTCACTTATACAATCCTGGATACAAGAGCACAATGATCCATACAGCCACTCACACATTCACTGGCTCTTATGCACAGTTATTTATATATGTCAACTCTCACATGTACTGTATTTTACATATGTACTTACTTTGACATGTAGCACTGAGATATCCATTCACTCACCAATACAGTCATGCACACAGTCAACCGCCCATACAGCTGTTTCCACATGCACTTTTGAACCCATACATCTATGCACAGAGTCATACACCTCCCAGCCACCCACACACACACTCAGTCTCCCATACAAATGCTTGGGCAACCAATCAATAACCCATATAGTTACTCATATAGCTACTGATCAACACATGCAGCAGTTTACAGAACAACAGACATAATGATGCACAAATTAAGACAGTTTAGTCACTAACCCATGCACTCAGTGAGACACATTTAACCACTCACTCATACAGTCAGTCATGCACCTACTAAATCCTTCATCCAGACACTTATACATCCACTCATTCTTAAATATGTAAGACATATTTTAACTTTACAGAAAAATACAGTCACTGTATGATGTCATCAATGATGTCATCAGTGATGTCATTTGAGATGTCATCAGTGATGTCATCAGTGATGTCATTTGAGATGTCATCAGTGATGTCATCAGTGATGTCACTGACCATGTCATGAATGATGTAATATGTGACATCATCAGCAGTGGATTGCGGGTGCGTGATATATAGTTAGTACAACTAACTATATATGGAATTTCATTGGTTTTGTGTGAGTAAAATAAGGTTTTTTAAATGCTAATTCCTAACTATATATGGTCTATAACCTATGGTTTTTTCAGTGAATATATATATATACTACTCATAAGGTGGACAACCTTGGAGCGTGAATCTATATGCGGCAGTCCAGCCGCAGAGTATGCACCACCCCGTTAACGTGGGGGTCACGGCAGTGAAGTAGCAGCCGTACATGGGATCGAGGACGGGCCCACTCGTGGAGTCCATACAGGACTTGATTGTGTGCTTTCCGTACTACACTTCCCAGAAGTCTCATTGGAGCCTCCCATTGGCGGGTGAGTTATATGAAATTGGAGAAGTGTAACGGGTGCGCACACCGCTTCCGTTAAAGCCCCTGAAGAGAAGCAGATGGAGCTTCGAAACGCGTCGGGCAGATCCATTACGGAGCGGCGTCTACGAGCGGATCCCCGTCCTCACCTACACATAAATAAAGCTGCTGCTCGCGTGCTACTCATAAGGTGGACAACCTTGGAGCGTGAATCTATATGCGGCAGTCCAGCCGCAGAGTATGCACCACCCCGTCAACGTGGGGGTCACGGCAGTGAAGTAGCAGCCGTACATGGGATCGAGGACGGGCCCACTCGTGGAGTCCATACAGGACTTGATTGTGTGCTTTCCGTACTACACTTCCCAGAAGTCTCATTGGAGCCTCCCATTGGCGGGTGAGTTATATGAAATTGGAGAAGTGTAACGGGTGCGCACACCGCTTCCGTTAAAGCCCCTGAAGAGAAGCAGATGGAGCTTCGAAACGCGTCGGGCAGATCCATTACGGAGCGGCGTCTACGAGCGGATCCCCGTCCTCACCTACACATAAATAAAGCTGCTGCTCGCGTGCTACTCATAAGGTGGACAACCTTGGAGCGTGAATCTATATGCGGCAGTCCAGCCGCAGAGTATGCACCACCCCGTTAACGTGGGGGTCACGGCAGTGAAGTAGCAGCCGTACATGGGATCGAGGACGGGCCCACTCGTGGAGTCCATACAGGACTTGATTGTGTGCTTTCCGTACTACACTTCCCAGAAGTCTCATTGGAGCCTCCCATTGGCGGGTGAGTTATATGAAATTGGAGAAGTGTAACGGGTGCGCACACCGCTTCCGTTAAAGCCCCTGAAGAGAAGCAGATGGAGCTTCGAAACGCGTCGGGCAGATCCATTACGGAGCGGCGTCTACGAGCGGATCCCCGTCCTCACCTACACATAAATAAAGCTGCTGCTCGCGTGCTACTCATAAGGTGGACAACCTTGGAGCGTGAATCTATATGCGGCAGTCCAGCCGCAGAGTATGCACCACCCCGTTAACGTGGGGGTCACGGCAGTGAAGTAGCAGCCGTACATGGGATCGAGGACGGGCCCACTCGTGGAGTCCATACAGGACTTGATTGTGTGCTTTCCGTACTACACTTCCCAGAAGTCTCATTGGAGCCTCCCATTGGCGGGTGAGTTATATGAAATTGGAGAAGTGTAACGGGTGCGCACACCGCTTCCGTTAAAGCCCCTGAAGAGAAGCAGATGGAGCTTCGAAACGCGTCGGGCAGATCCATTACGGAGCGGCGTCTACGAGCGGATCCCCGTCCTCACCTACACATAAATAAAGCTGCTGCTCGCGTGCTACTCATAAGGTGGACAACCTTGGAGCGTGAATCTATATGCGGCAGTCCAGCCGCAGAGTATGCACCACCCCGTTAACGTGGGGGTCACGGCAGTGAAGTAGCAGCCGTACATGGGATCGAGGACGGGCCCACTCGTGGAGTCCATACAGGACTTGATTGTGTGCTTTCCGTACTACACTTCCCAGAAGTCTCATTGGAGCCTCCCATTGGCGGGTGAGTTATATGAAATTGGAGAAGTGTAACGGGTGCGCACACCGCTTCCGTTAAAGCACCTGAAGAGAAGCAGATGGAGCTTCGAAACGCGTCGGGCAGATCCATTACGGAGCGGCGTCTACGAGCGGATCCCCGTCCTCACCTACACATAAATAAAGCTGCTGCTCGCGTGCTACTCATAAGGTGGACAACCTTGGAGCGTGAATCTATATGCGGCAGTCCAGCCGCAGAGTATGCACCACCCCGTTAACGTGGGGGTCACGGCAGTGAAGTAGCAGCCGTACATGGGATCGAGGACGGGCCCACTCGTGGAGTCCATACAGGACTTGATTGTGTGCTTTCCGTACTACACTTCCCAGAAGTCTCATTGGAGCCTCCCATTGGCGGGTGAGTTATATGAAATTGGAGAAGTGTAACGGGTGCGCACACCGCTTCCGTTAAAGCCCCTGAAGAGAAGCAGATGGAGCTTCGAAACGCGTCGGGCAGATCCATTACGGAGCGGCGTCTACGAGCGGATCCCCGTCCTCACCTACACATAAATAAAGCTGCTGCTCGCGTGCTACTCATAAGGTGGACAACCTTGGAGCGTGAATCTATATGCGGCAGTCCAGCCGCAGAGTATGCACCACCCCGTTAACGTGGGGGTCACGGCAGTGAAGTAGCAGCCGTACATGGGATCGAGGACGGGCCCACTCGTGGAGTCCATACAGGACTTGATTGTGTGCTTTCCGTACTACACTTCCCAGAAGTCTCATTGGAGCCTCCCATTGGCGGGTGAGTTATATGAAATTGGAGAAGTGTAACGGGTGCGCACACCGCTTCCGTTAAAGCCCCTGAAGAGAAGCAGATGGAGCTTCGAAACGCGTCGGGCAGATCCATTACGGAGCGGCGTCTACGAGCGGATCCCCGTCCTCACCTACACATAAATAAAGCTGCTGCTCGCGTGCTACTCATAAGGTGGACAACCTTGGAGCGTGAATCTATATGCGGCAGTCCAGCCGCAGAGTATGCACCACCCCGTTAACGTGGGGGTCACGGCAGTGAAGTAGCAGCCGTACATGGGATCGAGGACGGGCCCACTCGTGGAGTCCATACAGGACTTGATTGTGTGCTTTCCGTACTACACTTCCCAGAAGTCTCATTGGAGCCTCCCATTGGCGGGTGAGTTATATGAAATTGGAGAAGTGTAACGGGTGCGCACACCGCTTCCGTTAAAGCCCCTGAAGAGAAGCAGATGGAGCTTCGAAACGCGTCGGGCAGATCCATTACGGAGCGGCGTCTACGAGCGGATCCCCGTCCTCACCTACACATAAATAAAGCTGCTGCTCGCGTGCTACTCATAAGGTGGACAACCTTGGAGCGTGAATCTATATGCGGCAGTCCAGCCGCAGAGTATGCACCACCCCGTTAACGTGGGGGTCACGGCAGTGAAGTAGCAGCCGTACATGGGATCGAGGACGGGCCCACTCGTGGAGTCCATACAGGACTTGATTGTGTGCTTTCCGTACTACACTTCCCAGAAGTCTCATTGGAGCCTCCCATTGGCGGGTGAGTTATATGAAATTGGAGAAGTGTAACGGGTGCGCACACCGCTTCCGTTAAAGCCCCTGAAGAGAAGCAGATGGAGCTTCGAAACGCGTCGGGCAGATCCATTACGGAGCGGCGTCTACGAGCGGATCCCCGTCCTCACCTACACATAAATAAAGCTGCTGCTCGCGTGCTACTCATAAGGTGGACAACCTTGGAGCGTGAATCTATATGCGGCAGTCCAGCCGCAGAGTATGCACCACCCCGTTAACGTGGGGGTCACGGCAGTGAAGTAGCAGCCGTACATGGGATCGAGGACGGGCCCACTCGTGGAGTCCATACAGGACTTGATTGTGTGCTTTCCGTACTACACTTCCCAGAAGTCTCATTGGAGCCTCCCATTGGCGGGTGAGTTATATGAAATTGGAGAAGTGTAACGGGTGCGCACACCGCTTCCGTTAAAGCCCCTGAAGAGAAGCAGATGGAGCTTCGAAACGCGTCGGGCAGATCCATTACGGAGCGGCGTCTACGAGCGGATCCCCGTCCTCACCTACACATAAATAAAGCTGCTGCTCGCGTGCTACTCATAAGGTGGACAACCTTGGAGCGTGAATATATATATATATATATATATATCTTTTTTTTTCTTTTTCTTTTTTTTGGTACAAAGGACGCCGCACACAGCAACTTCAGTTCACAGATTTATTGAGCAAGGCTTAGACTGGGCACTGAAATAAATCTGTGAACTGTAGTTGCTGTGTGCGGCGTCCTTTGTACCAAAAATTGTTTTTTGGCCATTGGTCTGGCCCAACGCCGGCACCCGCTGGAGAGCGATCCTGTTACAAGACCACATTGCACAAAATATATATATATATATATATATATATATATATATATATTTTTATATATATATATATATATATATATTACCTACTGGCGGTTGCCAGTAGGTAGTTATAGTTAGGACCTAGTTTCCATAGGAAATCTGCAACATTCTATTGGGAATAACTTTAGCGTTGATTAACGGAACTGGCTGAATTTCTCCACGAAAATGGCTAGCTCCGCTCCGCTCCTTCCCTGAAAGTTTGGGGGGGATTCGTCAAGTGGGGGCCGAGATAAAAGGGGGGTCCCAAAACGTGTTAATTTCCATAGGGCGGTTGGACTCACTTTTAGCCCGAACGGCTGAATGGATTCCCACGAAACTTGGCAAAATTGTAGGAACTGGTAGCCCGATGTGCCTTTGCTATGTCTCAAGATATGTGCTCCAGAGGATTTTGAGTAATTTAGGTTAAAAAAAATATATATATCTATAAGCACGCCCTGGTATGCGCACCGGGGCGTGTACAAGCGCGCTACGCGAGTTCGCGCGCGGAAAGCTGATTGGCTCTCTGGTGTCTGTCAACATTCCAAACAGTCCGGAGCGACCACCATCTTGTGTCTCGGTAGGATCGAGACACAAGAGGTGGCAAAAACAAAGGGGAAATGACCAAAAGGGGGCAGGGTAGACCCCCCCTGACCCCATAGGTTTGATGTGGGGGCCATAAAAGGGCTTCGCGGGGTAAAAAAAAAATATTTTTTTTTCGATTGTCGCCGGGGGATAGCCCGGTACGCGCACCGGGGAGTGTACGGGAGCGTACCCTGGGGAAAAAAGAATTACAGATTTTTTTTTAAATGTAGCCTTTTTTTATAAATTGGAGGTAGTTCTAAAAAGAACATTTTTTTTCTTCTTTTTGTTGTTTTATATTTTTTTAAATGTTTTTTTGAACATTTTGTACTTTTTTTGGCTTTTATGAACCATTTTATATTTTTTTGGTTATTTTTATATGGAGAAACAAAAAACAGGGAATTGTAAACGGCTCAACTGGAGCAAAGAAAAATAAGGAAGAAATTATGTTTTTTTGGGGCAATTGTGGATGTCACCAGCACGGTTGATGAGCTTTATGCTCTGCTCACCATAGGTGATGGTCTTACCACAAAAAATACAAGTGATCTTGAATTCACCAAACTGTGGTTGTATGTTTGGGACCATCTCCCTTGTCTCCGGTCCCGATGGAGTGGGTTGCTTTCTTTTGGAGGTGCTGGGTGAAGATTGGGGAGGGTTACTGGCCAGTTCTCTCACCTCTGCCGCAGCATAGTTGTTGGGATGCTTACGCTGCATGTGCCGAATCATGGTGTTATTGCCAAATTAATATTTCTTATTAGGGTTCCCCCTTGAAAGTTCAGAGCCACAGATTTGGCAAGTCACCTTTGGCGCATTCACTTTCTTCTTGCCCTCTGGGATGGAAAAAAACTCCCATACAATGTGCTGCTTTGGCCTATATGGGGTATTGTCTTCTGGAAGGAATGTCCTACTCCCCTCCTCCTCCTCCTCCTCCTCCTCCTCCTCTTCTTCTTCTTGACCACCAATGTGATGTTGTGGTGGTCCTCTTGGTGGTGGTGGTGGTGGTGCAGATGCTCCAGCTGCTGCTGCTATTGTAGCCATTTTAAAGTACAAAATATTAGTCACAGACCTCCAAACAGGTCTTCCTCAGTCAAAGGACAAAGTCTGAATAAGGAAAAAAGGTGGGGGCTTTCATCATTTGGAAAAAAAGTAAAGTTGTAGTGTGTGTATAGCTGTATATGCAAATAAATGGATGTTCAATAGTTTATTTGCATGTGTGAGTGTGTGTGAGAGTATCTTTAGGATGACTGTCGGTGTGTAAGAGGATGTATAGGTGTATCACTTCATATGAAGAGTGAGTATATGTATGAGTGACTATATAGAACTGTTGGTGAATGAGTGCATGAGTATATAGATGGAGGAATAATTACATTGGTTGTTGTAACTGGTATGGCTATCTCCATTTTTTTGAAAATGTTAGTTAGCGCAAGCTATAGTGAGTCCAACTAACTATAACGTGGGAATTTATAGTCACTCATACATATACAGCTATACACACACTACAACTTTACTTCTAAGGAAACTTACACATACTTACTCTCTTAAACAATCACTTATAGAAACACATACTAATTTAAACAGGAACTCTTACAATTCCTCACTCTCACATATACTAACTTATATACATCAATCTTCACATATACTAGATTAAAACATATGTAGTTACTGATAAACACACTAGTGAGACAGTCATTCACTCACTAACACACACATATACACACTCATCCACCCATACAGTCCTGCAGATATGCTGTCTTCAAAACACATACAAACAGAGAGTCAGTCATTCATGCATCTATGTGCTAAGTAATACCCCCACCAAACCATACAAACACTCATACTGATACTAAGAAAAACATCTAATAACCCATATACATACACATGTAGAAACTCACCAACCCATGCAGGCACTTATACACAAAGTGAAACACTAATACATGTATTTTAATATTTAAACATTACTCTCTAATATATGTATTCACTAAGATACACTTAATAAACCAGTTAACCAATCAATTTTTTTTAAAACATCCATGTAAACACTTATTTAAACATTTATTCTTCCATCAACTTTTACATATACATATATAACACATATTTATTTTTTAAAAAGACACACATTCACTGGATGGTGTCATCAGTGATGTCATGAGTGATGTCACTGACCATGTCATGAGTGATGTAATATGTGATGTCATCAGCAGTGCATTGCACGCGCAAGTTATAGTGAGTCCAACTAACTATAACGTGGGAATTGCAATGGTTTTATGCGAGTAAAATTTCAAGCTGACTATAACTGGTGTGAAACCTATAGTTTTTTCAGTGAATTTAATAGGTTTTTTAAATGCTAATTCCTAACTATAACTGGTGTGAAACCTTTGTTTTTTTCAGTGAATATATATATATATAAAATATATATATATATATATATATATATATATATATATATATATATATATATATATATATATATATATATATATATATATATATATATATATTATATATATATATATATATATATATTCAGCTCCGAAAAAACCCCTCCCCAGCCAATGAAGTAAGCGGCTGCACTCTCGTGGACTTTTTCAAAAGTATTTTATTGCACAAACAACAGGACGCGTTTCAGCAGACGTGCCTTTTTCTTCTGTGTCAACCTGTGCAACAAGAGTTGCCGCCATTTAAGCTTACAAATTAAAATTGATTAAACATTTTTTTCATGTGAATTCATTGACATGAAAGACGGACAAACTTTTCATTACGACTTTGGCGGCCATTTTAGAGTGGTTTACACAATACTTAATAGAATAATGAACCATAATTACAATTGTGAGTTATTAACCCGCCATATTCACAAGTCATATATTATGTCAATCATGAAAGCATAATTTTAATAAATAAACAATTACGCCCTGTATGGGCAATGACACTCAATTTGCAAAATTGAGCCCTGTATGGGCGTAGTGATGATGTGACTAGTTCATTGAAATTGCCCAAAGAATCAATAATTCTTTAAATTATTCGTATACAGATTATGCAACACTTCTGAATATCAAGGTCATGGAAATATTTACATTGGTATCAGCAGAAACAATTATATACATCTGTGTCATCAAGGACATCTGGAATAAGAATGTTATTATCCTAGATGTATGGAAAGTTCTTCTTCAGAATTAAGAACAAATGGGATGACAGTATGTAAATCAATGAAATACCTTGATTCTAACCTTCGTAATTTCTGCAATCAATCACCACCTCGGTCACTCACTGGGATATGATCAATGCAATAGAATTTCAATAGTGATCGATCGCTATTGTGGACTTCAGAAAAATGCCTGGCCACTGGGTAAGTGGGATCTCTATTTTCAATAGCCCGGGCATGCTCAAGAATTCTTTTTTTGGCAGGGTGTTTGGTACTGCCAACATAAATTTTCAAGCAAGGACAAATTAAACAGTAAACACAAAAAGGTGTAGTACAGGTTAAAAATAATTTTATCTTTTTAGTTACTCTTGTACCTGGCAGTTGAAATGTTTGGACCTTTGTGCTATTCTTACAAGCCTTGCATTTTGAGCATGCAAAGAAACCTGACATGGTGTCTAATCGAGGGACAAAGGGAACAGCTTGGTAATGACTTTTAACCAAATGATCTTTCAACGATCTACTTCGCCGGAAAATTATTTGTGGTTGCTCTGGCAGATCTTTTCCGATCAACAGATCTGACTTAAGAATGTGCCAGTTCCGGTTAAGTATCTGTCTAAGTCCCCCTGCTTCCCCAGAAAATGTAGTTATAAATCTGCTGATTTCTGTGTCTTTTACTGTAGATTGTCTGTGTTCTTTAAACAGGCTACTGCGTGTGATTTTCTTTACTTTTTCAAGGGTCTGATTTAGTAAACCACTCTTGTATCCCCTGACCTTGAAGCGATCAATAGCATGTTCTGCTGCTTGTTCGAAATCTTTATCATCCGAACAATTCCTTTTAATACGAAGTAGCTCCCCATATGGGATACTTTTTATCAAAGATGTCTGATGACTGCTACTTGCCTCAAGTGTAGAGTTGCCAGCTGTTCATTTTCTAAACAGCTTAGTACAAATTCTATCGTCTTTGATAAAGACTTGAAGGTCTAAAAAGGATACAGTGGTTTGACTCATATGCCCACTGAAGTGGAGGTTCAAGGAATTGTTATTAAGTGAATCAAGGTATGATTCTGCCTGAGATTTGGGACCCTTCCATAGGATGAACAAATCATCGATATATCGATGCCAGGCTACAGTACAGTTTACATGTTCAGTAAAGGGCTCCGCCCATGCCACCTGCTTCTCCCACCAGCCACAAATAAATTCGCGTAGCTGGGGGCAAAGCAGGTGCCCATCGCGGTCCCCTTATTTGTCGGTAGTGTTGCTTATCGAAAAGGAAAATGTTGTTACAGAGCACAAATTCAGCAAATTCCAACAACATTTCATTGTGTTCAGAATATTCGAGAGATCTTCCTTTAAGAAAATACCGCACAGCCTGTAAGCTCTTGTTGTGATCAATAACCGTGTATAAACTACTTATATATAATATGATCATCCACATGTCAGTTTCCCATGGTATATCCATGATACTCTTGATAAAATCAGTAGAGTCTTGAATGTATGAGGGCAGTGTTGTGACAAAGTCTGCAAGAAAAAAGTCAATATACTGGGACATATGATCTGTTAGACAGTCAATGGAGGAGACGATAGGTCTGCCGGGTGGCCGTTTAATGTCTTTATGCACTTTTGGTAAGTGATAGAATGTTGATGTCACCGGGCACGGGCAAGACAGAAATGTATGCTCCTTGTCATTAATCATCCCTCTACCTGCCCATCTCATAAGCAGTTTGTGGTATTGATCAATACTTTTGATGTAATCATCTTTACTGATTTTTTGATAATAGTTAATGTCAGACAATTGGCGCATCGCCTCCTGTGTGTAGTATTCTCTTGTCATCACAACCACGTTGCCGCCTTTATCGGATGGGTTCAATATTAACTTGGGATTGTCCTGTAATTCCTTTAAGGCTTTTTGCTCTCCTCTGGTTAAATTGTATTTTTGGTTAGGAACTGTGGCTGTTCTCATCCTTAAGAGATCTTGATTGACTGCCTGTTCAAATACGTCAATGGTGTCAAAAGTTGACGCTGGTATGAATGTTGATTTTGGTTTGAAATTGGTTGGCAACGGTTTTTGTTTGATGCCAAATTTTATTGCTTCAGTCACGTTCGAATCAGGGTCTTGAGAGTCTGTTACTGCTTGGCTTGAAATAAGTTGCATGGCACTGAGATCAGTGCCAGTTAAGGCTGAAGATTCCATTTGTATGCCTGTTATTCCTGCCAAAGGTGGACGATTTAGAGATCTCAATTTGAAAAATTTCTGTAATTTCAATTTTCGTGAAAAAAGATACAACTCGATGCGAGTTTGAGTGTACTCTAATTTCTTTGTTGGGCAGAATGTCATTCCTTTTTTCAATACGCTAATTTGATCTTGAGTTAGCTTGTGTTGCGTCAAGTTGATAATGGAGAGATCTGCAGATATATATATGATGTCACTGACCATGTCATGAATGATGTAATATGTGAAATCATCAGCAGTGGATTGCGAGCGCGCGCGTTATAGTTAGTAAAACTAACTATAACGGGGGAATTTCAATCGTTTTGTACGAGTGAAATGTCCAACTAAATACAACACCCCTAAAACCTATGTTTTTTTCAGTGAATATAAATATATATACATACACATACATATAAATGTGTATAGAATCAATTACTTACTAATTATCTTACTACCTCATTACCTTTGTTAGATTCTTTCCATGACGAGCCCTGTGGTGTATTATATCTACATTACGATTTGATCTTGGATGATGAGGATAAGCAGTAGGTAATATTGGCACTTATCTGATCTGACCCAGCAATTACCATTCAAAAATAATTCACTAGTCCTGTCTTAAAATCCCACCACATCCCAACACATGTATGTTCATACTTATATTAAAAGGGCACTAGGCAACTTTTGTTTATATTTGAAGTAACAGTTTGTTAGCAATGTTTAGTACACATTGAGCATGTACTTTCAATAATAGTTATTTTATGAAAGCATTGAGATCATTTGAACCTCAAAATTAAGATTAGTCTTAATTTCAGTGGTACAAGAGCTCAAAAATCATTTCAGAAAAGTACAATGGATGAAATATACATATTGATTTAAAAATGCAAACTTGATAAAGATTTAAACATAGGTTTGGCTAAATACAAAAATGCTCCTTTTGATAAATTGCAGGGAACAAAGTATAAATGCACAGTAATATACTGGAAAGTATTAAAGTTATTTAGTCCCCACCTTGTACATATTTACTCCTCTAAAGCTAAACATTCAGTTCTCGAGCAACCATACAAATAAACAAAGTGCAGTGATAGAAAGAAAAGCAGAGTAATTACAAAGCATATAACTGCTCTTTCTACTGGGTTCCAGAGAGACAGTCCTTCATATTAGTGCAAAAATGCAAAATATAAAGTGCTATCGTCTCCGCCTTACAAATACTTACTTATCTAAGGCTAACCGTAATCAGACACTCCCAGCATTTTTCAAACAGCAAACCAATCATTACTCGTGCAACTATGTGAAAAAAGTGCAAAAATACAGACTAGAATGCTTCTTCTCAACTTGAAAGGGGTGCGATGGACTCTTTGCACCTCGGTCGACCAATTCCATCCATTCAGCTCTGGAAATGCTTGACCAAAGAGTTTAATGGTGTACCCCCTGATATCGGATCCTTTGGCCCCTTCAGGAATTCCGAGTATTCTAAGATTATTCCTGCGTTGCATATTCTCCATTGCCTCGGGCTTCCAATGAATGTCAGCCATTTGAGCACTTTGCGAGTTAACTTTAGAGACAGCCTCAGCCACTTCAGAATCCGTCGAACAATCCTGTCTTCTAAATTTGCAACTCTGTCGCCAGTATTTGAGCAAGCCTTTGACAGTTTCCTAACTACGCCCTGCAACTTTTTCATGGCAATGTGGGCCTTTTGATTGTCTTTCCGGGTTTCTTCTATGTAGGCAATGATTTCTTGATGTATAGTTTCTAGAAGTGACATCTGAGCTGATTCCATCCCGGGGCTACCCTGCAACGGCATATCAGAGGAATGATCCCAGCTTAACTCTCGCTGGTTGGCATGTGAACCCTTGCTCGCTCTACCAGACATTTGTAGGGCGGTAGGTGGTTGTTCAATCTCAGGATCACTCTCAGAATTACTGTCAGAGTTAAAATAGGAAGAGTCTAGTTCTGCGTCCTCCTCATTAGACCATTCAACATTGTCAGATGCCGTAAAGAAAGCCTCACTAGGGGCACTCTCCTTCCCATCACTGGTCCCCGCACCAATAACCCACATATCATTGCTCTGTAGATCTTCATCGCCCAAGATTTCCTGACTTACAGTCTTCTGAGCTGCTCCCAGTCTGATATCGGTTGCAGCATTTACAGACTCCTGGGGGTCACTTGATTGTAGTTTATCAATGATATGTTCAATATGCCCAGCAATATGTTCGTTTTTATGGCTCGGGGATACCTTCTCTGTATTTAGTTTTAGACTAATAGTCCCGGGGGACCCACCATTTGAAACTCCATCTTCCTCTACTTCATGATCAACTCCCAATAATGCAGTGGGTTCTGTTTCTGCAGGGGCTACTGAAGCTGGTACCATGGAAGGAGATGGGGCATTGTCACTGGCATTAATGGATTCCACAGTTATCACTTTGTCTAACACAATCACTTTTGAGGAACATTCTGTCCCCTTCGGGATTTTTTCACCCCCCTTCTCCTTACCCGCTTTGGCGAATAGGTCTACAATCGATGCGGTCTGTAAACGAGTCCGAGCGTTTGTCTGCTGTCTGTTGTTTTTTCTTGGAGTGTTCCTTCGCTGGCGATGTCTGACCCCCAGAACACTCAGCTCTGTCTTCCTCGCATTGTGGCTGTTGTTTCTTTCTCGCCGCCGTCGCGGTTTTCAGCGCCGGATTTGCTTTGGGTGCCATTTCTTTCCGGACCTTGCGGCGCTTCCACACCATACAGCTGGTTCTGTTTTGCTCTCCCGTTTCCCCTCCAGCATTTGTTGCCTCCAGCCAGACTCTGCAGCAGGTCCCGGACCGAATTTCCGAGCAGTCTCCGAGCTCTTCAGCCTTGAGGGCTTCTGACCTTTGCTCCGCCCTCCAGTCTTGTCGGATCGAATCCACCTGCATTGAAGGAAGGTGAGGGCTTCTGCAAAATCCCGTAGCAACTGCGCCGCTGATCCGCGGCAGGACAACGCCATTTGCATAACTCCGGGGAAACTCCGGGGAATCACCAATTAAGCGTGGCAAGTGGTCACAATACTTCGCTTTTCTTCTGACATTTTTTTAAAGAGATGAGCGGCTCTAGTAGAGCTCTAACAAGGCAGCGGGTCCAGGGTCGTGTCTTATACTGCTGGGCTCAGAGCTCAAATATCCTCACAGCGCGTCCACTTCAGTCGCCTCTAAGCGACCGCCATCTTGCCTAGCTCCGCCACCCTGCACATCTCAAACTAAGATTCAAAATGCAGAATTCTCTCCAAGGAGGAGGATAAGCCAAGAGCAGTGCTGATCTTCTTTGGAAACTTTATTTTGAGACAAGCTGTATCGGATCTGGCAAGGCCAAACACAAAACGGAGTGGCAAAGGGGTCTCATTTTTGTCAGGCCGGACTATTGCCACATTACAATGGAGAGACGCTGGCGGTTAAGAGAAATGATAAAACCCATCCAGGACAAAAATTTACAGGCCTTCCTGATAAACCCAGCCCAACTTAAAGTGATTAACAGTGGAAAAACCTTCTTCTTTTCCTCAGAAATTAAGGCTAAAGAGTATCTAGACTCTTTGTGTGGTTAGATTGATTCGATAGAGGGCTGAGGGAGGGTTGTTGATAACTGAGGAGTGGCAGGGTAGTCCAGGGTCACTGTCTGATTTATACACTTTGAGTTACCTGGTGTCTTTTCTGGTGGTTTTCTTGGGCTCATCTTTTGACTAGATTTTGTTTTTCATGAAGGATATCCTGATGCTTACAGCCGCCACCGCGTTCCATCATACGCACAGACTAGGTCTGAGCGCCTCTCAGAGTAGGGAGCTAGGGGGTGGGTTGAGGGGGTTTAAGGGGGGAGGGGTTGGACTGGGTGGAGGGGTGGGTGAGGGTGGTGAGTGGGGTGTGGGAAAAAAGGGGTAAAAAGGGAGGAGGTACAATATAGGGCAAGACAATAGTATGATGAAAAACAAGTTAATAAAGGTTCAATTTTACGGTATTTTAGCTCAAAATAATGGCAAACATTAAAATATGTACTATTAATGTGGGGGGATTGAATGACTGGAAGAAAAGGCAGAGATTGGCTTATTTAGTGAAGCATGAGAGGATTGATATCCTATGTATACAGGAGACGCATCTTCCATGGACAAAACGGAATCAACTTCTCTTTAGTGGCTTTGAATTAGTTGCCTGTTCGACTCAGACCTCAACTATTCGTTGAGTCGAAATTTTAATTCGAACATCATTGGGAAAGGCAAAGAAAGCCAAAGCAGATAGCAATGGAAGATGGGCAATAGTTGAACTTGAACTGGGCCTTACACTTTGTGTAATTTATGGGTCAAACCAGGATGATCCCGAAATATTCGACTTCCTTGAAGTAAAAATTAGTTGGGTGGCCAGCTCCATTAATAGTAACAGGGGATTTCAATATCTCGGCCGACTGGGATAATTCAATACCGTATACTGGGCGGAAACCTAAGGTGTTCCGATCTATACAAGCCCTTATGTGTTCTCATGGCTTGCTTGACGTCTGGGGGAGCAAACTACCTCTCAATGATGGGTATACATATTTTTCTAATCTTGCCCAAAGATATACTAAATTGGATTATTTCTTTATTTCTTCATCTGCACTTTCAAAGGTAGGAATCACAAAACTCCCCAGATTAGTTTCAAATCACAATCCTCTAATATTATCTTATGACTGTGGTGGTATGGAAAGGAAAAGAAATCCTTGGTCCTTTGAGAAGAAATTACTTATGGATAAAAGGTTTACAGACCATCACAAAAAATGGATTACCGATTTCTTTGCAGCAAACAGATACAGCACAACCCGAAACATGGTGTGGGTAACATTTAAGGTGGCCCTGAGATGAGAGACCATTAGCTGCTCAGCAAGGTTTAGAAGGGAAGATCGGGAACAGATGGATGCCCTATTGATGAAACTCTGAACAGCGGAAGAGCAGCACATAAGGGATATAGCCATTGGAGGGGAGAGTGAAGAAAGCCAAAATATACTTTTAGCTGTTAAAGCAGCACTCCAAAAAGAGTTAACCCACAAAGCTATAGGGGAGTTCCAGACCGCTAGGGCAAAGAGATACGAAACCGGGGAACAAGCAGGGAGAGCCCTCTCCCTTCGGCTAAGGCAGGTAAAGGCTAAGAACGCAATTGCTCGCATCGAAGAAGATGGGAAAGACTATACAGAAATTAAAGAAATAACTAGGGTCTTTGAGAGTTTTTATCAAAGGCTATATGATTACGAAATGCCAGATAGTAAAACAGGGGAGGGATGGCCCGATAAGGGCCACCAATTGGATGACTTAACGAAAGAAGACCTAGAACAAGATATCTCATCTAAAGAGGTTAAAGCAGCTCTGCGGGAATTAGCCTCGGGAAAGGCCTCAGGCCCAGATGGGATTCCCCTCGAAGTCTATAAGGTTATTGAAGCTGAAATTCTACCACTTTTAGTAGATTTATTTAACAGGATTTTATATTTGGGGGTGGTTCCGAACTCATGGAATGAAACAAATATTATAATATTTCATAAAAAGGGAAACTGAAAGAAAAACCAGGTTCTTATCGCCCAATAACCTTGATAAATTCTGATACAAAACTATATTCAAAAATCTGGGCTAAAAGATTGAGCAGAGTCATTGGCGGTCTTGTTTCTACGTGGCAGCATGGGTTTGTCCCTGGCCGTGATACTACGGACCATATTAAAAGGGCAATAGCATTGTTTGACGCCCAGGCTGCTGCGGGGGGCGGGATGGCCATGATCCTGCTCGACGCAAAAAAGGCATTTGATCACGTCACATGGAGCTTTCTCTGGGATGTCATGGCTGGGAGAGGCTTTGGCCCCAGAATTATTGGAGCCCTCAGGGCAATGTATGTCGACCCTGTAGCAAAGGTAACAGCCATGGGTGAGAAATCTGGGGTAATTAACATCAAGAGAGGGACACGCCAGGGCTGTCCTTGCTCCCCGATTCTTTTTGCCCTTTATATCGACCCCCTTATTCAGAAGATATTGGCTAGTACAGAGATAACTCCGGTGATCTGCAATGGCTACTATAATAAAATCTTGGCCTATGCCGATGATCTTGCAGTGATTACCACCAATCCACAACAGGCTCATCCTATCTTGGGGCAGATGGCTAAAGTTTTTGGCACAGAATCAGGCTATTTACTAAATGAAACCAAAACGCAGATCATCTGCTCTAAGAATATTGCTAAATCTGATTATCGTTTTGTGGATTCTGCCACTTATCTAGGGGTCAAGATCAACGCCTCGGTGGAGAAAATAGTTGAGGAGAACTACCCCCCACTTATAAAATATATAGATAAAGAACTCAAGATAATGGATGTGCTGCATCTTTCCCTAATAGGAAGGGTGAACGCCCTAAAAATTTTAATGTTTCCCAAAATTTTATATCTGTTTCGCGCATTCCCACTCATAATAGAGGATAAAGTTATGAAAAATATAGAATCCACCTTTATAAGATTTCTATGGCAATATGGCAGGATAAGACGATCTACTAACCCTATGTCCCTTGCCAGGGAAAAGGGTGGACTGGGCCTTCCGAACCTAAGGCTATATCATTGGACCTGTCTTTTGATTCAAATGGCTATTCTGGTTCAACAGGAATATGATGACGGGTCCGAGACTCAAGATGGAGCGTACCTGCCACCGATTTTTAGAATGCTATTGGGTGATAAGGCATCTGGTCTATTGCTTTGTGAGACCGAATGACGATTTTACAAAAATGCACGCTTAAAGACTCTATCCGCTGCTTGGCTAGTTTGGAAATCGATTTTGAGATTTTTCAATGTCCGTAAATTAAATCCTTACTAACTTCTGTGTAACTCCAAAATTTTTCCTCAACTGAGAACAGATAGAAACTTTCAGGTTTGGAAAAGATTGGGGATTAACACCTTGGGAGATATCCTGGAGGATGATAGGATACTGGGGTTCGAGATATTACAAGATAGATTTGGCATCCCCAGGAGCCATTGGCTCCTATATGGTCAGATATCTCGTAAAATTGCGGCTCAAACACCCAGAGTGTCGTCAACAATCGACTTCCCCTTGGCTCAGTTATTAACAAGAGGTTGTAAGAAGATCAAGATTGTATACAATTGTTTAGTTGAGAGAATCCAGGATGACATTGAGAAAACGGAATCTAACTGGGCCTTAAAACTGGGTGATCCTGATGTTGATTTAGACCTGGCCCTTTTATTGAATAAAGAGGTCTTTAGAGCTTCTAACCTTCGGGCACAACACTATAAAACAATATTCAATGTGTACTATACCCCGGCTAAGCTATATGCTTGGGGATTAAGGGAAAATGACAACTGCCCCAGATGCAATGAAAGTCAAGCAGATATCGTGCATATGTTCTCTCAATGCAATCGGCTGGATCCTATCAAGAGAGAGATAGCAAAATTTTGGGAGGGGCTGCTAGGTCTTGTCATCGATCTATCCCCAACTTTGATGTTGTTTGGTACAGACTCAAAACTAAGTTTGGGGAAAGATGTAGAAGCATTAGTTTTCATATCAGTTGCTGTACTCTGGATCCTGAACTCTGCAGGGTGGAAGGATGTTGTCGCCCCGTCCTTTCAGATGTGGCTCTCCAGATTGTTGGGGATTCACAATATTGAATTATGCCTATATGAATTTAAAGGAATCAGGAAACGTGAGATGGGTGAACATATCTGGGCCCCTGTAACAAACTGGAGGCTGGCTAGAATTTAATGTGTATGATATGTTTTCATGAATTCAATCATAATATCTCTGGGTTCCTAACTAGTGTGATGTAATGCCCTACTTTTATTCCCCCCCCCCCCGAATAGAACTTTAAGAACGATTATCCTCGAATTTTTATTGCAGATTACTTGTAATTATATGAATTTGTATTGTGAGCTATTAGCATTCTGTACTTGTAGATTGTCTGTGTTCTTTAAACAGGCTACTGCGTGTGATTTTCTTTACTTTTTGAAGGGTCTGATTTAGTAAACCACTCTTGTATCCCCTGACCTTGAAGCGATCAATAGCATCTTCTGCTGCTTGTTCGAAATCTTGATCATCCAAACAATTCCTTTTAATACGAAGTAGCTCCCCATATGGGATACTTTTTATCACAGATGTCTGATGACTGCTACTTGCCTCAAGTGTAGAGTTGCCAGCTGTTAATTTTCTAAACAGCTTAGCACAAATTCTATCGTGTTTGGTAAAGACTTGAAGGTCTAAAAAGGATACAGTGGTTTGACTCATATGCCCACTGAAGTGGAGGTTCAAGGAATTGTTATTAAGTGAATCAAGGTATGATTCTGCCTGAGATTTGGGACCCTTCCATAGGATGAACAAATCATCGATATATCGATGCCAGGCTACAGTACAGTTTACATGTTCAGTAAAGGGCTCCGCCCATGCCACCTGCTTCTCCCACTAGCCTACGAATAAATTCGCGTAGCTGGGGGCAAAGCAGGTGCCCATCGCGGTCCCCCTTATTTGTTGGTAGTGTTGCTTATCGAAAAGGAAAATGTTGTTACAGAGCACAAATTCAGCAAATTCCAACAACATTTCATTGTGTTCAGAATATTCGAGAGATCTTCCTTTAAGAAAATACCGCACAGCCTGTAAGCTCTTGTTGTGATCAATAACCGTGTATAAACTACTTATATATAATGTGATCATCCACATGTCAGTTTCCCATGGTATATCCATGATACTCTTGATAAAATCAGTAGAGTCCTGAATGTATGAGGGCAGTGTTGTGACAAAGTCTGCAAGAAAAAAGTCAATATACTGGGACATATGATCTGTTAGACAGTCAATGGAGGAGACGATAGGTCTGCCGGGTGGCCGTTTAATGTCTTTATGTACTTTTGGTAAGTGATAGAATGTTGATGTCACCGGGCACGGGCAAGACAGAAATTTATGCTCCTTGTCATTAATCATCCCTCTACCTGCCCATTACATAAGCAGTTCGTGGTATTGATCAATACTTTTGATGTAATCATCTTTACTGATTTTTTGATAACAGTTAATGTCAGACAATTGGCGCATCGCCTCCTGTGTGTAGTATTCTCTTGTCATCACAACCACGTTGCCGCCTTTATCGGATGGGTTCAATATTAACTTGGGATTGTCCTGTAATTCCTTTAAGGCTTTTGTTCTCCTCTGGTTAAATTGTATTGTTGGTTAGGAACTGTGGCTGTTCTCATCCTTAAGAGATCTTGATTGACTGCCTGTTCAAATACGTCAATGGTGTCAAAAGTTGACACTGGTATGAATGTTGATTTTGGTTTGAAATTGGTTGGCTACGGTTTTTGTTTGATGCCAAATTTTATTGCTTCAGTCACGTTCGAATCAGGGTCTTGAGAGTCTGTTACTGCTTGGCTTGAAATAAGTTGCATGGCACTGAGATCAGTGCCAGTTAAGGCTGAAGATTCCATTTGTATGCCTGTTATTCCTGCCAAAGGTGGACGATTTAGAGATCTCAATTTGAAAAATTTCTGTAATTTCAATTTTCGTGAAAAAAGATACAAATCGATGCGAGTTTGAGTGTACTCTAATTTCTTTGTTGGGCAGAATGTCATTCCTTTTTTTCAATACGCTAATTTGATCTTGAGTTAGCTTGTGTTGCGTCAAGTTGATAATGGAGAGATCTGCAGATATATATATGATGTCACTGACCATGTCATGAATGATGTAATATGTGAAATCATCAGCAGTGGATTGCGAGCGCGCGCGTTATAGTTAGTACAACTAACTATAACGGGGGAATTTCAATGGTTTTGTACGAGTGAAATGTCCAACTAAATACAACACCCCTAAAACCTATGTTTTTTTCAGTGAATATAAATATATATACATAAACATACATATAAATGTGTATAGAATCAATTACTTACTAATTATCTTACTACCTCATTACCTTTGTTAGATTCTTTTCATGACGAGCCCTGTGGTGTATTATATCTACATTACGATTTGATCTTGGATGATGAGGATAAGCAGTAGGTAATATTGGCACTTATCTGATCTGACCCAGCAATTACCATTCAAAAATAATTCACTAGTCCTGTCTTAAAATCCCACCACATCCCAACACATGTATGTTCATACTTATATTAAAAGGGCACTAGGCAACTTTTGTTTATATTTGAAGTAACAGTTTGTTAGCAATGTTTAGTACACATTGAGCATGTACTTTCAATAATAGTTATTTTATGAAAGCATTGAGATCATTTGAACCTCAAAATTAAGATTAGTCTTAATTTCAGTGGTACAAGAGCTCAAAAATCATTTCAGAAAAGTACAATGGATGAAATATACATATTGATTTAAAAATGCAAACTTGATAAAGATTTAAACATAGGTTTGGCTAAATACAAAAATGCTCCTTTTGATAAATTGCAGGGAACAAAGTATAAATGCACAGTAATATACTGGAAAGTATTAAAGTTATTTAATCCCCACCTTGTACATATTTACTCCTCTAAAGCTAAACATTCAGTTCTCGAGCAACCATACAAATAAACAAAGTGCAGTGATAGAAATAAAAGCAGAGTAATTACAAAGCATATAACTGCTCTTTCTACTGGGTTCCAGAGAGACAGTCCTTCATATTAGTGCAAAAATGCAAAATATAAAGTGCTATCGTCTCCGCCTTACAAATACTTACTTATCTAAGGCTAACCGTAATCAGACACTCCCAGCATTTTTCAAACAGCAAACCAATCATTACTCGTGCAACTATGTGAAAAAAGTGCAAAAATACAGACTAGAATGCTTCTTCTCAACTTGAAAGGGGTGCGATGGACTCTTTGCACCTCGGTCGACCAATTCCATCCATTCAGCTCTGGAAATGCTTGAACAAAGAGTATAATGATGTACCCCCTGATATCGGATCCTTTGGCCCCTTCAGGAATTCCGAGTATTCTAAGATTATTCCTGCGTTGCATATTCTCCATTTCCTCGGGCTTCCAATGAATGTCAGCCATTTGAGCACTTTGCGAGTTAACTTTAGAGACAGCCTCAGCCACTTCAGAATCCGTCGAGACAATCCTGTCTTCTAAATT
This sequence comes from Lissotriton helveticus, assembly GCF_964261635.1. Classification (NCBI taxonomy): domain Eukaryota; kingdom Metazoa; phylum Chordata; class Amphibia; order Caudata; family Salamandridae; genus Lissotriton; species Lissotriton helveticus. The sequence goes on along the minus strand of NC_136063.1, from coordinate 533,736,490 downwards.
TGCAACTCTGTCGCCAGTATTTGAGCAAGCCTTTGACAGTTTCCTAACTACGCCCTGCAACTTTTTCATGGCAATGTGGGCCTTTTGATTGTCTTTCCGGGTTTCTTCTCTGTAGGCAATGATTTCTTGATGTATAGTTTCTAGAAGTGACATCTGAGCTGATTCCATCCCGGGGCTACCCTGCAACGGCATATCAGAGGAATGATCCCAGCTTAACTCTCGCTGGTTGGCATGTGAACCCTTGCTCGCTCTACCAGACATTTGTAGGGCGGTAGGTGGTTGTTCAATCTCAGGATCACTCTCAGAATTACTGTCAGAGTTAAAATAGTAAGAGTCTAGTTCTGCGTCCTCCTCATTAGACCATTCAACATTGTCAGATGCCGTAAAGAAAGCCTCACTAGGGGCACTCTCCTTCCCATCACTGGTCCCCGCACCAATAACCCACATATCATTTCTCTGTAGATCTTCATCGCTTAAGATTTCCTGACTTACAGTCTTCTGAGCTGCTCCCAGTCTGATATCGGTTGCAGCATTTACAGACTCCTGGGGGTCACTTGATTGTAGTTTATCAATGATATGTTCAATATGCCCAGCAATATGTTCGTTTTTATGGCTCGGGGATACCTTCTCTGTATTTAGTTTTAGACTAATAGTCCCGGGGGCCCCACCATTTGAAACTCCATCTTCCTCTACTTGATGATCAACTCCCAATAATGCAGTGGGTTCTGTTTCTGCAGGGGCTACTGAAGCTGGTACCATGGAAGGAGATGGGGCATTGTCACTGGCATTGATGGATTCCACAGTTATCACTTTGTCTAACACAATCACTTTTGAGGAACATTCTGTCCCCTTCGGGATTTTTTCACCCCCCTTCTCCTTACCTGCTTTGGCGAATAGGTCTACAATCGATGCGGTCTGTAAACAAGTTCGAGCGTTTGTCTGCTGCTGCTGCGGTTGTTTTTTCTTGGAGTGTTCCTTCGCTGGCGATGTCTGACCCCCAGAATACTCAGCTCTGTCTTCCTCGCGTTGTGGCTGTTGTTTCTTTCTCGCCGCCGTCGCGGTTTTCAGCGCCGGGTTTGCTTTGGGTGCCATTTCTTTCCGGACCTTGCGGCGCTTCCACACCTTACAGCTGGTTCTGTTTTGCTCTCCCGGCTCTCCTCCCAACATTTGTTGCCTCCAGCCAGACTCTGCAGCAGGTCCCGGACCGAATTTCCGAGCAGTCTCCGAGCTCTTCAGCCTTGAGGGCTTCAGACCTTTGCTCCGCCCTCCAGTCTTGTCGGATCGAATCCACCTGGATTGAAGGAAGGTGAGGGCTTCTGCAAGATCCCGTAGCAACTGCGCCGCTGATCCGCGGCAGGACAACGCCGTTTGCATAACTCCGGGGAAACTCCGGGGAATCACCAATTAAGCGTGGCAAGTGGTCATAATACTTCGCTTTTCCTCTGACATTTTTTTAAAGAGATGAGCGGCTCTAGTAGAGCTCTAACAAGGCAGCGGGTCCAGGGTCGTGTCTGATACTGCTGGGCTCAGAGCTCAAATATCCTCACAGCGCGTCCGCTTCAGCCGCCTCTAAGCGACCGCCATCTTGCCTAGCTCCGCCACCCTGCACATCTCAAACTAAGATTCAAAATGCAGAATTCTCTCCAAGGAGGGGGATAAGCCAAGACCGGTGCTGATCTTCTTTGAAAACTTTATTTTGAGACAAGCTGTATCGGATCTGGCAAGGCCAAACACAAAACGGAGTGGCAAAGGGGTCTCATTTTTGTCAGGCCGGACTATTGCCACATTACAATGGAGAGACGCTGGCGGTTAAGAGAAATGATAAAACCCATCCAGGACAAAAATGTACAGGCCTTCCTGATAAACCCAGCCCAACTTAAAGTGATTAACAGTGGAAAAACCTTCTTCTTTTCCTCAGAAATTAAGGCTAAAGAGTATCTAGACTCTTTGTGTGGTTAGATTGATTCGATAGAGGGCTGAGGGAGGGTCGTTGATAACTGAGGAGTGGCAGGGTAGTCCAGGGTCACTGTCTGATTTATACACTTTGAGTTACCTGGTGTCTTTTCTGGGGGTTTTCTTGGGCTCATCTTTTGACTAGATGTTTTTTTTCATGAAGGATATCATGATGCTTATAGCCGCCATAGCGTTCCATCATACGCACAGACTAGGTCTGAGCGCCTCTCACAGTAGGGAGCTAGGGGGTGGGTTGAGGCGGTTTAAGGGGGGAGGGGTTGGACTGGGTGGAGGGGTGGGTGAGGGTGGTGAGTGGGGTGTGGGAAAAAAGGGGTAAAAAGGGAGAAGGTACAATATAGGGCAAGACAATAGTATGATGAAAAACAAGTTAAGAAAGGTTCAATTTTACGGTATTTTAGCTCAAAATAATGGCATACATTAAAATATGTTTTGGGTAAATATCAGGGACCCCCTGTTAAGGATCAACTCCTGGGTCAGGGAAACAACAATTTTGAAAGAACACACCCAGGCAGACTTAGGCTAACACAGAACTGGCTAAATCACAGAATAATTGGAAACAAAAATGTTCATATGAACATATTAGGATGAATATATAAAAAGAACAATAGATACAACAGACTGTTATGATATCAAAAATATATTTTTAATTTCTAATTCATTTAAAACATGATAAAAAGATGAATTGATAAGTATGACTTGAATCTACATGGAGTATGGAGTTATAAATTTGATGCATCGATATTGAATAACAATTCCATAGTCAAACTGATAAAATCAGAATCAAAATCAAAAAAGACAAAAACAGTTAAGATTCAATTTTTAGAGATGTTTTTCTAAAGTTGTGTTGGACTTGGGCTGTGTCAACGCGTTTCGACAATCACTTGTCTTCATCAGGACTTTCTACAATATGCAGCCACTTTTTTTCTTCTAGATAAAATAAAACAGTATTTAGATAAATATTTGGCCACAATTTCTAGGTTACAGTAAACAATTCTTCTTATTAATAACCAAGAATGACCACTCCATTACAACAATACATAACAGTCCATTTATAATTATGAAATCAAAATTCATTTCCTTAGCCAGACTTGTGTTTATATATATATGATACTGCAGAATCGTAGAAACCAACTGAGCGTATTAATTTTGTAACCGGTACCTATATTCCTTTATATCCCCCTATGTCAAAGTACTGGAATGACTAGATGGGGTAGCCTATTGCTTCAAGATTCTAGAAGAGAAAGGGGGAGTTTCAGGTATGTGGCAAGGTAGGAGTATCGTTATTTACATAAGTTTATCTAAACATTTGGAGTTTGTACTTCATAGTCAAGATCAAGGAGCGTTGTAGAACTTGTCTTCCTAGCCTATTCAAGATTAATTAATTAAACAATTCATAGTATATATTCACCATCAATTTAGTCGCAGATATTCAGGAGAAATGGAGTAGGGAGTGAGGCACCTTCTCTTCGTTGGATGAAAACGGTATGTGATATCTGTTTAATGAAGATGTACATCATTTTAGGATTTGGATGGTTTCTGATACATATTTAAGTTTTCTTAAGCTAAACCGTTTCTCAGACTTAACCCTTATTTTCTTTGACAGATATATCTTTGTTGTTAGTTTTACCTGGTATAGCAGTATTCACTGCAGACTTCTTACTCCCTCCTCTGTGCAGTTTTGAAGTTTAGTGAGTTTTCAGCGTAAAAAGATGTCGCGACTCAGGTTCTGTAGCCGTAGGCAAATCCGTTACTTATACATTAGTTCCTGTATTAATACAATAAGCAAGGACTTAATCTATTTATTTCGTTATTTATGTTATTTAATAGTCTCGAACCCTGTTTACTTCTAACATTTCCTAATCTTTCATAGATTACCTTTAAATGACCGCCTTAGGTGATGTAGATAACACAGAACGAATAAGCGCCTCTGTGTCTGTCGGGAGCTGCGGTGCGTAGGGGCGTGGTGCAACTCCGTCCTACTCCGCGTCTCACTCGAAGATTCGGTCGTAGTTTAGAAATATTAATTATTTCACTTATCTGGAGTAAAGAAAAGGGAAGAGTAGAAGTTATTTATTATTTATCCCGTTATGGTTGGTCAGCGATCGATCCAGGTGCTTCTAAAACTTTCAACCTATTTCCTTGGCGTTTTTGTTTACCTTGCTAATCCAGTCCGGATTGACAAGCGGAGGCGGAGACGCCCGTGTGTTTACACCCGGTTCAGAGTCCTATCGTTGCACGTTGAACCCGTGTCGGTGTCAATTACGTAGGCTCGATACCGGTTACAATGTAGAAATGGTCCAGAACTCTGGGAATAATATAACAAAAGAAAGGATATTGTCCAGCGTAAATATTGTCTCGTTAACAAAACGCTAGAGCAACCTAGAGGTGTTGCCTTGCTACAACGGCCTCTAGTTCAGAATAGATCCCGCTAAATTGCAAGGAAGCAGGTCTAACACAGAGTCGAGTCGGCTCTTACCGTGTCCAAGGTAGCGGGATACGGCACGTCTCCTTCCGTCAGGGTTTCAGGCGATTAAGTGAACGGGAATAAGAAGTCCTTCTTCTATTCCCTTATATATGATCCCAAGACGGGGGGCGGTCTTAAAAATTTAAAAGAACATTGCCTAATTAGCCATTCAGTTTCAAGATTGGAGAGGGCGGGTCTTAGACTCCAAGGCGTAAATATCCTTAACCCTTGACCAACAGTTAAATGTTAAGTTGTAAACATTTAAAATGAGGTTATGGGCAAACTACCTGAAAACAGTTTAAATTATAGCGTTCTCCCAGGGTAAATCTTGGTTCAAACCCCGATTAAACGTCCCAAGGGTAAAGATCCAGAAGACCTCACGTTTCTTTCGAATCTGGATGCCACCTTGGTTATCTGATAAATTTATTCTCTCTAACACGCGCCATTTAATATCCTCTGGTTTGTGTTTATACTCGACAAAGTGACTGACAAGCGGGGCTGCCAGTCGCTTTGTCTTCACTGCAGACCTATGTTCTGTAAGTCTTGTTTTGATCATTCGTGATGTTTCACCGACATAGCCCAAATTACAAGGACATACGATTAGGTATATTACGTTTTTCGTATTACATGTCCAGAGTTCCTTAGCCTGAATGGTTGTTCCATTGAACTGCATGCTGTCACCAGTTATAATGCTGTCACATGAGTGACAAGATCCACACCGTGAGGTACCTCTCACTGCATTAGTTCCATTTATTGATTTCTGGACAAAGGTGGTGCTCTGTGTCTCTAATTTATGACGGGAATGAACTATCTGATCCTTCAGATTCCGATTGCGTCTATGTGCATACATAGGTTTCTGGATTGTCAATTGGTCGTCTGAGGAATTTAGTAGATGCCAGTTGGAATTAAATATATGTCTAATTGTGGAATCCATCGTAGAGTGTTTTGTTACGCACACTAATTTGGGGTCGCTTTTTTGTTTCTGGGAGTTCAACAGAGTGTCTCGGTCATAAAAGCGAGCTCTTTTATAGGCTGTCCTTACTAAGCGATGCGGATAGCCTCTTTGTATGAATTTCTCTTTCATTTTTACTGCTTGGATGTCAAAATCTTTGATATTCGTGCAGTTCCGTCTGACTCTCAAAAATTGAGAGAACGGTATACTGTCTTTCTGACACCGCGGGTGGTAACTGCTAAAGTGCAAAAGTGTGTTTCGAGCAGTGGGTTTAGAATACAGGTCGACCTCAAGGGAGCCACCGTTGTTCTGTATATAAATGTCCAGGAATTCAACTTTTGACTCATCTATATGTGCAGTAAAGTGTAGATTATTATCAGTGAGGTTCAACCAGAGAAGGAATTCCTTCAGAGTCTGTTCCCCATCGGTCCATACAAAAAAGATGTCATCTATGTACCGGGACCAATGGGAAACAGACTCGAAGAAAGGTGCTATTTCATTTTGAATGAATTTGCTCTCGAAATAAATCATGTAGATATTGGCTATCGAGGGCGCCATTGAAGCGCCCATGCTTACACCTTTGATTTGCAAGAACAGGTCACTTCCAAATTCAAAGAAGTTTTCCTTTAAAACCATCGTTAGGCATTCTTCAATGAATGTCTTACTGCAAGGGATTTGATGTAGGTCAATAAACCATAAGGTAGCTTCAATGGCTTCTTTCTGAGGTATGTTACTATACAAGGACTCTATGTCTAGGGTCACAAGTAGATCTCTGCCTTCATTAAATGGCAAGTTCTCCACTTTTTTAATGATGTCGCCTGTATCTCTCACGTATGATGGTGCCAAACAGATATATGGTCGTAAAACTTGGTCTAAGTACTTAGAGATTGCTTCCAGTGGAGTTCCAATTGTAGAAACAATTGGCCTGTAGGGTGGATTTGTTTGATCCTTATGGATCTTGGGTAGTCCATATATGCAAGAAGTTTTTCTTTCTGAATTGTTTAAATACTCGAATTCCTTTTTATTTATAATACCTTCTTTAAAAGCTTTTGTCGTCAGTTTATTAATAGTCTTGACTATTCTTTCCGTCGGATTCGAATGAATCCTTTTGTAGAAATTAGTGTCATTAAGCATCTTCCGCATGTTTTCTTCATACATGGTACAGTCCAAAAGGACTATCCCTCCACCCTTGTCGCTGCTCTTTACTACGATCGTGTTGTCATTTTTTAATCTTTCCAGGGAGTTATGCTCATCTTTAGACAAATTGTATTTTGGTTTAGGTATATATTTGAGAGCTTGTTCTAATCTTTTTAGGATAACCTTTTCAAAAACAGCTACTTCAGGGCCTAGTTGTTGTAAAGTCGGGGTGAAAGTGGAGGGTAAAGATACAATATTGGAGCTTATATTGTCTAATTCCATTGAGTCATTCATCACAAAAAACTTTTTAAGTCTGATTTTCCGTAAAAATGAATGAATATCGCGATAAAGTTCAAAAATATTAACTTGAGCATGAGGGACAAAAGTTAGGCCTTTAGTAAGAAGAGATACATCTGAAGGGCCAAGGACATGGGAGGATAAATTGAAGATTGGGATCACATCCCGTTCCGCCAGTATTGTTTGTTCCTTGTTTCCAGGTATCTCTGAGGTTCCGGGGTGTATTGGGCTTGTTGATAGTTGCCTCTCGAGTGGTTTTGGAACCTGACTCTTTGGCGGTTCCCCCTCCCCCCTCGGTGACCTAAAAAAGGTCGACGATTGTTTCTCTGTCCATTCCTGGGATCAAAAGGTCTATCATCTTGATAACCCATAGACCCTTCTTCTTCCGAGTCTATGTCTGACCCTGATGAATTTGAGAAGTTTTGGACCTTGTGTTGGTAGGTATGTGTCTGGGCACCTGAGGTAGGATCACAGTTGAAAAAACCTTCCACAATGTAGGGATAAGTTTTCTCAACAGAATAAAATCTTTTATCTTTTATAAACTTGTCTTCCTTTCTCTTCTTTAGGTAGTCAGAGAATGATACTATATCCTTTTTGATAGAGTCCAACTGTTTATCTGCTTCATCCAGAGTAGTGGACTTTTTTAGTTTATCCTCAAGTACCTCTATTTCCTTTCTAATATCTGCTGCTAGTTCTTTTGAGGTGGAGATGATTAGAATCATCAAATCCCTTGAGCAGCGGCTCGCTATCATACTCCATTTTATTAAAAAGGATTTGATGTCTACAAAGAGTCCTGGGATAATTAGAATCCTTAAACCCATGGGAATTACGCCGTTTTTAAGGTAGTTTAGCATAAATTCACCATGGGCTTCTATTCTGACTAGTTTTTTCCGAAGGTCCAGAAGTTTATTATATTCGCTATGGTTATGTTGATTACCTGTTAGGTTATCACCAAAATTGACATTTGTGCCTACTAAGGTGGCAAAATCCTCGTCCGAGAACCCGAAAGTCTGGAGATTTGCCATTCTATAATTATTATCACTTGCGATGTAATTTAACCTATTTTTATGAGATGGAATCACTAAATCGGTATTAATCCTAGTAGGGATGGAATAAGTTTAAATTCATTTAGCGAAACGCTCTATCAGTGGTTTCTCTGATTCTCTGTGCGAGGAAACAAGGATAAACGGAAAAAGCAACAGCCCCACACGGATCAACCGTGGGTAATTTTGGGTAAATATCAGGGACCCCCTGTTAAGGATCAACTCCTGGGTCAGGGAAACAACAATTTTGAAAGAACACACCCAGGCAGACTTAGGCTAACACAGAACTGGCTAAATCACAGAATAATTGGAAACAAAAATGTTCATATGAACATATTAGGATGAATATATAAAAAGAACAATAGATACAACAGACTGTTATGATATCAAAAATATATTTTTAATTTCTAATTCATTTAAAACATGATAAAAAGATGAATTGATAAGTATGACTTGAATCTACATGGAGTATGGAGTTATAAATTTGATGCATCGATATTGAATAACAATTCCATAGTCAAACTGATAAAATCAGAATCAAAATCAAAAAAGACAAAAACAGTTAAGATTCAATTTTTAGAGATGTTTTTCTAAAGTTGTGTTGGACTTGGGCTGTGTCAACGCGTTTCGACAATCACTTGTCTTCATCAGGACTTTCTACAATATGCAGCCACTTTTTTTCTTCTAGATAAAATAAAACAGTATTTAGATAAATATTTGGCCACAATTTCTAGGTTACAGTAAACAATTCTTCTTATTAATAACCAAGAATGACCACTCCATTACAACAATACATAACAGTCCATTTATAATTATGAAATCAAAATTCATTTCCTTAGCCAGACTTGTGTTTATATATATATGATACTGCAGAATCGTAGAAACCAACTGAGCGTATTAATTTTGTAACCGGTACCTATATTCCTTTATATCCCCCTATGTCAAAGTACTGGAATGACTAGATGGGGTAGCCTATTGCTTCAAGATTCTAGAAGAGAAAGGGGGAGTTTCAGGTATGTGGCAAGGTAGGAGTATCGTTATTTACATAAGTTTATCTAAACATTTGGAGTTTGTACTTCATAGTCAAGATCAAGGAGCGTTGTAGAACTTGTCTTCCTAGCCTATTCAAGATTAATTAATTAAACAATTCATAGTATATATTCACCATCAATTTAGTCGCAGATATTCAGGAGAAATGGAGTAGGGAGTGAGGCACCTTCTCTTCGTTGGATGAAAACGGTATGTGATATCTGTTTAATGAAGATGTACATCATTTTAGGATTTGGATGGTTTCTGATACATATTTAAGTTTTCTTAAGCTAAACCGTTTCTCAGACTTAACCCTTATTTTCTTTGACAGATATATCTTTGTTGTTAGTTTTACCTGGTATAGCAGTATTCACTGCAGACTTCTTACTCCCTCCTCTGTGCAGTTTTGAAGTTTAGTGAGTTTTCAGCGTAAAAAGATGCCGCGACTCAGGTTCTGTAGCCGTAGGCAAATCCGTTACTTATACATTAGTTCCTGTATTAATACAATAAGCAAGGACTTAATCTATTTATTTCGTTATTTATGTTATTTAATAGTCTCGAACCCTGTTTACTTCTAACATTTCCTAATCTTTCATAGATTACCTTTAAATGACCGCCTTAGGTGATGTAGATAACACAGAACGAATAAGCGCCTCTGTGTCTGTCGGGAGCTGCGGTGCGTAGGGGCGTGGTGCAACTCCGTCCTACTCCGCGTCTCACTCGAAGATTCGGTCGTAGTTTAGAAATATTAATTATTTCACTTATCTGGAGTAAAGAAAAGGGAAGAGTAGAAGTTATTTATTATTTATCCCGTTATGGTTGGTCAGCGATCGATCCAGGTGCTTCTAAAACTTTCAACCTATTTCCTTGGCGTTTTTGTTTACCTTGCTAATCCAGTCCGGATTGACAAGCGGAGGCGGAGACGCCCGTGTGTTTACACCCGGTTCAGAGTCCTATCGTTGCACGTTGAACCCGTGTCGGTGTCAATTACGTAGGCTCGATACCGGTTACAATGTAGAAATGGTCCAGAACTCTGGGAATAATATAACAAAAGAAAGGATATTGTCCAGCGTAAATATTGTCTCGTTAACAAAACGCTAGAGCAACCTAGAGGTGTTGCCTTGCTACAACGGCCTCTAGTTCAGAATAGATCCCGCTAAATTGCAAGGAAGCAGGTCTAACACAGAGTCGAGTCGGCTCTTACCGTGTCCAAGGTAGCGGGATACGGCACGTCTCCTTCCGTCAGGGTTTCAGGCGATTAAGTGAACGGGAATAAGAAGTCCTTCTTCTATTCCCTTATATATGATCCCAAGACGGGGGGGCGGTCTTAAAAATTTAAAAGAACATTGCCTAATTAGCCGTTCAGTTTCAAGATTGGAGAGGGCGGGTCTTAGACTCCAAGGCGTAAATATCCTTAACCCTTGACCAACAGTTAAATGTTAAGTTGTAAACATTTAAAATGAGGTTATGGGCAAACTACCTGAAAACAGTTTAAATTATAGCGTTCTCCCAGGGTAAATCTTGGTTCAAACCCCGATTAAACGTCCCAAGGGTAAAGATCCAGAAGACCTCACGTTTCTTTCGAATCTGGATGCCACCTTGGTTATCTGATAAATTTATTCTCTCTAACACGCGCCATTTAATATCCTCTGGTTTGTGTTTATACTCGACAAAGTGACTGACAAGCGGGGCTGCCAGTCGCTTTGTCTTCACTGCAGACCTATGTTCTGTAAGTCTTGTTTTGATCATTCGTGATGTTTCACCGACATAGCCCAAATTACAAGGACATACGATTAGGTATATTACGTTTTTCGTATTACAT